>NC_143134.1:83242500-83848750 GCF_059928025.1 Delphinapterus leucas
AGGTTCAGTGAAACTTGTAGGCCTGTAAGTCACTTCCACCTAGAAGGGTTCCATGCCCAATTAAGTTTGGGAATCCCTCCTATGACATCCCCCTCTCAGAGGAACAGTTTGTGTGTCTATAGTTCCATTCCATCTGTCACTGCTTTTGTTCAGGACCCTTTTTCTCACTCGTTTGGACCTCTGCAGTAGCCTTATTTCTGGTATCCCCACATCCCCTTATTCCCCACTGTCTTTGATTCATCTTACATGTTACCTCCATTCACTTATGGCTAAGCACGTGCTGGATGCTGGCACTGTTCTACTTGCTGGGGATACAACAGTATCCTGCCCTCACGGAGCTTATATTCTAGTCAAGGGAGCGTTGTAGTAGTAAAAAAAAAAAAAAATACAGAGAAAAATATGCAGTATAGGAGAGAATTAGAGCTTTGGAGAAAAAACAAGGAAGGGAGAAGAGGTACAACTTTGAATAGAGTTTCATGGCAGGGGTTTCTGTGAACGTAACATTTAGGTGGAGGCCCAAGGAAAAGCTCTCCAGGGAGAGAGAACAGCATGTATAAAGGTTCTGAAGTGAGAAGATTTGTGGAAGAATGAGAAGGAGAGAATCAGTGGAGTGGAGGGAGGAGAGGAAGCAGTGGGGCCTGTGATCAGCTGTGGAGTGGAGACCAGTCACGTGATGCCTGCTGGGCCCCTGCAGGGACGTGGCTGTGCTGACGGAGGTGGGACGTGTCATGGAAGTTCTGAGCAGGGGAGTGACGTTAACGGACATATATTTTAGAATGATGTGTCTGCTTGCTGCGGTGAGAGTCGATTATGGAGGTGGTGCTGGAAGGGAAGTAGAGGAGACCCAGTCGCGGGTCACTGCAGCAATCCAGGCAAGAGATGATGGCTTGGACCCCGGGTGGTTGCAGGGGGAGAAGTGAGAATTGACTGGATTTCAGATGTATTTTTTAAAAAATATTTATTTATTGGCTGCATTGGGTCTTAGTTGTGGCACGCAGGCTCATTAGTTGTGACGCGCGGGCTTAGTTGCCCCGTAGCATGTGGGATCTCAGTTCCCTGACCAGGGATCAAACCGACGTCCTCTGCATTGCAAGACGGATTCTTAACCACTGGACCACCAGGGAAGTCCCTCCAGTTGTATTTTGATAGTGACAGGATATCATGACAAATTGGACATAGTTATGTGAAAATGTAGGATCAAGGGTGATTGTAAGCTTTTTTTAAACTATGCAACTAGAAGGATGGACTTTCCTTTTATTATGACGGGGAAGACTCTGGGAAGGGCAGGTTGCGGGGGCAGACAGGAGCTCAGTCTTGGACAAGCTTGAGATGCTTGTTAGACATGTAAGTGGAGATGTTTAGTAGTCACTTACGTATAACCCCTCGTAATGCACATCTGGAGCTCTTGGTCGACCTACAAGCTGAAGAGGCAGTCAGCAAATCCATCGTACTAAGTGCAGTGAGACTGGCTGAGAACACCTAGGAGTTAAGGGTAGGTGGAGAAGAGGTACAAGGACTAAGTCCTGGAATGCCCCAGAGTTTACAGATCAGGGGTCAGTAAGAGCCTGCGAAGGAGCAGCTAGAGGGAAGAGGAAGAATAAGACATGGTGGAAGCTGAAGACATTTCCAGGAGGATGGAGTGATCAGCTGGGTCACATGCCACTGAGGACTGAGAAGTGACCTGGGGTTTAGCAAGGAGAGGTCACTTACGGGATTGACAGGGAAGTTTTGGTGGAATGATGAGGGCAAAAGTCAGAGTGGAGCAGAGGAGAGGGACAGTGAGTCTAGACAAGTCCTGGAAGGAGTTTTGCTGTAAAAGGGAAGACAAATGGGGAAGTAGCTGAAGGGGAAGGTGGGTCCAAGAGAAGATTTTGTCACAGCAAAAATTATCCTGAGCAAAATTAAATGGGCAAGGAAGATTTTATTCAAGCTATTGCAATAGGGAAGAGAGGCCAGATCTCAGTCTGAGCCCAACTCAGCTGAAGCAGAGGGTGGTAGGGTTCTAAGGGCTGTAGTGAGAGGGAGCTGTAGGCCATCCATGTTTGCTGATTGGTTTTACCCCAAGGAAAAGTAAACTTCTCATATCTCAGTGATAGGAGGGAGTTTTACAACTTGGAGCAAGGTGCCCACTGAGGTTAGGCTCCTACCCTTTCATAGAAACTGGGTGATGAACGTGCTGTCCCCTTGGATTGTATTTCAAGAGAAGTTTCCCAGGACCTGGAGAAAGACAGTCCTGGGCTGAAAACCAAGAGGCTTTAAAAAAGATGTAGGTACTTTTTAAAGGGGGCAGAGAGAATTTACAAGTGTTTTAAAGAAAATGCTTTAAGAAAAGAGAAGTCAGGGACCTAATGTCAGGGAGAATCCTATCTCAAGTTTAGTCAGCTTGAGGGGATTAAGGCCATCTTGGCCAGTTTCTAAAACAGATACATCATCTTCCTATTAGATTTCTGACATCTTCAGGATAATCAAGACTCTTTCCTAGTCTGCTACAGCCTCACCTGTATCCACCCTGCCTCCTCCTGAGGCCTACTGATACCCCCAGCACTCTTGGCTGTGTCTGGACCACTCTAGAAAGTGTTGCGCAGCCTTACCTCTTCCTACGTGTTCCTCCTCTCTGCACAGGGCCCTCCCTGTGCAGGGCAAATCTCTTTTCTCATCTTCTCTGTGGGACTCTCCCTGACACTCACACCCAGGAGGATCCATGGTTTTCTCATCTATGGACTCCTAGAGTCTATGCTGCTTTTATGGCATTGCCTCAGTTTTAGAGCCTCAGTTGATTTTGAGCTCCTCAAGGGCATAAGCATATTTTATTCATCTTACTAGTTCTGGCTAAAGGATTGGTTCTTGGTAATCATGTGAGTAAGATATGTATATAAGGTTGTTAGAGACTTGTTCTTTCCTGCTAAAACAGAGATCTCATCAACTAGGGAAAAGGCATAGAGCATTTTATTTATAATACTTGGCATGCTATGCAGTTAGTGTTTATTTTGAGTACAGGTCTTCCAGCAGTTTCCACTGCCTAAGAAGTATGTGTGATACAAAGGAAGTAATTGCCTATGTTTCTGCTTAATGGCAAGAATTTGATTCCGAGTCTGTAAGCCCTACTAGGAGTATATTTAATAATTTGGCTACTATGAAATGTGCTGGTTGAGATCTCATGACTTTGAGGCTTCACCCACCGTATGGATTCTGAGTAAAGAAGTTCACAGATGATTCCTATTTTAGATTGTATGATGATACACAGAGAGCCGTGCCAGAGCCAGTTTCTATTCCCCAGCTGTGTAAGTTGAGTGTGTGTAACTCCATGAATACAGACTGACAAGTTGGTTTAATATCACCTCGAGAGAGGGCTTCAGCTATAGCATTGTTGGACTGATGACGTAATACAGCTTTGCAGGCTGTAATAGGTTTGGCAGGAGGTTTCATGGGGTATGGGGCTTTAGGGTTCAACTTTGGAGCCTCTGAGAAGGGCTGATGCTTTCACCTGTAACTGTGCTGGGGGAGCTCCCTATAATTAGAGCTTCAGACCTTTGAATGGGGCTAGAGAGGGAACACAAGGCTTTAGAGTTAGCAGGAGAAAATGAACATGAAGGAAAAAAAAAAACCAATAAGTGGTCACGGAGCTGGCAAGAGTGAAGGCAATAATGAGACAGAATTAGTTCTTACTGACAACTTGAAATTGCCTGGAACATTATAAAATCAATCAGCCTGTGAAAAGCAGACTCACAGTGACCACTGGCTGGTGTGATATTTCCAATTTGTCTGGACACAAATTTAGAGAAGCCAGCGGAGATTTAGCCTAATAAACAGCTTTTGGCTGGTGCAAAGGTTTTGAAAAGAGGGCTCAAAATTAGCTTCAACTAGGGTTCTCTTTCTCCAGCAATCTTGACATTACCCATTTTTCCCTTCAAGCATCTGTTGCTGTTTTGCTGTCCTTACAATGAATTACAAAAAGTCGTAGTGTCTTTTCCTATTGAATATTCCTTTGTGGATTGTTTCTCTGCTTTTTATCCTCTCTAGTGGCATTTAACACTGTTGGAGTGGCCCTCAAATTTTTGATGAACTACAGGAAACTATTATCCTACTAAAGTTACTCTTCTAACAGTTGCAATGGTTGCTGAGCATATAGGAACTCCTCAAGGAGTTTCAGTCTCTAGAAAGAGGCAGGTGATCAGCCCTCAGCTGCAATAGGTTCAGAGAGGTGTTTGATTGTATTTGGTGGCTAAGACTTGGCAGAGCAGGGATTGTGTAGGGTTACTAACTTTATCCCCGGAATGTCGCGTAGATGGAGCTTTGTTCAGTGGTTTAAAAAAAAGACTCCCAAGGAGGTGGATGTGTTGAGAAAGGGAATTTCAGACACAGGGGACAGCAAGTACAGAGTCGCAGGAGTATGGACAGATCTCCAGGTTTACGTGATGGCCGGGTGGTGGAGGGCTGCGGGTGGAAGTGCCAGTGGAGGAGGCTTAGGTCGGGAAGGGCGCCCTCTGCAGGCCACGTGGAGCAGCGCAAGTTCGTGCACACAGCAGGCGCTCACAAGTGTTTACCGCGTGGCTGAAGGAACGAAAGGAAGGACTTCAAAGCAGGGAGACCCCTGATTAGATTCGTTTTAAATTTCTCCTGCCTGCCACTGTGAGGAATGGTCTGGAAGGGGTGAGTCCGGAACAGAATCCTCACGGGGTGGGGGGATAGTGTCCCCCAAGGGACACTGGATAACGTATGGAAGTGTTGTAGGTTGTTATAACTTGGGGCTTGCTACTGGCATCTAGGTACACATCTTAGAATGAAGAGGACAGCTCCTACCCCGACCCCCCCAAATTACCCAACCCCAAGTGCAGGATAGTGGTGAGGCTGAGAAAGCCAGGTCTAGAATGAGAACATCCTTAGCACACAGGTTGTAAATGTACTGAAACTACTACTGAAATGTATAGAGAAGATGTTTCTTAAATTTGCTTAGAGCTGGTCTGATATTCCTCAAGAGCCCCACTTACCAGGTTGAAGGAAAAAAACGAACGCTATGAAGTCTAATGTGGTTTAGAATTTGGTAGGATCCAGTAATTGTAAAGTCCCTTTAGAGTGTGATCAGTCTTTGGGAGATAATTGCACAGCCTCTTCTGTTGCCATACCCCCTCCTTCATTTTTCCTGATCTTCTCCAATTTAGTATCAGAGTTTATGAGGGGGGCTCATGGGGGCTCACGAGATCTAATGGTGCCTGGAAAATTCTTTGAGGAGCTCAGGGACCACTGCTGGGTAGAACTGCCATCCTATGATTTTCAGCCTAGACTGGCCCAGCAATATATTTTTTTGTTTACATATTTGGTTTCCATGTAACATTTTGAGAAAAGGGCTGTTCTGCTTAAAAAATAAAAACCTGCTGATTCAAAACACCTTTGAGGCCATCTGCACTGGAATGTGAATTAAAGGCTTAGATTGGTGTCTTGTGACACATCAAGGCATTTTTATGGGTATCATGACATTTGTTTCTAGGTTTTGTTCCTGAGAATTGGGCTACCCAAACCTTTTAGTCATGTCCAATTTTGTCATCATCGTGTAGATGTGGATAAAATCTTTTCATCATGGTCAATATGTTCTTTACAAATGTAGCAATTTCTCATTGAAAACTGCCCTCCTAAGGGAACATAATAGATTTCATAGTCCCCCAATGAAGAGGGAAGGTGCTAACTAGCCGTGTGGCTCCAAGTACATCATTATAGTAACTGCTTCCCTTTAAGGAATGAAGCGTTGGTATTACAGCCTTAAAATTCCCTTTTAATACCAATAAAAAACATTTTCACAGTTGTTCTGTGAATAAGATTTCTTCAGTAACTCCTGCATGGCTGAGTCTCTTCTGTTTCACCTGTGAGATTAGAGGACAGTTAGATGAGAGAAGGCTTTTGGAACAGGGCTGCAAAGGGTTTATGATGAGGCATTAATAAGTGTCAATTACCATGAATATAATAGCAGTCCATATTTGTTGCTTGCTTACTATGATCTAAGCATTGCTCTGAGCACGTCTCATTTGTTAACTCGAATCCTCACCGCAGCCCTACAAGTAGGTGCTGAGACGGGGAACCGAGACGTGAGGAGGTCAACGTCACACTTGACCGGACTCTGATTCAAACCCCCGTGGCCTCGTTCCAAGGTCCAAGTGCTGGGTTTTCTGTGTGTACTGATTGCTCTCTCTGCATTAATGCTTTCTGAGTTAGGATCGTCCATCTGCCTGCACTAGGAAAGCAACATCATGTCATCAGTATCCTTAAGCAAAGATTAGGAACACTTACATCCCCCTGCCTTGCACTTTAAATATCTATTGGGGGGGTTTGGTGAAAATTATTCTTCTAGATATCGAGCTGTAAGCGCCAGAACTCTTCCCATTTTATGACTGTCCCATTGTCATGGGTCATCTACCCTGGATTTGTGTGGCTCAGGGACGGGGGTCTAGCAGGGCATTGATGATCCATTCATCCGTGCATTTAGCAAATACTTCAAGTCCATGATGGACACAGCACGTGCCAGCATTGTGGGGGTTAGAGAGAGATATGCCTGCTTCTTCCAGAAGGATTTGATGTCAATATATTTGGTAAAGAAAGAAGATGCACATTTATTAAGCACCAACTGTGTACCAAGTACTGTGCTAGGCATTTTACGTTCTTATTCGATTCCTCTAACAACCTTGAGAGGTAGGTACTATCTCCATCTGATGGATGCAAAACAATCTCAGAGACTGAGGCAATTGTTTAAGGTCACACAGCCAAAATAAGGGCAAAGCCAGGAATCAAACCCTGGAGCAGATTAAAAAAGAAAAAGCTTTAATGAGATCTGTTATGTACAGATCTCGCCACGTCCAAAGAAAAGAACCAGTTAGTTCTGGAGAACAGTGTTTTTTCAAACCACTTTCCATAGAATTCGTTCCAGAAGATGTTTCTTCCAGGGGTGGTGGAGGGGAACCAAATTGTTTGGTAGTCCAGCGTGAGAAGTGCCATTTTCTTCTCAGTGGTCCACAGCGCTCATTAGCACGGCGAGACCCCCAGAAGTACTGCACAAGGAAGTTTTTTGACTTGTTTAATCCATGCAGTGTTTCCAAACTTCAAGGTGATCAGCAGAAGACCAGCTTGGGAAATTGTGATTTGAAGGAAGGAACCTTTAGGGGGAGAAGGAAGAATATGGATAGGCTACCACTGGATAGTTAAAGCCTCCTTGGGCCACATTAGAGGCTGAGGGAGAGGGGGTCCAAATGGCGCGGCACAAACTCTTCTCTGCCAGGAGTAATTTTATCTGTAAGGTCACGTTTGCTGCCTGTTTTATATATATATATAAATTTTCAATTTATTTATTGGTTGAGGTACAATTCTCAAAGCATAAAACTCACCTTTTAAAGTATACACTTTGGTGGTGTCAGGATATTCATTAGGTTGATATAAGGATATTCATAAGTACAACCATCACTCTGATTCCAGAACAGTGTCATCACCTCCAAAAGCAACACTGTACCCGTTATCATCACTCCCCATCCCCCTCCACCCCACTGCCTGGCAACCGCCAATCTACTTCCTGAATCTGGGTTTGCCTGTTCTGGACACATCATATGAATGGAATCACGTGTGGTCTTCTGATGCCAGGCTTCTTTTGATTAGCCAAATGTTTCCAGGTTTAACTGTGTTAAAAATATGTATCAGTACTTCATTCCCTTTTATGGCTGAATAATGTTGCATTGTTGGGTGCACCGTCTTGCATTTGCCATTTGGGAAAGAAAGATGGTAGCCGGAGAGGACCCTGTCTTCTCTGCGACTGGGGAAGGGTGTGAGGTGGACAGCTATCGTTTCTGCCCCTCTGTTCCTTGCTCAGAGGCCGTATAAAACCTGATCCTCAGGCCAGGGCAGGGGAACCAGGCCTGGTCCATCAGAAGCTTGGATCCAGTTCAGGTATGTGACCCAAGCCGCATCTGGATTGGTTGGAACAGAGGCCTGTCCCTTGGCTAGGGTCGCTGCGAGACAGCGTGCTAACCTTTGTCAGCACTTGCAGAGAATCTGCCTGAGCGTGAGTGTGACATAAAGGAAAGCAGGGGTCTTGTAACCCTACCTGAAACAAGTGGGTCGTGTGAAACCCTGAGGTGGTGTTTGACTGGTAATGTTAACCATCAGAACGTTTGAGGTGGGTAGGGCTGACTGCTCTCTAACCTTGCTTCCTGATGATAAGGAAAACCAGTCTCACACAATTCTATCACGTATACAGACAGCTAATAAGTACATTTAAGTGTGACCAGGAGCCCCGTAGTTTGATTTATTCTATTAGCTTTATGAATTTAAAACTCCTTATTGTTTTAGGTCCGCAGTAAAGAGTCTGATTTCCTTTTTTGATGTTTGCTGCCAACTTTTAAGCCTCTTTCCTTCCTCTTCCCCTCCTGTCCCACGTGTGGGTAAGCAGGTCAGAAAGCCTGGGTGCTCCTTCCTTTGGTGAGGGGGCGGGATTCAAACCACGCACCCTTTTCCTTGTGCAAACTCTCTCCCCATCCCCACTTCCTAATCACAGTAAGAACGCGGGCCAGTCTCCTCTTCTTCAGTCTTGACCTCCGAACCCAGAATTCCACTCTGAATTTCTAGAGTGCTAGAAATTCAGCTGGTATAAATTGGGTCCCTGTCAGTTACTCCTAAAACACTTCTGAACAAAATAGAGTGCTAGAAATTCAGAGTGGAGGGTGAACAGGCCTATACTTGTCCCTCCTACTCTGTTTCTCAGTTTTCTCCAACAATTTCTGAAAAGCACAGGAGTCCCTCCTTTGTCTGCAGAGTGGCCACATCAAGGTCTTTGCGTGGAAGGTTCGCTTGAGGCAGAGATGATGGTATCCCAGAGGCAAGATTCTTTTCCATTAAGATCAGCATAAGTAACTAGAAATCTTCCAAACCCATGGCTTGGCACATGCCTGGTTAGGGGTGAAGCCCTGGGAGGGGATCGCCAGGGATAAAAGCCAGAGGTCTTGCAGAAACGATAAGCAAACATTATTCTTGCAAGGGGAAGAATGTCTCAAAGATTTGCCAGTCCATATATCTTGAATATCTTTAACTTGACCGTTAAGAACTTAATCCTAACATTCATCATGTTCATTAATTAGCCGCTATCTTCTTAGTCTCACTGTTAATTGGCAAAGCCTCCGTGTTGACAGAGATCTGGATAATAGAACTGTGTGTAGTTGTCTCTTGTAGGTTCCCTTTTTTTGTATAATGTTTCTATTAGGCCTACAGATTGTCCCTAGAGTTGAAGCTTAACCAACATAAACATGATTTCATATGTCTGTGCTGAAGCATTTGAAAATTACAGATCTTCTAATACCTGACCTTTGTAGAGATCCTGGGTCCATTTAAGCCTGATGCTAGATCTTTCTGTGAACTTGACAATTACATGAGCCAATCAATTCCTTCAGTGTTTCAGCTTAAGCTGGTATGAATTGGGTTCCTGTCAGTTATTCCTAAAACACCTCTGAACAAAATAGAGTGCTAGAAATTCAGAGTGGAGGGTGGACAGGCCTATATTTGTCCCTCCTACCCTGTTTCTCAATTTTCTCCAACTAAACAGTTTCTGAAATTTGTGTAGCTGAATTTTTAAGGAAAATAGTAAAACCTTCAGTGTTCTTACCCAGACCCAGTTCTTAGTGGCAGAAAATGCAAATCTCCTCGGCTGCAATGTTAAGTATTGTTCTAAATTTCAAAGCTGTCTTACTGAAATCGTGTTCCAGCTTTATTCCCCTCCAGCCAAGCTTCATGGGTGGGCTCTTTGTTCAACAGTTTTCCTTAGAAGATTGAAGCACTGGGAGGAAAATGGGAAGCTCTCCTCAGCCTCAGAGCACATGTTAACAGCACAGGAGGTACTAGGGTCCTCAGAAATAAAGATCATTACAAAAGAAGGGTACTTGTTTGCTTTTCATGCAAATCAGCATTTCCAGAGGACTCCAACATTTAAAAAACCAACTGAGGTTAAAAAAATGACAGTGCTCTCCAGATAAACCCCTGCCTCTGCTCCAGGGTGAAAACAGGTGTCTTCCATGGGGGTCTCTGCCTTTTTGGCTCTTGGAGTCATTCAGTGTTGATAACAGGAAGAAGAGCCCCAGTGGTTCGGGCAGCACTTCTGATGCCTAAACACAAGGCGCTGTGCTCTGCGCTGATGCGGTGATGGAGCGAGAGACAGACGTGCCCTCATGACCTTGCCCTCCAGTGGGAAGTGGGCAATGAGCAAGGGAAGAGACACGTGGATCTCTGTTTTTTTCAATTGAGTGCAGTAGCAGTGCTACAGAGAAAACGAAGCGTGCTGGACCTGTTGGGAGTGACAGGGCTGACGGATGTCGGGGAGCGGGGAGGGGGAGGACTCAGCTGCCTCTAGAGGTGAGCCAGGGGAGCCTTCACATGAGAAGGGCTAATGATCCATTTGTCTGCGCACCTGAGTTGTTTCTAGTGACAAGCAGCCTAAGCGACTGAGGTCTTACCGTGGGCTTATTAGACAGGAGAATTGGTAGGCGGACGTAGTCATTTAACAACTGGTCGGTGGAGGTAGTCATTCAAACCTTGTATTGTGTACTAACCGCTGGCAATATGACATAGAGGCTGAGTTTGGGTTTGAAGGTCATTTAGGGCCTGGCTACTGGGAGCGTGGTCCACTGACGGGCAGCATCGGCATCCCAGGGAGCCTGTTAGAAATGCAGACTCTCAGGCCCCACCGCAGACCTGCTGAATCAGTCTGCTTTTTAAGTACGATCCCTAAGACTCAGGGTTTGGAGGATCCTTAACGTTGGAGAAGCACTGGCTTAGGCAGCAGAGTTAGGAATGAGCAGAGCTGGAACCTGCCCACAACTATATCTTGAGTTTGTTGATGGAGACAACAGACATGCAAATACATGACTTCCTAGTGTGAAAGCTACAAGCAAGTAGCGAGGGGCTGGGAGTGCGGACGCTCACCTGGCCCAGGTGGGGTGGGGAGGGGAGGAAGGTCCGGGGAGGCTCCCCAAAGTGATGATACCACAGCCTGACGGGAAGAACTGGTCAGATGCACACACGACTTGTAAACGGGGGAAGGCCACACAGATGGGCGTTGGAGGCACTTCGGGGGTTTGTGGGAAGACGGAGCTGGGGAGGGTGAGGCAGAGCTCAGGAGGCCAGTGTTCCAGATGAGGCGAGAAGGACCTGAATCCTGGTGGTCGGGTTCATCCCGGCTTGGGAGGCCTTGGGAGGAAGCACCGCTTGAAAGTCTAGAAGAAGACAGCACGGAGCAGGCAGGCCTGGAAGACTTGGAAAGAGCACGGTGTGCCCTCTCACTGCTTGAGCCGACTGGACTCAGTCTTACCAGAAAAGCTGGGAGGTTCCCCGGTTCCGGATTTCCCCCCAGCTGGCCGGCTCCCTCCCTCTGCACAGATCTGCTGCCTTTGCATGTGGAGGTCAGGAGTGCACTGACCCAGCTCAGAGCTAGTTGGCCTGATATAGGGGTTGGTGGAGACAGTAGGGGAGGGCAGCCTGCTTCAGTGATTGGCAGATCATCACTCCTTTCCTCTCTGGGTTTCCTGCTCTTAAACACACATAGACTTCCTCAAAGTGTTGGAGAACTTTCGAGGGAAGGAGAAAAAACAGTGCCATTGACTGTTTGCAATTTAGTGATTCTGTATTTAGCAGACGGATCTGAGATGGAATGCCTGTTGCCAGGGACCAAGTCTAAGTGTCTCCATGACTTCATTTTACAACAGTGGTTTCCCAAACTCTTTTTTAAACAGAAAAACTTAAAAAAGACCTGTTTCACCTACTGAGCTGCTGTGTTAAGCGGTGCTCCTGCTGCTTTTGGGGGTTGGCGAGGGTGGTGATCACGAGACTCCCCCACAGTGGGCCTCCTGCTTACCCAGAAGGACTGTAGAACCACAGGGTCTTGAGACACCAGTTGGAAATCAATGTTTTGGTATAAAAAGAAGATAGGCCAACTCAACTCCTATATAGAGTTGCATGTATGCATCTAAGCATATATACATATTGCTACAAAGCCATCAATGTTATCCTCACACACTAAGAGTAAAACTAAAACAACACCCCAAACAGACAAGACAATTGACCGCTTTATAAATGCTTAACAACGTGGATTTTCAAAAAGACATAAGCTGTAAATTGAGTGTTAAGTCATGAGAAATCACAGTGAAAGTTCTTGAGAAGCTGGTGGGATGTCTCCCAGCCCATTTCATTCACCCCTCACTGCGGGGAGGAGAGAGACCCTGGTTTAGTCTCTGCCCGTCTTTTTTCCTGTATGATTAGGTGCTGGCGGGAGCAGGGCAGCCGCAGGAGAGCCCAGGTAAGCTGGCGAGTTTTCCAGCAAACAGCCTTGCGGGGCGAGTCAGTCTGGCCTCCCAGGCGGCAGTCTGGAGGCCGCGATGGATTATGCTAACACATATATATGGAATCTAAAAAAAAGGTTCTGAAGAACCTAGGGGCAGGACAGGAATAAAGATGCAGACATAGAGAATGGATTTGAAGACACGGGGAGGGGGAAGGGTAAGCTGTGATGAAGTGAGAGAGTGGCACTGACATATATACACTCCCAAATGTAAAATAGATAGCTAGTGGGAAGCAGCTGCATTGCACGGGGAGATCAGCTGGGTGCTTTGTGACCACCTAGAGGGGTGGGATAGGGAGGGTGGGAGGGAGGCGCAAGAGGGAGGGGATATGGGGGTATATGTATAGCTGATTCACTTTGCTATACAGCAGAAACTAACACACCATTGTAAAGCAATTATACTCCAATAAAGATGTTAAAAAAAAAAGTCTGTTTGCTTCTTCCTTCCTCCAAGCCCCAGCCTCCCCTCATAGACTGAGAATTCGTTAAAAAAAAACACAACAAATCAGGGAAATTCCCCAAAGAGCCCTACGGGAGGGACAACAAAAACAATCATTGTAAACAGCAGGTTTGTCTTCTGACCGGTTTTGTTTGCAAATGATAACAATCACAGGTAATTTTTCATTTCAATTGGAGGAGCTGGTATTAAAAAGAGAGGGGGGGGCGAGGGAGGACGAGGGCCAGCGCATCTCCCAAGTGCCTTATTCACTCCCAGGTCTACAACCGAACGCGAGCGCGGAGGGCTAGGCAGTGCCTCTCACTCCATCAAGCGAGATCTAATTGTGGCTGCTCGGCCTGTTGGCAGATGCAGTTTCTACATAACAACAGCCCAGAGACAGGGCTGCGTGATTAATGCCTCCAGCTGTCGTATGCCCCATTATCTGTGCATTTGCATAACTTAATGGTTCAGGACAGGGGAGAGAGGATGCTTAATTTAATGTTTAGCAGGCCCTTGATAGCTGAATAATTTGAGAACTGTCAAGGGGGGGTCAGTCCTACAGCGATTCAGCAAGACGGCTATGATTTCTGCATGTCGTTAAAATTCTTACTTAGGATACATTTTTTTTTTTTTTTAAGGAAAAAGAAAACAACAATGCCTGAAAGCAAGCACTGATTCCCGCCCCCATAACCATTTCCTCCCCGAGGCAAATGGAAATGTTGTTTTTGACAGCAGTTAGATGTCTGAAGACAGCTGGGAGGGTGGGTTCACACTCACCTCCTTCCTTCATCTGTCCTCCCAGGACCCCCAGGAATCTCCCCTCTCCCACTCTGAGTTTGTCTGCTCTTGTTCTTTTTGTTCCCTCAACCGTCTCCCCCTCTGTGCTGTGTTTTATGACCCATTTGCAACCCTTCCCCCTCAAGCCCCCACCCAGGCCTCTAGCTGAAAGGCCCGGGGGGGGGGCGTGGGGGGGTGGGAAGGGGGGAGGAGGAGATTGCTTGAAATCAACTAACAGCCCAAACTGCTTTCAGTAGGAAACACTGTCAGTTTCATTAGTTGCTAATGAATATTATTAAACTAATCTGTCATTTGTTTTCTAATTATGTGTCACCAGGCATCACAGTGGCAGCTGAGGTGACTGCTGGTGAACAATTTTCCTCCTTGAATCCTGTTTTTTAAAGTAAGAACTGCTAGGAATGATTAGGAATAATTTGAACCTGGTAAGCTTTTCCGCCTTTCCCCAGCCTGTCAGCAAACTTTCTCCCCCACGTTTATAATACTACCAGGATCTTATCACCACCTGGCCTCACCAAGCTGCTCCCAGGGTGAGACCCCAGCCCACTCCAAACTTGGGACAGCCCTACTTCTGAAGTCTTCAGCTCCACTGAGACCACAGCTTCTCATCATTTCCCGTCATGGTTTTGTGAGTCTGGAATATAGGCAGGACCCAGCGTGTTGAACGGACTGGGTCATTCAGTGCTCAACTGGTCTGGAGGGTCCTGGTGGGTTTTGCTCGCATGCCTGGTCCCCTGATGGAAGGGGCTAAATGGATGCAGGGCTCAGCTGGCGCCCTGCTCGCTCTGTATGGTCTCTGCCTCACCACGTGGTCCCTCCAGCAGGGTAGTTGAACTTCTGTTGCCAAGGCTCCAAGAGAGTGTTCCACAGACCAGAAGTAGAAGCTGCCAGTGTCTAAAGGCCTGACCTAGAAGTTCACATAGCATCATTTCTACCATATTCTGTTGGACAGTGCAGTCAGGGTCTACCCAAACTCGGTCTACTCCTAACTTGAGCTGTTGAGTGCATCCCAGAAAATTGCACATCCCTACAAAGTGGCCCCTCTGAAAGCAAGTGGGTTCAGATCTCAGTTGGGTCATCAAAGCTTCCTGGTCAGCCTTCTCTTGTGTTTGATTTCTCTCCCTTCCTGTGATAGTTATAAGAAACGTTTACCCCCTCCTGGAATGCCCAGTGTAGCTCTTCCTCTCAAAGGACCTCATTTGATCTAATTCTTAGCAGGTGGCCTTGCCTTCTGTTTCTCAGAGGTATGAACATTCTCTGTCACTTGAACATGTCATCTTCAAACCCCTGTCTCAGAGATGTCCTGCCCTCCTTTCAAATTGGCCCTATACTTTTTGTACCCTTCATTTCCACACTTTTCCTCAAGGTCTGACCAGTATTAATCATTCTTTCTCTGGGTCCCTTCTCTCAGCCTAAAAACATGCTCAATCTTGTCATTGAAATACTAGTGCTGTCTTTTTTGAAAGAGTTGTCTGTATGTATAGAACTTGGTCTCACTTGCTTCCTTGCTCATTGCAATCAAATCCTTGGATCTCCCTGACAAAGGTTACCAGGGGCTCCTGATCGTGGTATCCAATGGTGGAACTAATTTTTAGTCCTTACCTTGCTTGGTTTCTCTACACAGCTCACCACTCCTTTCCTCTCAAACTTCTTTTTTTGGCCGCGCCGCACAGCTTGCGGAATCTTAGGCACCAAAAGCAGATCACTGGTGGCCTGGGGTGGAGGGAGGGAAAGACTGTAGAGGAGCACAAGGAAATTTGGGAGCTGGGGTGGGAATATTGTGTGTTTTGATTGTGGTGGTGGTTTTTCATGAGTGGAAGTATCAAAACTCATCCCGTTGTTTGCTTTGATGGATGCCGTTTATTGTATGTAAATTATACCTCGATAAGGTTGATGCCTCCCCCCCACCCAAATCAGTTGGGGGAGCGGGGCCAACAGGCCTAGATACATTGGTCTGTCACTAGTAGACAAAACTGAGTCATGACCCTGCCTGCCCACCAGACTGTCACTCAGCTTGAACCCAAGTCCAGCCCGAGCCCTCCCTCCCAAGCCAGTCTCCTCGGGAAAGAGCAAGAGGGGTGTCCCAGTAATAGGAGTGGGTGGGCAAGGGAGAAAGGGGGAGCGCGTGGGGTGCTGGACTCCAGTCAGTGGCCATCCAGGGGCTTTTTCTTGCGCTCTTACGTGACTTTCATCAGCGGCCTTTGGGTCAGGCATACCAGACCCATTGTCACCGGAGGGTTAGGTGCAGTATGCGGGATCTTAGTTCCCTGACCAGGGATCAAACCCGTGCCCCCTGCAGTGGAAGCACTGAGTCCGAACCACTGGACGGCCAGGGAACTCTCTCCTCTCAAACTTTTGCTGGTTTCAGACTCATTTTACGTTTTTTTTTTTTTTCCTTGACTTCTCCCTTTCTCAAATGTTAATATTCCCCTGAAGTCTGTCCTCGGGTCTTTGTCATGCTGTCTGCTTTCCCTCCATGGTGCAATTCGTGGGTGTGTCAATTGCTGTCTAATCTGAAGACCCTCAAGCAGATCTAGCCCAGATCCCTTTCCTGAGCAACAGGCTTATATATATAGAATTACCCACTAGACATCTTGGACTGGGTGTCCCACAGACAACTCAAACTGACATATCCAAAGTAGGACCTGTCAACTAAAAAAAAGTGCAACCTAAACGACAGACCGATTTCTTAGGCTGCTTCATTTTCCTGTTTCGAGCCTTCAACCTGCAATTCTTGTACTCCTTTTCCTTGCTTTTCACATTCACTTAATCACTAAATTGTATTGATTCCCTCTCTCCTAAGGATCACTCATCTTGCCTTCGTATCGATCCTTATCATCTGGTCAGGATGATGACAAATAGGTAACTGGCTTCCTTTCTCTTCATCTCCTCTACCGTTATTCTGTTACCCACAGAGCCACCAAAGACATGCTTCCAATCGCAAATTTGAATAAATCATTGCCCTACTCCTGATCCTTCAATGGCTCCCCATCGTCTAGAAATTAAAGCTCAAACTTGTAGCCTGGCATAGTAAACACTTTCTGCCACGCAGCTACCTCCCTCCATTCCCTTCCTTACACTCTACGCTTCAGCCTCATTCCTGTTTTCTTACCTTTGCATTTGATGTTTTGTTCCTGCCTGAAATCCCTCCCTTCTTCTCTCATTAGGCAATTCCTACACGTAACTCTGATTCTCCACGTAAGTTTCTATAAGATATTTTAGATCTTGCTCCCTGAAAACATTTGGCCATGTCTAGAGAAATTCTTGTCACAAGTTGGGCATGATATCAATCAGGGCCACTGCTAAATGTTCTATAATATAAAAGACAGCTCCCCACAGCAAAGAATTCCCTGGCCTAAAATGTCAGTAGTGTTGAGACTGAGAAACTGTTTTAGGTCAGTTTTCATTGTGCTACTATTCCTTGATATTTCCAAGTTTTTCCTGCCTGCTCTACTGGCTGTTCTTGAAACTCATATCAGTCATTTACACTTTAGAGTGAATGAGGCTTGGTTGGTTTCTTGAATAGATTGATTGGTAAAGGAAAGTAGCTTAAGAAAGAGACAGGATGCAAAGGAAGCACTACAGTTCTTGCTTGTCTCGCAAGCTTATCCTCTACCCTTCTCTAGATTTTCAGATTCTCCCTTTTCTTTATAGTCGCAAACAATTTTCAGAACACCTCCAGGCAACCTTTATTTGCCTTAGTTTACTAGGACTTCTAACAGTGAAGCTCAAGAGGAGAAGTGCTACTTACCTGTCTCTTGGCTTCAGGCTCCATTTCCACTTTTCCATGCTCTCCTGTGTATCGTGGCGGGCTAGAAGTCTGACAACTGCATTTCTAAAATCCCCCTGCCCAATGGTTTCTAGCTATTTTCTACAAATTGGAGGCATGAGGAAGGAAACAGTATTTTATGTGCTTCTCCAGTGCAGCAGAGATGGTAGTGGTGGTAGACAAGTCTAGACTCGAGGCATCCTGCCCAGGCAGTGGGTATTCCAGCAACAAAGCACCAGTAGACTCTGGTTCCAGTAGCAACCATGACTGCTGTGGACAATTTTAGACTCAACTTTCTGCAAAAAAACCCTGGCTGTTGGCCCAGCGATACCAGCATGGAATGTTCTGGCAATGGTGTAGGGATCGTGGGTGCTGAGTAACATTTTCCTTTTGTTCCTCCAGTCCTGGGATGGGAACAGCATCTTGCAATTACTGGCCTGTGGCTAAGTTCACCTGTTCTCTTTTCTCTCTGTCAGCTCTTTCCAGACTTTTGTTTCCTGTACTAAATTTCCTGTCTGTAATACCTATAGTGGTTTCCATTTTCCTGATGAGACATGGAATGGTACAGCACTAGTATGGCACAATCCCATTCCCAGGAATTTTTCTGGGTTATTGAAGTTTAGATTAATCACTATAAAATTTTACTTCCTGGAGATTAGGGTGTGAATCCTAGTAAATGGGGTGTTTGAACTCCAAAATAAAGAGAAAAATGGTCTATTGCAGAGGTAAGATTTTAAAAACTTTTCTGATTGAGAAGGGCTTCAAAGCAAGATTCCCCTACCTCACTTCCATAAATCTTTTTTTTTTAACATCTTTATTGGAGTATAATTGCTTTACAATGTTGTATTAGTTTCTGCTGTATAAGAAAGTGAATCAGCTATATGTATACATACATCCCCTCCCTCTTGCATCTCCCTCCCACTCTCCCTATCCCACCCCCCTAGGTGGCCACAAAGCACCGAGCTGATCTCCCCATGCCCATAAATCTTTATAGCCTTCTGACATTGAATGAATTGATAGGTTTGATCTAATTGTCTCTTCTCTGAAGTTAAAAGCAAGTCCTGATTTTATTTTATTTTTCTGAGGAAATACATTCCTTGGATACAACAGCTCTGAATACCAACCACAGCAGTACCTGCTTTGACAACCTTGCCTGCTGTATTAGCATGAAATAATTATGCAGGAACCAGAACAGCCTCATTTGCTTCATCACATAATCATGTACCAAGCAGGCATCTTTTCTGAGAAAATAACTGAAAACTTCTGATGCCTTCCTTCCTATGATAATTACAAAACAATTCAAACTACCCTCGCTGTCCGTAGTGAGGTCCTTGGCTCTGCTGTCCCCCACCCCATGCCAAACACTCGCATGCTTACCATGCAGGCTGCTTTTCTGTTGTTCAAATACTAAAAGCTTGTACCCGACTTTGGGTTTTTATATTTGCTTCCCAGAAATCCTCTGCGTCTAGATCTTCTCGTGGTTAACGCTTTACCGTTCAATTCTCAGAGTTAACACCACTTCTTCAAAGATGATTTCATTAATGTACCTGTACAGAGTTGTTCCCCGCTCCAAGTTACTCTCCACTCCATAATTCTCTTTAATGTTCCATAGTTCATACTGCTCTGTCATCGTCGGAAATTACGTTATTTACTTGTTGATTATCTGCCTTCTACCACTAGGATGTAAACTCTACGAAGACAGGGAGTTTACCCGTTTGCCTTTACGGCTTTATCTCCAGAGTTTAAGGTGTTCTGTGGAAGACAGTAAGTGCCTAACAGACAGTTGCCGAATGACTTGATTACTGTCCTCACTGTGCTTTCTATTCGGTTCAGCAAGTGTTGATGGCGTCTGCACTCTGTGGATGGTACTGGGGTGAGGGGCAGAGGACACGGTGCCTCTCAGCTGGTGTTCAGTGTGGTGAGAATGGGGTCTGTCAATAACCACGACCCCCTCCCCAACAGAAACCAGTGGCTACTCAGCACTCACAATGCCGGGTACTTGGCTAAGTGTCTCCAGACTTATTCAGTCCTCTCAGCACTTCCTGACGTAGGTATGAATCACCCCATTTTACAGGTGAGAGAACTGAAGTCTAGAGGGGTCGCAATTACCCTAAGTCATGCAGGGAGTACATGACAAAGCCCCAGACTGCACTTAAGTCGGCCTGAGTCTAAAGCTGTACTTGTTACCACTTTACAACACACGTGTTTTCAAATACTTTACTTTGCTTTTCAGGATACTTGTTACATAACAGGTAGGATTTGATTCGTTAAATCACCTTCTCAGTTCGAAAGAAGTAGATGAGGGAAAGAGAACCTTCCTGTCGTAAGGCAAGGATGTGTGTTAGCTAAAGAATAAGGATTCCTCCAAATGCTGGGTTCTTGCCCTTGACTTTTGTGCTAACTCAGAGCTCCATCTTATTCTTGATCTACTAGGAGAAAGTAGTGAGGAAGAAAGAGATGAATGGGGTGCAAGTAGGAGGTAGATGTAGTCTGATAAAGTTGAGAGTTCAGGCTAAAAGTGTGCCTCTTCCCCGCAATGCTTAAGGAGATTCTCTCCCCTTTTGTCTCATATTCTGCATTTCTACCAGCTAGAAATTCATTCCTATTACCTACAGTACACCTGGAAGCAGACACTAGCTCTAGCTAGACTGGCTCTAGGATGGCTATCAGCCACTCACACCTCAGGTCAATTAGTTTAAGCTTTAGAATGCTTTCCACCTGTTTGGTCTCTGTTGATTAGAGGA
The DNA here is from genome assembly GCF_059928025.1 of Delphinapterus leucas. Classification (NCBI taxonomy): domain Eukaryota; kingdom Metazoa; phylum Chordata; class Mammalia; order Artiodactyla; family Monodontidae; genus Delphinapterus; species Delphinapterus leucas. The sequence goes on from NC_143134.1 coordinate 83,262,600, forward strand.
AATGGGAGAGCTGATGAAAGAGGATTTGGGAGACCTGCATTGGGAGGGGAGGTGATGTTTTAGGCTGTTGTGGGACTGTCACATAACTCTAGGGTGCTGTCTGGTTTGGGTTCAGAAATGGGGGTGATGCCTAGTGGGAGAGAGGATTAGAGACACCCAAGGTAAATGGTTTTCTAGCTCAAAGGACCAAAGGTGACTGGATCCTATGGGGCATATGGTGATAGCTCTGACGTCTTGTTTGCACATCCCACAAGCAATGATACCCTCTCTCCGTGTGCCGGTATTGGAAACCCTGCTTTCATCTTCCTTTTCACCCACTTCGATTACACCATTTTTTTCAAGGGAGATGAAGGGAGCAGAGCTGGCCTGTTGTCTCGAAAATTTCTATCTAGTTATTTGACATCCTTGGGATTTCCCTGATTAGCCTTGTGAAGTCATTCACCGCTGGTCAGAGTTACCCCTTGGGGTGTGGAAAGAAGTAGAGAAAAACAGGAGAGGCCACACATAAGCATTAAGAGCATGGAGCGATGATTCTCTACAATATTCTTTGACTTGGTTCTTTGTCCATGATTCTAGAATGAGCTTTGAAGGGGGGTTGGGGATGAGGATAAATCTGCTTTCATTTCAGGGGAAGTGGAAGAGAAGGAAATCCTAGCTTTCACCAACTTTTTGTAGGAAACAGATCTGCTTCACCCTCCTGGAAACTATCAACTTTAAACAAACAGACCCTAGGAAGCTTCTCCGTAGTGGCAGAAAAAAATCTATCCTTACATTTCTCTTGAAACAACAAGGAGATGAAATACAAAGAAAAACCCTTGCGCTCGCTAACATAAATCAGTCCCGTAGTTGCGCTCAGCACATATGGTGTGATAACGTTGCCCACTGCTCAGAGACCCACTGATGGAAGGCCAGATGCGCTTCCACAGGAGCGAAACACAGCGGGCCTGCTTTAAGACTCCGTGGCGGCCTTGACGCTGAACTTCATCGTATTTGTTGCTTTGTGTCTCTGCTTTAGCACTCTTCTTACCACCATAGTGTGTCACCTTCCCTCACTCTTCCTTTCCTATCTTTCAGGACTTGAGAGGGCTGGGTAATTTAACAACTTGGGTCTGGACTTTGTAGAGTACTCTGCGTGGGCAGTGGGCTTGAGGGACAGGTACCAGCGATGGATGGCGCCTCGAGGACAGAGCAAGCTTCCTGCTGGAAGATTTGCCTTCCCCCTTCCCCTAGCTTTATTGAGGTAGAACTGACATATAACAATTGTATATATTGAAGGTGTATACCATGGTAATTGGCTATATGTATACATTATGAAATGATTACCACAGTCAAGCTAAGGAACATCTGTCACGTCACAGTTACCTTTTTTTTGTGGTGAGAACACATAAGATCTACTCTTTTTACACCTTTCGAGTATATAACACAGTATTAACTATAGTCGCCATGCTGTACCTTAGATCCCCGGAAAAAGACTGATTACAGGGAGTTACAGACTTAGATTTAAACAAGGGTGGAAAAGAGGTTTTATTTATTCCCCCCCGGACCCCGCTTTCTATTTAAATGTAGACTTTGAAAAAAGTTGGAGGGTCCAGTGTTCACTTTCGTACATAAACTTAAAGTGCGTGCATGAATGAATGAAGCAGGCTACATAGCTGCTTGTGTTACTGCAGGTACGAGCATAAATGAAAACCAGAGAAGTTATCAACAGGACCAGATGCACAGCATCTGGTCAGCACAGCATCTCTTTTCTTGGGACCTCAAAGAACCTTGTGCACAAAAATGCACTTATCTTTGGAATGACCCTTTGAGAGTGGTATCTGGTTAACATATTACTCTCTGATTTGTTAGGGCTCACACTTAGCTTTTTTTTCTATTCACAGGAGATCCTAGATAGGTCTGAACGAGCCCATGATGAACGCCAGACCTCATGTCCACAAAGATTCTAATAGGAGAGAAGTAAACAAACAACAAAGAGAGCATACTTATCTTTTGAATAAAAAGCAATACTCTAGTTGTCATATGAATGAAGACCTAATTCAGTTACATTGTTTTCCGAGTCCCTGCCCGTGGCATCCCCACCAGACCAAGGTACCTGCCAGGACCCTGCTGTGCAGACCACGTGGCGCCTCGTTGTCCAGCTGAGGGACAAAGGTTTTGTTATGAGGCCCTGCGTATCCACACAGAGGGTTTTCCTTGCTAATTCATCCTATACCATTTCAGGGCTATGGAATCCTCTGGTTTCCAAGTTAACACTCACCCTTTAATCCTTGAAACCTTGGAAGTGGCAGCCACCCTGAAAATCATGTGCTGTGTTTAGAGAACTTTTCTGGACTGGGAGACCACTGACGTCCCAGCTCTAAAAGGGCTTGTGGCTACGCCCGCAGCAGTCTGACGTGGTGGGATAAGTGCCGACTGTTTTAGGTGCGTTAGGTATGGAGGGCTGGCAGTGTTCAGGGCGCAAGACTTCCTCCCTGCTTCCACAGGCTGTGGGCTAAGTTAGCCGAGGCTTCCTCAGGGCTGCACTTGTGTCTGTTCCTCATGGTCACGGTGGCACGACTGACAGAGATGAAAAAGGAGTGGCTCCCCATTTGTTTCATGAAACGCTCTTGTATTTTCCTCCTCTGTTCTCATCAGAGGCCCGGTGGAGTGTGACGTAAAGCTCCAAAGACAGGCGAACGTCGGGGCAAACCTGCACCTCCCAAAGCAAAGGGGCTGAACTGCAGGCGAGGGCACATGTTCTCACCATCTCACCAGGATGAGATTGGGGTGGGTGGCATAGCCAGAGACCCAGTCTCTGACCCAGTACAGAGTAAAACCTAAAACAGCATGCTGCTTGAAAAGTTAAGGAGTTCTCCTAAATGACTCTAGATGGAGAGAGACTATGGAACTGAAAGTACAGCTGTCCTTAGAAGTCTTTCTATAATCTGGGGTAGGTACTCTTTGTTGATCAATGACAGTAAAGCTGTTGCCGCTTCTTAAGATGAAGGAGATTGTCTTCCTCTGTCACAAGGGTTCAAACATTTCGACTCCTCATTAGAGTGAGCCGTACAGGTTGCTGGTGACAACGAGTGTCTTTTATCTCCCTGGAGAAGGGGAGGTCAGGAACTCCTTGTCTGAGTTTTCAAACTTGGCCCACTTGGATGGTTCCAGAAGCCAGGATTTAACATAAGTCAGTAAGGCAGATGGTGGAAGGCCTGGTTTAAGGGCTTGGCTGTTATTCAGCCCCAGTGATGGTGGTTTTTTGGGAATGCGAACCCAGCGTTGCCAGATCTTTTGAATTTTTCCAACAGCAACTGGAGTTCCAGGTTTTCATGATGGCGGACAACTCAGATTATATATGTACACATACCTTAAGTGCTTTTGAGGGTACATTGCTGACCAGTCCTAGAGCAGCCCCCTTTCCATGTTTATTGCTCATGTGAAAGAATCTTGTGAGCTTTTGGATGATTGGAAGTAAGCTGAGGTTGCACACATGCCGAACGCCCCACAGGTTCGTCTGTTCTTCATGTTTATTGTGATGGAATCCAAATGACAGAAGCTTGAGGTTAAAAAGTAGGGCATGACATGTGGTCTAGCTGATCCCTCCAAGGTACCGTGTGGGAACCTGGGATCTGAGTGAGATTCAGCAGGACTGCTGCTTATATGGCCTTTCCGTTGAGTAACACAGTATACGGTGCTCCTTGGAGTTGTGTGGTGGGAACCACACAACTGCACAACCATCCATGTTGGTTTAGTATCATAGAGGTTCCTTCTGCCAGTGTCGGGTGTTCTATCATGGACATACTTCCTCTTTCCCATACCCTATGGCCCCTAACCTTGGGGCTAGGTCCTTTTTTTTTTTTTTTTGTGGTATGCGGGCCTCTCACTTCTGTGGCCTCTCCCGTTGCGGAGCACAGGCTCCGGACGCGCAGGCTCAGTGGCCATGGCTCATGGGCCCAGCTGCTCCGTGGCATGTGGGATCTTCCCAGACTGGGGCACGAACCCGCGTCCCCTGCATCGGCAGGCGGACTCTCAACTACTGCGCCACCAGGGAAGCCCTGGGGCTAGGTCCTTTTAATGCTTTCCCTTCTCCTGAAGTTCCTACCTCCCTTCTCTTCCTAAGCTGTGGCTTTCCCCAGATTCCTCCATACTTTGACCTACAAAGTTGGGTATAAATCATAGCTGTGACCTTCCTTCTACCTATTTTCACTTTTGGGTTGGGGTGAGACTTAGAATGCCAAGAATGGTAGAGGAAGGAAAGGAAGTCATGGTGGCCTTGACACCGGGTGGTGGCTTAAAATTTTTTTCCCCCTCTTTTAGTTTCTATGGAGATCTGAAAAAAATTTAGGTATCTCTACTGTAATATTTAAAACTTGGCCACTAAGTCAACATATGAGACACATTTGCCACATCTGCATAACGTGTAGGTCTTATTTTGCTAAGAGAGCATCTGTATCCTCTGTGATTTCAGGTTGTATTACAAAGTTGCCTGGGCACTGCGTATCAGTCAGGGTCCTGGGGAAATCAAATGTCATACCCTAATTGGATAATTTGTAGTGAGTTTGATAAAGGGATTATTTATGTGTGGAGCAGAATCACAGGCAGTTGTACCATATGCTGGGGCTAGAAACAGCGGGTTGTTTGTGGGGCTCTGTTAGCACTACCCTCAGTGGAGATACCAACTTGTGGAGCCAGGTTGTATGGAAGTGGCTAATGACAGGAGACTGCCAGCCTGTGGTGGCCCTGCAGAAGGAAAGCCAGGGGGATAAGTGTTCCAGCCTCGTTCTCCTGTCTACTGTCTGTTTGCTCCATTGGTCAAACCCAATTGGAAGCTTGTCAATATAGATCATATGGGACACAAGGTGGAGAGGGGGTCTGGAGAGGCGTATGGAAGCTATCGAGCACAGCATTTTAAAATATCAAGGACTTCCAGATAGGATAATGAGATGCCAGTGTGATGTGGATTCAGGTGAGTGTAATTCTTAGTTTTAGTTTGAACAGACTAGTATGGAAATGCTATCTCAACAGAAGCATTTGAATAAACACTATTAAAGGAATGAAATACATGACAGAGGGTTAACCACATGGTTGTTTATAAAATTCAGCAAATATTTATTGACTCCTTACCACGTCCCTAGTATTGCGGTCATCTCATCTATGAACCATATTGGTATCTCTGTAATAAACGGCAGGATTAAATGATATTTATGTGAGGTTCAGCTGGCGCTATCTTTCCTTTGTAAACTTGTTTGGGTAAGAGATTGTCCATCTGCCCTTCGTGTATTATGTAAAGTGATTCATTCTTCTGTATCAACCAACCTCTATACTGTTGTTATTCTATAGGAGAATGGTTTCTAGGAGCACATAAAGTAATCTTTTAACAGTTGAGTTATTAATGTGCAAGTTTTAATTTATGGTACAAACATTGCACTTACAGTTACCTCCTTGTAAAATGGGGATTAAATGACATAATGCATATATCTGACCCTTTGTAAGCTCTTAATGAAGGTGAACTGATTTGGAATAAAAGAAACTGCTAACCTCCCTACCCTGAAAATTCAATGTTTTCATGTTTCCTTATTCTCTTTTAAACCTTGTTCTTGTGCCTATATAATTTGTGAGTGTTAGGAGGCTTTTATTAGCAAGTGAAAGAAACCCAAACTTCAGGTGACATTAGGAGTGAGGTCATCAGGACATTGTTTGCATTTCTTTGTCTCAAGAGGTCTGCCCTTCTTCAGAAGGCTCCATCCTCAGGCTGGCTTTCTTCAGGGAATATAAAAGGCCCCTCCTGTTTCAGGCTTCACACCTACATGCCGTGTGTCCTGGTCAGCTTTGGCTGCCAGAACCAAATACAACAACCACAGGAATTTATTTCTCACCATTCTAGAGACTGCAAGTCCGAGATCAAGGTGCTAGCAGAGTCGATATCTGGTGAGGGCTCTCTCCTTGGGTGCAGACTGCTGCCTTCTCTTTGTTCTCACATGGCCTTTTCTTGCTGCCTGTGGGTGGAGAGAGAGAGGAAGCAAGCTCTTTGGTGTCTGTTCTTATAAGGGCACTAATCCCATTAGGGGCACCCCCACCCTCATGAACTCCTATAAGCCTAATTACCAACTTAAGGGCGTATCTTCCAATGTAATCCCATTGGAGGTTAGGGCTTCATATGAATTTGGGGGTGGGGGATGCAGTTCAGTCCATAGCACTGGACTTGCCAGACAGATCTTTTCCCCCAGCTGTCAAACAAAAGCTCTGTCTTCACTTTGATTGGACTAGACGAAACCAGTCATTGTAGCCAGGGAATGCCACAAACTGATAGGCTGGGTTTTTGCCCACAACTGATAGAATCATTGTAGCAAAGTGTGGGAGGATGAGATGATTTGCACTGGCTTGTATTGGGGGTGGGGGAAGTTCTGCCCAAGCAGCATGGCTGCCACACAAGGCGGGAAGGGAGGCGTCAGCAGCATACCCTACATTTAACTCATCCGTTCCCCTATTGTTGGAGAGTCAGCTTGTTTTCAGTGATTCCTGTTCTATAACATAACTAAATTGAATTTCAAAATTTCACATGAAAGAGCATTAATGTTAGGTTCTCAGAAGTTTTGTCTGACATGCTCAGCAGTGGTTGCTGCTTAATGGACAAAAGCTAGTACTACTGAAACCAAGCTTTCCAAAAAATCAATATTACTACAACTGTGGAGCCCTTGCCTTCCATCTAGTCGCGCCATAATGAAATTCAGTCGCAGCATGAGTTTTGAGCTGCCTTTCTCAGGTCACATTGTTCTACAGAATATGTTAGTGGGTTATTGTCAAAGCTCAAGGCTGTAACCTTTTGTTCCCTCCTAGAAGCAAAGGATATTTAAAAATTAATTATTTATGGGTCCTTAAATGATGAATTAGGTCATTGGCGTTGGGTTTGCCACAATTAAGACTGATGTTTACTTATATTGAGGAAGCTGGATTGTAATCCTTAAGTCTGACTTTCTGTTATCCCATTTTCAATATTTCATTATTATACGGAGTTATCTAAACAACACATTGAAACTCAGCCTCTGCTATATGATCAATGTCATGCTAGATACTCTGGGGAATAAAAATGTGTGAAGGCTACTGTCTAGGTGGAGGAAGCAGACTAATCACATGGAAATGTTGACCAAAACAACCCCATCCTGAGTGTGTGATAAAAGAAGATTGGAACAACAGAAATTTAGAAAAGATCGCAGTGGGCTGAACTTTCGTGGGGGCTTCATGGTGGAGTGGCACTTGAACTGGGTTCTGAGGGATGGATATGCAGGTTCTGGTAGGAAAAAGAATCTGGGAGGGGCATTTACCAAAGGGTGAGAATAAGTGCTGGCGTGCTGTGTGCTGGGATCCCTGAGAAGTCCAACTGGAGGGGCAGTCGTGTGTGTGGGAGAGGTGGGACAGCAGGGTGATGGGTAGTTGTCCTTTGCTATATCTCTTAGTCCAGAGTCTAACTGAAAAAACATGAACACAGGGCAGAAAAGGATGGAAATTGAAACCAGGAACTAAATGCAGGAGTGCAGGGCAGGTGGATTCTGACAAGTTAAGAAATTAAAACAGTTCTGTAGATTCTAAAGCAAACCTATAGTTATGGGTTAAATTAACATTGATATTTTCATTGTCAGTATTTAGGTGGAGTTAAACTTTGGGAATATTAAGACATCATACATTTATATTGATTCTTCCAATTGACTTTCCTTAAGGCGTAATAAAATGTTGTATGCGTAAATGTGTATATATATAAGTAGATGTTTTCCAACATTGTTAGAAAATGAATTTTAATTTACTGAAGAATCATCTTTCATGCTTATTGCTTGAAATTTTGAATTTAGATTTTTTTACTAACTTCTGGAGATGTCTATTTATAATCACATCTTGAAAATTTTCTTAAAAGTGGCAATATATGTGTCTGCATCTAAGGCATGCCACAATGACTCTGGTTCAATGTTATTGCTTTGGGTTCTTTGATTTACTGTCCAGTGGAATGCCAAGTCTGGTTATATTCTAAACAAATGAATGGTCAATAGAATTTATTCTCCTAAAATTTTTGTTGGGTTTATATGAAGACTGGCATCTGAGTAGCCATTGGAAGTAAAGTATTTTGTGAGGCAAAATGGCTCAGTGTTCCACCTGATAGGAAAACAGGCAATTGTTTTCAGCATTTAAGATAGGTGAAACTTTGCTATGCTCATCTTGATTGTGACATGTTCCAGTCACACAAATGTAGTTCAGTTAACTGTTAGTTTATTTATATACTTGTAGTTTTTAACCTGTAATAATTCTGATGTAGTTAAATGGCCAAACGTTATTTTGGGAGTTGATGCCTTAGGCCTTTTTCTAAGGTGCCTACTTTTCTCCTAATCCTCAAATTTTTCTCAATCCTAGCCCTTAAGGCTCTCTTGCTCCCTGCTTCTCTCCTTCTTTTGACTCAGCTCATTATTATGAGCTCACGTGTGGCTCCTTTAGCAATGTGGTGGTTATGAATATACGTTTAGGAGTCTAATCCAGTTCCATCATTTAGTTGCTGTGTGATCTTGGATAAGTTACTTAACCTTTCTGTTTCTCCATCAGTGAAGTGGAATCATAATAGAATCAATCTTACTTTTGAAGAGTAAGTGAGATAATGCCTGTGAAGTGCCCAGCACTGTGACTGACCCCATAGTAAGCATGTGTATTAGCCAAGGTAGGCTAGTTGTGTTATTGTAACAATCAACACAGGATTTAAGTATCTTTAAAACACACACATTTATTTTTCATTCACATAATATTGGCTGTGGGTCTGGGAGACTCTTCCAAGGGTTGGCTCAATGGTAAAGGCTGCTTCAATCTCGTTGCTCCTCCATCTCAACACATACTTCCGTGATTGATGATGTAGGTGGAGGCGAGTGGAGAGTCTCACTGTCTGTCAAGTGCTTTGGCCCAGAAATGACACATATCACTGCCCCTTAGAACCAATTGGCCAGAACTAGTCACAGGACCCAAAGGTAAAAAAAGTAAAGATGTAATCTTTCCATGTGCCCAGAAGGGGATGAGCCCCACACTCGACGTCTCCATAGATAAAGAAAATGTCACAGTACACAGTGCGGCCGTATACCAGGCGAACGTCCTCCGGGAAGCTGGCTGATGTTGGAGCCACAGAAGTTTGAAGTTTTACATTAGGCCTTAAAGAGACCTTATGTTTTTCATTAGTCCTCATAATTGAGGGTTCCGTATGGCCTGGGTAGTCTAAAATAAGGCCCAAATTTAGAATAAGGCTGATATTTCATAGAAAATACATGAAGGATAAAATGAGATGATTTGTAGTAGTTCTGAGAAATCTGGTGCTGGTAATGAGGGTGCGCGTGTGACGATTATTTATCTATATCCCACGTGGTGTGGTTCACTAAGGACATAGATCTGGTATTTTGATCTTTCCCTTAGCGTTATTTTCCCAAGGGAGGGCTTGGCACTGCTATTGATGGAGAGGTTGGAAAGACAGCCCAGTGCATCTTTGGGCCTGTGAACTGGGAGAAGTCCCTGCACCCCGATGGTTGGATCAATCCTCTGTGACACCAGCACTGACAGTTAACAAAGTACAAAATAAGCCATGGACGTAGAGTCAGGTTTCCCATCCCAACAGGACTGGCCCCAGCAGTCAGCAGTTAGCCATGCGCCACTAATGGGAGCTGGCCGGAGAACCTCATTCACTGTGTGTCACTAATAATCCTGTTCATCAGGGCTGGGTCCACTAGACTGCTTTTGGGGTGACACGAAAGGAACTGGCATTTCTTGGAAATGTTGAACCTTTTTGGTGCCGAGTGGAGAAGTCCCTTTGTCAGCGCTGATTTTGTTTGGAGCAAAGGTGTCAAGAGTGTGAATATTCCTTATCAGCTCAGGGAAAGGAATCGCTGAACATGGAGAACTGGAACAGAATTGCTATAGAAACTGAGATTCCTTGATTTTTAACATCAACTCCTATAATAACTTGCTGTGAGAACTTGGGGATGTCACGTAATTTTGTTGGACCTATTTCTTTTTCTTTCTTTTTTTTTTTTTTTTTTTTTTTTTGCGGTACGCGGGCCTCTCATCGTTGTGGCCTCTCCCGTTGCGGAGCACAGGCTCCAGACGCGCAGGCTCAGCGGCCATGGCTCACGGGCCCAGCCGCTCCGCAGCATGTGGGATCCTCCCAGACCGGGGCACGAACCCGCGTCCCCTGAATCGGCAGGCGGACCCCCAACCACTGCGCCACCAGGGAAGCCCGGACCAATTTCTTTTATTAAAAAAAGAATAAATGCTACACTACCTACTTTAGGAGTTTAATGGGAAAAGCAGATGAGAAGAATGCAGCCCCTTAAAAAGCGTGAAGGTAGTGGAATGGATATCTTTCTTGTTACAAAGAAAACTATTTTATTATAAAATTTTGGAAAATATGAATACGGGTAAGTAAAAATGTAACATGAAAATCTTAAAACCAAACAGAATGCCACCACAGAGAGATAATGGCTGTTAATGAATGAATGGGTGTATGTCTTTCCAAGAGTTTGATAATCTACTCTTTCTATATAAAGTACATTTTGAACATCTTTTTATTTCATTACGTGTTTTAAGTGGATGTGTGGTATTCCACCGAATGAAGATAAATTGTAAAACCAGTGTCCGATTTACAGATATTTTAGGTTATCTTCAGTTCGCCTGGCTCTAGTGGCTATTTAGAACTTCCCCTTGTCCACTGCCTGTCAGCTGCGTGGTCAGGGTAGGATTTCCCTTCTCCCTCCCCGTCCCAAATCAGCCCTGCTTGGTGTAAACTAACCCAAGGTGGCCCCATGCCCTCTTGCCACAGGGACTGGTTCAGGAGCAGGCACGGAACCTCAGTTAATTCTGCTGGAATGAACCTCAGTACTGTGTTCTATGTGTTCTGTGGCTAGGAAAAGGGGAGAAAAATTCTTCTCCTCTAACAGCTGCAGCCATTAAAAAAAAAAAGGCACATGGAAGCCAAGTTGAGAACGAAGTGTGCACTTGGAGGAAGGCGGAGCTGGGAGAACTGGCAGAGAAGCCCAGGTAGAACCATGGTGGAAACTCGAAACTACTGAACCTTTCAGTGGGTGAACCGGCAGACTCCCTGTATTACTGAGCCCAGTTTGAGCTGAGGTTCCTGTTACTTGAAACCAAAAGCATCCTAGTTGACACATCCGTTTAAAACAGCACTGCAACAAACATACCCAGTTAAATCTTTGTGCCCATTCATGACTTTTTCCTTTGCCTATATTTTAGTAGAATTGTGCAATTAGGGGGTGTGTGTTTGGCCAGATTCCCTTGAATTCCTTTTTACAGTTTTTATGTTCCCACTGGCTTTGATGTGCTTTCACTGCTGCAGTAGGTACCTGGGACTCTTTTTGGGAAAACTGCACTTGGGCTACTGGAGTTTGTCCGAACACCTGGAGAAACGGAAGTGCCTGAAGGTTGACCGTGGTGCCTGGAAATCGCTCTGGTGTAGCCCTTAGCCAGTGACGGGTAGATGAGCGAGTAGGAAAGCCCAGCTCCTTGGGCCCAGCTCAGAGGTACAACTTGCACTTCAGAGTACCCTGAGGGACTCGGGTGTAACTCCCCTCTGCAGGACCTGCTGGGCGTGTGTCTTTGCGTGGCTTCCTCTCGTCTGTCCTGCTTCCCCCCTCCCCTTGCCAGTCTCCCTGGGAACACGTGCACGAGTCCTTGTCTTAGGGTCTGCTTCTGGGGAATGCAATCAAAGCCAGCTTGTGAACGATATTCAGGTTTCTGACGGCACAAACGTTTAATGTAAATGATTAAGGGCTAGCATGACTGCTAGTCAGATGGGACGTTACGATGGTCTGGCCGGTGACATTGGATCTCAGGTACGTTGGGAGTTAGATGAAAAAAGGAAGAGGCTTCACAGCTTCTGACAGTGGTTTGCTGAACACACTTGAGTGCAATTTTGAAACTGGCTTTGGATCGCTGAATGAATGTGTCAGCTCTTCCTCTGGGAAACTGAATATTATCCTGTCTAATAGAGCTCAATATTATGGTCTTTTTTTGGCTGAAGTAAATCCCCTTCATTTAATACCATCCCATTTTCCTTAGTTATAGTCTATTGTACCATCCTAAAAGCTCTTTATACTTGGTCCTAACGATTCTCGTTTGATACAAGACAGGCTGTTCTTACATTGGAAAATGCATGACTCACCCTGCAGGAGACAGTGATGGGGAGGAGGGTAATGGCATATAAAGCCCTGCGAGGGGCTCTTCCGGAAGGCGTCTCCAGCCCCCGTGTGCTTGGGTTGGTAACATTAGTGCTGTCTTGATTCCTCTCTATCCTTCACAAGACCTTCTGTTCGTCCTTCCAAAGTCCCTGTTGTCCTGTCCTTGCATTTCCATTGTGATCACGTGCTTTGGTCCAAGTTCACACCGTTTATTGGGAACTGAATTGTATCCCCCCCACCCCCACCAATTCCTGTGTTGGAGCCCTCACCTCTAATGTGACTGTACTAGGAAATAGGGTCTTTAAAGAGGTAATTAAGGTTAAATAAGGTCATAATGGTGAGGCCCTAATCAGACTGGACTAGCGTCCTTATAAGAAGATAGAGCCATCAGCGGCCTCTCTCTGTCCATGCACACAGGTAAGACCATGTGAGGATGCAGTGAGAAGGCAGCTGTCTGCAAGCCAGGAAGAGAGGCCTCAGAAGAAAGCAACTCTGCTGGCACCTTGATTTTAGACTGCAGAATTCCAGAACTGCGAGAAAGGAAATTTCTGTTGTTTGAGCCTCCAGTCTCTAGTATTCTATTATGGCAGCCCAAGCAGACTAAATGCACCATTTTATGTTGGTTTTTTCCCCCAGGGGAACAGTACCTATAATAGTAGACTAGCATCCTGGTCCCCAGGTCATTCTGGTTCAGTTAAATTCTTAAAGCAGCACTTACATCTTACCTCACACTGAAATAAATCCTTTTGTAACACGTGAGTGGTACAGAGTGGAGCTTAAAAATTTAGCGGGCCATTGTGCTCTCTCTAACCCACCCCTTGAACCTGCCTTATAGCATCTTTTTTCTCTGCTTCCCAGTCCAAACCCTATGTTCCAGTCTTTTCCCTGCCCCCCATTTATAGTGCCCACTCCTTCCTTGCCCAGTTGGAATTTTCTCTAGCTTCCATGGCGACTGTCCAAACCCCATCTGTTCTTTAGGGTCATCCGAAGGCTTACATCTTTGGGGCCTCTTCTCAATTTTCCAGCCAACCTCTGCATCACTCTGGTACTTCCTGCCTTTGCAGAATTTAACAGAAAGAGAGGAGGTGATTGAGGGCATTGTGCCTAAAGTCTCAGGTGGATGAGAATCTTCCTTGCAGGCCAAGTGTCGGGCTGTAAACAATACCTTCAGGGCCTAAACTGAGAATAGAGGGATAGAAAGTGACTCGACTTCGGTGTATGTATGTGTTTATACCTGTATATGTTAAGTCTGTGGTCTTGGAGTAGAGGCCCATTCATTTAGAGAAAAAAGAGCCTGCTCCACATTCCCCATCTGGAACAAGAAAGTTTGTCCTTAATGAGGCACATGTATAACACAGGTTATAGATTAAGACTGACCTGAAGAGAGCACACTGACTTTCATCTAAGCATGTCGCATGTCAAAGACAGCTAGACATGGGAGAAACCAAGAAATCAAGTGTGGGATTTCCCAAACTGCAGTTAGTTACCACATTAATCACTTTTTAAAACCTTATTCACATTGCATCAAAGGGATGCTTTCATGCACTGCTGAGGTCCTCTCAGCAAAGCTCATGGGAATTTGGTATATGAGGACCCACACTAGCTATTCATTTCATCAGTGTCAATACTTCTGGACAGTTTGGGTGGACAGGACAATTCCTGAAGGTGTGATACCTTCACCGCATGTACTAGCATTGGGTCTTGCTTGTGTGTGTATGTCACTGACTTTAGCCTTGCTGAAGCAATAATAGCTAAGATACTGTAGAGCTGAGAGGATATTTAAGTATTTATTTCCATGCTTGGTAGATATATACATAAGATAAAAGCACCTAACTTTTTTCTACCTATTGCTTAATTTCCACAGCGGTGTGCACACCATACTTTAGGAAACAGTGATGTAGTCCAATTCGTCTTCTCATTTGAAGATGAGAAATGAAGGTCTGGAGACCTTTCATTGCTCAAGGTCATTCGAGTGTTTAAGGGCAGGATGCTGGGGTTCCTGACTTCCAGGGAATCTAACTCTTCTCTTTAATTATACTGCCACTTAATCTCTTAGCAGTACATAAAACAAATATTGGTGACCTGGTGGCATGCCAGCCCTCTGGTGAAATGGAGATCTGTGATTGGCTCTACTTTCAAACTTTTAAGAAATGGGAGTCTAGGAAAAAAACCCAAAACAGTCATGCAAAGACTCACTGGGCTGGAAGGGAGCCCGTGGTCATCTAGCTCAGTGCTGGGCTGAATCCTGGATCGTCCGAGGAGGGTCTTGGAGACCTCTCTGCAGGCCAAGAAGTCAAGGCATAAGGGCGGATCAGGCAGGTTTGCTTCTGTGTCTTCATGTTATTTTCATGTAAGATCGCACTGAAAATTTCAAAACTAACACTGGAAACGTGCTGTGCTTGTCCATTTTCATCTTATAGATAATGACGTGAAGGCTCAAAGGGGGATCGTGTTGTTCTAGTTAATGACAGACAACATTCCTCATCCAGCATTCCTCTAGCGTAAAAAAGCAATAGAGGCAAGTGGGTCCATGAATGTGGGTTTTGTGGTCACACAGATTTGAACTTGAATCCCAGCAGGGCTTGAATGGAGTTTTTCTCTCCAAATTAGGCAAACTGTTTCTCCAAGGCTCATGGGGTGGTCAGTGTTGTTATAGGGGAGTGAGGTAAAAGCATTTTCCTCACCATATCCTGCCCCAGACATGTTATCTGAAAGGAAGGAAGGAAGGAAGGAAAAATGGGAGGGATATATGGAGAAAAGAAGGAGGAAACAGAGGTGGCAGAGAGCATTCCTAAACGTCCTCCATGTTACTTCCTCTGTGCTTCCACACGCTCCTTGGGACCTCGCTTGCCAACAGAAATGTTGATTAAGCACTCTGGTTCTTATGTACTTTCTGCATTGGGAACACTTATAGTTAGGTTTCAGGGCTCTGAACTCCCAAAACTGGGGAACTTGTCATTAAAAAGTCCTTTTAAAAAACACAAGTGCCCCAAAGTTTAATGGTATTAGATTTTGGCAATGATTTCTTTAAAAAAAAAAAAATTATTTTTGGTTGCATTGGGTCTTGTGCTGTGTGCAGGCTTTCTCTATTTGTGGCGAGCAGGGGCTACTCTTCATTGCGGTGCGCGGGCTTCTCATTGCGGTGGCTTCTCTTGTTGAGCACGGGCTCTAGGTGCGTGGGCTTCAGTAGTTGTGGCTTGTGGGCTCTAGAGTGCAGGCTCAGTAGTTGTGGCGCACGGGCTTAGTTGCTCCACGACATGTGGGATCTTCCTGGACCAGGGCTCGAACCTGTGTCCCCTGCATTGGCAGGTGAGTTCTTAACCACTGCGCCGCCAGGGAAGCCTAGCAATGATTTCTTGAATATGACACTGAAGGCACAGGCAACAAAAGGAAAATAGAGAAATTTTGAAAATTTCATGAAAATTTAAAAAAATTTGTGCATCAGGACACTATAAGCAGAGGAAAAGGGTAATCACAGAATGAGAGAAGATGTTTGGAAATCATATATCTGATAAGGGATTAATATCTGAAGTGTACAGAGAACTCCTAAAACTCAACCACAAAGCAAACAACCTGGTTAAAAAATGGGCAAAGGACTTGATTAGACATTTCTGCTAAGAAGATACATAAATGGCCCATAAACACATCAAAAGATGCTCAGTGATCATTAGGAAAATGCGAATCAAGACTACAGTGAGATACCATCTTACACCCATTAGGGTGGCTGCTATGACAACAAAAAATAACAAGGATTGATGAGGATGTAGGAAATTGGAACCCTGTGCACTACTGGTGAGAATGTAAAATGGTACAGCCATTGTGCAAAATATTATGGTGGTTCCTCAAAATTAAAAGTAGGATTACCATATGATCCAATTCCTCTTCTGGGTATATACCCAAAATAATTGAAAGCAGGTTTTCCAAGATACTTTGTATACCTATGTTCACAGCAGCATTGTTCACCATAACTACAATGTGGAAGCAACCCAGCTGCCCATTGACAGATGAATAGATAAGCAAAACGGGGTGTATACACAACAGAATATTATTCAGCATTAAAGAGGAAGTTCTGACACAGGCTACAACGTGGATGAACCTTGAGGACATTATGCTAACTAACCAGTCACAAAAAAACAAATGCTGTCAGTTCCACTCGTATGAGGCACCTAGAGTGGTCAAGTTCATACAGACAGAAAGTAGAATGGTGGGCGCCAGGGGCTGGGGGTAGGGGGTTGCTGAAAGAGCATAGAGTTCCAGTTTTTCCAGAAGAAAAGAGCTCTGGAGATTGGTTGCCCAACAACGTGAATGTCTTTAACATTTCTAAACTCTACACTCATAAGTGATACGATGATACAATTTTATGTTATGTGCATTTCACTACAATTAAAACCCAAACATGGACTTCCCTGGTGGCGCAGTGGTTAAGAATCCGCCTGCCAATGCAGGGGACACTGATTCGATCCCTGGTCTGGGAAGATCCCACATTTCGCGGAGCAACTAAGCCCATGCGTCACAACTACTGAGCCTGCACTCTAGAGCCCACAAGCCACAACTACTGAGCCCGTGTGCCACAACTACTGAAGTCCATGCACCTAGAGCCCGTGCTCCGCAACAAGAGAAGCCACCGCAATGAGAAGCCCGCGCACTGCAACGAGGAGTAGCCCCTGCTCGCCGCAACTAGAGAGATAAGCCCACTCGCAGCGGCGAAGACCCAGTGCAGCCAAAAATAAATACATAAATAAATTTAAAAATTAATTAAAAAAAACCAAACACAACACAAGTGCCCCTCGGAGACTCAGTAAATATTTTTGTCATTCACAGTTTAGAGCTGCCTCATTGTCAGGGTGCTAGTCTTCAGTCAACTAGCTGAGAGCTGGTACGGAGGGGATGGGAACTTCCATGAAAGAGCTTCTGAAGCTAAGTGGCCTGGTGCATTTCCTAATTTCTTAAACGAATATCTGAGTGCTTGCTGGAGCCAGGCACTGTACTTGGTCCTTGAGATAGATAGCTGTGAAAAAATTATACAAAGATCCTTGCAGTCTGGGAGTGAGAGGTGCAGGTAGGGAAGGACCCCCAAATAAAAGCATGGAAGTTTTTAGCATGTTACCAGATGATGAAGGTTACGGGAACAATAAAGCATCAAAGGGAAAGAGGGCTACCCTGATTAGAAGGGGACATGTGGACAGACTGGAGGGAGCAGCCCCTGTAGATATGGAGAGAAAGAACATTCTAGGCAGAGAGAATAGTAAGTGCTGGAGGCTATGGGGAGGGAGCTGCCAGGGACAGCCAGGGACAGCGCGCCAGTGTGTCTGGAAGGGCTTGAGGGAAGGGGAGGGATGGGGTGTGTGTGTGTGTGTGTGTGTGTGTGTGTGTGTGTGTGAGAGAGAGAGACAGAGAGAGACAGAGAGAGGGATGGGGAGGGGAGAGGGGGAGAAGACTGCTTTTATTCAAATCCAGATGGGAGCCTCTGAAGGGTTTTGAGCTCCGAGTGACACGATCTGACTAGGGACTTACCAGGATCACCGTGACTGCTGTACCTAGAACAGATTGAATGGGAGGGGGCAAAGCAGAAATTCGGAGAGGGTGCACAGAAGGGGAGAGCAGGGCTGGTGGGACCTGAGGGGAGAGGTTTTCTGTCTGTTGCAGGGTGCCGGCTAGGGTTTAGTCTGGGTTTGGCTGCCCCACTCCCCGTCTGCAGCACTCTGCCCTCCTCACCTCCTGTAAATGGAGGCTAAGTGCATCCTTGAGGCTCTCCCAGAGAGTTGATGGCCTGACTGGGACAGTCCTGAGTCACAGCCCCTTGGCTGTCACCAGCTCCAGGGATGCTCCTGTCCTGAGCATTAACCTCCCTCAGGGGGAGTCCTCATTCTCCAGGGAGGAAATGGATATCTTGCAGCTGCAGGCTCTTAACTCCTGTAAAGCTGCAGGACAAATGACTTCGCTGAACATGCTTCATGCAGGGAGGAGTGGGTAATCTCAGAAAAGGGAATAAAACTTCTCAAAACTCTGAACCAGGGGATTGCAGAGAAGCTCGCTGTCTTCTCTCTTGGGTGCGTGTGTGTGAATCGTGGAAGGAGAGGGTGGGTACCGACTTGGGTCTCGGTTCGCCCCCGCGGACCATTCTTCCAGGGCAAGCTTTTTCTTAGCGTCATTCGATTTCCTGAAGTGGGAGAATGAATACCCAGTGTAGAAAAGGGGGGAAGAAAAGCGTGTTCGTTAGCATGAAATATGGTCATCTGATGACTTGTCCATTATGTATTTGGGGAAGCGGAGATTCTGAAGACCTTCACCTACTCAAGGAGAGGAAATTGCATCTGTCTAGACCAGGACCTCTTACCTTTGCCACTGGTGACATTTTGTGTCCGATAATTCTTCGCTGTCCTGGGCATTGTAGGATATTCCTGCAGTATCCCTGGCCTCTACCCAGTAGACGCCAGTAGTACTTCCCCAGCTGTGACAAGCAGAATTTGTCAGCTGTCCCGGGGGCGGGGAGCTGGGGGGAGGGGTGCAGAGTTACTCTCGGTTGAGAGCCCTTGACCCAGGCTCAGCAGGCACATGGGTGAAGTCAGGACTGTGTGTGTCATGTCCTTTGTGGCTAACAATCGATGGAGTTAAAACTAATAGTGGCTTCTGCTTGGTCCCTGGGATAGCAGAACATTCACTGTTCTGCCTTGAGAGAACAATCTTCCTGTGTTTCAACTAGTAAGGCCCTTGTGATGGCTGGACTCTGGGCACCCCAACTAATAAGCATGCCTGTAAGGCAAAGAAACCCAAACTAATGTCCTCCCTGATTGCCAGGGTGGGGGCATGTTTTCTTTCCCCTCCCTCTCCTGGATCCATGCGATAATTAGCCAAAGTAAAATGAATATTAGCTCATGCTTAATTGCCTTTACAGCGTACTCGCCGGCACTGACCCAGTAGTGCTAAACCAATTATTTTTTGAACTTTATGGCTTTAAATAATCCTTTGCTCTGAAATTCCCTGTACCCCTGGGCTACTTAACCAGAGGCCCCTCTGCCCTAAATCCTTTTCTTATACTTTGTAGCTTTTTAAGCAAGGCCCCTCTTTAAGAAGACATAATCCCTTCTCTGTAGAAAACATGAAAGACCTTGAACAAATCAAGATTTCTCCATGGAGAATTCAGCTAGTCCTGTGCTTAGCTCCTAACAAGGAAATCCATCTCTCCACCAAGCACGCCATTACCCGGACTAATGCCTGACTTGAATAACAAGCAAATTATTGTGCTTTTAATTGTACCCTGCTCGGTCACAAAGCACATCTGAGAGAGGAATGTGCCCAGCTTCTCCAGGAGAAACAGGTCAGGCCTCTAATCCTCCTTTTCTGTCGCCTTCCCCTCCCCTTTTCCAATCCTTTCTCTTCCCAGCAGAGCAGAGGGGAAAAAAAGAGACAGCTAAATTATGTTTAAAATGGAAGAGTCTAAAAGAAGAAAAACGGCGGTCAGTACTGACTTGGGAGAGGATGCATTATCTATCCACAGCCTCTGCAGTGTGGCCCATTTGAGGACAGTCAGTGTTCTCACCGGCTTGCTGGAGGGCGATATCTGCGAGCCTAAACCAGGCTTTCTCAGCCTCAGCACGACTGCTGGGTGGGGTTGGATGCTTCTTTGTTGTGAGGGCCTGTCCTGTGCATGGAAGGATTTTTAGCCTCCCCTAAGCTGTGACAATCCAAAGTGTCCCAAGACACTTTTAAATGTCTCCTGGGTGTAAAATGGCCCCTGGTTGAGAACCACGGCCCCAAACCCTTCCATATTGGGATATACTTGCTCTCTCTCCCATTCTCTCCCCCCCACCCCCATACACAAAACCCAAGAAAATCATGGTTCCTGTGTTAAAACTGGGGAGATCAAGGCGCTCCTCATGCAGGTAGAATGAGTGGAAAGGAAAAAGACACTGACGTGTGTGTGTAGGCAGGAGACAGTGGGAACCCCCTCAACGCCAAGACTGAAAAGAGTCTTGGAATCTGGGTGTGTTTCTGGCTCCCGCTGGGAAGTGGCAATGCCCCTGGTTGAACAAGCCAACTTTCGAACGCCTCTATCCTGTGCACTTTGGAATCGGGCTTGCAGTGGGCAAGATGAGGAGTGATGGCGAGGCTGCAGAGATGAAGGTGCCTGTGAAGGTGCTGACTCTCTCCTCCCATACTACTTGGGACAGGGGAGAACTACCCAGCTTCACAGAGGTACCCATTGCTCAGACAATGACAATCCTGTCTTGGACCCAAACATCGGGATGAAAGAGGGCTACTGACAAGACAGACGTTGTGCAAGCATGGGGTTGCACTTTCATTACAGACATTGAGGCCAACACTTCACTCCTGGTGATATAAAGAGACCCCCCTATTTTTAGGAACTTACAAGAAACATTATTGCTTGTCCTTTCCGGCCAGAAGGAAAAGCGGGAGAACGAGCACACTGCAGTGAGCCCCCATCTCCACTAGATGGCGGTGTACACCTTCCTCAGAAGTCAGGCGGCCAGAGCTCACGGCAGCTTGTTGGCGTAAGCAAGGCAAGTGCCGCTCTTCTTTCGGGAGACAGCCGTCTCCTCTCATTGTCGGCACAAGCAGCCCCAAACAATTGCACTGACCACACAGCTCTAAGCCACATTCCAGGGCACTGCCGTCTGTTCAGGAGTGAATGCTGGGAAAATGAACCACGCTGCTAATTTGCTTGATTGGGGGGAAAAATAAGATCTCAAGTGACAATGGGTGTAATTTATTTTTCCAGCAAGAATAGGGGCAAAGCCATTTCATCCCCCCCCCCCCGCCCCAACTGCTACCATAAATGAAAGCAATCACCTAATTAGTCCTGAATTACTAACTGGCAGGGTAAAGATCTGCTGGAAGTGAAGCTGAAGTGGGGAGTTTGGAGAAAGGGATGTGATTTCTGTGGGAGGAGGGGAGGGGTAGGGCGGGGTGGGAGGGGCGGGAGGGGAGTGGAAGGCCTGAAGCCCATTGTGAGGCCCTGGGCCCCTGTGGTCTGGGGGCCGTGCTGGCCCTGACCCTGGGAGAAAAAGAGGCTCAGTGATGTCTTCAGGCCGTTCATTTTGTGCAGGCGAATGACTTTCTAAACTGAAGGAAAAAGAATCTGTTGGAGAAAACCTATCTGGGAGTTTCTCTGAAAATGTTACAGATGGAGATGAACTGGCTTGGGAAGGAGAGCACAGCCCTATGGCGCCTGGCCACCCCGCTAATGGGGGGACCCCCCCAGGAAGGTTCTGGCATGGAAATGACAGGCAGATCTGAAACCAAGTTGGGCTTTACATCATTAAGAAATCCCCCAAAGGAATGGAAAAAGGCCTCATTTCACACTTTGGGTTTTGCCTGTGTCCTGAGGAAGCGCCTCGTCCCCAGCTGAGACAGCGCGCTGTCCCCGTGACCCAGTGAGCGGCCCTCGTCCTGCGGGGAAAGCAAAACAGAAGCGGGGTGGGTGCGCGCCCAGAGCTGCCCCTCGAAGGCTCCGCAAATTCCAGTCGCAATTGATTTGTTCAGGGATGACTTCTTGCGTTCTAGTTAGATGTGACTTTAATCGAAGTGCTTTCCTAAGGAGCTTTATCACAACTGTGAACCGTCAGTTTGCACAGCTGCTGCTTTTTTAGGGAAACGCACGGGCTCGGGAGGCGGAGGGGCCGGCGCGCGTTCCCCTCGCCCGCCAGAAACATGTGCGCCGCGTCCTCAGAGGCCGCCGCTTCGGTGCTCGGGCTCCTCTGCTGTTTCTGGCTGCTGAGCAGCCATCTCCTCTCTCCTGGGAGGGGCAGCTGGTTTCCTTTTGGGGCGTTCCCCTTCTCCCCGTCTCAGCTCCTGCAGCGGAGACGAGGCTGCCCCTCTCTCCTTGCACGCTGGGGGCTGGGTGTGCAACCCGGCTCGGGCCACAGTCCCCCACCGTCCCCCCCGCCCGACCCCGCTCGGCGCCCACGACTGGCTGTTAGGTTGCCACAGTCAACAGAGCGACCACAGCCGGCAAAGCCCACACGGGGCGCCCAGTTAAAGCTGAACTTCAAACGTAAAATAGATAGCTAGTGGGAAGCAGCCGCATAGCACAGGGAGATCAGCTCGGTGCTTTGTGACCACCTAGAGGGTGGGATAGGGAGGGTGGGAGGGAGACGCAAGAGGGAGGAGATATGGGGATATATGTATATGTATAGCTGATTCACTTTGTTATACAGCAGAAACTAACACACCATTGTAAAGCAATTATACTCCAATAAAGATGTTTTAAAAAAAGCTGAACCTCAGATGAAAACCACTGCTTTTTAGGGTGTCTTCAGTATTGCATGCAACATACTTCTCCAAAAAAAATGATTGTTTCTCTGAAGTTCAGCTTTAACGAGGCAGGCATCCTGTATTTTTTCTGGCAACCTTTTTGGTTCTAAAGAGAACGTTCATCCAGAGCAGGTCAAATTGGAATCAGCCTAGGACTTTTAACTAGAGCTTTGGGGAAAAAAATACTTAAAAGGTATCTGTTGGGATTGCTAGGCTGGTAGGATTCATGCTTGCAACCGCTGGGAGCCAGCTTTGCTATCATGTGCGGACAGCTGCTTGAATTAGAAGCCAACACCACGGAGAGCAGACCTGTTTCATTTGAACAGGTGGATCCAGCTGTTCTTGAAGCTGGCCCGGTGGGTGGTGGAGGTCAGGGTGCTGATGGCCAGGAGGGATGATAATTTT
This sequence comes from Delphinapterus leucas, assembly GCF_059928025.1. Lineage (NCBI taxonomy): Eukaryota > Metazoa > Chordata > Mammalia > Artiodactyla > Monodontidae > Delphinapterus > Delphinapterus leucas. The sequence goes on from NC_143134.1 coordinate 83,285,468, forward strand.
CTACCCCTCAAATCTGGGAAGTGAAAACAGCAGGGCTGAATGTGCCCACGGGGCCTGGCTTCTGTTCAACTGGAAGAGTGGTGAATGGCTCTTGGGTGACAAAAACAGTCGGTCTACTATATTCTTACTCTGTTTGCTAATTGTTTTGCTGCGTGTAAACTCTTTGTTTTGCTGCATTAGCTCTTGTTCATGACATCATGTCTGGAGACAAGGTCTGTTAGACTGTCATGTGGAATTGGAGACTTCAATTTCAAATCTGCCTCTGCCTGGTTGAGTGGCTTTAGGGTCCTCGTAACCTCTACAAAGTTGAGTTTCTAGGTCTGAAAACTAAGGACAGAGGTTATCTTAATCCATTTGGGCTGCTATAACAAAATACCAGAGTCTGGGTAGCTTATGAACAATAGACATTTATTTCTCATAGTTCTGGAGGCTGGAAGTCTTAAGATCAGGGTGCCAGCAGATTCAGTGTCTGGTGAGTATCCTCTTCCTGGGTCACAGTTGGCGTGTTTTCTCTGTAACCTCCCATGGCAGAAAAGTCGAGGGACCTCTGTGGGGTCTCTTTTATGATGGCACGAATTTTGTTCGTGAGGGCTCTACCCTCATGACCTTATCACCTCCCAAATGCCCCACCTCCTGATACCATCACCTTGGGGATTAGGATTTCAACATATGAATTTTGGGGGAGGCAAACATTAAATCTATAGCAGAGGTACTTTGCCGATAAGGTGGGACAGAGGGAAAGTATGTAAGCACCCATCACAGGGCCTGGTGTGGAGTAGGTGCCCCACAGAGATCTTCTCTCTTCTCTTTCCCCTTCTGAGAGACAGAATATTTGGGTTAACACCTCTCCTACATAACTTAAGAAAAATGATCATCACAGCCTGAGGACAAGTATTGCCAGCACTACGGCTGTTCCCATTATCACCGCGCATTAGGTGATCGTTTATATACACTTGGTGGTTTCAAGCATTTTCACAAACATCTCACTTCCTATTTGGCACAGAATCTCCCTTCTATTGGTTTACTGCTTATTGTACTCTCAGGACAAGAGCTTTTGCTTTGTAGTGTTATATATAGTGAGGCATTTGGTTGGTATAGTTCCGTATCTCAGTGACATTTGGTCAGTTTTAATTATTTGAATATTCGAGATCAACTGACAAACCATTCCTCTCCTCTGTAAGGCTGGTCATTTTTACTCTGTCATATTTGGTCCATGTAACTGACATGGAGAAAGTGAGGACACTGATAGTGACAGTGCAGGATTCCATGTGGGAATTTTCCAGAACTTAGAGAGGTATGTTTGGGACAGCTAATCAGGGAAGGGGTTAGATTTGGAGCTTGCTATTTAGAGGTGGAAGAACCGTTAGGTCATCTCCTCTTCTCCTGACAGGGCGTCTGAGCACAGTGAGGAGGGGACTCCTCAAGCTGGAGGTGGGGGGATTCTTGCCCCAGTGAGCCTGTGACAGTTAGGACCAGAACCCAGACCTCCTCCTGCTGGAGACTCGGTCGAGCCTGGCAGCACACATCTATCTCCCCGGGGACATTTCACAAAGGTTCCAGTTGGTCGAGTTGCTTTAGTTTGAAACTCAAGGATGTCCGTTAAATCCAGATGGAGTGTGTGTCTCTGGGGGGAGGAAGGTCGGAAGGGGCAGAAGATTCTTTGAGGGTCTCTGGGAATGTGTACCCGGTGGCTGGAGTGTGGAGAGGGCAGAGATGGACTTGAGACAGATGTTCACAGTGTTATGCTTGTCCTTTCCTGGCTGTGAAATAATACAGCTACAGATCCTTGGGGAGTTAGGAGATGAGACAGCCACCTTTCCGAGGGCTTGAGATGGCACTGCTGCCCCACAGTCTGTTTTGCGGTGCCCTCCTCCCTGCTGTTTTACTTCTGTAGAAGGATTCATCAGTCAATGAGGTCCCTTCTCTCCTGCCCACACCCCTCCTCTTGCTCTGTTTGGCTCAGGAAGCGAAGGGAAGAAGGAGCACTTCACAGGCATTTCAGAGTTGTTTCAAAATCTCCTTTCTAGTTGTGGATTTGGATACGTTTCCTAACCCAAGCCTCAGTTTCGTCATCTGTAAGATGGGCACAAATGTGTGTAGGCTCTTGTGAACATGAAATGAAATGAAATTCATGAATATGTGAGATTAAATATACTAATTTATTGGTATATAATAGTTGCTCAATAAAGAGTAATTCCATCATCTTCCTCGTCTCAGGCAGGCTAGAGGGAGGAGTAGCATGAGAATTGCGAATGTGAAGGAGTGTTTAGGTGCAAATGTTAGTGATGGCTAATGCTATAGCAGTTACTAGGTGTTAGACGCTCCCCTGAATGCCATGTGAGGTAAGGATTATTATTACCTCCTACCTCTGTGAATACTGAGGCACAGAAAGGTTGAGCAGTTTTCTGAAAGCCACACAGCTTGTAGCATAGAAGTTGTATTCAGACCTTAGAGACTCTTAAGTGTAAGCCTCATCACTCTGGGGGAAGCACACCCCCTGGTTGGTGGTGATGGCTCACCCCGGGAGGGCAGATGAGCTGTCAGAGTGAGCAAAGCAGCATTGCTGGGAAGAAAGGTGTGCTCCAAGCCTTGGCACTGAGTATGTGCTTCAGTCTGATTTGAATCTGTTAAGTGAGCTGGAGTCAGCTGCAGGTGGCTGCCAGGTGGAATACGAGGGTGTAAGTGTGGCTCTCACGGGCCAGAGAAGGAGGGCCTCCAGCTGCACAAGGAGTCACAGCCTGTTACCCTTGTTGGGAAGCTTTTGAGGTCTCTCTCTCCCCTTATTGTTTCCCAAAGCCTTTGTTCTATACTTAGTACTTAAGCAGCAAAACTCATCTCCCAGCCAGCTGCATAACAGTTCATTAAATCCTCACTTAGGGGTGGGTGAAAGCCTGATAGCACAGATTCAGCAGAAGGGAGGAACTTCTTCAGGCTGGCTCACACCATGACACTGATGAGCAAACAAAAGAAAAAAGAGAATAGACCTTCCTCCTTGTATATCTGTAAGACCCTTTCCCCAGCCTCAGACTACATAGTGAGGTCATGCTCCCCGAGCCAATCTCACTTTTTTTTTTTAGAAACACGTTTTTTTAATGTTTGGATTTTCACAGTTTACACTATTTAAAATTTTTTATTTATATATATATTTTGGCTGCGGCATGCGGGATCTTAGTTCCCTGACCAGGGATCGAACCCCTGCAGTGGAAGCACGGAGTCTTAACCACTGGACAACCAGCCCCAAGTTCTAGGAGTTGACTCAGGCCAGATGAGTGGGTCATGCTTCCACATTCTAGACAGAGAGACAGTGGGGTTGAGAATCTGATGGCGCCGCCAGCAGACCCAGGGTCTTATCTCTGATGTCCTATCCCTTCTATGGACTATTACTCTTGAATTGGGCCCACCCGGACGGCTCTGTTTGTCCACGAAGGTGGCACAGTGCCGATTCCTGTTGAGGCCTCAGGGCCATCAGGTTGCAGCTTTCTTGAGCTGATACATACACGTGGGGCTGAGCCTAGAGGGCCTTCTAGCCCCGCGTTGTGTCAGAGCCAGCACTTTACCGTGAGCCTCTCAGTCCTGGAATGGAGCCCCACCCAGCACCGTCTGCCTTTCCCTTCTCCGTGGTGAGCCTCTCTTTGAGGCCTTCTGTGCTCTTCCCAGCTCAGTGTCTTCCCGGTTCAGCAGAGAGTTTCCGATGAAGTTACGCAGCAGAAGCAGGTTAAGTCAGGGCCTTCTTTCTCCCCACGAAGAAAACACCACGGTCCCTACGGTGGACACCACTGTTGTATACAAGTGAAGGACTTTACTTCCTTACCATTTTGAGGTTAGGCTTGGCCTTGTGACTTGCTTTGGCCAATGAAATGTAAGTGGAAGTTCAACGTGCACCACTTTGAAGAGCTCGGGTGAAGTCCTGCACACTTACTTTTCCTTTACCTTCTTGGTCATGGAAGCCTGGCTCAGGTTGCCTGTCAGGCTGGGCCCCTGAGTGCCTAAAATGAGCAAAGCCATCTTGCTGATCCAAGATAGAAATGCAGCACTGAACAAAAATAACCTTTGTTGCTTTTTAAGCCTTGGAGAAATTCTGGTTACTTGTTATTTCAGCATAGCCTTACTGGTCCTGATTGATTTGGTCCTTATGTCATTGTATGGGAGGCACTAGCCTTTCCAGTTCTTGCTGCACCTTAATAAACAATACATACTTACTTATCTTACATTTGTGTTATTAGGAAAGGCTACTTAAGCATTCAGAAAAGGCCTGGCTGAGGGCAACCTTCTGTGTCTACCTGGAAGCTTCTCTTAAACAATTTCGATACACTTTACCAGCCTCCCACTCCTTGTGACCATGTGAGAAACTACATAATGTATTTCGCAAGTTTGTAAAGGACTTCAAGAGAACACAGCTGTGCTAAATCTTAAAGTATACAGTCATAAAAAATTGACCAAATGGGTTAATAGGCAATGATACAGCCTTTTCATTTTATGAGGATAAATATATTCATCAAATGACTGTGGGATGATAATTATTGTGTTGTGGACTTTTTCGTGTTGCCCTTTTTTTTAAAAAATTATTTTTATTTTTGGCTGCGTTGGGTCTTTGTTGCTGTGCACGGGCTTTCTCTAGTTGTGGCAAGCGGGGCTACTCTTCGTTGTGGTGCACGGGATTCTCATTGTGGTGACTTCTCTTGCTGTGGAGCATGGGCTCTAGGCACGCGGGCTTCAGTAGTTGTGGTGCGTGGGCTCAGTAGTTGTGGCTCGCGGGCTCTAGAGCACAGGCTCAGTAGCTGTGGTGCACGGGCTTAGTTGCTCCGCGACATGTGGGATCTTCCCGGACCAGGGCTCGAACCCGTGTCCCCTGCATTGGCAGGCGGATTCTTAACCACTGCGCCGCCAGGGAAGCCCTCGTGTTGTCTTTTCCTCTCAGAGGTAGAAACACTGTTTTATTTGTGAACTAGTTTAATCTGTTTAGCGGTAAAAAGCGTTAGATCTGTTTTTCTGCTAGTACCCATCTTGTAGAAAGGGGGTCCAGAGCAGGGGCTGGCCAGAGCTGGTCTGGGGGCCAAATATGGCTCACCAGCCTGTTTTTAAAAGTTTTATCTGGACACAGCCATGCCACTCATTTACGTATTGGCAGTGGCTGCTTTTGTGCTATAAAAGCAGAATTGAGTATTTGTTGACGGAGACAGTGTGGCCCTCGAAGTGTCAACTATTTTCTAGCTGGTCTTTTAAGAGAAAGCTTACTGACCCCTGATGGAGAGCAAAGAGGGGTGAATGACTTGCCTAAGGTCACAAAAAATTCCCAAGTGGCAATGCTTTATCTTATAATTCTCCACTTTTGGGGAATGGTTTGTTCATTTTTCCCACCATCACCTGCCTTATTTCAAATATTGTAAAGGAGACTGAGCCCCCTGTACCCCCAATCCCAGTGACAAGTAGACTTTGAGAAAAACTTCTGCACCATAAAAATGCAGGTGAGCTACAATATTGTCAAGGCGTGTGAAAGCTGGAAACTCCAGGGAAGGTGAGGAAATAATAATAATGTAAGTGAAGAATATACATCACATCCCCTAGGTATCTTAGCCACAAATGATAACTTTTAAGAGTTTACAGCACGGGTGGTTGTGGTTTTGAATTGTGGGGTTTTAGTTTTCTGTCTTTTACTCTGGGGTGCAATTAACCCTATTTCATGAAAAAAAATTCTAGCTGTTTTGTAGAACTTCTCCTGTCCATTTCTCAAGAAGCTCAAGGTCATCAGAAAATTAGAGATTTTAAGCTTTACAAATACCTACAGTGAAAGCACATGTATTTACAATTGAAGGTTAAGAGATCAAACCTCAGGAGGTAGCCTGGGTTTTGAAAGTGACATGTCTGCCTCTGAGATCTGCTTGGATTTCTTTCCAGAAGCATATTGAGGGACTTAATTCCAGTATATTTTATAGGTTCTTCCACAGCCAGAGATGGCTTTATTTCACTGCATAAATAACAAAGTTCTTCTGTACGTTCCTTTATTTCCCCCTTTGAATGGCAAGAATTGCAGCAGATCTGAGACTTGCGGACGTCTACTCGGTATAAACGTGTACCAAAGATGGGGAGTAATAAGGACTAACTTTTACAGACCTCTCTCATTAAAACTCACCTTCAGAAAACACTCCCACTCCTCCCTTACAATCAAATGACACCTCATAACCACCTAACCATTTTTAATATTCCCCAGACTCCACTGAGCTACGCTGGAGCTCAGACACTGTCTAGCTAGTTGGGAGAAAGAGTCTACCGTCGTATTTAAAAGCAGTTACCAGGACAGGTTTTACAGGCAGTGGGCTAGGACAATTCAGAAACAATTGCTTATGTGGTAGTTGGAGGATTTGTCCCTGTCAAACAGTTAATATTGCTTTAATACATGAAGTAGGCTGTATAAGACGGCAATAATGAAAAATGTCAGGGAAGACAATATCAATTGTTATTCAACATCCACATCAAAGATTACTTCTTTGTCAGTAGCTTTCAGAAAATGTATTTTCCATCAGATCTGATTGCGTTCGTCTTTGAAGTGCTCCATCGTCCCGGTAGATTTAATGTGACATCTAGGCACTTTTGAGTCCCTCGGCCTCTGAGGTGATTCAGAGAGGCACAACAAGCCATCACAGGTTTATCCTCAAAGGCCGACACTGTCTGTCTGATTTATTGTAACTTTAAGAATCATCTCCAGCAAAGCACGAGCCTTGCTACCCATCCACGGCGTTAGACTTTTATCAATTCATTTGTATGCAGCCGTTACCTCTTGGAACCGAGAGCCAGCCCTATAGCCACTCATGGAAAATGCATTACCTGCGACTAATCCTTTTTATCTTTAAAGTCTGTGTTTTTTATGTATAAGTCATTTTGGGTTATCATAAAATATACATAATTCGCCCCCCCTCCAAAAAAGAGAAAAAATGGAAAGGGAATATATAATAAGTCGTGAGCGTGTGGTATTCTTATCAGCAAGGATTCTAAATAAACAGCTCTCTTTATGTAAACACCGAGGGATATAAAGCTGTGATTACTTTCAATGGGGAATGGGAATGCTTCCGTTTCTCTCCCCCTTTTAGGTTTCAAAGGGAAACAGTGAGATTAATCATTGAAAATACGCCTGTGCGCGCTCCTCTTTTCCGGTTTGTTTGCTTGGGGGGTTGGGGGCAGACGCTAATAGCTGATGTGTCATTTCATAGGTTTCCCAAACTGCTTCAGTCCCTAAACATTTTCCAAGCCATTTGTGAATGGCCTTAATTAAGAGGACTGGAAATGTGTCCCCAGAAGGATCGAGGTCAGTCTCCTTCACCAGCCCCAACACAGTGAGGTTCCAGTGTCTGAACTTGAATGGGTATTGAAATCCCTGTGCCCAAGGTCATACCTGTGTTGTCTGTGATCATTTCAGATAATTAAACTCCGCTCACGTCTGGAACTTTACAAGCACAAGAACCTCTCTTCTACTTTAAAACAAAATGTAAGTGCCCACAGCGTTCATGGTTTGGGTCACGGATGAGCAATCTGTGGGCCAGATCCTGCCGTGGCCTGTTTTTGTAAATAAAGCTCTGCTGGAACCACAGCCATGTTCCCTTGTTTATGAATTGTCCAAAGCTACTTTCATGCTGCAATAGCAGAGTCAATGGTTCCGACAGACTGTATGGCCCATAAAGCCAAAAATATATACTATCAGGCCCTTTCAGAGAAATGCGTTGGTTCCCTGCCCTGGAACCGGACCTGCAGTTTTACATTTATTAAGCCGGTCTAAGATTTGCTTCGCTTAGGAGAAATGAGCTCTTGTGGGGATGGGGAAAATGGTCTTGAAGGAGACACTACAAGCTGTGGACAAAAACTGCTGGGTGGGGATTGGGGCCAGTGACGAGGGTTGAAGGGGTACTTTTTATTCTTTTAGTCTTTAGGTTTTTACGAGACAACGTGATAGACATTTTCAGAATCTGCCTGGGTTTGGGGGATGCTGTCTCTCTCTCTGGGCTACTTCCAGCTTAAATCTTCCTGCTGTGATGGGGCAGTAGTTTCCAGGACATCAAAAGTTCTTGCCCAATCGCAAGGGATTTGTTGTTCTTTCATTTTTTTTTTTTTTATAAACTCAATGCCTAGCTGCACTGCTTTTAGTCCTTGGCCAAAGGCGGTGTTTCTTTATGTGTTCAAGTAGTCATGGACTGCTAAGCTGGTGTGATTTAAAGAACAGAGAGGCAGACCAAGGAGTGGGGAGCCCTCAAGCCACAGCCAACCTCTGTGAGTTTTTCAGAGAGATTGTTAAGGGGCAGGTGGTCAGGGAATTCCCCAGCGGTCCAGTGGTTAGGACTCCGCAAGTTCACTACTGAGGGCCCAGGTTCAATTCCCGGTCAGGGAACTAAGATCCCCGCAAGCCACTTGGTGCAGCACCCACCTCTCCCCCACCTCCCCCCCCCCGAAAAAAAGAAAAGATTTGAAAAAAGGGCAGGTGGTACCTGGGGCGGGAATCGTGAGCCTACCTCTCACCACTCTCAGGATGCTGGGAGCTCATTTCTTTCTTCTATAATAGAAACAGAAAGCAGAGAAGCGTGGTCTTTAGATGAGGAAGAATTTTACCCAGAAAGTTTGCAGTCATTACTTGTTCCCCATCATTATTTCCACAGGCAGCTTACTTTTTGGGAAAGGATCTTGGGGATCTTGTTGGAACTTGCTTAAAAACCATGGGCCTAGTCTATTAGCTTCCTGTTTCCCACAAGAAAGGAAGAAATATGTTGAAGTAAGGTCAGATGTTAAGATTTTATGAGTTTCCCCTTACACTCCCATGCAGCACTTTGGTGATGAGAAAAACCAGACTTATTCTCATAGGTGTTGCTGACACGTTAGCAATTTTATAAACTCATGTCACATACAAAGTCTAAAACTCTTTAGTCTGATGTAGCGTTCACATATGCTATTATTCTCTCCCTAGCTGTGCCATGCTATCTGACATTCCCTAACCTTGGCCTTTGTGTATGAAGTTTCTTTTACCTGGAACATCCTCCATCCCCCGCCCCGCTCAGGCCTTGTTCACCTGGAAACTCCAACTCATCTTTCATGACCAATACTATTGTCCCCTCTTCCATGAAGGCTTCCAAGTTCTCTCCCCCATCCTCACCCACAACCTCACTGCCATTGCCCAGAGCACTTGGATATGGTTCTATCATCGTGTTTTTCAAATCATGTGGCCACTTGATACGAGACCCTTGAGGGCAGGGACTGAGGCTTAACTGACCTCTGTATCTCCAGCATTTTGGACAGCGATTTTCATAAGTAGGTGCTCAATAAATACTAGCTGAAAAAAAAATGCAGGACTATAATTTTAGAGCAGAAAGAAACCTTTGAGAACATCTAATCTAAGCCCTGTATTATGCAGATGGAGTCTGAGGCAAGAAGAATTAAGAGTTGTTGAAGTGGTATACTCCTTTTGGACCCATCCAGGGCTTCAGCCAACGCACGCTGTCGTCTCCAGGGCTGGGGCTGGCTTCTGCAGAGCTGGCTGCAAGACATGAGAACAGGAGGGGAAAGCTCTGGAAGGGTTTATTATTTGCCTTCACCCCTTCTACTCACAGAAAGGAAAAGCTAAAGCAAAACAAAGAAATAAAGAACAACAATGTACTGGTGGTAAGCCTTCCTGCCCGACGCCAGCCCAGGAGGAGTTGGATTTCCCTAGCTGATGGACAGTTAGCACATCACCACTCAGAGGTGAGGCTGTGAGAGGTCAGAATCCTGCCTACTCCCTTTCCTCATTCTCAAATACTGGGTAGGGCAAGGCTTTCCATGGCAAGAAGACACCAGGGCCTCCAGTGTTCTCCCTTTCAGAGAAACTTCATTGACTAATGCATGCCTTTGGTTTATCATTTGGCTCGGATAAGGAGATGGAAGAGAATCAGATCTGGGGCCAGGGAGGGGAAAAGGACGCAGAGGCGTGGACAAAGGAGCAAAGGGAGAGAGGGAGTGGCAGGCATAAATGGAGATGATTCACCATGGGCGCCATCATTTCCCGAGGTTGATAGGAGAGAGATCTTTGTCTCCGTCTAGCATGGTTGTACGGATATTCAGAGAAAGTGCACTCTCTCTCTCCTCCTCTCTCTCTGCATGTGCATGTGTGTGTAACATAGCTCTGTCTCTTTGGCAGATAAAAACCTCTGGACTCGGGGTTCTGTAGAAGAAAACACATAGCCCTGAGCTGGGTGTGCCTTTTAATTGCGGGGATCACGTAACCCTTCAATCTGGCAGTGGGTTCTCCAGGAATGAGACATAGGTAAGAGCTTGATGGTGAGGGTGGAAGCACAGCAAGGCAAAGATAGTGGTTCAAGGTGAGGGAGATGAAGGAGGCACCAAAGAGAGGCTGCATCCCTGTCTCGTGGCATCCGGCCCCCGAGTCTACTGCTGGGGCTACTTTTCACAGGCTGTTCTTGAGGATGCCCAGTGATAGGCAGGGTCCAAATCTGTTCATGTAAGAAAACAGGGGACATGGTGAAACACGAGGCTCAGTGATGAACCCACTTTCTAGTCCCAGCTTTTTCCCAAGTAGCTGCAGGGTCCTGGGCAGGTCACTTCACCTCTCTGGGCCTCAATTTCCTTATCTGCAGGAAGAAAAAGTTGGGCTAGTTGATTTCTAAAGTTCTTTCCTGTTCTTTTTTTTGACTGATGGTGAGATTATGCATTATTCTTTTATTTTTATTTATTTTGAATTTTATTTTATTTATTTTTTATACAGCAGGTTTTTATTAGTTATCCATTTTATACATATTAGTGTATATGTGTCAATCCCAATCTCCCAATTCATCCCCCCCCACCACCACTTTCTTCCCTTGGTGTCCATACGTTTGTTCTCTACATCTGTGTCTCTATTTCTGCCCTGCAAACTGGTTCATCTGTACCATTTTTCTAGGTTCCACATATATGTGTTAATATACGATATTTGTTTTTCTGACTTACTTCACTCTATATGACAGTCTCTAGGTCCATCCATGTCTCTACAAATGACCCAATTACATTCTTTTTTATGACTGAGTAATATTTCATTGTATATATGTACCACATCTTTTTTTTTTTTTTTTTTTTTGCGGTACGCGGGCCTCTCACTGCTGTGGCCTCTCCCGCTGAGGAGCACAGGCTCTGGACGCGCAGGCCCAGCAGCCACGGCCCACAGGCCCAGCCGCTCCGCGGCATGTGGGATCCTCCCGGACTGGGGCACGAACCCGTGTCCCCTGCATCGGCAGGCGGACTCCCAACCACTGCGTCACCGGGGAAGCCTACCACATCTTCTTAATCCATTTGTCTGTCAATGGGCACGTAGGTTGCTTCCATGACCTGGCTATTGTAAATAGTGATGCAGTGAACATTGGGGTGCATGTGTCTTTTTGAATTATGGTTTTCTCTGCCCAGTAGTGGGATTGCTGGGTCATATGGTAATTCTATTTTTAGTTTTTTAAGGAACGTTCATACTGTTCTCCATAGTGGCTGTATCAATTTACATTCCGACCAACAGTGCAAGAGGATTCCCTTTTCTCCACACCCTCTCCAGCATTTGTGGTTTGTAGATTTTCTGATGACGCCCATTCTAACTGGTGTGAGGTGATACCCCATTGCAGTTTTGATTTGCATTTCTCTAATGATTAATGATGTTGAGCATTGTTTCATGTGTTTGTTGGCAATCTGTATATCTTTGGAGAAATGTCTATTTAGGTCTTCAGCCCATTTTTGGATTGGGCTCTTTGATTTTTTGATATTGAGCTGCATGAGCTGTTTATGTATTTTGGAGATTAATCCTTTGTCCATTAATTCATTAGAAAATATTTTTTCCCATTCTGAGGGTTGTCTTTTCATCTTGGTGGTTTCCTTTGCTGTGCAAAAGCTTTTAAGTTTCATTAGGTCCCATTTGTTTGTTTTTGTTTTTATTTCCATTACTCTAGGAGGTGGATCAAAAAGATCTTGCTGTGATTCATGTCAAAGACCATTCTTCCTGAGTTTTCCTCTAAGAGTTTTAGAGTGTCCAGTCTTACATTTAGGTCTCTAATCTATTTTGAGTTTATTTTTGTGTATGGTGTTAGGGAGTGTTCTAATTTCATTCTTTAACATGTAGCTGTCCAGTTTTCCCAGCACCACTTATTGAAGACGCTGTCTTTTCTCCATTGTATATTCTTGCCTCCTTTATCAAAACTAAGGTGACCATATGTGCGTGGGTATATCTCTGGGCTTTCTATCCTGTTCCATTGACCTGTATTTCTGTTTTTGTGCCAGTACCATATTGTCTTGAATACTGTAGCTTTGTAGTATAGTCTGAAGTCTGGGAGCCTGATTCCTCCAGCTCCGTTTTTTTCCCTCAAGACTGCTTTGGCTATTCGGGGGCTTTTGAGTCTCCATACAAATTTTAAGATTTTTTGTTCTAGTTCTGTAAAAAATGCCATTGGTAATTTGATAGGGATTGCACTGAATCTGTATTGCTTTGGGTAGGATAGTCATTTTCACAATATTGATTCTTCCAATCCAAGAACATGGTATGTCTCTCCATCTGTTGGTATCATCTTTAATTTCTTTCATCAGTGTCTTACAGTTTTCTGCATACAAGTCTTTTGTCTCCTTAGGTAGATTTATTCCTAGATATTTTATTCTTTTTGTTGCAGTGGTAAATGGGAGTGTTTCCTTAATTTCTCTTTCAGATTTTTCATCATTAGTGTAAAGGAATGGAAGAGATTTCTGTGCATTAATTTTGTATCCTGCTACTTTACCACATTCATTGATTAGCTCTAATAGTTATCTGGTGCCATCTTTAGGATTCTTTATGTATAGTATCATGTCATCTGCAAACAGTGACAGTTTTACTTCTTCTTTTCCAGTTTGTATTCTTTTATTTCTTTTTCTTCTCTGATTGCCGTGGCAAGGACTTCCAAAACTATGTTGAATAATAGTTGTTAGAATGGACATCCTTGTCTTGTTCCTGATCTTAAAGGAAATGCTTTCAGTTTTTCACACTGAGAATGATGTTTGCTGTGAGTTTGTCATATATGGCCTTTATTATGTTGAGGTAGGTTCCCTCTATGCCCACTTTCTGGAGAGTTTTTATCATAAATGGGTTTTGAATTTTGTCAAAAGCTTTTGCTGCAACTATTGAGATGATCATATGGTTTTTGTTCTACAATTTGTTAATATGGTGTATCACATTGATTGATTTGTGTATATTGAAGAATCCTTGCATCCCTGGGATAAACCTCACTTGATCATGGTGTATGATCCTTTTAATGTGTTGTTGGATTCTGTTTGCTAGTATTTTGTTGAGGGTTTTTGCATCTATATTCATCAGTGATATTGCTCTATAATTTTCTTTTTTTGTAGTATCTCTGTCTGGTTTCGGTATCAGGGTGATGGTGGCCTCATAGAATGAGTTTGGGAGTGTTCCTTCCGCTGCAATTTTTTGGAAAAGTTTGAGAAGGATGGGTGTTAGCTCTTCTCTAAATGTTTGATAGAATTCGCCTGTGAAGCCATCTGGTCCTGGACTTTTGTTTCTTGGAAGACGTTTAATCACAGTTTCAGTTGCAGTGCTTGTGATTGGTCTGTTCCTATTTTCTATTTCTTCCTGGTTCAGTCTTGCAAGGTTATACCTTTGTAAGAATTTGTCCATTTCTTCCAGGTTGTCCATTTTATTGGCATAGAGTTGCTTGTAGTAGTCTCTTAGGATGCTGTGTATTTCTGAGGTGTCTGTTGTAACTTCTTTTTCATTTCTAATTTTATTGATTTGAGTCCCCTCCCTCTTTTTCTTGATGAGTCTGGCTAATGGTTTATCAATTTTGTTTATCTCCTCAAAGAAGCAGCTGTTAGTTTTATTGATCTTTGCTATTGTTTTCTTTGTTTCTATTTCATTTATTTTGCTCTGATCTTTATGATTTCTTTCCTTCTGCTAACTTTGGGTTTTGTTTGTTCTTCTTTCTCTAGTTCCTTTAGGTGTAACGTTAGATTGTTTCTTTGAGATTTTTCTTGTTTTTGAGGTAGGCTTGTATAGCTATAAACTTCCCTCTTAGAACTGCTTTTGCTGCATCCCGTAAGTTTTGAATCGTCGTGTTTTCGTCGTAATTTGTCTCTAGGTATTTTTTTATTTCCTCAGTGAGCTCTTTGTTATTTAGTAATGTATTGTTTAGCCTTCATGTGTTTCTGTCTTTTACCTTTTTTTCCCTGTAATTGATTTCTAATCTCATAGCGTTGTGGTCAGAAAAGATGCTTGATATGGTTTCAGTTTTCTTAAATTTACTGAGGCTTGATTTGTGACTCAAGATCTGATCTCTCCTGGAGAATGTTCCATGTGCACTTGAGAAGAAAGTGTAATCTGCTGTTTTGCATGGAATGTCCTATAAATATCAATTAGATCTATCTGGTCTGTTGTGTCATTTAAAGCTTGTGTTTTCTTATTAACTTTCTGTTTGGATGACCTGTCTATTGGTGTAAGTGAGGTGTTAAAGTCTCCCACTATTATTGTGTTACTGTTGATTTCCTCTTTTATAGCTGTTAGCAGTTGCCTTATGTATTGAGGTGCTCCTGTGTTGGGTGCATATATATTTATAATTACTATACCTTCTTCTCGGATTGATCCGTTGATCATTATGTAGTGTCCTTCCTTGTCTCTTGTAACATTCTTTATTTTAAAGTCTATTTTATCTGATATGAGTATTGCTACTCCAGCTTTCTTTTGATTTCCATTTGCATGGAATATCTTTTTCCATCCCCTCATATTCAGTTTGTATGTGTCCCTAGGTCTGAAGTGGGTCTCTTGTAGACATCATATATATGGGCCTTGTTTTTGTATCCATTCAGAGAGCCTGTGTCTTTTGGTTGGAGTATTTAATCCATTCACGTTTAAGGTAATTATCGATATGTATGTTCCTGTTACCATTTTTTTAATTGTTATGGGTTTGCTTTGGTAGGTCCTTTTCTTCTCTTGTGTTTCCCACTTAGAGAAGTTCCTTTAGCATTTGTTGTAGAGCTGATTTGTTGGTGCTGAATTCTCTTAGCTTTTGCTTGTCTGTAAAGTTTTTGATTTCTCCATCGAATCTGAATGAGATCTTTGCCAGATAGAGTAATCTTGTTTGTAGCTTCTTCCCTTTCATCACTTTAAATATATCATGCCACTCCCTTCCGGCTTGTAGAGTTTCTGCTGAAAAATCAGCTGTTAACCTTATGGGTGTTCCATTGTATGTTATTTTTCATTTTTCCCTTGTTGCTTTCAATGATTTTTCTTTGTCTTTAATTTTGGTCAATTTGATTATGTGTCTTGGCGTGTTTCTCCTTGGGTTTATCCTGCCTGGGACTCTCTGTGCCTCCTGGACTTGGGTGGCCATTTCCTTTCCCATGTTAGGGAAGTTTTTGACTATAATCTCTTCAAATATTTTCTCGGGTCCTTTCTCTCTCTCTTCTCCTTGTGGGACCACTATAATGTGAATGTTGTTGTGTTTAATGTTGTCCCAGAGGTCTCTTAGTCTGTCTTCATTTCTTTTCATCCTTTTTTCTTTATTCTGTTCCTCAGCAGTGAATTCCACCATTCTGTCTTCCAGATCCGTTATCCGTTCTTCTGCCTCAGTTATTCTGCTATTGATTCCTTCTAGTGTATTTTTCATTTCAGTTATTGTATTGTTCATCTCTGTTTGTTTGTTCTTTAATTCTTCTAGGTGTTTGTTCTTTAATTCTTCTAGGTCTTTGTTAAACATTTCTTGCATCTTCTCAATCTTTGCCTCCATTCTTTTTCCGAGGTTCTGGATCATCTTCACTATCATTATTCTGAATTCTTTTTCTGGAAGGTTGACTCTCTGCACTTCATTTAGTTGTTTTTCTGGGATTTTATCTTGTTCCTTCATCTGGTACATAGCCCTCTGCCTTTTCATCTTTTCTGTCTTTCTGTGAATGTGGTTTTTGTTCCACAGGCTGCAGGATTGTAGTTCTTCTTGCTTCTCCTGTCTGCCTTCTGGTGGATGAGGCTATCTAAGAGGCTTGTGCAAGTTTCCTGATGGGAGGGACTGGTGGTGGGTAGAGCTGGGTGTTGTTCTGGTGGGCAGAGCTCAGTAAAGCTTTAATCCACTTGTCTGTTGATGGGTGGGGCTGGATTCCCTCCCTGTTGATTGTTTGGCCTGAGGCGACCCAACACTGGAGGCTACAGGCTCTTTGGTGTGGCTAATGGTGGACTCTGGGAGGGCTCAGGCCAAGGAGTACTTCCCAGAACTTCTGCTGCCAGTGTCCTTGTCCTCATGGTGAGACAGAGCCACCTCCTTCCTGCCTCTGCAGGTGACTCTCCAGCACTAGCAGGTAGGTCTGGTTCAGTCTCCTGTGGGGTCGCTGCTCCTTCCCCTGGGTCCTGATGCACACACTACTTTGTGTGTGCCCTCCAAGAGTGGAGTCTCTGTTTCCCCCAGTCCTGTCGAAGTCCTGCAGTCAAATCCCACTAGCCTTCAAAGTCTGGTTCTCTAGGAATTCCTTCTCTCATTGCCAGACCCCCAGGTTGGGAAGCTTGACGTGGGGCTCAGAACCTTCACTCCAGTGGGTGGACTTCTGTGGTATAAGTGTTCTCCATGAGTCACCCGCCCAGCAGTTATGGGATTTGATTTTATTGTGATTGCGTCCCTCCTACTATCTCACTGTGGCTTCTCCTTTGTCTTTGGATGTGGGTATCTTTTTTGGTGAGTTCCGGTGTCTTCATGTCGATGATTGTTCTGCAGTTAGTTGTGATTCTGGTGCTCTCGCAAGAGGGAGTGAGCCTCCAGTTCTAAGAAGTTTAGGATTCTATGACTTTGCAGTGGTTTTAAAGAAATTAGACCTACTGGTATTATTTGAGTGACATTTGCACAATACTTAGCATGGGCCTGGGAAGTAAATTACTTACTCCAGTTTTTGTGCCTGGATGGTTGTGTGCCATTATTTATCTTCAAAAAGGCAATCAAACTCTTGATCACATTTCTGAAGAGCAGATTTTCTTTCTCGTTATGGCCCTTAAATGTTACACTTGTTACATCTGAGTGTTAATTATTAGAGATTAATTAGTCAGCATGAAGGTACTTCGGCAGCAGCCCCCTGTTTACTAAACTGTACTTGATATGTTCTACCTGGAGGCTCTCCGCAGTGATCCCGGGAGGTGACACTCTTTGGAGGCCACAGGCAAGCGTTTTGACAATTCTCTAGTCACCGCCTCAGAAGAACAGCTGTCAAAGGCGGATGTCCTGAGGATAATTAAATGAAAAACATAGCTAACTCCAAAAATGGGGGTCAGCTGGCCAACAATCATGAGGAGACAGGCTCTTTCCCGGTGATGATAAGTGGTGATGGGGGAGGTGATTCTCTTGGTTTTTTTCTGACTCTGTTAGAGCCCTGTGGCCTGACCCTGGGTGATCCGATCCACTCCACTTCTCTCTGCTTCTATCTGGGCCCACCAGAAGATACCTTCAGTAGGGATGTTGTGAGATTTAATCAATTATTATTTAAGGGCAGAAAGATCCTTGGATGAAAGGCATGAAGATAATAGCAAAGTCTGGCCTGATTACTGTCACTTTCGTACACTCTTCTTTCTTCTGTTAGTGACATGGGACTATGGCTGAAGTGTGCTTTGGTACATTTTGTAAAACAGAGAAAAAATAAGTAGGGAAATTATATTTTCAAAACCAAGTGCCTATTCTTCTTCGTAACTCGTGTGGTAGATCGGCTGGCATTGCTATCTCATTTATCTCTCTCTGTTGGGTTGTCCTCTGTGTCTAATTTGCCCTTATTAATGAATCTCCCCTTTTGTGCCATACAAATCTAGGAGGGTGACATTTATACAAGGTAGTCATTTCTTGGCATTACCACAAGGATTATTTATTGGTGGTTATGCAATGAAAGTAAGCACATCTGTCACCCACATCTGACCTAGAATGGGCTGCTGTTTTCTTAGCAGAATTATTTGCTGGTCAGCCTTTCCTGCTTTTCAGATTTGTGGTTTAAGGGGACCCACAAATCTCTGAATTTTGCAAAGAAGAGCCCTCTTGGCAAGGTGCAAGACTGCTCTGATGTACATCTTCCCAGTAAAGAGAGGCTAAGCAGACCGTGTTTTCAGATGTAGGTATTTTGAAAGGAAAGCAACTGGGTGCCTGTGCTGGTTGAACATGGAGGCATCTAGGGAGGCCAGCTCTGAAATGACTTTGCTGGAATTAAGGCCTTAATTCCAGCAAAGGAGTAGCTGGAATCTTAGGGCTGGATCAGTACTTGAATGGCTATGAATCTCAGTGCATACTCAAGTGTGTAAGAAACATACAGGTCTTCATTTTTCTGAAGTTCAATGTAATTGGTATTACTCTGGCATGGCAAAAAACTTATCTCAGTCGGTTCCCAGTGTCCTCCCAGCCCCCCACCACTTTTGCCCAGAATTGTGGCAAAGCCCCAGAGGTTGGCTGTGGTCAAGACTTTGCAGGGCCCACCTTGGTCTTCCATCAGCTATTCATACAGGCTGTTGCTTTAGAGCCCGTGGTCCACTTGCTACTTCTGTACCTCCGCACGCCATGGGGATCTCAACAAGGCTGCTGCATGTCTCAGTTAAGCAGGACGTTTTTGCGATTTTCCTCTTTCCTTAGGGTTCTGAGATAGAGTGCAGATCCTCTCTGTTCTTGGGCCTCTCAAACGTTTTTGGAGATACGGAGATCTCTCTGTATGGAAAACAGAACTCAGGATATTTCTTTCTGGCACCCAAATCTCTTTCTCCTCTCTTTTCCTCAAAGCTGGGGAAAGACTTCTCTTTTCAAACTCTATTTCTTCCCAATATTTTTACTACACCCAGAGCCCTCCGCATTTGTCTGAGAACTCAAGCTTTTGGAAGGTATGGCCAGGAGTGTATTGTTGGGCTCTTTCTGCTTTATATCTGCCACATCTTCCCCTAAAGTAATAAACATTGACTTGACTCACTGGAGGGAGGGAGAGAGGAAACACCTCAAAGCTAACATCTCAAAACTACCATCCTTCCGGTTTTTAATAATAATGGGCTTTGAAGGCCAGATGGTGAGATTTGTAGTCAGATCCATAGGTTGCGGGAAGTTTCTGAATGAAGTGTGACATGCTAGAAGCTCTGCACGAGGAAGGTAAGCCCCAAAGTTGTATGGAGTTAACTTTGGAGCAGTATGAGATTAAAGCTTTAGAAGACTATTACAGAAGCTCAGCAAGAGATAGAAATTTTGATTCTAAAATGCCACTGATTACACAATATATCACTTTAATAGAAAATGTTAGTTAAAAATTACAATATGCCTCCATTAGAAGTTGTATCTGTATTTATGAAGTAAAGTATGCATTACAGGGAAGCCAATGAATCTTCATGTTAAGAACCGTTCATTGTATAGGCTCCTTCCAAGGTCCTGCTGTATCTAAATTTGTACCCATAATATTAAAAGAATTTTCCTTCAATTTTGTAAGCATCAAGACCCTGAACTTGGGTCCGTACCTGACGATAAGTGAAAAAGCGTATTGTAGAATCGAATTTAAGCGATGGATGTTAATCATCCACAGTGTTTTATGTCTTGAGACAAACACAAAGATGACATGGTATTATCATTGCTGTTAAGAAGACATCAGTGAATGACAGCCGCAAGGAAGTAAAGACAAACATTTCTTGGGGGTGAGTCTGTAGGACCTGGAAACATACTGGATGTGGGCATACTGTATGTGGGCACAAGGAGCTGAAGTGAAGCCAGTTATCTGAACCCCTGAGAAGGAGAGAATACTGGGGCTATGAGAGATAGAAGAAGGGAAAGAACTGTGCTGGGGTGTTTGTTGAGGAAGGATGATGATCTAACTTGCACATAGCAAGTCATCTACCAACGTACCTGTCCAACAGATGGAAATGTGTATCTAGGGCTCTGGGGACTATCTGAGGGTAAAGATAGAGATTTGGGTATCTTTAGTTGTAATAAAATAATCAAAGCCATGGAAATGAATGAGTTCCTAGGAGGAGATTACAGAGAGAAGAAGAAGAAAGGCAGGATGGTCAAGGGTAGGTGTGGCTACTATGGAGTGACAAAGTAGCTTGAACTTGGATGATGAATTTGATCATGGTGATGGCAGGAGACGGACTGAGACACAAACTCTGATCCAGATGCTGAAGTGGGGAAGGAAGGATGGCCAGGACGCAACTAACTGTAAAAAGGAAGGGGATGGTAGAATGGGTGGATGCCATGAATTTTCAAAAGGGAGAGGTTGTTGAGTCAAGTTGGAGGTAACAAGATAGTCCGGAGAATGATGAGGCTTAGCAATGGACAGAGGGAGAGTTGAGGAAGGAAGCTCCATGGGAGTTAGACTGAGAGGTTTTGTCTGTAGTGGGGGAGTGGCTTTGTTGGTTCGATAGAGTGAGCTGTGATGTCAAAATATAACCACCCATGGTGTTCCGATTTGAGTGTCGGTGCCAAGTAGTTTAGTCTTGCTAACTCAACTGTCCTAGTAGCTGACTCAGCCTAATTATAAGGGGAGATGGTGGGAGGCTTATATTCTGCATTTGTTCAGTGGTTTATAAGCTCCATAATGCCTAACCCAGGGCTAGGAATGTAATAGTTTTCAGCAAATATCTATTTCTCATGTTTTTCAGAGACCTGATTCTACAGTCTTTATTAGACTAATCAAAAGCCAATTTTAATTACAAATCATGGCCCAAGTGCAAACTAAAAATATAACGATTAACATATTATCTGTTAGACCTAGATATATAATTATTAAAATGATGCAGGGTCCTTCAGGGTAGAGACTACATTTTGTTTGCCTTTATATTTCTCAATATCTCTCATGATGCTCAATGCAAAATCAGCGTTCCATAAACGTGTGGTGAATGGACTATTGTATGGTGCAAGGCATAACATGAATTTTAAATGAATTAAAATATCTGACAACTTTTTAAATTGAAAATATTTCTCTGGGGTCAATAATACAGCTTTTATAGTAGAAATATCTCTTGTGTCCATATCCAGCTTTCTTTGATGGCTTACTGTATTATCACCATAAAGATGGCCCCCCACATCTGTGTCTGCTGGGGACACTGACGTATTTCTGTAGCAGGGTCCAGGCTTCTTTGTTAAATCATTATTTAAGGGTATTTGTTCCCATTTCATTCATCTGAATTCGTGGCTATGGCAATAAACCAGATAAACATTTGAGGCTTCAACTTGGGTTGCTCTAAGAGTTATCCCCGTGGAACCTCTGTTTCTGGTGATCTGTAAAATGTGGATAATGATTCATCTACATTGGCATTGGGGGGAGGATTATATGAAATAACGTTTATATAGGGATGACGGTCGTACTGGGAACAGTAGACATAAAATAAATGTTTCTTTACTTTTCTTCCTTCTCACAGAGGCTCACAGAATACTTGGAGAAAACCCCAAATATCACGGTAGTAGAGGCTGACAGATTGTATAACTGAGAAATCGAGAATCTACTGTGTCGAGGGTCAACTTACTGTCTCTCAGAGGCCCCCTTGTTAGGGCTGTTGTGTGCAGCGTCTTCCCAGATTTGGTGCTCTTCATTTTAGCGTTGACCTTTACGTTCTCTTT
Organism: Delphinapterus leucas; assembly: GCF_059928025.1. Classification (NCBI taxonomy): domain Eukaryota; kingdom Metazoa; phylum Chordata; class Mammalia; order Artiodactyla; family Monodontidae; genus Delphinapterus; species Delphinapterus leucas. The sequence continues at coordinate 83,307,019 of NC_143134.1, forward strand.
GCCCTAAATTCTTTAACTCACAAATGACTTTTTGCGGGGGAGAGCATTGTGTTTCTTTTGTCAATTGCCTTGAGTGAGGTAGAGGATAAGTAGTGTTGGTATTCAGTGCCCAAGTCACACCAGATGCTAAATATTTTGAGTATCACGGCTGGAGATAGGCAAACACATGTGTTCCTTTTATCCTTACAGTGAAGCACTAGATACTGGTAGCAGGAGATAATACTCCTGTTTTAGATGAAAATTGAGACACACAGGAAAAGTGTCTTGACCAAACTCATATGGCCACTGAAGCCCACTGGCATGAAGGACAGGACATTCGTTATAATGCCCTTTGAAGAAACTTCTGGAATATTTAACACTTCTCTAGAGGTTTTGTTTATGGCCTATTCAGTCAAGAATCCATTTATCTTTGGAAAATGATGTAGATTACATAAGAAGTCCAGAACTCTTGATTAAGAAGAATCTCTTTTTCAGATTTTGCTGGAGAACACAGGGGTTATTGCAATTGCTATAATTAAAAAAAAAAAAAAGGTTTTGTCTGCCAGTTTTTCATTTCCTCCCTACAAGGCATTTATGTCCTAAGGCATGCATCTTCTGAAAAGAAAACTTTTATTTATTTATTTTTCCACAGCTACATTCCATGCCAACAGCCATTCTGAGGTGGTAAATTTCAATGTCAAGGATTAACTTGAGTTACATAGTGAATGCAAGTTTACTGTATAGTTTTTGGAAAGGTCTGATGATAGCAATGATGTCTTCACATGATAAATAAAATGTTTTTCTGTCTGTCTATCATGTGTCTATTAATATCTTTGACGTTATAGGTGAATGCTGACTCTGAAAAGGCCAGTCAGTCTCTGTAGGTTCTCTCCATGTTGCTATATTTTTGAGTGATAAGTAAGATTTTCAGGATCACATTCCATTGAGATAAGTTTAAACTAACTTAGTAGATTTGTCTTGATTTGATATTACCTTATAATTTAGAGAAAAATGCAGGTTTCACTTTTGCAAGGCATATACATACCCTACATTTTAAAACAAATCATTTATTTTGATGTTTTTCAGATTAACTTTGTATTAGCGCTGGGAGAAAATGATGATTTGACTATTTGCCAGTGATAACTGAAACATATCCTGTGTACTCCAGTGCAGATAAAATGTTATAGGGACTTTTTTTTTTCTTTTTTACTATAGTTTTACTATATTAATATAGTTTAATATATTATAGTTTTAATAAAACTATATTAAACTATAGTTTAATATAGTTTTACTATATTAAGAGGAAAACCACCTTCTCTTAAAATAAGAGGTACTTAAGTGGATTGATGGATGTCTGCCTAAAGTGTTTAAATTACCAAAAACATACCTGAATAAATAAATGAGAATGCTCACTTAGAGGCAAAGCAACAGTTTCAGGACTGAATTCAAGTTTGACTTTGTTTAAGAGGAAGAACCTGGGTGCGGAGTTAAACCTGTGTTGATTCCTGCAGGTCCTGTGCTGGTTGTTCATAAATGGCATCTCTTCTGACTGGTTGCTGCATCTGCTCTGATTCACCCGTATCCATGCCATACTGGCTGGTAAATATTGTGCATATCAACACTGGTTATAGTGACCTAGGCTAAAATCCTTGCTTGGCCACCTAGTAGCTGTGTAACCACATGTTTGTTAAGTAACCTCTCTGAGCCTTGTTTTACTCATCGGTAAAATGGGCATAATAGGAATGTTGGAAAGATGCAATTAGTTATTGTGTGTAAATGCTTACCATCTTCTCTGATAAGTAGTAGGTGCTTAATGAATATTAGTCCCCGTCTACCATTCCCTCAGTTTTCCTGACCTTGCCAAGAATCCCTGTCCTTCCTTCTCCCAGTAGTCAGAGAATCACAGGACGTCAGAGATTGGAGGGAATGCTGGGGTCATTATGTCCAATAGTCCTTTAAGCTCAGGGATCTGTTTCATTGGTAAAAGTTTTGACTGTAAGTCAGACCGTTGTCGCTCGCTTCCTTTTCTGCCTGTGTGCATTTCTAATTCAAGATGTGTACTTGTTTTGTGTATACTTTGTCCTGTATTTGTTTGGACATTCATTGCACCATTAATCCAGTCAATCGACTTCCAAATCTGTGCCACCATTAGACAAAAGAAAAATGGAATGAAAGGTGGTGGAAGGATCAAAATGAATTTATTCCTGTTACTGAGGAGAACCCTCCACATGAATCTTCTATGGAAAGAGGGTCCGTAGCATTATTTCAAATGACAGTGCAGAGTTTTTAAAACAATCCTTTTGGCTATACATCCTTCTAAGAAGGACCTTTCTGTTCTATAGCTAAGTTTTATGATGGGGAAAGTGTTTCTTTCTTGAGTTTCAGCTGCCAGATAGATAACGTGGCAACTCCTTGGCAACACATATTGTAAGCTTTAAGTTACTCTTTTTCCATTCTTACCTAGTACCTCATGAAACGATGCTAAAAAAATGAATCTAGGGACCTTAAATTTATATCTACATATCTATATAAATCCTACCTTTGCATTTTAATAAAGCTTAATTTTAGCATTTGTCTTAGAGTAAGTAGTATAAAAATTTCATCATGAAATCTGAAGCCATCAAAAATAGAGATGACTGTAGATCCAAGCCAGGATTAGGTTTGTTTATGTAAACCCATAATATGTCAGTATTTAGAGTTAGTGGTACTAAAGGTACAGGTTCAGTGAAAATGTGTGATAAATACTTGGATTTTAGTAATTTCATTTGTCCATGCATCTATTTGTGTTTCAGTTTTAAAATATGATTCTGCCTAATTTAAGTAGAAATATGTTATGCTCTGCTGCTCCCGTGCACATGTCTCTCTACTGCTATAGCTCACTCACTTCATCTCCCACAAAGCCTCTCCCTCACAGTCCGTCTTGAGTCCATCTTGCTCTGTAAAAACCCCTGGAAGGACCAGCCTGTTGTATACCCAGCCATTGCACAAGGATGGCAGTAGCCGAGATTTTATATTGCTTAGTTTTTCCTGGATGTTCAAGTTAGTAAATATGTTTCTCATTTTCTTCAACAAAGTGAAACAGAACTATAAACTGTCTGAGGGAAGGAGCTATATGGCCTATTGTCTGTATTTCTCATTCTGCCCAGCATGAGTGTACGCAGTACCTGTTGTTTGGCGCATCTTGTCCACACCCTGGGTGGGAACTAAATAACCATGGAGGTGTTTAGGGAATCATCTTCCTGTTACTTTGCAGTTCGTGTTTAGCTGCTTTATTGGTGGGATTTATTTATTTCACCTATTTATTTCCTTACCTAATCCAGAGCCTCGGGGTTTGTTCTCCATGCCGTGTGCCCACCTCCGTCTTGGATCTGCTGTAAGAGGGTGGATTGGAGTACTGAGGGTGGACGTAGCGGCAGCGTCGTCAGAAATAAACAAAGTCTGTGCCTCGTCCTAATCCAGACACACATCACCAAACACAGACTCAGCAGGAAGCCAAGCTTTCAAATAAAGCCAGTAAACCACTGAAGGGGGGAGGCATCAGAAATACACCCCAAATTGACTTGGCGCTTGCCGCCTGGGACTGCTTCTGCTGTGAATGGAAAACTCTTGTAGATGAAAGCAGGGGGGTGTAGGCAGCAGATGTATTTCATCCTCACCGTCCTTTACAGAATCCTTGTGAAATGGTTGATCTTAGAGAGGACTCTTGATGATTATGCCGAAGTGTTTTTAACCTGTTGTTCCTATTTACACTCATGCTTTATGGATTCCTTCGGGGAGAAGCGTTTTAAAGAAATACAAAAAGCTTTCCACCCCGGAGGCCCTCCAAAGGTGGCAGCTTAGGCAGATAGCTTTCATGCCTCTGTTTGTTATTTTCTTTCCAGGATAAAATATTTCTTTTTCCCCCCGAGTGTCTGGATTTTGTGATCTGGGACATGCTCGGATTTCACAGTTTGAACGTTTAAAAATAATTATTTGGGGGATATTCTGCTTTTTTTTATCTGTGGGAAGGCTGGGGAATCTGGAGTTACTTCTGTAGGTTCTTAAAAGCCCAGCTTTCCCGAAGTGCTGTTTTTTGAACTATCATAAGTCAAATTTATCATGGGGATAATGTAATAAAGACAAATATTCAACCAATAATGAAAAGCTAAGTAAACGGGTATGTTTAAGCTCTATTATATGCAGGGGAGTACATTAAGGTACATCTAGGAGACACTTTAATGGATTTAACATTAGCAATCAGACCTGGACTCGGTATAAATCAAACACCATTGCATTTCAACCTAATGCACACCCACTCATTCATTAGCACCATTCAACGCAGATTATAAATATTAGGCGAGAAACCTTGAGGTCTTGAGATTCTTTCCACAGACACAGCAATAATTGAACAATAATGATGACAATTTTATTTTTATGAATCGCTATGGTTTACTTTTATTGATTTGCTCTTGGGCCTGGAGAAAGCGTCCTCAGCCAGGATACAACAGGAAATGGTTATAGCATTATCAGATAGGCCGTAAAGAAATAAATAAAATAAAGGGGGATAGGAATGACGGTGGGACTCAGCAAGCTGCTGACAGAAGCAGGAATTACTCCCCTCCCTCCCTCCCAGCAAAAGAGCAACTTAAATCACCTTCCTCCCTCCCCACTCCTCATTCCCAATTCAGTGCAAGGAAGATACTCCCTGGCTGTAAATGTGCATTAACTTGGGAGCTGAACATTTTGGGGTCCTTGGTATCAGCTAGAGGGAAATGAAGAAGATGGGAATAAACGAGCCTGTTGAGGCATTGCATAGAAAGGAGGGTGAGACCCTGAGGGAATACAGCATTTCACTGCCTCCTTTGATGGTCTACAGCTCCTTAATAACAAAGGCAACACAGCCTTCTGAAATAGTCCATCCATGCCTCTGAAAAGGCGCTGAAATCGCACTGCCTGTGTCTTCTCCCAGGCACAGGAGGTGCTGGTGCTCTCAGCCAGTTCGCCTTGCCCTTTAGTTCACAGCGGTAATGAATTGAGCATCCTGGGGCATCAGTAAGAAGAAAACATGGATCTGGATCGGCACATGGGTTCTACAGCTGCCTTTGTTTTTTTTTTCCCCGTCTCGGTGACAGATTCCAGAGCTTTTATCTCACTCTCATGCCCTCCCATCCCCCGTGACAAACTGGATTTGTACTTCTGTTTATTTGCTGGATTGAGACCTCACCATGACTTTTAGTGAAAGGAACAAGAGCAAACACGTCTTTGAGAGTCTGAATCCTCTGCAATTCCGTGTAATGAAGCAGACTGCCAGGTCCAGCCGTGACGGGGGCAGTGACAAGAGAAATCTTTTTGCGGTTACTTCCCCTTCCAAGGGCATTTTCCTCCCTGGCCAAAAAATTTCAGGCCAGTTTATAGTGGAGGTGTGGACAAGCTGATGTCTTAGGGCTTGTACATTTGCGGGTACTATGAGTCATTGTGTCTCCATCTGTTTGTCACTCTTGATTGGAAGAACGGGATGCTGAGCTGCCCCACACTTAGAGGAGCAACTCGGACTGTAATGACAGCTGCTTCCACCCCTCACTCTAGTTCATTCTTTTTTTTTGTGGTACGCAGGCCTCTCACTGTTGTGGCCTCTCCCGCTGCGGAGCACAGGCTCCGGACTCGCAGGCTCAGCGGCCATGGCTCACGGGCCCAGCCGCTCCACGGCACGTGGGATCTTCCCGGACCGGGGCACGAACCCGTGTCCCCTGCATCGGCAGGCGGACTCTCAACCACTGTGCCACCAGGGAAGCCCCTAGTTCATTCTTTATGTCACCTTTTTGACCCCATCTTTCAGGCAAGCCTACCTGGGAAATTTAACTCTGCTCTTTCCCCAGAAAATAAGATCTTTTGACTTTAAAGTTAATTAAACCATAGTTACAAGTTAATCCTTAAGGAATTCATAGATGAAGAGAATGCATTAAAGAATTCTTAGTTATTGGTCACACATTGAGCTATTAGGTAAGAACTGGGAAAGACCTCAGATCTGGTAACATTAAAAAAAAATCCGTAAAAGTTCAGTTCTATATTTTGTGGTTATTGGAGAAAAGGAAGGTGAAGGTGTTTTCTTGGCTTGTATTTAGATGGAGGATCTTGTGTCTTGAAAGGAAAAAAAAACCCACACAGTAAACCAGATATATTGCAGCAGCCATAACTTGGGTCGAACCTGGCCACACTTTCGTGGTGATTCACAAAGCTCTATGATGCACACGAGTTCGATGAGCGCGTTGGTTTCTAAAAGGACATACAGGGATAATGATGGCCATGACCGATTCCAGGAGGGTGACCAAGGAAGTGGTTATTGGGGCCTTGCCAATGGAAAGAACAGGAACCCCTGAAATGGAGAATGCTGTCTCCCTCCCCCGAGTGTGTTGATAAAACATGAAGGAGAGCCAGGCATCTGTTCTTTAATAAAGTAACTCATAAACAATACTTACTGAGTGCCTACTATGAGCCTGGCGCTCTGCTAGGCACTAAACAAATGACGATGAGGCAGACGTGCTCACTGCCCTCAAGGAGCTTGCCCATCCTAAGGGGAGCCAATTACACAAATTAATAAAATCATTTCAGATAGCGGTAGTGGTAGAAAACTATGTGATGGAGATGTGGAAGAGACTAAATAGGAGAGGTAGTTTTCGAGAGGGTAAAGGCCTTATCATTCCAAGTAAGAAATATGGATTTCTTTTAAGAAAGAGAGAGGGACCAGTGACATGATCTTGTAATTTACACTTTACACAGATCCCCAGGGCTGCTGTGTGGGAAATCTGCCAAGGTTTAAGCAGCCTTTGGAATGGCTCAGTCCCGATTAATGGGAGAATGAAAGATACTCCCATTCTGGATGCAAATGGACCTCTTGTTGCTGAAGTTCAAGGAAGAAAACGGACCAGCTTGTGGGCAGAAATGATGTTTTCATTTCTGATTGTCAGTTGTGTCTCTGGGAGAAAAAGGAGGTTCTAGGAAGTGAATGGCTGGATGTAGGAACGTGATTTAACAGCTCAATTCAATTTTCTCTGTAGTGCTTGCAGAAAATTAAAAACTAAGCTTCAGGACAGAGTTTCAAAAATGTTCTTTATGTATTTAAGCCTTTGTTGTTGACGGTGGCAGGGTGGAGCGGGCAGCTGTGCTAGTGTGGCTTTTGCTAATTGCAGGGTCCAGTGAAGAATATATGATAACTGGCATATGACTTATACATAGTAGGGGTTCAGTGCACATTGGCTAGATGGGTGAAATCTGGATAGTTAACCAAGAACAGAAGTTTATGGAAAGGCAAAGAAGACGTAGAAATGGGTTCAGAGCCTTCAGAAAGGGCTGGTAGAGTCCCCACATGGGACAGATCCTGGTCAGATAATTATGGCCCCCTTTGATACACTGAAAACGTGTGTGTGCGTTAATGATAGAAAAGTTTCCGGTACTCAGAAGACCTGGACAGAAAACATCAGGCATGCTGGCCTCTCCCCACAAAGGGAGCAACCTGGATTTGGGAAACCATGAGCAGTAACTGCTGTCCGAACAAGGGAGGGATTATGTGGCTTGATGGGGCTTCGCCCTGCCAGCGCACCGTCCTTTTCTGGTGGTGGGGCATCTCCCGATTACCTTCTCCTTCTTCAGTCTTTCAGGCTGTGAAAATGGCCGTCAAGATCAGAGAATATAAGTGAGACAGGCACCGCGAATGCCTTGGCCCCTGAGTTATGAAATGAAAACATTGAGTGTGCTCTGGCAGGAGGCGTGAACAGTCAGGGAGGGGAAGTCCAGGAGTCTTTCTTTTCCTTCTCCAGGCCAAACCTAGTGGCAAAACCAATTTGTTTTCCCAGTGGTAAGAGCTTCCCAGTGACCAAGGACGTTATAATTTTACGGTATGTCCCAAATTTTCTTGGCTGAATGAGTGCATCTCATGTCATTGTAAGGTGGAGAACTGAAGTTTGCTTTCACAAATTGGGTAGTGGGGCTTTTGAAAGCAAAATTGTCATGCAACGTATTTCCTTCAATAAGTATATTTCCCCCCTCCCCTGCCATTCTATCTCAGATTCTAAGGCTTGCGGGAACACCAGCAAGAACATCTGTCCCTCCAGACCAGATTTTTTTGTGTAGGCCTTCAGGGGGAGTGGCAGAGGCCAGGTGCCTTCAGAGAGCTGTGGACAGAGGATTTCCAGAAGGAGGGTGGAGTGGAAAAAGTGCAGACATCCCTGGTCGTGATCTCATGGTGCAGCGATTCAAGAAGACCATCCTGTACTGCAGGGAGTGTCAGTGGGAGAGCAGTGCTGAGCGTGAAGAGGGAACACAGAGAAGCCAGCAATGGGAGGATGAGTAAGGAAGCCAAAAACCTGTGGGGATTGCATGGAAATTCAGGCAAAGTGGCTTGATGCAAGGCCAACTGTACTGAGGCCTTGGGGCCTGAGAGGCCCACGGAGGCCTGAATATATGGGAGGTTGCTGAGGTTACGCTGAGGCCTTAAGGACACATCAGGGCAAGAAACCCACAAGAGACTCAGTTATAGTGGTTTCAGAGCTGATAGGAACCCTAGTAAAAAGGAACCTCATTTAATAGATGAGGAAAGTAGAATACAGAGGTTCAGTGACGAGCCCAGGCCCATCCCTTCTGTCACCCCACACGTTCATCAGATACCTTAGTTCTAAGGGACAACGGCCCTGTGAAAAACCTTACTACATAAAGCAGCTTGGTCTCCCAGATGCTCATGAACACACGATCCAGAATCTTCTTCAAAAATATAACAATTGCTTCACAGGAAAAAAATATTAGGAATCAGACTGACTGACATCAATAGGCCCCAAGACAACTCTCTTAGAGGATAGAATTCTAAGGTATTAGGTAATGGCTGTATCCTATTCTTGCCAGCAGTGTATATTTTTACTTTCTTTGCATTGTGTAACTGTTTTTTCTTTTTAAACAAAACAAAAATATCAGAAGATTCCTGCAGTAAATAGAAAACTGTCTTAAACTGGCCTAAACATTGAGAACATTAAAAAAAATTTTTGTAACAGAGGGAGGGGAAGCAACAGGCCTTCCATCATCAGTGGGCTCATTGTTATCAATAATACTGAGGACAGGGCCTCCTTACTGTCAGGCTGGCTTCCTCATGGTTGCAAGATGGCTGCAGCAGGTCCAGGTGTCACATCCAAAATTCTCTTCCGCTATCCCTCTTTTTAGGAGTTAGAAAACTCTTTGCCAGATACTTTGCCTAACTATTTGTGTAAGTCAGCTATTGCCACAATGATAATGAGTAACAAAGTATCCCAACATTTGTAGTAAAGAAAAAGTATATATATTCATACATAGTGCAACTGTGGTTTGGCTCTTGTAGGCTGGGCAGATCTGCTTTAATCTGCAGGGCCTTCTGGGAATAGCTCTAGGCTGTGGGTTGGCTTCAGGTCTGCTTCACAGGTGTTTGTTTTGGGGCATGGACTGAAGGACAGCTACTACTAAAGACACATCTCTTCTGATGGTGGATGATCTTGAGAGCAAGCACCAAGTCGCACTCTGTATGCACATTTAAGTCCTGTGGCTCACCGTCTACTAAATCCCACTGGCCAAAGCAAGTTCCATAGGCAAGGCCCACACAAATGGGATGGAGACGTAAACTCCACTCACAGTGGGAAGAGTTGGGTAGTGATTATTAACTGAGCAATAATCCATATTATTGCACTCCCTCCTCCCAAAGCTGATTTTGTCTCATGGGACTAAGCCAGAACTTCAACTTTCTTTATAAATTTATTTATTTATTTACATTTTAGTTTTGGCTGCATTGGGTCTTCGTTGCTGTGTGTGAGCTAGTTGCTGTGAGCGGGGGCTACTCTTCATTGCAGTGTGCGGGCTTCTCATTGCGGTGGCTTCTCTTGTTGCAGAGCACAGGCTCTAGGCATGTGGGCTTCAGTAGTTGTGCCATGCGGGCTCAGTAGTTGTGGCTCGCGGGCTCTGGAGCGCAGGCTCAACAGTTGTGGCACATGGGCTTAGTAGCTCCGTGGCATGTGGGATCTTCCTGGACCAGGGCTCTAACCCATGTCCCCTGCATTGGCAGGTGGATTCTTAACCACTGTGCCACCAGGGAGGTCCCTCTACTTTCTAAACTAATTGCTGAAGAGGGGAATGAATATTACCAATCATGGTTAAACTAATCACCCTGGGTTGTTGGGAGTCAACCCTTATGACCACTAGGGGAATCTAGTGGTAATGTGCTAGGCACAAGCAGTCCATCAATACAATTCATCCATCATATAGAGACTCGCAGTAAATAGAAACACAGGCACAGAGACTTAGTGGTAGCTGGCATTCATTGTGTGTCCTGTGGAAGGATTGAAAATGTTCAGACATGGAAATCCTCAGGGTCTGCTTGAATCTCCCCCATCTCTGGCCCCAGTCCCGAGTTCCTTGCTTTACCTCTGTATCTTCTCTGGCCTTGCCTTCTCTTGTTCTCCATTATTCTATCACTTCCCATCTTCCTTTTGGGTCCATAATGTGCTTTTGACTATGGAACCAAAGGAGTGATCCTGAGAGGTGAGATTCTATAATAACTGTAGTTAATGATAATTAACATTTTCACTGCTTTTTAAGTGCCAAGAACTGTACGGATATTTTTATCTGTATGGCCTTTACTTTTCACGATGATCTAATGAGATGGCTGCTATTATTACTGTCATTTTACATATGGGGACATGGATGCTTCAAGAGCTCAAAGAAAGTGTCCAAGGTTACAAAATGAATAAAGGGTTGAGTTGGGATTCTAATGCAGGCGTGCCTTTCTCCAAAGTTATTCTCTTAACTTCTAAGCAAGTTTTCTATTAAGAATTTATAAATAAAAAGCACGTTAGAATAGTTTGAAGGTAGGAGAAATAATGTTCTTATTCAGAGTGAAGATCGTAAAGTTTAGTGGTATTGCGTCTTTTTTTTTTGACAGCGTGGATATAGCAGAAGGCTTTAATTGAAAAAAAATGTCAAAGTATTATTTTCATGGAGTTGTTAATTGTTTTATGGAGTAAGCTCATAAAAGTCACAGACCACAAAACATAATTACAGAATGCACTTGACATCAATTACAGGAAGTATCGATTTCATTAACTCACATCTTGTCCAGAAGCTATAAATTATGGGAAATAGGGAATGTATGCATCTTTCCCTTCTGAATGGCTAATCATATATCACTCACAACTGCATGTAAGGTGTTGGTGCTGAGCTGTCATATACCATGTTACATGTCGCTCCCTTTAAGATTCAAGGAAACGTTTTTCTCTCAGAACTCACTCTTTGAAAGACCACAAAACTCTTGAACAATTGCTTTTGTCTTAAGAGGACCTGTTTTTCATATAACTTTGTGATTCTCAAAATGTCTTTCGGGGATCCGTGGCGGTCCCTGAGATCTATTCAAGGAGTCCCGGAGGTGAAAACTATGTTCTTCATAATACAAAGATGCCCTTTGACTTTTGAACTCCCACTCTCTCATGAGTGTATGGTGGAGCTTTCCAGGGGCTGCACACATAGGGTATCGCAACAGATTGGATGTAGAAACACATATGAGGATCCAGCTGTCTTCTATTAAGCCAGACATTAACAAGATAGGAAATGTAAAGAGACATTAACCAGATTGGTAAAAATGTAAAGCCCAGTACCAGATTTACAGTCCACCTTCAGCATTTCACTGAGATCACAAGACATAAATTTTGTCGATTAATATTTCCCCATGCCTTATCTTATGTTTTGCTTATTTCTCTTGTAAATGATTTCATTACTTACGTATTTTCCACTTACACTGCTCTACTGAAAAATGTTGAGTCACAGCTTCAGATAGGTTACTTGGGGCTGTCGGAAATGAAACTGTTGGTGGAAAGGACGGGTTAGTCTTAGAGCATGGTATGGGGATGCAATATTGAAGATTTTCATATAAATGTGCCCTCAAATTCAAATGCTGCCTCTTCGAGACTGCAACAGGATCCTCCTGGTTATTGTGGAAACCATTGCCACTCTGTCTAAATGGAGGGTACTTCCGTCCTGGAGTCTCTTCACTCTCTTTTCTCTAAATTTTGCGTATCCTTTTAAGGTACAGCTCTCTCCTTCTCTCCAGCTCTCCTTTCCCAGTCCAGTAGAGTGCTTTCCCCCTTTCTTCTACTTTCCATTTATGTTCTCTATGACCTATTCTTAAAATATATTTTGTAATGCATTTCTTGAGTTCAGAATAAAAGGCTAGTACTCTCAGCATTACTTTATCTTCATTATTAGCCTCTTGTAACTCTCTCTGATTTAAGGGTATTGTACAATACTTGAGCTCTCTGCTAATGTGCATTACATTGGCACTGCAATCAGTGCACATTTCAAGGGCTTCAGTCAACAATAGTACCCAAAGCTTTGAATTCAAAATAAGTATAATTATTTTTGCAAACTGATGTCTAAATAGAGAGGGGGATACGATGGGTCTGAAGCATGCAGTAAGGCACACCCTTTAACTTTAGTATTGTGTATGATATACAGATGACTAATATGGAGCATTAGCTCATCAATTGTTACAGTTTTAATTAATGAACTAACATTTTCTTTTTGACTGAACTTGAGAATAACTTGTCGTCTGTCTCTCTCCTAGTTGAACTGAATTGTAAACCTTCAAAGGGGAAAATAAAACTCTGGTAATGTTCGACTCCTGTGGCATTATCTCCAGTGTAATGGGTAGTTCATTTTGGGAAAGCTTTCTGCACTCTTTTTAGTAGGGTGGAGGGTGGTTAGAGTTGAATTCAGAGGGACTGACAGCCAATTAGCCTTGAGGATACGCCTCTGAAGTACGGATGAGTTTCTTGCTTTCCAAACGATGAGTTTCTCTCACTTATCTAAACTTATTTTGAGAGTATATAGATGATATGAATGCTAACTTTTTTGACCACAGAATTCAGTGATATAGACCAACCACAGTGAATTCAGGCGAGCAGAGGCCTCTCTTGAGGCCATTTTTGTAAAGACGCAACAAGTCATAATGCGATGAAAAAGAGTAAGCTCTCTAACAGACGACAGAATAACTGTATTGTTTTAAGTTTCCTAACTGTAGTTATTAAGTATTCCTTAGAAAATGATCCCTTGACTTAACACTTACAAAACCTACCACAGAAGAGCTTTCAGACAGAGTGTACTTATGGCACGGAGGAAGAAGTCCCCAAATTTGAGCTTGGTCTTTAAGCTCCTCCGTCTCCAACTTTCTAATCACATGGTACCACTTCATGCACTCTCTTCTGTGACTTGCTTCTTTTTGTGTGAAATACCTCCGTTCTCTTCTCATTCTCCCTGTTAATACAGAGTAGTTTAGTGGCTAAGAGCTCAAGTCCCAGAGTTTGGCATCTTTGGGTCTGAATCCACTTACTGGATACTTACGAGCCATGTGGGCTTGTTGCATGACCTCTTAAGACTAAGTTCGTCATTAATAATATAGGAAAACAACAGGACAGGCCTCTCAGGATTTTTAGCAGGATCGAATGACATGCAGTACATAAGTACTTAGCACCATGCCTGACATGTAATAAGCATTAAATAAGTGGGAAATATTATTATTTCTCCTTTAATACCTTAATTGAATTCAAACCTCTTCAGTGGGAACTTCCAGATCTCCTAATTTGGAATTGATTTTTCATCCCCACTTCTCACGGGACACTTTTCTTGTTTTCCCAGTTTTCCTTGGATTGTGATGGCTTGTGTGCCTGCCTCATTCATTGGAGGGTGTGTGCTTTCAGGACTGAATCTGTGCCTCACTTGCCTGAGAATTTCTCACTCACCTGAGAACACTCAGCAGGGTGCCTTGCCCAGGGGATGAACTAAAACACATTCCCTGTGTGCCCTTAGCACTGTCATCTGTGCATAAAATACAATCACTGCCCTCAAGAAACTTGCCGTCTGTTAGGGGAGATAAAGCTAAAACACATTTACCACTGGAGAGAGGAGAGAACTCCATGAAAGACTGCACTGTCAAGAAATGCTTTCTGGAGAAGGGGGAGCATCTGGAGGGTCTGGATGGACTAATCCAGAAGGAGATAGAGAGAGGGATATTTCTGGAAGATGGACCATGTTGATTAGAGTCTCTTAGTGCTGATAAAATTTACATACAGTGAACTGCACGGGTCTTAAAGAGTACAGTTGGATTTTTTTTTTTTTTTTATGCGGTACGCGGGCCCCTCACTGTTGTGGCCTCTCCCGTTGCGGAGCACAGGCTCCAGACACGCAGGCCCAGCGGCCACGGCTCACGGGTCCAGCCGCTCCGCGGCATGTGGGATCTTCCCGGACCAGGGCACGAACCCGCGTCCCCTGCATCGGCAGGCGGACTCAACCACTGCGCCACCAGGGAAGCCCCCCAGTTGGATGTTTTGATAAATGTATGTACTTGCCTGACTACCATCATTATAGAGATAAAAAAATATTTCCGTGTCTCAGGAAGTTTCCCTCTTGCTCAGTTCCAGTCATTTGCCCTCCCATAGCACTCAGTTTTCTGATTTCCATTTCCATAAACCAGTTTTTCTTGTTCTAGAAATAATATAAGTGGGATCATACACTATGTATTCTTTTGAATCTAGCTTCTTTACTCGTCAGTGTTTTTGAGATTTATCCATGTTGTGTGTCAGTAATTCATTCTTTTTTTTTTTTTTTTTTACTGTTGAACAGTATTCCATTGTTGGAATATACCACGATTTTGTTTATTTTTTTTTCTGTTGATGGATGTTTGGATCACTTTTAGTTTTTAACTATTATGAGTTATGAATAATAAACGTTCTTTTCAAGTTTTTTTTGGACATTTTCATTATTTTTAGGGAAATACTGGATATGCACATTTATAGGTGAGATGTGCATTTAACTTTGAGAGACTGTCAACGTTTTGTTAAGTGGTTGCACAATTAATTAAACACCTCTACTAGGAAATGAAGAGAAGAAAAAAACCATTCATAATTATTCCCATGTTTATCACTCTTGGTACTCTTTATTCATTCCTGTAGATCTGAGTTACCATTTGCTTTCATTTCTCTCCAAATAATTTTTTAAAACCATTTCTTAGAATTTATTATTTCTGGTGATGAATGTCTTTATCGTGTTTTCAGTGTCATGAAGTATCATGAAATATCATACAGAATATTTTCACTTGATATCAAATTCTAGGTTGATAGATTTCCCTCTCCTGTCCTTATTCAGTAGCTAAAAAAAATTCTATTGTTTTCTGGCCTCCACTGTTACCACTGAGAACTCAATGTTCATTTTTATTATTGTTTTCCTGTATGTAACATGTCTTCTTTTCCCCTCTGAATGCTGTTATGATTCTTTTTACCTTTCGTTTTCAACTGCTTAACTATAATGTTTCCAGATGTGGTTTAAATTTTTTTTTAAAATTCTGCTTGGAAGTCCATGAAGTCCTGGAAGAGTAAGTTAATGTTCTTCCAGGCAGTTAAGTTACTGGCTGATCCCCTTGAACTTAGAGAGGCTTGGTTTTATTAAGGTGGGTATGTTTAATTTTGCTCTTAGTATTGATAGGGTGAATCCTTTAATGCAGAGATATATACTTTAATCCTAAGATGTGTCCTTCTTGGGTTTCAATGGAAAGCCCAGGGTGTTTACCAAAACTCTCTAACTTGGAAACTCTCAAACTTCAAACTCTTCCTGCTCTACAGTGGGCAGCATCAATTATTTCTGCTCGTCTCTCTCAGCTTTCCAGCTGTTGCTGTCTTCTGGGTTTCTGAAGTCTCCCCGTACAAATGTAGAAAAATCAGCCAACGATTTGAGGGGAGTGTATATATCAGATTTGGTGGGTCCTTCCTTGGACGCTTTCATTTTCTGGATTTCCTTTCTTAATCTCCAGCTACTATGGAGGCCCTGGACTCTGTTCTCAGACACTTCAAGCCAGTAAGACTGCAGTTCTGCTTGAGTTGTACCTGTCAGCATCCCTTGGGCCGAGGAGCTCATTTAAGAGAAAAGCTGTAAAAGTGATGCTCTCACCTAGTTCACGTCCTCCCTTTCAAAGGTTTACTACCCTCCAGTTTATGTATACTTGTAGTTATGCTCCAGGGCCTTCAGATCGTTTTCTATTTTTAATAATTTGTCCAGAGATTTTAATTCTTAGCTGTTGGAGACTGATTCTGATACAGGCTCCTCCTCCATTACTGAAACTGCAGCCTTCTGTGTTTGTCTCCCAGTAAGGCTCTCTGATTAGAGATGAGTTTTGTGTGGAGAAAAATCAGTTTGGCTTATGTGGGCTGGAGTATATAAGGCCTTAAAGGCTGGGCGATGGATATTTTATATGATGGAGTAGACAATAGGGAAAGGGTCGTGTCTGAATTATAGATAGCCTTTGTTTTTAAATATTAGAATGATGCTGATATTTATTATAATTCATGGAGAGAATTGACATGTATTCAAATGAATTGGTATGGTATTTTCATCATTTACGTGACGCAAATGTCAGAACAGAAGTAAGACTCTCAATTTATCCTTGTATTATAAGTCCTTCCCTCCCCTTTCTCCCTGCTCTGTCTTTTCCCTCTCCCTTCCCCTCCTTCTCTGCTTCCTTGTCTCATCTTTTCTCTCTCTTTTCCCATTCTCTTTATTTTCTTCAACTTTATGACTAATACATGAAAAAGGTACCAGAGCTATTTGAATATATTTCAGCAGTTCACATTTGGTCTTCAAAAAGAGTCCAGGAGGCTTCCCTGGTGGCACAGTGGTTGAGAGTTCGCCTGCCAATGCAGAGGACGTGGGTTCATGCCCCAGTCCGCGAAGATCCCACATGCCACGGAGCGACTGGGCCTGTGAGCCATGGTCGCTGAGCCTGCACGTCTGGAGCCTGTGCTCCGCAGCGGGAGAGGTCGCAACAGAGAGAGGCCTGCATACCGCAAAAAAAAAAAAAAAAAAAAAGTGTCCAAAATATTTTACTTAGTAAAAGCATTTGTTTATATTTTTTTATTTTTACTATTCCCAGGGCTTAGCAAAATATTAAAACCAGGGAAATATTAAATTATATTAATACTATATCATTTCAACAAAACATTGCGAAGCACCTGCAATTACAATTGATAACTCTGTGTAACAACTTGGAAAAGTGTTTTTTTTTTTAATTTATATTAATTAATTTATTTTTGGCTGCGTTGGGTCTTCGTGGCTGATCATGGGCTTTCTCTAGTTGCGTCAAGCAGGGGCTACTCTTCGTTGCCGTACGTGGGCTTCTCATTGCCATGGCTTCTCTTGTCGCAGAGCACGGGCTCTAGGAGCACGGGCTTCAGTAGTTGTGGCTCGCGGGCTCTAGAGTGCTGGCTCAAGTAGTTGTAGCACATGGGCTTAGTTGCTCGGCTGCATGTGGGATCTTCCCTGAACGACCCCTGCATTGGCAGGTGGATTCTTAACCACTGTGCCACCAGGGAAGTCCTGGAAAAATGGTTTTGATCAAAACATGATACAAAATTTTATGTATAGTATAATGCAGACTGTGAAAATGTTATACACCTGACAAAGACTGGAAGGGAAAACACAAAATGTTAATAGCTGTATGATGATAGGCTTATGAATATTTATTTCCAAACTATTTTCAAAACAGAGAATTTGACTCTGTTAAAATTCTTGTTTTGTTAGAGGAACTTCAATAGGAATACATGGGGCAATATTCTGGGTCCTCCATTAAACATCAGGATTTGGAGTTTAAATATTCCAGGATTCAGCAAGGTTACACCTTACGACCTACAATTTAAAAACTATCAACCAGGGTCTCCTGGTGATGACTTCCTTTCCCTATGCTTGGAAAGCTTGAACATGTCCCCTGGCTGATACAGGGTGCTGGTGTAATTCTGGTTATTTGTTGCCAAACTAGTGATGTGAATAGGCAGGAGGTGGTGGCATCAGGATATCTAGTAAAGCCTGAATCCTTTGATGTTTTTGGATGGAGAATCACAAGGTGCCGAGGGCACAAAGGGACAAGAGGGGATGCAACCTCAGGATAGAGGGTGAAGTTGGCAACACGTGGCTGATTGATCCTGCCCATCCTCATGCTTCTCCTCCACACTCCGACGCTTATGATGTGGTGCTGGGTGGAGGATGAGATCAGAGGACTGTGATGCGCTGTACTGACGGGTTCCTTGTGACGTCTGTAACTTTTGGTAAAAAAATATTTACGTTGTTGGAGGGCATGTGGCATCGTAATGCTCACACCTAGGGTTATCTTGACATTTCTAAACATATCTAAACTAGTACCTGTTTTAGAGCTGGTGGGGATGCTATTAGCTGGGGTAACAGGCACAAACTGGGATGTACCAGGCAAACCGAACCATAAGGTCAACCTACCTGTAACCCAGGTGGCTTTGGGGCTGCACTAGGATAGTAATGTCTTCCAAGTTGGTTTTTGTCTTCCTTTGACCGCAGATCTTGGACCATCACTCTAGGCCATCAGTGATGGAATAGGGTCCTGTCCCAGATGGCACTTCCTAACTCTGGCTTTCCTCTGAGTCACTGAGGATTTTGAGCAGGGGCTGGAATGAGTAACATGATGTTTCATGTAGAAATGTCTGGCCAAAGAATATAGCATGGACTAGAAGGGCAAGAATTGTGAGTCAGGGAACCCAAGGAAGAGGTGGCTGCAGTGACTCAGCTAATTCTGTATAAACAGATAAAAAGCCCAGTTATCAGCACATCCTTTGTGGAGGGAGGGATGATAGTATCCATGCTCTTCCATTGCCTGACACCTCCTGCTTTGTAACCCAGTGTGCCTTTTTTTTTTTTTTTTTGCAGTACGTGGGCCTCTCACTGCTGTGGCCTCTCCCGTTGTGGAGCACAGGCTCCGGGTGCACAGGCTCAGCGGCCATGGCTCATGCGCCCAGCCGCTCTGCGGCATGTGGGATCCTCCCGGACCGGGGCACGAACCCGTGTCCCCTGCATCGGCAGGCGGACTCTCAACCACTGCGTCACCAGGGAAGCCCCCAGTGTGCCTTTTAAACAATGCTTTTCTTTAATGGTACAGATTCATGGAGGACAAATTATTGTTTGCCTTCTTAATCATTTAGAGCAACTGTTCTCCCCATGTGGTCTGCTGGCCTCTAGCAGCTTGATAAGGCTCTGAGTTGACCTAAGAGCTTAGGTTTATTGTGTCCATTTATCGTTAAGAGCCTGACAACATCACTGCTGTCACTTCTGGTGTGAAATGATAATTGGCTTTTAAACACTGATAAAATGTAGACCAGGTATTTGTGTTTTGTTCAAGGTGTTCCTTTTATTATATAAGCCCTGATAAATGTTTTCATGGTTGTTTTTTGCAGGTAGGTGTTCAGGGCAGTCTTTTTCATGATGAT
This sequence comes from Delphinapterus leucas, assembly GCF_059928025.1. NCBI lineage: Eukaryota > Metazoa > Chordata > Mammalia > Artiodactyla > Monodontidae > Delphinapterus > Delphinapterus leucas. The sequence goes on from NC_143134.1 coordinate 83,326,305, forward strand.
ATAGGCCAGTCAGTACTACTCTACTGAGGAAACTAGAGCCTGCAGCCTCTCAACTAGGAGAAGAATGAAAGTCATCATCATTACCATTGTTTTGTATGAATATATTTGTAATCCTTCTTCTGAGGTTCTTGCAACATTTAGACCCATCATACTGCTGAACTGGCAAGTATGTTAAAACAGTTTTTTATACTTTATTTTTTTTTTTTGCGGTACGCGGGCCTGTCACGGTTGTGGCCTCTTCCGTTGCGGAGCACAGGCTCCAGATGCGCAGGCTCAGCGGCCATGGCTCACGGGCCCAGCCGCTCCGCGGCATGTGGGATCTTCCCAGACCGGGGCACGAACCCATGTCCCCTGCATCGGCAGGCGGACTCTCAACCACTGCGCCACCAGGGGAGCCCTCTTTATACTTTTATAACATTTGTTGGAGGCGTGTGTTACATTCTGACTTCATCTCTTGCTAACTGTGTGATTTTGGTCTTGATTTGGCCTCTTGGAGACTCAGTTTCACCATTATCAGTAAAATGAGGTAACTGACTAAATGACCCACATGCTACTTCTTGTTCTAAAATTCTATGAGTTTCTTACTTGATTTGGGGATCAAGATGTGACAATAGAAGCCACAGGCTTGGATGAGTAACCACGGGAGGATGAGAACCAAAAAAAGTCTAGCTATTAGTTAGAAAAAGTGTGGTTTAATAATTGTGGTGACCATATTGTCTGACCCAAAATTTAGGGCCCAGAGACTAACAAGTACAAGTACTCTTAGAGCAATAATGGGACCAAACATCTTCAAAATCAAAGTTCTCCTGAAAAATCTGCACATATGGAAACTATAGATATGGTAAGTCCATTTAACTGGGCATTGGAAGAAATAGGTTATGGTTCCCAATCTGTCACATTAACTCCCAGAGCTTCAGAGTTCTCGTTTGAAATAAAGGGAGTTGAAACAGATGGCTATCATGATCCTTTCCTGGCCCTAAACAGTGATTCTGAACTTCCCTGAAAGAAGACCTTTATTCAGAGTTGTTTAAATCCCTGTGCTGTCCAAGAGAGAATGTGTTCAGGGTAGGAGATGACAGCAAAGAAGAGACGATGTCCAGATAGAGACACACTGAATCTTTTCATCCTTCTTGCCTGACTTAGCTGAGAGGTTGACTAACGGAAAAAACCCTGATGTTTTTGATATATCATCAGATTCTGGTTTTGGAAATTCATCCCAAATTTAGTACGTCACCTGCTATCTTGCTAATTGTAGACAAATGCCGTACAAGTGCTTAAGCTCACTAGAAGAGATTTGAGGGAAAGAAGAATGCATATAATCTATCCAGTCACCCCAAATAATGTATGAAAAATACTGAGCCCCCTGCTGGTAGTATAAATGTCCCACAAAGTCTCAGTACTCATCAAGTGAAGCCCCTTACTTTGCTATGAACAGATCCTGTCTATTCCCACTGCCTGTCCCCCTCCCCTCTCTCCCAAGATCCTTTGCGCTCTAAGACCCTTCAATACTCAGATCAAGGTTGTGCCTTTTCTTTAATGCATTTAGTGGCCCTTCTAATTACCCCTTTGCCTCAAAGGATGGGTGTGGAAATTAAATCAGGAAAGTATATATATTGATTCTCATTGTTCTTAGCAGTTATTTTCTATAAAGTGACTTCAAACACTGAATTAGCAAATCCCGAACTACTGCTCCTAAAGGAAATACAGAGTTAGGTTCCTGTGAGCCCCTGGTTCACATTTTTGTCAACCAATCAGTTCATTTGTTTTGTGTGTGTTTCTGTTTAAAGACACCTTATTTAATACATAGTGTTGGTTCATTAACATTGAACTCATGACCAGTGGCACCATAACTCATGCTTGAATGGAGCCTCTCTAAAAAATGTATATCTCTGTAAGGCATATCACAGCCTTCCTGCCCTTAGGAACATAGAAAGCACTTCAGCATCATGCTTGGGGGCCATTTTAAGCAGTGAAATCACGAAAAAAAAAAAAACTGCACAAAAATGCAAAAGATGTGACACTAAATACTGTGACACTGTGAAAAGGATAGCTGTTCACAGCATGAGAGCTGAAAGAAGGCAAAGCCTCACCTTGTTCAGCCTCAGCTGGGAAACTGTGCACTGGGTGACTCAAATTTTCCTCCACTCTATGTATGTCTGTGAATGACCACAAAAGTGCCATGAGTATTTATTTTGGGGTTACAAGTAAATTTTAGTGAGTAGGTAAATTCGTAATGTGGAATCCGTGAATAATGAAAATTTTCTGTATTAATTAAGGACTTAGAGACTGTAAAGAGAAATTTACACTTAATTAGGTATTCAGTGCCATTATTGGAGGATTAAAACCAACCAGCTTTTATTAATTACCTACCAACTACCAGACATAGTGCTAGGCACTTCCATGTAATATCTCTCTATTTAACATCAATCCTTGCAAGTAAGTAAAATGGAAACTCAGATTAAACTGACTAAGTTCACTCAGTTAATAAATACTTACAACCCCAAAGGCCATCTCTTTATAGTTTGGGCAGCCATGGGATGGATACTCATATTATTCCTATCACTTAACACACATGAGTTTGGATTGGGTAGGGGTGGGAGGAGACAGAAGGATAAACTTGGGGGCTTAGTAGAGTTATCAGGATCCCGGGGTCTGAGCACTTCCAGGAGAGAGTGCCGTTAAGTAGCACAGCACTGTGATGGTGTGAGAAGCAAGTCAGCTGACCCTTATCCTGGAGCCCGTGGGGCCTTCCCTCAGGCGCAGCCAGAAACAGAGGAAAGAACATCGGGAGTCCTGACCTTTGGCAGCCCAGCAAGGGGATGAGGGGCTTTGCAGTGACTTCTCTGTGATTTCTCCCTGCTGGGCCTCCCTCTTTTTTAGCCTGTCTCTCTCTGTGCTTGATTTAGATCTTCAAATTCTCGTAGAGCATAGAGACCTAGGGAAAGAGGATTATGTTTAGCGCATTCTATGTGTTTTATGGAAGCGGGTTTTTATCTCAACAGCTAAATTGTAAGGGTGCCAAAGTTCGGGGTCATGTGCTATTGTGCTACGTTTTTGTAGCCTTTATAATACCTGGGATGCTGTCAGGCATGCAGTAGATACTGTACTTAGTAAAACCAAGGTTGATTGCCTTCGTTTCTTACTGGAGGTTTATGGCTGTGTAGTTAGTAGGTGTGATTTGGGAGTTTACATCATTGATTTTCAAAAGTGAGGACACTCTCTTCTTTGGTCACCTCCTAGCAGCCCGGCTCCTTCAGCACTCTCACATTTGTCCCCGTGTGTTTCCCTCTTTCTGCCTCTCTGCCTCCGTCCCCGTGCTGGCATTGACAGTGTCTTTCCAAAACATCAGGTCCCTTTGTCCCCTGATCCTGTTCTTGAACTGAACAACCCCCTCACAAGCGGGCCATGAGTCGAGTCACTTACCTCTGTCTGCAGAGGAGTTGATTTCCCCTGACAAGGTTTTGTCTGGTTTTCATGGCACAGTTAGTGACAGCCCACGCATGTAGCAGTGTGTGACCAGGCTTCTTGCCTCAAACTGTGTAGTCGTCAGAACTGTCACGGTGTCAGAACAAGTTAATTCCACGCCAGCAGAAGGGCAGGCTGTAATAATACTGAGCCTCTGGAGAGGGGGCTGCCAGGAGGTGTGTGAGCTGCAGCCGCCCAGCCGCTTTGCTCCGTGGGCAGAGATGCATGCTGCCAGGCGGCCTGCTATTCCCAGGGAGCCGGATGGGAGCAGGCTTGGTGATTTCCTGTCGATCCTGTGCTGCTCCGGGTCCTGCCAGCTGTAACCTGGGAATGACAGTTTCAACAGGGACCTTTGGAAGCTTTAAAGAACCTGTCTTTTCCTGGCAGAGGCTGAAAAGTGCTGTTGACCCTTCTATCTTAGTTCTTCTTTTTGCCATTGTGGCTAATGAGAATGATGATGGGGTACGTGCATATTGGTGAGTTTCCCTGGAGACGGTTGCTGAGGAGCTGTTGGCCTTAAGGAGGGTTTTCTCCCGTGTTCTTTAAGAAATCCTTGGTTTCCGATGCTGGGTGGGGGGCAGGGGCACGAGTCTGTGTTTCTTAGAGATGCGAGAGCTAAGAGCTCACCCCGTGTACGAAGGGAGAACAAGTACTGCTGCGTGGGGCATTTCTCCACAGCGGAAGTTTAGGGTTGTGAAGGAGAAATGCTGACGAGCATACAGACTGGGGGCTGTAGAAATTCACGGCTGCTCAGACACAAAGCACAGGCACTCAGTTAGCTGAAGCCGGAAGGCCTGGATTCCTGCTCAAGCCAGGAAGTCATAGTTACTTCTTAGATTAGGGCTTAACGATAAATGGGTTTTTTCTTTTTTTTTTAGAAAGGGGAAGAGTAAGGAGAAACATGGAGGACTTTGCCTGCAATTAAAGAGGAGTGAAAACCAAAGATCACTTTTTTTTTCTAATGGTATATATGACACCTGGGGATGTGTGATTCCTCTTAGAACATTTGCTTCTTTAGAGCTGCTGTAGTTTCTCCTGAAGTGATTTTAGGAACTGGTGAGTAAAGAGCAGTCTTTCTTCAGAAATGAAGAGTTGTCTTGTCGAAGACCTGGTGCCAGATTTACTGACTCAACCCAGCACCTACATAGACCAGCTCAGTTCAGAGACATCTGGGGAAGCCTACAGACTGAGGTAGTGAAACAAGCATGGGATACATTATACTCTGTTGTTTCTACTAGTTCTTCTCTAAAAGGGAAAGCTACTCCAGAGAGAGAGATTCTAAAAGAAATTCACAGTGTAATCCTAAATGGTACCGAGGAGGAAGAAAAGTGAGAAGTGGCTAAGGAAACCAATATGACTGCTTGAGTTATTTTCCTAAAAAGCAAATCTGATCACGTAACATTATTGTAACAGCTCATGAATTTATGTGGGATATTCTCTTACTTCTTCTGTGCCTTTGACATGTTCTTTGTATGTCAAACTTCACTCCTCCTTTACGATTCAGATGAAAACTCCCCTTGTACACAAAACAGTCCCCACCAACCCGCAGGAGAGTCTTGGGGCTTCTAAAGTGTGTGTTTATATATCATTAGTATAGTATTGGACATCATTTGAATGTGCCTTTTTATATTTCTACTTTTTTCACTAGGCTATGTCTCACTGAGTTTAGGAACCATATAGTATTGGTCATTTTATCTGCAGTGACTAGAAAATGTCCAGCACAAAACAGATGCTAAATCAGTGGTTCAAGACTGAAGGAAGGATGCTCTCTGAGCTCTGCTGTGAGAAAGTCATGTCAACAGATGAAAGGTGGAATTTAATCAGGGTGAATTTAAAAGGGTTGATATTTGCAGTAAAATGTATACATGTAATGGTATGAACTCCTAAGAATACTATTAGAATGAGTTTATGCCTTCAGTAATATTTCTTACCGTAATTTAAGAAAAAAAAATGTCCAGGCATTGGAAGAATGCTATAGACAGTTAAAAAAATAGGGCTTACCATCAACAAAGGAATGGATAAAAAATATGTGAGATATATATATATATATATATATAATGGAATATTACTCAGCCATAAAAAAGAATAAAATAATGCCCTTTGCAGCAACATGGGTAGACCTAGAGAGTATCATACTAAGTGAAGTAAGAAAGAGAAAGATAGATACCTCATAATATCACTTATATATGGAATCTAAAACATAACACAAATGAACTTATCTATGAAACAGAAACAGACTCACAGACATAGAGAACAGACTTGTGGTTGCCAGGGGGTTGGGGGAGGGATAGATTGAGAGTTTGGGACTAGCAGGTGCAAACTATTATATATAGAATGGATAAAAAACAAGATCCTATTGTATAGCATAGGGAACTATATTCAATACCCTGTGAGAAACCAAAAGGGGAAAGAATATGAAAAAGAATATATATACATATAACTGAATCACTTTGGTGTATGCCAGAAACTAAGACAACATTGTAAATCAACTATACTTAAATTAAAAAAAAAATCAGGACTTAAAAAAGCTATGATGAACACATTGATTAGGACCAATGGCATAATGTTAGCCCATGGCGGGGAGCTAGCAGAACTACCAGAACCTTGCTTCTGTGTACTGTATCAGGGAGCATGGTCCACAAAGACCCACAGAGTCAAGAGGATATACAAGATTATAAGAGAGATGGGGCTTCCCTGGTGGCGCCCCGGTCCGGGAAGATCCCACATACCGCGGAGTGGCTGGGCCCGTGAGCTATGGCCGCTGAGCCTGCGCATCCGGAGCCTGTGCTCCGCAACGGGAGAGGCCACAACAGTGAGAGGCCTGTGTACCGCAAAAAAAAAAAAAAAAAAAAAAAAAAGATTGTAAGAGAGGGTCTGGCTGCTTTCAATCAGTTCAAGTCTCTGGGGCCAGAGCAGACAAAGTCCAGGATTATGAAATTAGTAGGTGATTGTGGCATCGTATGGAAGACAAGGGGCCGTAGTCTTGCTGAGTCCTCCTCATTTTGCAGATCAGCGCAATTTTCTCCAGTCTTCCTGTCGCTACTGTTAGTCTCTGTTTCCCAGTCGGCCATTCACCTCCCAGATTACTGAAGAGCTGAAGCCCTCTCTCTGTCTCTAGAGATGGTTGCTTTTCCTCTGTAGTCTTTGCAGGGACACCAGAGTGATACAGATTTGATCCTGTCACTCCTTTGTCAAGACTGCTGCTGGGACTCTCATTTCACCATTTCTTGTGGCTGTTTGCCCTGCCCCTCATCAGTCTTTCCAGGGTTGACTCTCTCCATCCTCTCCCTCTGCCATCCCCTCCCTCCTCTGGAGGTTCCAGCCTTACTCCTCAGCTTCTCAAGTATGTGTAATTTTCTCTGAGTCTTTGCATGTGTTATATTAACTTATTCAAAAATATATTTGCTGAGCCTGGCCCTGTGTTAGGTGCTGGGGGATATAAAGGAGAATAAAAACAGAAAGAGTTGTGGTCTTTATGAGGGGCGATGGTAATTACTCAAATAAGTATTAAATAATCAAACTATAACATTATGACAGGGTTAAGGAGAGAGATAGTGTCAGCCAGGTCAAAGGCTTCCCTGGTAAAGCGATGAGGGTGAATAGGCATTAAACAGGGGAAGAAGAGGAAGGAAGCGATCCCCAGCATAGGAAGGAACAAGATTTACAAAGCCCTGTTCAGCAAGGGATCCCGTAGTGATGATGAACAGACAGGAAGTCAGCGTGGCTGGAAAGGGCAGGGCTGGGTCAGATTGTGCTCAGCTTTGTAGACTTCGAAAAGGAATATTTGTCTTTGTGCTAAAGGTAGTTGAGAGCCACTGAAGCATTTCAAGCAGGGGCAGCAGGATAAAACATCTGGACAGGATGCTTTTGTGTGCAGAGTGAATTGGGAGAGGGAGGCTGACAGGATGTGGGGAATGCATGTGCAGGGGGCGGGCAGTTGGAGTGATTCAGGCAGCCGATGCCCTGGTGTGGATTAGGGTGGCTGTGGATGATGTGGAGAGTAGGGGGCTGTTTTGAGATTTTGGAGGCAAAGTTGGTAGGACTCCGGGGTGGATGAAACAGGAGGTGTGAGAAAGAAGGTCCTGTCACAGAACACTCCCGGGTATCAGGATGGGTCACTGAATGGCAGTGGAGACAGTCCGGTAGAGGAGGAGGTGGAAGAAGACCAGATTGGTTCACGAGTTTGGTGGACAGTGTCTCAGGCGTCTCCGAGCTAGGCAAGTGGAGAGGTCAAAGGAGGTCAGAGGGCAGTAAGGGTCAGTGTTCTGGAGCTCAGAGGGGGAGGTCAAGGCTAGAGACGAACGTTTGGAGGACAGCATGCACAATTAATACGTGAAGCCGGGAACTTTGATGCAGTTACTTTGGGAGAGAACATGGAGTGCGAAGAAGAGAGGGCACAGGGCCAAGCCTTAAGGAAAGTCAAGATTTAATGGAGAAGGAGAGAGTGAAATGACAAAAAGCGCTAAAAGTCAGAGTAATAAGGAGACAAGTAGTGTATTGTGATGTCACAGAAGCTAAGGGACACCAGGGTTTCAAGAAAGAGGGTTTGCCAAATACACACTAGTGGCCAAGAAAAATAGAGACTAAAAAATGTCTCTTGGATTTTTTTTTCAGAGGGGGATGAAATCTTTAGGTCACAGTGGGAGGGAGAGAAGATGTTAATAGCTGTGCCCTTCGCCTAAAAGACTGTTCCCCTTTCTCTTCATCTGGCTGATCCCCACTCATCCTTCAGGTCTTGGCTGACAGTCTTCTTCCAGGAAGTCCCCCATGATGACTCTCTACACTTCATCTTTCTATGGTATCCACTGAATGCTTTTAAAATGTACTTCTAGAGCATGGAGCTTGCCCGTATAAGCATATATTGTTACACTTTATAATATTTCCTTGCTGTGGCAAGGAAAATTTTTTTTCCTTTTTTATTTTCCCTGCCAGACTGTCAGACCTGAGAGCATAAGAACCATGTTCATTTTACCTTGCTAGCAAAGTGCCACACACTGAGGATGTGCTTAATACACATTTATCAATGGAATATATTAAATACTGTTGATTTTTCAAATTAGACAAGAAGCATGGGCTGCTGAGTTTTGTGGACATATTTCTCAGATGATAAAAACACATTTAATATAGATGATCTGCGATTACTGAGAGAAAATGATTATTACTGTGAGTCAATCTGGGGTCCTAGAGAACTGGTCGTTTCAAGCTAATGGAAGAATGCTTCTTTTAATAGAGGTTGGGAAGCTTCTAGATCATGGGAATGTCCAGCAGTCACTCATGAGATCCCTGTAGACCCTATAGTTAGGTAGATTCTAAGCTGGCTGTGCAGGCTGGTCCATGGTTCACTACCAATTTGGGGGGAAAAGTGTTCGGGTCTGCTCTTGGTCTCATTAGGATTTGAACTAAGGTAAATGGTCCGCAATCTCTGAAAGCCTTGGAGGCAGCTTTGTTTCAGAATTTATAGTTTTTGTATTTCATAATGGTAGCACAACAAACAGTGTAATATTTCTGCTCCCCTCTCTCAATCACATCAATTTGCTGAAATTCTTTAAAAGAATGATGGTAATAACATAGATAATAACAGTTATAGTTGTATCTCACTGTAAAGTTTCAAAAATGCTACATTTGATCTTCACATCAACTCTGGGAAGTAGGTACTAGCCCCATTTTATGGACTGGAGAAACTAAGGCTCTGAAATACAAAAACTGAATTATATCTTGAAAACAGATTTTTAGTCTCAAGTTAAATGTTCTTTATCTAATTTTATCTAGCCTCTCAGTTCTGAGGTATGTCCCAGGCGTTTATATGTCCCTCTCTCTGATTGCATATCTGTATATAAAAATTGGCACACGAGCCTGGGCAAGTCATTTAATGGTAAAAACCATGTTATATTTGTTTTGTATCCCCAGAGGTTCTAAAACGTAGGTACTCAGTATTTGCTGAATTAATAACCTGTATATGTCAAGATTTCCTCACTGTGATATTAACCATATTAGAAATTAAAACTGAGAAATTGAAAAGAAATTTTAGTTCATTAAAAAAACAATAATTTACTCATCACATTTTAATATAACATATACTTCATGCAGTATAAATATATCTTCCAAAATAAAAATAGAGAAGAATGGCCTCATTTTACACCTTTGGAAATGTCTTTCATGTCTGGCTTAATAGAAGATGGCTGGATTCTCATATCTGCTTCTGCATTGAATGTGTGGCTCTATGTTGTTTTTGTTGAAATATATGAAAAAAAGTAGGCCTCACACAGATATGTAGTTGGAAAAGGGGGAGATATTTTAAAGCATTTTCAGGAAACTATGGATATTAATTTTGGACACTATATCGAAACTTGAAAAATGGTAGTTTCTTTAAAGTTAGTTGTGCGGAATCTGACTGAAATCGTATTAATGAAATTTTATTATTCGGTTACATTAAAATCCATTAGTTTGTCTCTCACTTTGAATGAAATTTTTCCCTGTGCATGATTTTGGAACATTATGCATTGTTCATTTGGTTTACTGAGTTATACAGATCTTCCAAATGTTGACACAGTTCATCATACATAAAGGAAAAAAGTCACATTCATTAATATCATCACTGATTTTATCAGAAGTCTTTAAGTATTGGGAAGCTGTTAATAAGCTCATGGTGGTATATACATATTCTCCAAAATTCTATTTTTCATTTGAAAGCTCAAATTTTATCATTGGCTAGTGATTTTTAAAAAATTTTTAAGTAAAAATATTGTGCACGTGTGCTCTTCTTTGAGCTAACCATCACACTTGGGCATGCAGCAGAAGTACTTGTATACTTCCCGTTTTGTCACATAGACTATTAAATATGTGTACTCAAGAGTTGAGATTTAATAAAAATAATTTTTTACTGCTTCATCAAGGATTCTTAAGTGAACCTATGTACTTCCTCTACCTCCCTGCCCCCCTTTTGACTGAGTACAAGCCTTGATTTATGCTGAAATGCCAGCCACTTTTGTACCATCTGTGCAAATGTCAATATTATGAACAAGGCAAATAATACTTTAGTATGCTTATAAAAATGTTCTTGACCTCTTCAGTGTCCCTGAAAGGGTGACAGGGACCCCTCGATGTCTGTAGGCCATAATTTGAGAACTGTTGGACTAACAGTTAAACAGTCCCTATGTATTGTATGGTGTTACCTACCTTCTAGTGCTATATCGTGGGAGAGGAAATGGTAAATGATCAAAGTTGGTCAGACCTGACCTCATCCTGTGGCACTGATGCTGTGGCTAGAATATACCAAGCAAATGAACAGCCATGCCCGATTCATTCATATCTCTGTCTCTTTCATCTGTTTTCTCAAATCTCTCTGGTGTTTGTACATCCACCTGAAGTTGGTTGTGACAGAGATGCTAGATATTCCTTATTTACATCCATCGTCTCTTTTTCCTAGACAACCTTTCTTGCATCAGATACAATCAATCAGGCTGAGATTCAACAATAATATTAGTGGAGGGGGCTGTGTGTTACTTCCAGGCCTGACCCAGTAAACATCCCGCCACCCCGACCCATGCTACTCCATGCTCTTTTCCTCCCACTGGCTAAATGTGGATCAAGATAAAGGCCAATGAGTTGTGGGGAGGGACATTGGAATGATCATGTAAAGGAGAGCTGACTGCGTTCTGAAAACACCTGAACCACCATTCAGGACTGTTAAGTGAGCAAGAAATAAATTTCTCTTGTTTTGAACATCACATGGTTAGGTCTATTTGTTACAGCAATTAGCTTACCTTGAACACTGGCTTGAATAATAACCTTTTAATTAGAATTCACCGTGATTCATATTCCTCAATGACATGTAAATTGAAACTGTACTAAAGGGTAACATCATTAATGACTTCTTTTCACAGAGGTAGTCTAGAAAAGGACATACTTTTCTAAATTTATGGCAAACTCTGCTTTTATCCTCTCGGCAAAGATCTATTTCCAAATTAATGGGTAATGCAAGGTGTAACGAGGAACAAATATTTGTCCTTTAATTATTTGGAGGAATACAGTAGGGCATTATTACTTTACATATGCTCCCACCGAAAATGCCAAGCCGTGGATACCCGTGGGTTGTAGACAGGGAATTAAGCAGGAAATTGGAAATGTATTCCATGAAAGATACAATGAGAAAAGTAGTTGCAGGTAAAGTATTATGAATAGGATGACTCAGGAACTTGAGAACTGCTTTCAAAAAATGGATATAGTTTTTCAAGGGGAAGTAATTGAGTAAATTCCAAATTTAAAACCCTTGGGGAATGGGTTCTTCCATCCTAATTACTGATCCTTTCTCCTTGGTTTGTGAATATTAAGCTCATTCCCCCTAGTGTCAGTTCAATAGAGATGCAATTACAAAAATAATGGATGTGACTCAGGACATTATTAAACTTTTTTCACCTTGCTCTTATTTGTATTCAGTGCAAGTCAGCATTTTAAGCAAATAACTGTGCAATTTACATAAACGTTATTGTAGATCGTGGCACGTGCTATATGGTCTATGTCACATCCAGTCATGTTGCTTCCGTTGATTTTACAATGATCATTTCCTATCTTGGCTGCCTGCAGTGATCGGTTTTCTGATTATTTCATCATTTTTAAAAACAACACCTAAGTTGGGCTTTCATTAGGTTGATTAAAAAAAAAAAAAAGAAAACCTGTAAGTACATGTAATCATTAGTTTAATAAACATTGGAGACACAAAAATAGATAAGCAGCTCTTGTTTTTCAGGAGCTCACAGTGCAGTGGGAGCTAACATATTATAATAGCCAACGACGCTAGGCTATGGAGCAGTAACAAACAACCCTCCAAATCTCAGTGGTTTAGCACAAAGCAACATTTATTTCGTGTTTGCACTTCACAACCAAATTCAGCAGGAGGCAAGGTTTGGAGGAGGTCATCGACGGCTCATGGCCGCTGGTTGACCCTGGCGCTTGGAGACTCCTCACCCTCTCCCCTGTCCTTGGAACATACGTTTCACCTACTGTGCCCATGCTAAGCCATTTGAAGGACGTGGCCTTGAGAGAGTGAAGTGTTGAGACCGTTTGGACCGAATATGTGACCAAACCCCGTTAAGGCTTCCATATAAACTTTTCAGGTCCTGGCAGGTGGAGATTTACTTGCCTAGCAGCCACCCAAGACAAGCCTCGTAAATTCCCTTGCTTGTGAAAACCGCCACCTACCAGTCTGGAGTGGCCTGCCTCTTTCTTCCGTCTCTCCTTGCCCTCCGTGTACGGGGGTGCCCAGTTTCAGATTTCACCAGGAGAAGCTCCCGAGGTTGCGAACCAAAGGCTCCCAGGCCCTGAGTGGCTTCATCTTGTCACGTGACCTCCACAGGGTCTCTGCGGTGGCAGAAAGGACCACGGTCAATTGCACCCTGGCTTTTAAAAGCTTCTGCCCAGAGGGGACACATGCCATCCGTACTCATATTTTGTTGGCTGAAGCAAGTCAAAAGACCGTTCCTAAGGGAGGGTGGAAAGTCCAATCCTAACACGTGCCCTGGAAGGAAAGAGAAATGGGACATTTGTGGACAGCCGTGTGACAGCCACACGTGGAGACAGGTACAAGGTGGAAGGGCCTAGACAGTCACAGCCCCGGGTGATGGGACACCACATTAAGTGTTACGAGGGAGGTCTGCACAGGCTACTGATCTACACTGAGGCGGGTTGAACCTCAAGTTAGGGAGTGGGGTTGAGTGAAGCATCTGCTTAAAAACCCCGTCCCTAAACAAGCTCCCTCGGGCCCCTGAACTCAGGTCTCTGCCTCTCAGCGCATCCTTTCTCCTTTACGGTGCTTTTTGGTTGAGCCTCCACCTCCCCTGACCGACGAACATCTCCATGAGGGCAGGGACTGTGTCACTCTTCTTCACAGCCACGTCCAAGAAGTGTCTGTCGGGTGATAGCACAAGAGGAGCGGAATTTCAGTTAGCAGGGTCCAGTTGGCCCAAGGGTCCAGGAAGGGGAGAGCATTACAGACTGAGGTCATCCTGCACAGAGGCACAGACATGGCAGAGGCAGGGCCGTTTGCAGAAAGGCAGGTGCCGAGTTTGTGGTCAGCTCGCTGCCCAGAAGAGGCCCCTTCTACGGGCGCAGCTTCCATACCGTTTGAAGAGAAAGGCAGCCGGTGTTCTGCTTGGAACCCCTCTGGGTGCCTAACCCCGCTTTTTCTCTTGTCTCACTGCTTTGATGAGCTCAGACCTCCAGCCGGGAGAGCCTTCTACACTGTGGATAAATGTCCACAAGGGGCGACAACCAGGCCACCAACCTCATTTTCATTTGTGATTCAAGCCCAAACTTTAACCTTTCTCCAGAGGAGTAGATAATGCATTAACACCTCACGGCCCGCCACCGGCTCCCAGGGCGCCGTAGGGTCTGCTGTCTCCTGGGTCTGAGTGGACCTCCCGCTTGCTTTGGATGATCACTGCCTGGGAAATTATTTCAAACGGGAAGGAGGGGCTGTGGAGAGACTGATAGGGAAGCATCTCTCATGGAATCGGAACTGTGTTCTCCGGACACACCTTACTTAGGGATGTCTTCCTTTACAGTTGTCGAGAGGGCGAATTCCCCCCACCCCTCTCGAGTTCTTGTGGCTGGACTAATAAAAAACTGACCCAAGACAGATGAACTGGAGAAAAAGAAATTTTAAGCATGCGCGTGGAAGTCTCCTAGAAATGGGACCTAAGAAGTGGTCAAAGCGGGCAGCTTTTACACTTTCTAGACAAACAGTAAATTTATGAGGGATTGACAGGACAAAGAAACTTAGGTTTGGGATACTCAGTTAGAGAAGAATCTAAACAGAGTTTGGGCTTGAGGGAGTAAATTAAAGAAGTAACAAGGTTTGTTTATACAGGCTTCTCGGCCTGAAGAATTCCCTGTCTCTGGCGATAAGGGAGTCCTTCTATCTCCAGATGCAGGGCGTGTACCTTTCACGTGAGAGATTTATTTCCTGCTTTCAGGGAGACAGAAAGGAGGGCCAGCGTGTCCCACTTGCATTGGCCATTTCTTAAGTAACCTCAGAAGAATCAATATACCATGGAGGCACATCTTGGGGTGGCCTACCCTGGGCCCCAGCGCAGTCATCAGGCAATTCGATTTGGATTCCAGAGGGGTGGCAGGGGGTCTCCCCTTGCTTCCAAATATGGTCCCAGCAATCCACCAGTTTATCGCATGGTTGCTGATCAGCAAACTCCCGACAGCTTTGTTGCGGGTTGGCAGCAGCATTTTTCTAAGGTGGGAGCTGCTGATTCTTTGTCAGAAGTCTTAAATGGAGGCTTAGCGTCCATGGGAAGAAAATTGACTGTTTGATCGGGGGATGTTCACTTACATCGGAACTGAACCGATCAAACGGAAGCAGATGGTAGGCTTTATCTCTGCCCCTTGAGCACAATGCCCTGGCTACCTCACCATGACGGTTGATGTCTGCAGCTCAAAGGAGCAGTCTGGGGATGCTACTGAATGTTTCATCTGACAAGAGGATGAAGTGATTTTTTTTTTTTTTTTTTACAACTTATGGTGATTAAATTAAATTAAATGGTTGCCTGCATATATATTTTATTCATTGCAACACCCTTACTTACTCCTCTTTTCATTTTGAGAAAGTAATAATAACTCTGGACCCTTTCAGTCTGCCCACCTGGTATACAGATGGCTTATACCTGCCCTGGTTGCTCCTAGTCACATGTGGCTATTTAAATTTAAATCAATTATACTTAAATAATTTAAGTTGACTTTCTCAGTTGCACTAATCACATTCAGGTGCTCCATAGCCACGTGTGGCTGGTGGCTGCCATAGTGGGCATTTTCCTCTTTCCAGAACATTCTACTGGGTAGCACTGACTGAGACCATTGTTCACTCAAATGGTAAGGCAGCCCACTGTGATAGGAGAAGAAAATATCAGGACTTCTATTATATTTATGCCACCTAGTTCCTGGAAGCAGACTTTGAGATAGGGAGTGTGTTAGGATGTGGCTCTCAGGGTTAACTCCTGCAGAGGGAGTGAAGGAAGGAGGGCTGGGGAGGAGAAGACGGAGAAGCCCGGCTGTAGCGCGGTCCCAGCAAAGCCCTCAGCTCACCCACAGGGAGCTGTGAGTCGGGCAAGCCTTTTAGAGACGTCTCGAATTGCTGAGAGGGTGCTGCCCTTTGTACTCCTGTAAGTGACTGGTCCTGGATGCAGGCTGCCCCTGGGAAGGGGTGTGACCTTGAGCAAGAGGCTCTCTCCAGCAGCTGGGGAGTTTTTCAGGTCTGAAGCGGAATATGAGTGGTGTTTCAGTGTCTGTGCCATTTGGTTCCCTTGTATTTGTTTTGAACGTTCAAAACTCATCAGTGCAGGGGTAAGTGAATCTGACTTATAAAGGAATACATCAACATCGAAGGGGGTTCATGTTACATATAATTTACCTATCAGGATGCACACATCAAAAAGTTTGGAAATCAACTTGTCTAGACTGGGGATTGGAACCCAGATTTCATGTTTGAATGTTTAAAATACTCTTTGCAAACTGGTGGCCAGCTGTTCTAATCCAGCAGCAGACTACTTGCTTTGTTCAGAATAGCCTTCCTCTCTCCCTTCCTCCCTCCCTCCGTCCCTCCCTCCCTCTTTCCCTTTCTTTTTTTCTTTCTTTCTTTGGCATGTGAATGACTTTAGGCTGTGGACTGCTTCAGTTGGCTATAGGGCTGATATCTTACTGTTGTCTTACACTTGGTGATTTTACACATTTATGTGGCCTATTGGGACTCTGTAGGCCTTTGAGTTTGCAATCCCTGGTTTGCACAATAGTAGAGGGGGACAGAGTTTCCTGTGCATAAAGCAGTAGAGGAAAAAGGAAAGGAAGTATAGTTAGGGAGGGGAAGGAGCTCAGGGGCAAGGAATGGGAACAAATGAGAGTAAAACGTGGAGTGGAGTTGGCTACTGTTTTTAGAAATTAATTCATACACATCACTCTCCCTGGTGGGGAAAGAGGCAAGCTGAAAAAAGTCCTAGGATATTAGAGACCAAGGCCTGTTTCCTAGGAAGAAGGAGGGACCATCATCGGTGTCTATTTCTATTAAACGAGGGGCACTTGAGTGGGTAGGTTACATATATGTCATTTATTTTCCTTTAGTACCCACTGAGCTAGGTCTGAGTATTATGGGATAGGAAAGATGGCCCCTCCAATGCCAAGGAGGTGGTGGTGAAGCTTTTAGCAGAGAAGCCCTGCAATTGCTTTTTTTCACCTTCGGAAACCTGTATTTTGATCTTGGCTCTCAAAGCTTTTGCTGCAGAGATATTGCTACGCCAGGGACTACAAACTCCAATGTCCGCTGGAGGCTGGCGGGCAGTGAGAATGTGTGGCCCAGTGTGAGACAATAAGGAGAGATGGAGACTGTGGTGATAGGGAGAGGCCATGTTCCCTCTGCAGCAGGTGGCGTCTGTGGCTACAGAGAACAATAGGATGAGTGTTACCACATCTCTCAGTTTTCAAAGGATGCTGGGCATGTCACTGAATGCAGGAGATGTAGTGAAATGTGATATTAACATATTGGTACTCAATTCAAGAATACTGTGGGTCAAAAAAACACATCTGGGCTATAAGTCAATTTCTGAGACTCCTGATGGCTGGGACCACTGCCCAACTTTAAGAAGGCAGAGGGTCGGGTTTGAAAAGTTGGGGAGCCATTCACCTCCTCCTGTCTTTCAGGGGATGCTGACACTGGCGATGTCTGTTCAGAGTGGCCAGGACTTGTTAAATACTGGAGAGCTGGCTAGCAGGGCAAATCTGAGCAGGCGAGGCTTGAACCCCTCACTTCCAGAATCAGTAGAAGTTTGCACAGAAGCTGTTGGAGCCCTATTACCGTGATATTTCCTGACTGCTCCTTCAGCTAGTTTCAGAAAACTAAGCTATCTTCAGCCTTCAAATGCAGCCCTTGATGTACTTCTGTAGACTCCTTGGCTGTCACTGAATATCACTCCAGACTTGCAGACTGAGTGATGACTGAAAGGGCACCATCGTCACCACCTGTTAGCACAGTACATTTAGTCATTAGCAATTGATGAGGGGTTTGATCTTTGGCTTGGGAGGGGAGAAAAGCAAGAAGAGGGAAATGGTAAGGTGAGCGCACACACTTCAGGCCCCACTTTATGATGGGGGCTTTGCACCAGCCTCACCCTGGCCAGAAAGTTCTTATTCAGCTTGAGTTCTCCTCACAGAGGAGGACATGAGAGAGCTGAACAGTTAATTCTCCCTGAAGCAAAACTCCCCAGCCCTGGGGACATTTCCTAGAACAACACAGATCATAACTATTGGGGAGTTATTTTGGGATGGTTATTATTTTGTTCTTTTGAGGAATGGGTGATGGGTGGGGACAAGGTTCCAAAATAACAGTCTGGGATGTGTTCTCTTGTAACAGGAGCTTGGGAGAATTGCAGAACCCTTTCCATTACCATTGTTTGGTGCTGAAAAGAGGGCTTTTTGTGGCAATCATTTTGTTTGAGGGTTTACTACGTAATACAAGATCCTCATAGTAGTTTCCTCTGTACAGTGTTTGTAGTTTCTTAACTGTTTAACAAACTGTTTAGAGTTCCTTCTTTAGTTGTAATTTAGTTCTTCTTAACAGACCCTTTGACCTATCTTTAGGAAGCTCAAAAGAGTCTCGTTGGTGTAGTTAAAGATAGTTATCTTGGACCGGGTGGACCCAGATGGTAAGTGGAGTTGCCCTACAGCCCGAATGAGCAAAACCCCATCCACAGAACATTGCCTGAACCATGCCTCTTCCTTTTTGCTGTGTCCCCTGTTACATGTGGCCACTGTACTTAGTAAATTATGCAGATGTAGCCACTTCCCTGTTATACCTGACAAGCAGAGGCAAACTCATACACATCGATTCAAATAAGTCAGTAAATTTGACCCTTCTACTTTGTGTGGGACAGGGAGCGTTGAACCTAAGGCAGGGATGTTCAGAGTTTGGCAATAAACACCTTTCTTAATAGGCTTTAAGCAAATTGGTTCCTTGGAGGAGAGGAGATGGAATTTCAGAAGCTCCTAAAAAAATGAGAGATGGAAATGGAAGACTGTTCCATATTACCTTATGACATTTATCTATCCATCCGTCCGTCCATCCATCCGTCCATCCATCCATCTATCCAACTGATATTTGCTAAGTTCCTCCAATAATTACTGATAAACTATAAATGTATCAAGATGATACTAGCATAACCCTGAATTGCAGCTTGACTAACCACTTCTGTACCCCACTTACTTTTAGGGCTATCACCCCTCTTTTTGACACCCCTCCTTACCCCATCCTGTCTCTGTTCTGTGTCTCGGCCAGTCGTGTATCCACTGCCCTGCTGCTTCTGTGAGTGCCCCTCTAGTGTCACATGGGTCACTCAAGAGGGCTCTGATATTAGCTAGCTGTGCCTTGTCAGTTCAAATCAAGTCGTGGCAGCTCAAGCCCACCCCATGGGCAAGTGCTTGACAGCTCTCCTTGTCAGCCCACGGCTGAAAAGCAGGCAGCAGCAGTGAGCGGGAACCAGTTAATTAGCAGTGAAGACTACCAGGTTGGGATTTTTTGTTTAACGCTTAGTTAATTTCACGGTAATTGAATTTAGACTCCGCTTACAGAGAGGGGGTGATAAGTTCTAATTGGAGACCCAGCATTCTCCAGTAGGAGAATGAGAAAGCCTGTTGTTCTGAGGCCTGTCCGGCCTCCTCTCAGGAACTCTCTGAACGTTTGGAGGCCTGGAATTTCCCACAGGAGGAGCTTCAGGTGCAGCCCAGGCAACGAGAATGCTGGAGCTCCTTCCTGTGTGAGGGGTAGGCACCTGCATATCTGTGCAAGGAGGAAGCAGCTCATCTTGGATGATTCCTAGGTGCTGGTCACAGGGGTGGGCTCTTCATACTCACATTCTCTCATTTCTGCCCACATCATCCTTGGGAGGTAGGTGTTGTTATTCTCGCTGCTTAGGTGATGAGGGTGAGGTTCAGAGATACTGGGTAACTTACCAGAACCGCAGTTAAATCCTGTGTTAAATCCTGGAGTAGGTCCAGGATTAGAACTTGAATGCTTCTTACTCTGAAACCCAAACTCCTTCCATTGATGCTTCAGAAGAGGAAGGAGAAGCTAGAAAAGTTGTTTGTCCATCTCTTACAGGGAAAATGGTGTTCAGAGTTTTAACTTCAAGTGGGACTGCTCCCCAGTGTGAGGAAGGATCTTGAGAGATGCTTTTCCCGGACACGCCACTCTTCCTGGTGCAGGATGGTATTCATTCAGTGAAGCCAGCATGCTCGTAGTCTGTGTTTGGAGATTCTACATTCTGATTGTCAAAATGTCCAATGTATTAACCAAGATATTTTAGTTGCCACCAGCAGAAACCCAACCAAATATAGCTTGGGTTTAAAATGAATGATACCACTAATATGGCTGGGAAAAACACCAGGGTGGTGCACAGACAGGAGAGATCAGCTGGGAAGTTTGGCCTTGGGGCCTGGAGCCATGGGCACAAAGCCTGGCTGTTCAACTTTCTCATCTCTGCTAGGATCTGATTCTGTGTGGTGTCATGGACTGAATGTGTCTGTGTCCCTGAACTTCATATACTGAAGCCCTAAATCCCAGTGTGGCTGTATTTGGAGATAAGGCCTCTAAGGAAGTAATTAAGGTTAAATGAGGTCATTAGGATAGGGCCTTGAGGTGATAGGATAGTGTTCTTATAAGAAGAGACATTAGAGCTTTCTCCCTCCCTCCCTCCCTCCTTCTTTTTCTCTCTCTCTGCTCACACACAAAGAAGAGGTCATGTGAGCACCCAGCAAAATGGCGGCTGCCTACAAGCCAAGAAAAAAGCCTCTGTCTTTTTTTTTTTTTTTTTTTTTTTTTTGCGGTACACGGGCCTCTCACTGTTGTGGCCTCTCCCGTTGCGGAGCACAGGCTCCGGACGCACAGGCTTAGCGGCCATGGTTAATGGGCCCAGCTGCTCCGCGGCATGTGGGATCTTCCCGGACCGGGGCACGAACCCGTGTCCCCTGCATTGGCAGGCGGACTCTCAACCACTGCGCCACCAGGGAAGCCCAAAAGCCTCTATCTTGATTTTTGACTTCCCAGCCTCCAGAACTTTGAGAAATAAATATCTGTTGTTTGAGCCACCCAGTCTGTGGCATTCTGTGTAGCAGCCTGAGCAGACTAACACATGAGTGTTGGCTGATTTTCCTTGTCTACACACTGCCTTTCCCCAAGTGGCTGTCTTTCCTGGCCACTGGAGCTCCAGGCTGCAATGGTCATTTAACAACTTAAATGGAAAGAGATTGGCATCTGGAGATCATCTATACCGGTCAGAATCACTCTGGTATCGCACGCCCATATCCTGGGCCAGTCACTGACTGGGAGGGATGAAATGGAGGATAGATTATGATTGGCCAGGCCTGTTACCACAAAAAAAGGGATGAGAACACTGCCAGTGTTGACCAAGAGGTAAAAACCATAATGACAGTGCACCGCACCCAGGGAGAAACACCATTTTGTGCCATTACAGAGGAGTGAGTGTTGACTTTGGAAATTACTCAGAGTGATCCCAGGACTGGCTATAGTGACTGATAATTGTGATGACTGCCTGTCAAGTTGATGTCCTGAAGGAAGGCACAAGACCAATCCTTTTCATGTTGCTGGCATTGTATTGCACAGCCTCTTCAGAGGGTAACAGTTTCACTTTTTCTATGTTGTTTGAGTGGGTTTTGGTGGAACCCCACACGTAAGAACAGGGTTGTGATTTTCTAACAGATGCTGAACCAGAAAGAATTCTATAAGCAATTCCAGCATGGACACATTGAGGGGGCAAGTTTGTTGAACTTGCCCAAGAAAAATTCTCCCTTCTCCCCCAAGGTGCAGTGTACATCCTAGGATATCCTTATGCTAAGAATCCCTTTTCAGAATGGTCCTGCCCCTGAGGGAGGGTGAGCAGGCCCTCTCTGATAGAATGAAAATACCTGATAAAAGGCTTTCAAATGTTTCTCTTCTGTGTCTCCACAGAGCAAAGTCTAAATGGAACAAAATCCCAATTCCAAAATTGTCCCTGCCACACTTAAATAGGATTATAAACATCTAATTAATGAATTTAATTGACAGACACTGCAATATATCCTCGTATTTGCAGCATGTCATTCATGTTTAAAGAAAGATGTTAGCTAATATTTTAATCATAGTTGCCATATGGAGAAACTAATTATACCGAGTTCTGTTGATTTGCCTGAGGACCCCTAACTCAATAAAACCGGTAGCATCACTGGGAAGGACTTTGAATAGTCTTGCCAGTGACTCTTAACAGCAGCTAGGTCTTTCAGTTTCTCACTTTTGTTTTTTAACTTATGAAAGTGGTAGCGGGTTATAGTTTGAATGCAGTATCTAGAATCAGAATTGGTGATGGGTTTTAGCTTTCTAGAATATTAGTTGTGTGATTTTGGGAAAATCATCAAGTCTTTGAATCTCAGCTTTCCCATCTGTAAATGGAACAATAATAAATTCTTCTTTGTCTACTGACCAGGGTTATTTTGATCAGGGATTCAAAGTAGGTTCTTCTAAGAAAGTGAGTGAGAACTGCAAAACTTTTCTGAAATCTACTCCCCCTTACCTTTCCCCTTCCTGTCCTCTTTTTTCCTTCATTATTGAGTCAAGGAAGACAGTTTGGACAGAGGATGTTTCTAGGACATCTTGGCCTTGATTGTGGGCACACGGTTTGCAGTGTGCAGTGACAGAGAGCACATGGCTTCCATCTGTGTATAGTATAAAGGCAAGCTGCGGTATTTGTTCTTCAGAGGTTAATATTGGTTCTTTTTTGTTTTAAATATATTTATTTTTGGCTGCGTTGGATCTTCGTTGCTGCGTGCAGACTTTCTCTAGTTGTGGCGAGCGGGGGCTACTCTTCATTGCAGTTCGTGGGCTTCTCATTGCAGTGGCTCCTCTTGTTGCGGAGCATGGGCTTCAGTAGTTGTGGCTCGTGGGGTCTAGAGCTCAGGCTCAGTAGTTGTGGCGCACGGGCTTAGTTGCTCCGTGGCGTGTGGGATCTTCCCGGACCAGGGCTCAAACCTATGTCCCCTGAATTGGCAGGTGGATTCTTAACCACTTGGCCACCAGGGAAGCCCAATATTAGTTATTTGGAGACAACATGTTTTGAGTTTGTGAATCTGTCTTGAGGTTTTTATAATTTGAGACTTATTTTCATTGTTTAGTTAATAATATAAAGGACACCATTATGAGAGTAAAATCCTGTGATAAAAGAGTCAGTGTCTCTCAAGAGAAAGAGAGCTTCAGTCTTCACTGAAGGGACAGTGGCCGAGTTTTTGGGTGGACCTTGTGGTGATCCTCCCAGTTAGCATGGGGGTGCCCATCAGCAGGGTGTTCAATACAATCTCGTGGGAAACTGGAAATTGGGAATCTCAGGGCAAATTAGGACCTGTGGCTCTTCTCCCATCTTTCTGACCTTTCACAGATTTCACATCTATAGAGTGGAGGCGAGTCTCTTTTTGAGTTTTAAAAATCTGTAAGATTAAAAAATTATTCAAGGAAGAAGTTACAGCCAAAGGCTAGTCCACTTATTAACTCTTGCTCTCCAGTATATGAGGTTTTGCAAAATTCTTCTGCGAGCTCTTTTGATTTCTTGTTATAGTATCCTTTCCTTTCATGGATTCAGTAGGTTCTGTTCTCTCTTTGAAGATATTAACGATAGCTTTAAAATGTTACAATTATTTTCCCTGCAAAGTCTACATTTCTTCTAAGTTATTTTTGTTTGTTTATTTTGTTCTCTTTCTCCATCTTAAAGTCTTCCTTTGCTCTCTGGTAATCCTTGGTCACTTGCTCATGATTTATAGTGAGGGACTGAAAAATATAATGCAAGCTTTGAGCCTGTGGGAACTGGGAAACTTGACTTTGAACTTCACTCCAGAGTGATGTAGGTGAATTGTTTGCTTTGGAACCCCTGATGTCATTTCCTTTAGGTGTTTCCTCTGGGTAGGTCAGGTTCCCAAAGAAATACCTGTGGAGCTTTTACCTGTTAGATAAGAGCCTGGCTACTGATGCTCCTGCGGGGTGGTGCTGGGAGCTGGTGGGAGTAGGCTGAAGGTCTCACTTTTACATGCATGTGATAACTAATCTGTGTACATTTGGTACAGTCTCCAGGCCTTCCACTGTGCCTGGCATTCCCCAGTTCAGAGACCCTTTGTTTCACACAGAGAACAAACTTGGAGACCTTTGTCAGGGTTGGGGAGGAGTGATTACCTACTGGCATCGGGGAGGAGGTGGAGATCTAGAACCTAACTGATTTTCAAATAAGGGTCACCCAACCCTTCTCCTTATAGCGTCTCCTCCCTTCCCAACTCTCAGCCTCCCATCCCAGAAGTAAGTGGTGCTGCTTGTTCCTTAGATTTTTGATTCTGCAACATAATTTGGGTTTTTTTCGTTTTTTTTTTTTTTTTTTTTTTTGTGGTACGCAGGCCTCTCACCGTTGCGGCCTCTCCTGTTGCGGAGCACAGGCTCTGGACACGCAGGCTCAGTGGCCATGGCTCACAGGCCCAGCCGCTCCGTGGCATATGGGATCCTCCCGGACTGGGGCACGAACCCGTGTCCCCTGCATCGGCAGGTGGACTCTCAACCACTGCACCACCAGGGAAGCCCCATAATTTGGGTTTTGGAAGGAAACAAAATTAGATGATAATTAAATTAACCATCTTAACCCAGAGTGCTGTATCATGAGTTTTAATTCTTTGTTTCTTTGAATGTATTAAGCATTAAGTATATTAAACATTCTATATATTTGAGAATTCTAGTATCTGAAGTCTTTTGGGGCCTGCTTGTGTTGATGGTTGCTTCTGTTGATTCTTGTCCATGGTGCCTTTTTCCCTTGTGAGTTTTGTGAACTTACTTGTGAGTTCATGTTAATTGGAGCTTGGAGGGAATTCCTTGAGGCTGGTTTGACAGATGCTTCTGCCAGGGCCCTAGGGGCACTCTCAGCTTGGGTCCACTTTAAGTTCTCACTTTGACTCTTCTGCCCATACAACGAGTGTAAGGGCTGGCCTGTCGGCAGAGACCCAGCTGCATGTCTCTGCAGCACAGACCTTTTCCATCAGTTAGCTCTTGTCCAATGAGTGTAGCCCTTTGGGAGTCAGGCTTCATAAGGGGGCGCTAGTTCAACTCTTTGTCTGGGGTAGGCCCCAGGTTTCACTTTCTGCTCCTAAAATGTGAAGTTCCTAAACACAGAGCTCTGATCCCCGAGATTGGTCTGGTATCTGCAGGGCTGGCTTATCTTGCTGGCTGCCTCTCTGGCTTTATCTTTGGCCTCAGAATTACCCCTGCATACATGTTCAGATATGCACTTCGGAGTGTGTTTACAAGGACTGGGTACCTGTCTTCTTTTCTACACTTTTGCACTGTCGAATGGATTGAGCAGAGGAGGCTGTCTTTGTCTGATGGCTCTACCCATTGCTGCCGAGGCTCCCTGGCCCAGGTTCAAGGTCAGCATCAGGCAGCCTCTTCAGCCCATCCCCAGCCCCTGCACCCTGCTGCAGACTCCATATTTCTGTCCCACTCAGAAACCTTTGGGGCTCCCCACTGTAATTCATGCTCCCCTTCTCCATCCTGGCTGTTCCCCTAACAGGTCTAGTTCTTTGTTCTTTTATTCTTGCATTGCACTCTCCTGGGAACACCATTGCCTTCCCACTTTCAAACCTCTCTGTCCCTGCTAATTATTGCTACCATGCTACCATATTACTGTGTATCAATGTATCAAATCAGCATGTACACCTTAAGTTTATACAATATGTCAAATAGATTTGAATAAAGCTAAAAATAGTGATATCACCCATAAAAAGCATAAAGATGTGAGAACTGTGGCACTAGAGTGCAAAAAGGACTCTTGTCTACAGTATGAGAGCTGAAACAAGAGGGCAGAGCACTGGCTTGTCTGGCCTTAGCTGGGAATGAATGTGAGTGATGGGAATTGCACTCCCTTCGCATGCATGTCCACAGATGAATGTGAAAGTGCTGCAAGTGTTTTCTTTTTTTTTTGAAGTATAGTTGATTTATAATGTTGTGTTAGTTTCTGGTGTACAGCAAAGTGATTCAGTTATACATATGCTTTTCCATTATGGTTTATTTCAGGATACTGAATCTAGTTCCCTGTGCTATACAGTAGGACCTTGTTTTTGATCTATTTTATATATAATAATTTTCATTTGATAATCCCTAACCCCCAATCCATCTCTCCCCCACCTCTCCTCCCCCATGGCAGCCACAAGTCTGTTCTGTATGTCTGTGAGTCTGTTTCTGTTTGGTAGATAAATTTATTTGTGTCATATTTTAGATTCCACATATAAGTGGTATCATATGGTATTTGTCTTTCTCTGACTTACTTCACTTACTATGATAATCTCTAGGTCCATCCATGTTGCTGCAAATGGCGTTATTTCATTATTTTTTATGACTGAGTAATATTCCATTGTATATATGTACCCCCAGCTTCTTTATCCATTCATCTGTCAATGATCACTTGCTTCCATGTCTTGGCAATTGTAAACAGTGCTGCAGTGAACGTATTGTTTCGAGCCATGGTTTTCTCCAGATATATGCCCAGGAGTGGGATTGCTAGATCATATGGTAGCTCTATTTTTAGTTTTATAAGGAACCTCCATACTGTTCTCCATAGTGGCTGCACCAATTCACATTCCCACCAACAGCATAGGAGGGTTCCCTTTTCTCCACACCCTCTCCAGCATTTATTGTTTGTAGACTTTTAATGACGGCCATTCTGACTGGTGTGAAATGGTACCTCACTGTAGTTTTGATTTGCATTTCTCTCATAATTAGGAGTGTCACAACCATTGATTTTGTAGTTGCAGATAAATAAATAAATACATGTAGGTATATTTGCAAATATGGAATCCACAAATCATGAGGATCGATTGTAACCTACTTGAGAACAGGCTCTATGTGCTACTATTTCCTATTTCTAGTGCTTAGCATATGGCGAGTAAGAGATAACAGTGGAATAAATAAATGAAAGAAAGAAAGCTTAAAAAAAAACCAAGCCCCCAAACCCTTGGTTCTAATCTTTCCTTAACATTCCCTCCTTCACGTGTGCTCACATGGGATCCTCCACTTGGCATGTTTTTGCTTTACCTGCCCTATTCAGCTGTTCTATATCTCAGCCTTCATGGCTTGATTCTAAAACCACCTCCTCCGAGGCTCCTCCCAGGAGCCTGCCTTGATCCTCCCACCACAAACAAGCTCTCCTCTGATACTTTCTAAATTCCACTTACCGATTTGCACCAATTCAGAGTAGTACATACGTGTTTGCATATATGCCTTCAAATTCTGGCTGCTGGGAGGTGGAAATATTGTACAAGAGAGATTCAGAAAAATGTATTATCTTAAATACTTAAAGAATCAGCTAAGTTGAAATTAGTCTAAAGAAGTCTGTTCAGTATTTTATTTATTTATTTTATTTTTGGCTGTGTTGGGTCTTCGTCACTGTGCGTGGGCTTTCTCTAGTTGCTGCGAGCGGGGGCTACTCTTAACTGCGGTGCTCAGGTTTCTCATTTTGGTGGCTTCTCCTGTTGTGGAACACAGGCTATAGGCATGTGGGCTTCAGTAGTTGTGGCTCACGGGCTCTAGAGCGTAGGCTCAGTGGTTGTGCAGCACAGGCTTAGTTGCTCCGCGGCCAGGCCAGGGCTCGAACCCGTGTCCCCTGCATTGGCAGGCAGATTCCCACCCACTGCGCCACCAGGGAAATCCCTGTTCAGTATTATTTAACTTTCTCTCTATATATGTATTTAACAGTCACATTGTTTAAAAATTTACATATAGGAAAACGTACACATTTTAAGCATAAAGCTCCCTGAATTTTTATGTATGTACCTATGTAGCCCCCACTCAGGTGAAGGTAGGAAATTTCCATCATTTCAAAAAGTTTCCATTCATGTCAATAGCCTCCTCCCTCCCATTTCAAGGTAATCACTTCAGTGGGAGATAACAATTAAAAATCTAATCTCAGCATGTTTCTTTGGACTGTAGAGTTTATTCTATTTACTTTTGTAGCAGTTAAAAAACATTTGGATTTATTCTACCATATAATAATTTTGTGTTCTCTATTTACAATGCTTCTTCTATTTTAAAGTCCTTTTCTCCCTTATATTAGTCTAATTTATTTGCTATTTGAGAGTTAAATACGCTATTTCTATTCTTTTGATGAAACAGCCACACGCATACTTTACTTAAAGCCTAGAATTAATCAATGTTTCTGTTCTCTTCAAAACTATAAGATCTTAGAATGCTTTAATTCCAATATCTTCCCTGCATTCTTTCGTATTATTTATATCTAGTTTAGTTTCACTTTAATAAAAACTGCTTGAATTAGTAAATATTCTTAATTTTTACCAATCTATTCCTGCTTAGTTTCTAACTTTTTTTTAAACCAATTTCTTTGTTCATTGATGCTTCTCACATCCTCCTCCATATGTTTAGGATCAGTTTTCTTCTTGCTCATGTACATCATTTCATATTTCTCTCAGGAAACATCTGTGAGTAGGAAATTCTCTCATACTTTTGAATGAAAATGTATTTGTTTTACTTTCACTCTTGAAGGAGAGTTGAGACATCTAAATTGACAGTTCTTTTTCCTCAGTGCCAAGCCAGCAGGATTTTTTTTTGTTTGTTTCTGTTTTAATTTCAATTTCACAGATGGAGCAGCCTTTCAAGGCTCATAGCATTTTCAAAGTGATTGTTTCTGGCTCTGGTCAAAATGCATCCAAAGCCATGTTCTTGTCCCTGGGGTGGCCCACATCTTTTCCGATAGCTTCTGGACCACCGTAGCACCACCTTACTGTTCTGGCATTAAATAACTTTACAGATTGTGCAGAGAGAGTGGGTGCCGTGTCCTTTCATGTCAGCCCTGCCCATCATGTTGCTGGAAGTGTCTGTCATGCCCTCATCCTCCAGCCTTACATTTGCTTTACCTGCCTAGCCCCTGAAGGTGTCTGAGTTTATCTTGAGTAGCCTTGGAGTATATCTTACTGTACTAGATCTACAGTCATTCTGTGTATGTGTTTTTTCATTCATTCCAGTATCCTTTAGGCACCTACTCTGTGCAAGATGTTGGGGATAAAGCAGTGAATGAAAGAGATGTAAATCCCTGATCTTGTATGGCTTACATTCTAGTTGTGGAAAGCATACAATAAACAAATAAGATTCATTGTGTTTCAGTCAGTGGTGACTGCTAAGGAAAACAGTAAATCAGGGATGTGGGGTACAAAGTGCTGAGGATGGGGTAGTTTAAATAGGTAGTCAGGGGAGGAATTCCTGATAGAGTAACACTGGAGCAGAGACCTAGGGTGGGGAGTGAGCGTACCTTGTAGGAACTTGAGGGAGGGGCCTTCAAGTCAAAAGGAACACTAGGTGCACAGGCCCTGAGGCAGGAGCATGAAGGCCAGTATAACCGGTGTCAGAGTCAGGGTGAATGGTTGCATGTGAGGTCAGAGAGGGAGCCAGGCGAGCAGAAGCTTTTAGGAGGTAAAATGGAAGAAGCCTTGGGGCTTCAGTATAGGAAAATACACTCTCGTGAAATATTTGACAGTTCAGGGCAAAAGGAAGTTTTACCTGAACCATCAATCAGACTAGGAAAATAAAGCCTGGAAGGATGTTGGAAGATCACTGATGCCCTATTTCATCTCAGTCACTTGAGCTGTAGCTTTCCAAAGCACGTGGATGTTTTAAAAAATCTAATAAAAAGGAACTTGAGAGAAGTGGTCTTGCTGCTACCTCTTAGGAAGAACAACTGGAATAAGTTTATCACTTTTCTTTCGTGAGGCTGTTAATATGTGGCCTTAAGTGTCCATTATTTTTTATTTCTCTTTTGCTCACCATGAGAGACTACTTTCTTGGGTGCGCTGACAGCCAAGATTTAATTACTTACTATTTGTACAATGTACATAGATGTCTTAGTCCTTTTGGGCTGCTATAGCAAAATACCAGAGACTGGCTTATAAACACAGAAATTTATTTCTCACGGTTGGCTGGGATGTCCAAGATCAAGGTGCCAGCAGATTCGGTGTTTGGTGAGAACCTATTTCCAGGTTCAGAGACAAGTCATTTTTTTGCTGTGTCCTCACATGGCAGAAGGGGCAGGGAATGTCTCTGGGGTCTCTTTTATAAGGGTACCAATGCCATTCATGAGGGTTCTATCCTCATGACCTAGTCTCCCCTCAAAGACCCCACCTCCAAATACTCTCATTGGGGGTTAATTTCAAAATATGAATTTTGGGGTGACACAAATGTTTGGTCTACAGAAATACCTGCTTATAATCATTTAATATGTGTAGTATTCTGCTGTTGTTAGTTAATATACCATAGCTCACTCTACTGTTGCCTTGTAATAACTGTTCTCTTTTCCTTGTTAAACATCTTGGGATTTGAATGTGACAAACTCAGGGAATCTCAGTGATGAGAATTTCTTTTCATTGCTATTACTGATGATATTGATAATGATTATCCATTATCTTTTAAAAATATTTATTTTAGTTTTGGCTGTGTCAGGTCTTAGTCGCGGCGCATGGGCTCTTCATTGCGGCACGTGGGCTCTCTAGTTGTGGTGCGTGGGCTCTTCATTGCAGCGTGTGGGCTCTTTAGTTGTGGCTTGCGTGCTCAGTAGTTGCAGTGCACAGGCTTAGTTGCCTGCAGCTTGTGGGATCTCAGTTCCCCGACCAGGGATCAAACTCGCGTCCCCTGCATTGGAAGGCGGATTCTCAACCACTGGACCACCCTCTCCATTGTCTTTTATTTAACTACCATCACCTAGGTGCTCCACAGAGTGTTAGATACACACACACACACACACACACACACACAACTTACTTTTGAAATGGATAAGTAAGCAAATTGGTTTGAATTTACTGTGTCATTAGTAAATCCCTGGACACACCTAATAAAATTAAGAAGAAAAAGGTATCAACTAGATTAAATAAGACATAGGCCAGGTTGGTAAAATCAGCCTAAAAAAATGCATGTCAGTTTCCCACATTTATCTGCTTGAAAAATTGAGGGGGATTCATGCTTGTTTGTATATTTTTAAGTTTCTTTCTAATGTTACTGAAGCTCCTCATAGAGAGCCAGTTGATGCAGTTCTCCTTAAAAGTCTTCCCTTCTCCTGTTACAGAGAAGGAATGCCAGCGCATTTAATTTGTTCCCAGAAGAAAAATTGCCTTTATGAAAGTACAGGTAGAAGAAGAGTGAAGGTGTGAAGGTAGCTGTGAACCAGTTTCAAAGGAACCTAGTCTACCTCTGTGATTCAGTTCAGTTAAAATCTTTTGAACATCTGCTGTGGAGTAATCATAATTTAATTATGGAATTGTAAGATGGATTCATCCTCAAGTAGTTTAAAGGCTTGTTTATTAGATACAATATGATTCATGAAGAAAGAGCCATGTACCAGAAAATAAAGTCAGCTGATACAGTGAATGTAAGAGACTTAGGTTCCATCATAAGAGAGGAGGGGGAGCCCTGTGTGGATTAGAGTGCACAGGGAAACTGAGGGCGGACGTTAGTAGGACTCAGTGGATGGATGGGGTTTTGATGGCCGGAGGAGAGGGGAAGGGACAGTGCAAGTGAGGAAAACATATAAAAAAGGCCTCAGGCAGGAATGAACATCACATATTTAGGCAACAAGAAGGAAATCAACTTGGTTGGAATGGAGAGTTCTGGTTATGGGAGGAGGATGAAGAGGAGAAAATAAATTTGATTAGAATATAATTTGGGGAGAGAGAGAATCAAATTAAGGAATTTGGATTTTTGGAAATTTTGGAATGACTTCAATGGAAATGATAGAATAAAGACCTCCATGATTCTCTTCTATCATTTTTCCATGAGAAAACTGGAAAAAAAAAATTGCCGGAATCAGCTTTTCAGAACTCTGTAAATTAACCAAAAACTTGTAGCAATCTGAGGGGCATTTATTCAGGAAAATCGGCTGACTCTCACTAAGAACAGTGATCATTGTGGTGTTTAATTTGCCTATTCCCATTTTCCTCACTTGAGCTTTATGGTGGAGTTTATTTTTCTTTTTAACTCTTTATTTTATATTGGAATACAGTCGATTAACAATGTGTTAGTTTCAGGTCTACAACAAAGTGATTCAGTTATAGGTGTACGTGTATCTATTCTTCTTCAAATTCTTTTCCCAATTAGATTGTTACAGAATATTGAACAGAGTTTAAAGCCAGCAGCCCATGGTCACAGTGAAAACCTCTACCCAGGAAGCCACCAGAGGGCACAGAAGGGAGTTGGAGTTCTTTCAAAGCCTCATTCCTAGAGAATTGTTATTTTGACTTGTCTGGCGGTTCCCTGGAGGACCCTGCTTGCAAGGCTGCCTTTATTTGTTCTGACTCAGAGCTCATTTAGCAATAAAAGTCATTTTCCAAAGGCACTTGTCAAAAATATTTATAGTTTAGCTTTGAGGCTGCCTGAAGCGGGGGTAATAGGACAAAAAATTGGGTAGCCAAATGCTTAAACGAAAAGTTGAGGAATGAGATCTCCATTAGGGCTTTGAAAAACTCCGACATACTCTTGGGGATCTATAAGGCCACACACAGGTGTAGGCTGTGTGCATGCTGAGGGCTCTGTACATGGTTAGGAAAGACCTAAGAAGACCCTAAACTCACTCTGGCTGACCTCGAGGCTCTGGAAGTGAAGGCTAAGGCAGAGTTGTCAATTGCCTGGCTGAGGAGAGAAGTCACGCCCCTTTGACACTGAAAACTTTAAAATGTTGGAAAAAATTAAAGAAAATGGAAAGACATTCTGTGTCCCAATGAGGTACCATTTAATACCCACTAGGTTGTAGGAAAAGATGTGGAGAATTTAGAACTCTCTTGCATTGTTGGTGGGAATCTAAAATGGTGCAATCACTTTGACAAACAGTTTGTCAGTTCCTTAAATGGTTAAAAATATTTACCCTTTGACCTGGCAATTCCACTCCATGGTAATATCCAAGAAAAATGAAAACATACACCCACACAAAAATTTGTTCACAAATATTAATAGTTTTGTCCAAAGTAGCCAAAACGTGGATACAACCCAAGTTTCCATCAAGTGATGAATGGGTGAATAAAATGTGGTATAGCCATAACATGAAATATTATTTGGTCATTAAAATGAAGTACTTATACATGGTACAACATGGATGAACTCTGAAAACATTATGCTAAGTGAAAGAAGCCAACCAGAAAAGGCCACATATGATACAATTCCATTTATACAAAATGCCTAGAATAGGCAAATTCTGAGACATAAAGTAGATTAGTAATTGTGAGGGGAGGGGGAATGGTATTGACTGCTAATTGGTGTGGGGTTTCTTTGCCAGGTTAAAAAAAGTCTGTAATTAGACAGTGGTGATGGTTACACAACTTAGTGCGTATAATAAGAACCATGGAATTCTGTGCTTTGTAAATGTAAAATATTACATATTTTATGTAATATGAGGTGTGTAAATTATACTGCATTTAAAAATACAGGAATCTTTGAAGCCTTTTCAACATCAAAATATCATATACTTGCCTAAATAAATAGCTAAACGGTGATAGATAAGGTCAGAGCCCAAAGAGTTTAGAATCAGGAGAGCCCCAGTTAGAAAAGAAGATTACATCTAGGCAAAAGAGCACGTGACCAGTAGTCCAGACAGTTTCAATGGTTATATTATGAGATTTTCTGCTCACAGGCTTCCAGTACCTAACAGTGCCCGGCCATGAAACATGTTGAATGCATTTTTATTGAAGTTTAAGTCGAAAGGCCCGTGTTGTAATCTCTAGGGTTGTGTGTGTGTTGTGTGTGTGCGTGTGAGAGAGACTTCGTATACTGCAACACAGTAAATTTCCTCCTCTGTAAAACAGAGAGTCTTTGTGGTAAGAGGCAAGTTATATCCATGTATAAGAATATGATTTTTTTAAAAGCCCAATTCATTTATACAAAGGACTCTCAATAATAAGCATAACAATAACAAAAATGACAGTCAAATAATAAAGGAGACTGTACATTGATAACTCCAGTTGTAGCAGATTGGCTTTTGTCATTGAAGATTTTTTTTTTTTTAGAGGTGAAAGCCTTTGCTTTTTTTCCAGCTTCAATTTTATCTACTTGATTTTATGTACATTATAATGTGGATATTATATATTGGATATTATATATAATGGGTATTATAAATATTTTAGTTATTATAATATATACTATCCAATATATGTTGCATGTTTTTTTTTTAAGATTTTTTTTTGACGTGGACTTTTTAAAAAGTCTTTATTGAATTTGTTACAGTATTGCTTCTGTTTTATGTTTTTTGGCCCCAAGGCATGTGGGACCTTAGCTCCCCAACCAGGATTCGAACCTGCACCCTCTGTATTGGAAGGCGAAGTCTTAACCACTGCACTGCCAGGGAAGTCCTGCATGTTGGCTATAATATATATATGTATATATATATGTTTATATATTATATAATTATATGTATATACATGGATATGCTATGAAACTTGGAGAACTAATATTTTGCTTAAATTTGGTAAGAGCCTTATCTTACCCAGTACTATTTAGAGATGTCCACGTATCGAATATGTTCCTGATTTCTTTATGTGAAAATATAAAAACCCCTCTATGAATAGGAAGCCAGTTGAGGAATGAAACTTCCTCTCTTGCTTAAAGGGCTGTGTTTCCCTATGCAAATGCAGCAAAGCCCAGAAATTAGCAATGACTGCTAAATTAACACACTTGAAGAGCTTGGCTTGTTCTAATAGGCAGTCAGATGGTCTTGTTACATTGTAATGGTGCCAAGCTAATTGAAGTGATTACTGTTGCTCATGAGCAGCCTTTTTGAAGTAGAAGTCTTTTAAATTATCCATAGACGTTAAATGTCAGACACTATTGTGTAATTATACTTTGTAAATGCTGAATGTCATAAGGCATCACAGGTAATTGAGGTTTACAGAGAAGAGCTTTTTCTAAACCTAATTGGGCATCAACTCTTTGTCACTTTTTCGAAATCTAATTGGGCATCAACTTTTTGTGCCAGGGGACACTCCACTGCCTCACAGCCTCCCTTTCCCCCCCACCTTCTCCTGCTAGACTTACTTGTGGGGCCCCACATGTCATGATGGTTCCAAATCACTGAGCTTAAACACCTCTCTGTCTGTATCCTCTGTGATCTCTGGGGACTGTTACACTGGTTTGGGATATCATGGGCTGAAGCTTTCTGGGGAGCCAGGTGTGGCTATCTGACGGCAGAAGGGGACCATCTGAATGGACTATCAAGTCCTTTGAAATCTCCAAGTGAGCCCAGAATATTCTATGTGTTCTGGGGTTTTCATTTGTTGTTATTGTGTGCGAGTGATTTTGAAAAATATCTTTTCATGATATTAGAAATGGAGGTTTTCATTGTGCTCCATGGAACTTTCATGGTGGAAGTACCCAACCATGTCTTGTCCTGTTTTCGTTGCTTAGGTCATATTAGAACACGTTAGGATTCCAATTTTAAAACAATTCATAGAAAGCCATTTTCTTCTTGCCTTTTGTGACAGTAATGTTTATTATGAACCAAACTTTGGGAACCTCAGATGTCTTGCCTGTGTCTTGCCTCAGCTATACACTGAGAATGACCGAACAGCCAAGTAGGACTTTTGAATACAGACATCAAGATGGCCTGCTATTGGCTGTGAATCTTCCAGCTGGGCTCACTGTGAATACAGTCTCGATTTCTGACATAGTGCCTGGAAAGAAATATACAAAAAGGCATTCTTATTGCATAATTCTTAATACGTGTGTCCAGTTGGTCACCGGGTTTTATTAAATAAAACTGTGATTTTATGATAGGGCCCTTATTGTGTGCTTTCAGCAGGTAGCAACTTATGAAAGTCCTGGCTTATTTGTAAAGCTGTCTTTATCTGCTCTTTTTTAAAGCATTCATTATTCTCTGTGATAAATTGAGTTCTGATTAAAGTGTTTTCTGCCCCACATAAGGAGACTATGGGAGAAATGTCAATGCGTGTAATAAAAAGAGTGTGTGGATGTTTTCAAGACTGTGGATACAGAGGACTCAAGTCAAGTCGTGTTGAGTGTGTTCCGCAGAGTCTGCTGATTTCTGAAGATGGATGCAGAGATGTTCACAAATGGTCAGGCCTTATTACAGGCTTCAAAGATGCATTCCTATTCTTTGGTGATGAGTTTTTTTCATTGTGTTATTGAAAAGGCAAATTAAATGAGTACTTTTTATACATTACAAGTAGTGTACTGATACTTGTCAGAAGTAACACTAAGCAGTAAGTGTAGTTTTTCTAGCATCACTTCTGAAGATGGCTTTTATGATGTGCCTGTCGGAGAAGAATCAGGTTCAAGGATATTATTAAAGTTGTTTAACAGTTTAAAGCAATAATATGCAAGGTGCCACAGAAAATGTTGAATTAGACATGGTTTTTGCACAATGAGCTTATGCATGTCCTCTCGTTTTGCTTCCCTTCTGAACATATTCCATCCCTCATCATAAAGTTCTTACCCCTGTGGCTTGGTAGTCTTGCTATTGCTCCAGGTATAACAGGGTGACTTAAACTGGAGGCCAGAGCATCATTCTTACTGATGTGCTATTGATGGCTTAGGTGTGCAGGCACTCAGGATTAGCCACTGTTTTGAAGAGGTATTCAGTTCTCATATACTTTTCTAGCAATGCTCGAATACAGTCAACAGAGTGGAGCTCTTCTTTGTGCAATGGCTTTGAATAGAATCTCTGCTGGACCCTATCCGTCCAGCTGAGGATCCAGGCAGCACATCAGGAAAGTAACCACCACTGTCTGCTCCCATGCTCCAAGGGCAGGTTTAGCATTCTCAAGGTCAGGTGCTGCTGGCTTCATGGGGGTGGTCATCAATGCTGTTCATCACTTACTTTCAGCTCTTTGCCCTCAGGCACAAGGTGGGCTCATGTTTCCTTGTGGTTGGGTTGGGGTCATATGACTAATTTTGGCCGATGAGTTGTGAGTAGAAGTGATATGTGGCATTTTCATGCTGGAGCATTTAGTTGCCAGTGGGAGACCTCTTTAGAGTCCTTGTTCTGCTTGTAATTGTGACTGGCATATTTGAGATGGTGGTTGTTCTATCAGCCAGAGCTAAGAAACCTGGAGCAGAGTCCTCAGCTGACCCTTAATGGACATGTAGGATGAACAAGAAATAATATTTGTTGTTATTGGGCTTTTCCTTACTGCAAAATAACTTAGCGTACCTGACTGATACATTATCATTAGGTCATACATTTACCTAGGGCCTATATCAAGGGTCACAAATGTGATCGCCCATGAGACCCAATATGAGTGAATGAGGAGAGTGGGACATAAGAAAAGACATGGGTATGCTTTGTTTGCACGTTGAACATACAGGCATATTCTTTGCTTTTTCAAAGGCATATATTCTCTATCCGGTTTTTTTGAAACAAGTAGCCTTTTTTAGTCTATCTCTTAATTTCTCTCCTTTGATAGATTGAAAGACCCAGAAGCCATTTCTCTATTAGATGTAAAACAGCAGTCTAGCATGACGGTAAATGACTCCTGACACCTATGCTAAGTGTTGGGGACACCATAGGACACCTAAGTGTTGGTGACTGTAGCAGATTGGACCACACAAACCCTGTCTGATGGAGGCAGCTGGTTTTATTTCTCCCAAGGCAATTTCTGCAGGAATGTGAGCCCAGCATTCCTGGGCTTCTAAGAGACGTTTGGAATTCATATTTTATGTGAAGTGTCCTAATTTTGAAATAATGTTCAATTAAAAATAATTCTGGAGGATAAAAAATATATATCATAAGGTCAATACTTTGTAAACCTTGGCCTGTATTCCCCACAGCCCATGATTTTCAAGCTAATTTAAAAAATCTTCATTTGAAGAGGTTACATCTTAAACACAGGGCAAGCATATATCAACTGGCAGTGTAATGAGGAGTAATCAGTGTAATAACAAGTAATCAGGAAATAACTGTTGATTTCCTCCTATATGTTCAATATTGTGTTAGGTGCTGTGAGAGATACTGAAAGAACATAAAAGATTGGTCGTGGCTTTGGGAAATTCACAATCTAATTGGGGAAAAAATTAAAAGAAATAATAGAAATAATATAAAAAGAAACAAAAACTGTTAGGGATCTCCAGAGAAACATCCAATCAGAGCTATCTCTATATCTATATAGATGTATATATAGGTATACACACATGTATGTGTATATGCGTATGTATCTAAGGACACTTACGTGTGTGTGTGTGTGTGTGTGTGTGTGTGTGTGTGTATATATATAGTACCTATCTATCTAGAATATATATCTATCTAGAACATACACACACATATATCTAGAAAGGGATTTGCTATAGGAATTGGCTCCAACGTTATGGAAGCTGAGATGTCCCACTGTCTGCTGTCTGCAAGTTGGAGACCCAGGAAAGGTACTGGTGGACCTAAGAGCCAGGGACCCAATGGTAGCGTTTTCAGTCTTAATCTGAGGCCTTTGAGGACCCCTAGCACCGTGGGCAGAAGATCAGTGTTCTAGCTCATGCAGTCAGGCAGAGAGGGAATTCAGCCTTCCCCTGCTTTTTCGTCTGTTCAGGCCTTCAGCTGATTGGATGACGGTTACCCACAATGGGGAGGGCCATCTGCTTGGTTCACCAATTCAAATGCTGGTCTCTTCTGGAAACATCCTCACTGACACACCCAGAAATAATGTTTAACTAGCTATTGGGGTATCCCATGGCCCAGCGAAGTTGACACATAAAATTAACCATGACAGACACTGTCTAAGAATGGATGGTTAATGGCCACCCTGTGCAATAAGGACTAAAGTGTGATTAGAGGAGAGAAGGGGGTGTTGGTAGTGGAATAGTCCTAGGAGGCCCGGAGAGAGAAGTGGGGATTGAGCAGAAAGTTGAAGAATGGGTGGGGTAACTGGTGGGGTAGGGAATAGAGGATATTGCGTGTGGAGGTGACGACACCTGAGGGAAATGCAAGGAGGGCTGCTCAACTGAAGTAGAGGGTGCCCAGCGGAAGTGGGAGGGGCGTGACTGGAGAGAATTGGGTTGCAAGGTACCATATTAAGAAGGACCTCAGAAGTGAGGCAAAGGCATGGACCATGGATGCTGTCAGAAGCAGAGGCTCATTACTGCAACCGGGACATCAGGAGGAGACTGGAGACTAGAGTTGAGGCCAGAACATAGAGTCGAGGCCAGAACATAGAATCAAGGCCAGCTCTGTATCTGATTAACATTAGTTGTGTGGCCTGGGACAAGTTGTTTGACATCTGTTGTCACTGGTTTTCCTGTATGTAGGATGAACCACATAAGTGTTGGACTTATATATGAAGCTTATTAAAAAGAAAGCTGATTGGGAACCCAGCGCTCCAGCCTTCTGAGGATGGGGATTTTGAGTTCTACAGAGGGTTTTTATGCATGCTAACATCGAGAAGTGCTGTGCTGAGAGATCCAGGGATTGGCTGGAAAGAGGGTGCTGAGCCCACTGAGCTGATGAGTAAGACGAAATCGGGGCCCGGGGAGGCTTTGTCCGGCCTTGTCATGCAGGTCAAATTAGAGCAAGAAACAACCAGGGTCTGATTTCTGACATGCCCCCTCCCCCCATCCAAGCCAGGTTAATCTACTTACTTTCTCCTCCATGTGGCTTCACCTGCTCTGTCTCAAAGATCTTAATTTGGGGCCACTCTGAGGTGTGTTCTTGTGTAAAACATGTTTTCTGTCTGTGTGAGAGAGAAGTTAGTTTGACTTGCAGATCACACTGTCATCCCTACTTGCCTTTAGTGCTGTCTTGGTTTCTGGTCCTAGATGTCCAGGTTGCAGTAAATATGGAAACAGAACCTCAAGCAATGATTGGTAGAAGATGAACCACATCCCAGGTTTAGGCCTAAATTT
Source organism: Delphinapterus leucas (assembly GCF_059928025.1). Taxonomy (NCBI): domain Eukaryota; kingdom Metazoa; phylum Chordata; class Mammalia; order Artiodactyla; family Monodontidae; genus Delphinapterus; species Delphinapterus leucas. Next base: position 83,365,705 of record NC_143134.1, read on the forward strand.
CGAGTTGATTCTCTCTCATTCTTCTTCCACGGATGCCTTCGTTCTCAGCATTCTTCATCTTAGAGGCAACTGTGTTTGTGTCCTTGACTGGAATGTGTTCCAACATGTTGTCAGAGATTTCTGTCTCCCATGCATGATTGCTAAAATACCAAGAATCAAAATTACATCTGATAGCTGCGCAATCCCTAAAGGGCAGGAAGAAAGACTTTGCTTGAGGCAGAATGCACTAATCCATTGTACTAGCAGGTTGCCAGCGCTGTCCTAGTCAGTGTTTACTTTTGTCAGAAGCAGGAATAAGGTAAAGCACACGGGAGAAGTTTCCAGCATGGAGAAATTAGTGCTAAATTAAGATGCAAACAACATGTCCTGAGGCTGGAAAACAATTTAGGGAAATGAAGCAATAGGTAAATGTTGCTTGTTACATTGATAAATAGGATTTGGCAGCCATCCAAAATTTGCATTTAATTTGAAGCCAAAAAATACCATTTGATTTGACAGAGTAATTTCATGTGTGCTAGTGGACATATCCTCCCAGGCAGGCAGCTGGTGATGCATGTGGGTGGAAAGATGTTGAGGAATATCAGTGTGTTGATGTAGTGACCCCCTCAGGAAACCAACGTGTGTGGTGTATGTGTAGTCTACCAACCTTTATATTTAAAAAGGAATATGACAGGAGTTCTGAAATAAAAAGGAATTTGAAATTTTTATTCTGAGCTATTTTTTTCATGATCTTTTTCCATTTGCCCATAAGTCAAATCATGCTAATGGTGAGGAGGGGATGAGAGTAGATATATTATTGCAAATCAAACTAAGTCGGCATTTTCAATCAACATTTTTTCCAGGACCTACTGTGTGTGGGGCAAAGCGCTAGGTTTTCTGGAAGAAATGGGAAAAAGTTAAGACGTGGTCTGGTCTTCAAGAACCTCGTGTTTTGGTTTTCTACATCACTTTTCTGTGTAGCCAGGCATAGGCTGGGTTTTAGAAGTCTGCAGTGAGGACTCACAGAGCGGGTGGGTTTTGGCCAGAGCTGGGTATGTAATGAGAATAACCCTGCCCGTGCTCAGCCGGGCTATCCCCATTCCAGTCCCATGCCTGACATGTGGGCCTTTATAAGAAATCCAGCCAGAGCATCACCTGAGTTTGTCTCTTCATCAGAAAATATGCGAAATGGACAATACTATTCTTAAGATTCCTCCCTGTTCTAGAATATATGTAGCCTAAGGGGTTGATGGATCTGCTGCCCTCATTGGAGCACTGAATGTGAGAGCCAGGAAAGGCCAGACCAGACCACGGCCCCACCACTAGAATTTATGCCTCCTGTGTGTAAGTTAGATGTTGACACACCTGGAAAAATCTTAACCCATGGCAAAATCTGACTTAAGAAAGACTGAAGACTTTTAAAAGTAACAATAACAACAGTTAATATTTATTCAGACCTTGTTATTTGCCAGGCTCAGTCCTATGTCATTTGCATTATTTAGCTATTTTCAATCCACAGGACAACGCTATGAAGTAGGTGTTCATATTATCCTGTTTTTCCAAGAGACAGCTGAGGCACAGAGAGGTTAAGAAGTGTGCGCAAGTTTGCACAGCTAGTAAGTGGCAGAGCCAGCCTTGGAACCAGCGGGTTTGACCTCAGAGCTCACATCCTATTGGATTCACCCTCACATCCATTCTATCCAAGAACAGGAGAAATAATTTTTTTTGTTGCTTTCCATCAAAACACTGCTGTTTCCCACCTGCTCCCCTCTCCCCTTCCTCTCTCTCTCACCTTTTCCTAGCTCCACTTCATTCCTCGTAATATAATCTAGAGCATCTGAAGTGGGAAGACACCGGAGGCTATTTAACTCTCCATAATTCTGACTGTCTTTCTTTTTGTGGATTTGTAATAATGATACAGGAATGTTATAGGAAGGGTCCCAAATAGGAAAGCAACTATGTAAACTGTGAAACACGCACCACAGTTCTATTGCAACGAAAATCATACTTTTCATCATGATAGTAAGCAAAACTAGAAAAAATCTACCAGCCCTATCTCAAGGAAAGGCCACCTATTACAGTGCTCTGGGGGAAGTGATAGGGACTTGAAATGAAGCGATTTGTAGAAAGAGATCAGGATGAGGTCATAAGACTCAAGGGCGTATTTTTCCTGGAGTGAAAACTCCCAGTTTGTAATCTCCACTTCTCATCGTTTGATCCTTCCTACCTCCAGCTAGATTTCCTTAGTATTTCTCAGAAAACTTCCCAGCATTCGAGCATTTGAAGAATTAGGATTCCAGCAACCAGTGCCACTTACTATAATGTAAAAGAGATGCAAAGCTCAGTCCGCCATAAAATAAAATTTCAGAGTAAGTGTGAACCCATGGTGTGTTGGTTAGAGGATGGAGTTGTTATCAGGTACAAATTTCAATTACATTAAAGGCCTTCTCTAATTAGGAAACTGAAGATCATTGGCCAAGAACCATATACCACATGTCATGGCTCCTGGAAGGAATACTGATGAATGTTTTCTCTGAATGCATTCTAAAAATATTGATGTGCTATAATTACAAAAAGATATTGGCAAAAATGTTGGGAAATTCTTGTAAACTCGACATAATGGGCAAGCCGATAGATATTTCTGGTTTTATCTTTCAGAACTAGTGTCTTTGTTTAATATTTTGGTTTTTAATTAAAAGCAACTTGATAAACACTGCATTCCTGAAACTTTAATTCAAGTAATACTTACTATCTACTGTGTGCCCAAGCTAGGAGCCCTGGAAGAAACAATATTAGTGTATGACAAGATTTCCTACCTTTGAAGAGTTTATTGTCTTTGGACCCTTAATGCTCTGAACAACAGGAAATAATAGAATTGAACTCAGGACAATTTAATTATTCATACAGGATGATATTTTAAGTTTACAAAGGACTTTTCATGCACTGTCTCCTTTGATTCTTTTAATAACACCATGACATAATTTATTACTATTATTTTACAAAAGCAGAAGTGGAGCATTTGGACATTGAGTGGTGTCAAGGCCCTGTGGTTAGAAGCCCCAATGTCTGCCTCCCAACTAGGTTTTCCTACCATGGCATACCCCCTTTCTGGTCACAGTTTTCTCTGGCTGAGGTGGATAAAGCCAGTACCACACTGTGACTGATGTGTGGTTGGAGTTCATGATTGAGGCCACTTACCTTCTTGAGAGCATGGCGCTGACCGTGGTTGGGAATTATGGTTTGGGAGACCTCCCTTGGAGAATATGCTGGAAACACAGCCAGGTTTCATTCTTAAAAACTGGTGGCTGATTAGGTTGAAAGTGCCTGTTGTGGGCTGACTTGTATCCTGTCGAAATCCTAACCCTGCCAGCAACTTGGTCTGGACTACCAGCCAGAACGGTGAGAAAATAGGCCATACGGTCTGTGCTACTTTGTTATGGCAGCCCTTGCAAACGAATACAGTGCCTAAATTATTTTAAACTGGTTAGTTAATGTTTACCCTGTGTGTTGCTTAGATTTTTGGCATGAGATGGAACTGAACTCAGATGGCTCAAGTAGGGGCTTTATTGAAAGGGCTACTTACAGAAATGTGGGCAGGGCCAAAGAAGCCAGAGGCTAGCAGCATTGGGGAGCTCTTGCTATGTCTAGGAATAAGGGAGGGGGGAGGGGAGGAAATAGGCTTCCAGAGCCCAGTGAGAGCTGAAGCTGTGGGGAAAGGACCATCCAGTGGGAGCTGCAATTACGGGGAGACACGGCTGCTGTCACAGAAGGGTTGCAGAAACAGGGAGAGAGTGATGAAGAGACATTCCAGCATCTCTCAAGCACCGTTTGAAGTCTTGTCGGAGCATTCCCATTGGCCCATTCCAACAGGAAGCCAGAAAACAAGGGAGTATGGATGATGCTGCCTGCGGAGATCAGTACCCTGAGATACTAGAAGCGCCCAGAGGGTGAAGAATAAATGGTGGGTTGGAACAGAGAATAACTTTGCAAAAGAAAATAATCAGCATTATATCTGTTCAACAGACTGAAGAAACACAGGGGCTGAAGTTATTATTTCTCCAAGATCAGCAAAGTCAATACCGACTGCAAATGACACCCTCTGCTTTTTGGTCATTTGTGATTTTCCTGTACAGTCGGCCTTTCACTTCCAGAATTTGTGGATGCAGAGTGGCCAACTTTACTACTCCACTTTAGATAAGGGACTTGAGCATCCTCGGGTTTTGCTCTCTGCCGGGGTCCTGGAACGAGTCTGCGGTGGATACCGAGGGACGACTGAGTTTTGTTTTCTGGAGAAGGGGCTCACCATGGGAAGAAACTTTTCATTTTTCAGGGCTGAAAGAGAAATCAGATCTTCTGAATGTCTCACTTTAGAGTTGAGGAAGTTGCAGCAGGGAAAGGTGAAGCAGCTTCCCCATGGCTCCCCAGCAGGTCCGTGGGAAAGCTGAGGGTGGGTCTAGAGACCACTGATCATTGATCACTGCGTGGACCTCATTAATCACTACATTTCCCTCTAAACTTCCAGGCAGGATGTTGAATTTTAGTAGAATGTTTCAAATATAAAGTCTTCTTTAAAAAAGTTCATCGAGAAACTTCTCTAGGAATTTATTGAAAAAGCAAAGGAGGAAAAAGGGGAACCATGGTTTGTTAAATTTTAGTTTTAGACATGAATAAAAAAAGGCCGTGTGCTCCAAAAGCAGCCAGATAGCCTGCATTCCATTCAGTTTGTGGCCAATCTAGAAGCCGATCTGGGGGAGGATCCAGGAGGCAAACCCTAACCCCGGGAACCAGATCCCTGGCAAAGCTCATGCAGCCTTGTCTGCATCCTTGGTTTATCCTTCCTGTTTCCACACTTATCAAATATTTATTGTCAGCAACGGGCAGTTCTGTTTGCACACAGTGTGATGGAGTAATGAGATAGTTAGGTTTCCTCCTGTTATTGATGGGGAGTGCTGATGGCATGAATAATTTCCTCTTTTCATAAATGGGAATTTAATTATTGATGTCTTGTTAAGGCAGCGACAAAGGTGTTAGCAACACACACTGCAGTTGGAAGCCTTGACAGGCATGAGGACCTAGGGTTCGTGGGGGGTCTTGAAATAAACTTGATTAATTGTTTAGGAGAGCAAGTATCTTTATCCATATCTATCAATCTATCTACATATACATATATATAAATATATGTAAATATATATATTCTATATACGCTCTTTGAAGAAATTTTTATCTAAAACACATCAGGGAAAACAAACCTCCAAAACCTTACCCTAACAAAGTGCAAGCAAATCAAATCAGTGAGAAACTAGTCCTCTCACACTTGCAAAGGACGTTAATTGAATTCTTAGCCTCACTGGTGGAATGTTTATTCATAAAAGCAAGGGTTTTTTTTGACTGACAAATCACATTAGCTCTTAAGAGAAGATAAAAAGAACATGAGGTCTCGAATGTAGTGCGCTAATTTTATGACTTTCTTTGAAGGGATTCAAGGCTGTCTGAGTATCTGCCTCCACCCCACACCAAAAAGGAAAGAAAGGCAAAACACTGCAACATAGTTCTCAGGGAAGAGAAGTTTTCATTACTGCCTTTTTTTCCCCCTCAAAATCCAATTAATGTTTCTGTTTCATTCTTTTTAGCTTCTTGGGGAAATTGACTGAGGAGTTGGAGCTGGTGTCTCTTTCTATGGTAGAGAGAGAGATGAGAAGGATTTCAGAGCAAGCAAATCTCAGAGTCAGGGAATCCTTTGCTGATGTGGGGAGTAAGAAAATCCTGTGATTCAGATAGGTAGGAATGTGGAAACGCCGGCATCTCAGATGTAATGTGCCCATGAATCACCTGGGATTTTGCTAAAGTGCAAATTTTCGTACCGAAGGTCTGGTGTGGGGTCTGAGACTTTGCATTTCTGACACGCTCCCAGGTGAAGCCAGCACTGCTGGTCTATGGACCACACTTTGAGTAGCAAGGATTATTGGACCAGACCGCAAATTTTAGAGGTACTGAATATTTAAGATAGGTTAACAGTAGCTATGCTTTTATAATTTTTTTTAACATCTTTATTGGGGTATAATTGCTTTACAATGGTGTGTTAGTTTCTGCTTTATATCAAAGTGAATCAGCTATACATATATCCCCATATCTCTTCCCTCTTGCGTCTCCCTCCCTCCCACCCTCCCTAGCTTTTATAATTTTTGATCCTTTACACTGGTTTTTTTTTGTTATCAGAATGAGTACATTTTTACCACTGCCTGAAACAGCTTTTTGCTGCAAAAACTTCATTTCTTTTTAATTTTTCTGAGTTTTCTGATGATACTGGATATTGATTTAAAGTAGCTGGGACAGGTGGGCCTCAGATAATTAAAACAATCTTTTTAAGATCGGAAGCCACCTTAGAAAGAAGCCAGCTCAGTTATAGGCAAGGGTATTAAGTGTCCTCTCAGCCTCCTTGGTGTATTAGGTTAGCACACCCTCCCCAGTTTGACTCCTTCATTTGAAGCCTCCTCCTGCCCCTCTTAACCCTTCAGCCAACCTCTTAACCGTCACAGTTTCAGGAAAAATGTATTTTTTTCTCCAAGTGATGGTCCATCTCATCTTCCTCAGTGTTGTCCGTTCTCTAGAACAGACCCTATTAGCTGTGGCCAACAAGCTCTTCCTGTGTCCCCCAACTTTGTTTATTCTTCTTCCAGTATTAAATATTATCCAGTATTTATATACAGTATTAAATATATTAAATTGCTAAGTGCTTCTTCTATAAGGCAGCTGGATCAGCTATTCCAGTTAATGAGAAGAAACAATGAAAGCTGAGAGAAGGAAAAAAATCTCAATATTGGCTATTCTAGTAGTGTCAAGATTGAAAACTGCTGGAGATTGAACTGGGCATGGTGTACGTATGTAAATGATGAATAAACCATACAGAGGAACCAATGCCACCACCCCCACCTAATTGTTCCCTGCACTGTGCACAGCCCAGGAGGATGACAAAACTTTCTGAATAGGTCAGCTGTCCCTCTACGCAGCTCCCCTGGGCTCCCCTGAAATAAAACAGAACGAAAAAGAAAGTAAGGATGCTTTGGAAGAGCCCTAATAGAAAGCTCATTCTCATTCTCACTTCCCCTCTGATACCGTAATGCAGGTGTGAGCTGGCAAAGGATGGGCCACAGTTACCTTCCTCCTGGGTGCAGTCGACAGTCCTGACACCTTCTCGAAGGTTCACAGGGAGTGGGAGGTGAATGATCTTCCTGATCACGGGCTGAAAGATCAATAATTATTTAGGAAGAAAACAGGGAGCGAGAGATGGGAACGTTAGAGAGGGAGGAAGGGAACTCAGACCATTTATTTTTCTACAAAATACTTTATGTGACAACAGCGGCAGCCCCCAAAGGGCAACATGCAACAACAGAGCCTAATTAGCACGATGACAGTGTAATCATTAACTGGCATCTAACACCTACGAGAGTATTTCTGTTTAAACTAAAACATGACCTGCGTGGTGGAGAGGCCTTGTAAACTGTCTTTGAAATAAAACATGTGACAGGAAAGGTCAGAGCTGCTCTCATTTGAATTTCAAGTAGGGAGCTGGCTCTGCGGTGGCCAGTGTAGCAAGCCTGGCGACTTCCCTTTCCCAGGCCTTCCTGCCAGGACTAGCAGTTGGAGAAATCCTCTAGGACTAATTACTGGGATTGCAAAACAAGGATTTTTCTTCTCTTGCTTCTGCCCACTTTCCCTTCCCCTCTCCCAACCAGGGCAGGAAGAAAGGGTCTCTACTGATGTTTGGAGAAAGGGGTGATTTCCTTTGTTGTTGCTATGAGACTGAAGGTCACCCCTGAGTGGCCTGATCTGCCTGATCCAGACACCTGCCGGCTGGCCCCTGGGCCAGGCCTAGCCTAGTCTGTCCTTCCTAGCATGTCCTCCTGCCAGCGAGGGAGAGGAGGGCTTGCTACTAAAGTCTCTTCCCAGCAAGAGTGATGCCAAGGCATTGCCTTCCGCTGGGCTGCGTAAAAGTAGCTATCAAATCAGCAAGATGCAACTTGATTTGCAGGTCTCTGGTGAAATTTAAGAAGGCAAACTGTAAAACATTCAGGGAAAAGGAAGCATGAAAACATTTTTAAGGAAAGCATTTAAAAAGTCAGAGACAGACATAATAATAAAAAAATGGTTGGCAGGGAAGGTTTTATTTATTCAGTTTGAAACATTGCAATGAGCTCTGTTAGCAGCGTTTATCTGCCTTTTTTTTTTTTTTTAAAGGCAGCACCAAAAGCAAGCGAGTTGATTTCATTTCCTTTTTCCTTCTGTGACTTTTAAAAGCATTATATATACTGAGATCTTTTCTGCACTCCTGGGAAATGATAAAGCTGTAACATTTAGTCCATAAGCCTTACTTCTTGAAACCTTCCTTTCTCTTCCTCTGCAGTCCCTGCTCTCCGCCTCCTCACTAGCCTTTAATGCAGGGTCTCTCTTTGTCATGTATTCTAATTGGTCTTTTCCCCTCAGCTTCTTTGTAATATTTCCTTCATCTTTAAAATTTTGTTTTTCAAGTCTTTGTCTTCTCTTTAAAGAACTGAAAGATGAGGAAATCCGGAATGTACTTGGCAACAGTGAAAGAAAACAGGCTTGGGAAAACCACAGACACACAGCATAGAGGCAGCTGTTCTCCTTACCATTCAGCATTGTTTAAGTCAGAACGGTTATTGGGGCTGTTACCATTACAGAGAAATTATTCACTGGACCCTTGTGATGGCAAGACAGATTTTATGCAGGACTGTTGCGATGCGGGGTGGGGGGGGGAGAGAGAGAACTTAACTTTAAATACAAAGACAGGGAGATTTATAGCCAGATTGAAGGGGTCGGTAGATGGAAAATAAGAAGAGATGCCAAAGGTGGGGGTTTCTTGCTAAACTGGACTAACAGGACTCTTGCTAAAGGCAGGTCAAGGATTTAGATATCAAAGGTAGGGGATGAGGAATTTGGTTTGATGAGGGTGGGGGATTCTCGCTAAACTGATGTGGCAGGATTCTTGCTAAAAGCAGCCCAAGGTCGTGACCTCATCCAGAGGGCTCAGAGGAGCCTAAGTTAAGTTTGGTTAAGGAGGGAGTCTTAGTATAGTTGACCCTTGAACAATATGGGTTTAAACTGCATGAGTCCACTTATATGTGGACCTTTTTCACTAAATACCTACTATACTACTACACTATCCGTGGTTGGTTGAATCCGAGGATGTGAAACCTTGGCTACGGAGGGCTGACGATAAAGTTATACATGGCTTTTCAACTACACACAACAAGTGGGTTGGCGTCCCTAAGCCCTGCACTGTTGAATAGTCAACTACTTCTCCAGCCAAGGTGTGCTCAACCCACCAACTCTGACCCAATAGTGGAAAAAATTGTATAGAAATGGACAGATTTGCACTACAGAGACCTATGTATTATAATTCCATAGGCAGATCTTAATTCCTGAAGCAGACTTGTGCTGCTGCTGCTAACCCTGGGAAAAAGTGATTCCAGAACATCTGATTCACTATAGGTTTAACTACCTCAACCGTTTCTTGATTTCTGTCTGCACGGGACTAGAAAGCTCTCTGCCGTTGGAGTTGGAAAAGAAAGTTCAAACTCTGACTTTGCAAACCTCTGTGATCTTCACTCTAACCCACCTGTTGGCCGGGCTGACTCTGACAGGGTCCAAGTTGGAAAACACTGTTTTCCTGTTTTTCTCACACCACGTTTCATCAAGTTACGTGGCACCCCACTTTTTCACCCCAGGATCCTAAAGCTTTTCGATGCCTTTCAATTGTCAGAACTCGTTTTGACAATTAAAGCTCATTTTCAGGCATTTAAACATTCCAGGACAGTTCCTTTTAAAATCTGAAGCTCACGTGTAACCAGATGCTTTTCTCTTCTTCCTCATCTCTACTAGCCCCCAGCTCAGGCCACACCTGCAGTGGAGAAGTGGGTGTGGTTTCCTATATTGCCCTGCTTGCTTTGTTCCTTATCCCTCCCTGTCATGTGGAGCCTCCAGAGTTGGGGCAGGGGGAGCAAGGTACAAAAAAGAGACCAAAGTCTCTACCTGACCAGTACTATTTGCAGTTTCCCCTTGACTGCCATGGCACCTATCATGTCCTCCACGCCGTAGGAGGTAAGCTCCAGACACCAGGAAACAAACGGCCAGGCCTCCCTAGCATTCTCGAGCGGCACCCCACTGGTGTGGCTGCACCAGGATGGGCTGATGAGTTTCTTTGGCTCGGCCAAGGACTGGACCCTCCAGCTCTCCATCCTGCAGACCTCCCGGTTGGGCCGACGACTCTCTGACCTGTTCTGCTTCTCAACCGGCTTCCAGCTCTGGTACGCAAGCTGAAAGGTAGGGTGGGCTCCACCGCTGAGCACGAGCTGTGGGAGTGGGCTCAGCCGCTCCTCTTGAGGATGTGGGGTTGACCACAGCCTATGGTCATTAGCTTTAGCTGCCCTTCTGAGAAAATAAGGAAAGCATAAAATAATCTCACCACAGAGACAAACCAAGTGATCTCTCTGAATCTGTTTTGTGTGTTTTTTTTCATCTGTCAAAGGAGAGGAAATAAGCCTCTCTTGTTAGGGTTGTTACAAGGATGAGATGAGGTGATCTGTATGGAGGTGAGAGTCATGTTCAGTGTCTTTTTCATCTTCCCTCCCTTTCTTCTTTGCCCCCTCTCTTGTTTAGTTTTCCCCACTGTTCCTCCTCTTCCCCTAGATTGATAGGCTGGGGAAGGAACATGATAGAAGTATTGGGGTCTCAATTCAGAATTTCTTAAGAAAGCCCATTTCTTGGATGGAAGAAGTGGAAGCTGCATAGGAAGATTCGGGACTGGGACCTTTCCAGGGCCACTCAGGTGTGAGAGTGATGTACAGAGGAAGGCAAGACTTTACTTAGCAGAAATCTGCTGAGGGCTTGCCCTGCGTCCCCAGCTTTGTGTGTGTGGTGCAAATGAATTCCCAGACAAACTGGAAAATAGTGCCCGTCCACACCCCACACCCCCAACCAGGCAGGCAGGTGCCACTAAACGCCTGCTGCCTTAGCCCGTTGTTCCTGAACAAGCTTCCAATTTATAACTTGCAGGGGGTTGGGGGAGGCACCTCAGTGAATGGAGGCTGCGAATCCCTTCGGTGCTGGGTCCCCGCCTGCCTATGGTGCTCCTGTTGATGGATGGTAGTTGGGATGTAATATTTGCTGTGATGGATCACAGAGGAGTATGAAAATTCATAAGGCAGCGTTAGGTTGTATTTCACAGGACTGTGTGTGTGTGTTCTGTTTGTAGCCCCGTTAGCACTCTCATTGATTACATAGAGTTAGGTCATTTTGACAATGTGCTGTTTTCTGTCTGCTCTGTTCTTCAGTGCATGCATCAGAGGGAGATAGCTACTTGCCCGTTTGATGCACAGCTGGTTGGCCAACGCCCCTCTTCTTGCCCTGGAATCTTTGCCTCTCACTTTTCTGGAGGCAGCCTCAGCTGCCGGAGGGAGGGTGTGTGCGTGCGTGCGTGCGTGCGTGCGTGCGTTTGGCTCGAGGGCTCTGCCATCACCCATTGCTGCCCTCGCCACTCTGGGAAGTTCTCAGACTCCCAGGATGCTGGATGCAGCTGCCGTGGAGTGGCGCTATTCTCTGAACCTTTCAGAGTAGGTAAGAGGGCAGGGGCAGGGTACAGATAATTTTGGAGAGTTTGTTTAAGAGAGCAGACTATCGATGGATTATGGAAACATGCAAAGTTTTAATCCTGTCAAAGGTGAACGACACCAAATACTTATAAGCAGCACCCCTATTGTACTATATTTTACTGGCCCGAGCATGTTCTGGTGGTGGCAGCTGGGGCTACTGCTATTCCTGCTTCTTTCTTTTCTTCTCCCCCCACCTTCCTCTCTTCCTTCCCTTCCTCCTCCTCTTTCTCCTTCCCCTTCCTCTTCTTTGATTCGAATGGGCTTCCTGGTATGGTGGGGAAAAGCCACAGAATAAGAAGATGTAGTTTGAGTTCCAGGTCTGTTCCATTTCATCAGATGACCATGGCTGAAAAAGTCATTCTTTCCCAACAAAAAGTGAAGTGATTTGATAGGAAGGCCGCTGCCCCAGTACGAAAAGGCTCAGTGGTTGGAGCCAGTGGGACAGGGCCTTCCCTGTTGGGAGAGGCCGTTGGGGGAGTTAAGATCCCTGGAATTCTGGGCTCATGTGTGTCAGCCACTGGTCCTAGGATTCATGCCTTTGGGGAACAGAAAGATTTGACCTGGCAGTGCTTGTCACCTGCTTTATGGGAACCAGAGAAGCTCCTCACTTCCAGATCCCTGATGACTTGTGGCTTGGCTGGACCTCCAAGAGCTCTTTCTTCATCTTCAGCTGCGTCTTGCACCTGGCTAGCTCCTGGGACCAACTCCCTTGAATTTCTGGCAGGCCCAGTCGGAGTGACAGAAAGGATGCACTTAATTGGTGGGCATCTGGCAGAACTTCAGCGATGCTTAGCGCCAAGAAAGGGAGCTCGCTCAGGTGGTTGGGATGATAATTACGCAATATCTGAGGGCCACGTCGCTGTAATACTGCAAGGAGGAAGGTGCCTGTGCTTGGCAACTCTCTTATTCTTCTTCTCTACGATTTAGAACTTTCCACCTTTCCAACATAAGATACCGCCATTTACCCTGGCAGGTCACGGAGGGGTGCTGGACCTGCTGATGGGTGAAGGGGCTCCTGCCGGGAACATCCCGTTGCTTCATGTGACGAGGGAAGCCAAATCACTTAAGACGCCACTTTAAGTTCTTTTCCATTTTCTCAGCTCCCCTTGACTCCACACGGGGTTCCGTGTAGAAAGCAAAGGTGGAAAAAGCCCCTTGGCTTAAGTGGAAAACCAAGTTTGCCGATTCCTGTCAGGCCCGTGCCCAGCTGTGGGAGCATGCAGACGTCCTTATGCTGAAGGCGGCTTGCCAGAAACATTCCAGAGCTTGATGTGATGAAAAAGGAGGAAAAAAGCTTAAAATAGAGCTGTCCATATATACTATTAAATGACTACTTGGTTCATTAGGAAAGGGTTTATAGACATTGCTGCCTTCTTTGTAGCCATGAGTTCATTAAGAGCTAATAATAGTAATGGTAGGCACTAGTTACTGAGAGCCCACTCTTACTGAGGCATTACAGATGCATTGTCATTGAATTTTGGCAGATACCCTATGAGGCAGTTTTGTTTATGCCCATCTTATAGATGAGGAAACTGAGGGTTAGCAGCTAAGCTGCCAAGGTCCCACAGCACCTGTGGTAGGCAGAATAATGTCCCCTCTCGACCCACCCACCCGAAGATGTCTGTGTCCTACGCCCTAGAACCTGTGGATTTGTTAGGTAACATGGCAAAGGGGAATTAGGTTTGCAGATGGAAGGAAGGTTTCTAATAGGCTGACCTCAGGGCGGGGAGATTATCCTGGATTATCTGGGTGAGCCCAGTATAGTCCAAGGGCCCTTAAACGGAGGCGAGGGAGGCAGAAGCAGACTCAGGGTCAAAGTGATGTGATATGAAAAAGACACCACTGGCATTGCTGGCTTTATTGATGAAAGGGGGCCATGGATCAAGGAATGTGGAGGACCCTAAGCAGCTGGAAAAGGCGAGGAAATGGATTCTTTCCTAGGGCCTCCAGAGGGAACGCAGCTCTGCTGAGACTTGATTTTAGCCCCCCGAGACCTGCGTCAGACTCTACACCCACAGGGCTGTAAGCTAGTGCATTTGTGTTGTTTTAAGGTTTTAAATTTGTGTTAATTTGTTACAGCAGCAGCAGGAACCTTAATACAGCACCTAAGGGGCAGAGCCATGACTAAAAACAGAATCCAAGGTTTATCCTCTGCACTACGCAGAATAACCTCAAATTGCTTGATATATCAAAACAGAGCGAGAAAAACCCTACCCGACTCCCTAAGCTATTTTCTCTCCCCCCTTTTTCCTCTTTTCTCTTATGCTCAGTCCATGTGCTTCCTGCCTCCCTCTCTCTTTCCCTAAATTAACAGATTCTTGCTGTAAAAGAAATGGATTCTTCACTCCAAAGTAGGTCATTATAACAAAGGTTTTAAATCACTTGGTCCTCCCATTTGTGAAATATAGACTTCACTTTAATCTTCTGTGCATTACTAGCAGTAAAAAAAAAAAAAGGGCCCATAATTTGTGAAAAATGGGAGCTTTTTCCCCCACCATCAATCATCCGAGCGGAGATGTAAGTTTTTCACTCCTTTTTCACCCTCTGACTCACACCTGGAAGTCAGAAGGACCAGCGTTCAGTCACACAGACAGAATACCCTCATTCTGCTTATACTTCCAGGACCAAATTTAGAAACAGAATGAAATATTTGCTCCCAATAGCCAAGTTGGTAGGACTCCCTGTTTCCTCGCCTCCCATTATTTCTTTCACACTCTAATGCTGTCTTTGAGCTCTTTGTATTTAAGTAACTCTTCTAATCTCTCAAAACTACTGAGTTTATTTTGAAAAACTCAAGCTAAGCATGCTTTGTCAGAAAAGTGTTGGAATAGAATTTGTGTTCTGTTCCTTTTTGTCCCCAGATGCGTCAAAGATTGCCTGGGATTGCTTCTACACTTCAGAAGATCACCTGAATAAACATGGTAGATCTACTCTAATCCAGGACATGTATTGAATGGGACAGTTATAAAGATGAATAAGATACTAGTGTTAAACTCTGAGTTCTAAGTCTACAAAATAGGGGCCCTTTGCAATGATCACACTGTACTGTAACATCTTTCCTTATCTCTCTTCCTCTCTGGATAAGGTGTAATCTTTGGGCATGCAGGGACCATGTCTTATGTTTTCCATGAATTCCTAGCTCCCAGCACAGGGTACTTGACATAAAACTTCATATAACCTTTGGAATCTGTCAGGCCTGGGTTCAAATCCTGGTTCTGCTGCTTGCCCTTTGTTTAATTACTTAGTCTTTCTGATCTGTATTTGTCTCATCTATAAATTGGGGGTGTGGAGATCTACGGTGCTATAAGGATTAAATGAGATGATAAATTTAAAGCACCTGGCAAAGTCTTAGCATTGCACATAATGGGAACACAATTTTAAAATGTAGTGTTTAAAAATGTGCAGCCACGTTTCCCAGGTTTGCCTTCTAGCTCCCTCCTTCAGTAGGAAAATTAATGTCTCTATTCCTCAGTTTCCTCTTCTGTAAAATGGGTATAATAATAGCATTTGCTTCAGCAGGAGAAGTGCCCAGATCAGGGAGTTGCCTACAGTAAGTATGCACTACATGTTATTTATTAGCAGCAATGAATAATAACACCTTATACCCTTCTTCTCATATCCATCCCATTTTATTTTATTTGCTCCCCTTTTTGGTCCTTACATGGAAGGGAAAAGTGAGTTGATTCTAAGGATTATTCCACAATCCTGCCCTGCTCTCTAAAATGTTGTAATTTTTGTGAGCAAAAGCTCCAAAGCCGCTTCCCCATCCTCACATTGCCTTGGGGTCCAAAGGGAGAGAGACTGTAATTTTGAAAAAAGGCAAGTTCCAGAGCTCATGGGAGTAAGACTTCCTATGGCAGAAAAGGTAATTTTTCCCCCCACCCAATGTTTGTAACAAATAGAACTGCTGTGGGCTTTGCGCTTAAAACAACAACAACATCTTTGTTTGAAAAATTATATATACATATGTTTAGTTTTCTAAATGACAGCATCACAATATGGTGTGTCAGAAATTACAGCCAGCTCTCAATTTTTATCCATTGCAAAGAAAAATTTTGCATAACCTAAAACTGTACTTGTGTTGGAAACCAGGATTGTCACGTAGAATTTGAATTGTTGATTCTGTCCTTTTTATGTCTCAGATGAAGCTCCATATATTTTGTGTGTGATGCTTTGAGCCGCAGCCTCTCATTAGGGGCCATATTTGTGTTGGTAAACGAACAACCTTCTCAGTCTTCCCTGTCCTTTCATGTAAGAGCCAAAGTGAGGGTAACATCTCCCGTTCCTGTCAAGTTCCTTTTCCCGTCAATACCACGGCATGTTGGAAGGTTTAAAACAAAGCTGTGTTTGAGTTATCCAATTACAAAAAGCATCTGAAAAATGTCTGAGCAGGTGAAAAACACCGCCTACCCCTTTACATGCTCTGCTAACTCTGAAACGTCTGGGTGCAATTTGAGCTGAGAACCAGCATGCAGAATCATAGAACAAGTGGTAACTGTTTTCAGCAGGTCAGAAGCACCTAGAGTCCCTTGTACCCTTGACCAGTACCGTGCTCTCCTACTCAGTACCCAGAGGACTAGTTTTCGGAAGCGATTTTCCACTTGACTCAGAGTTCCACATCGGAAAGCTCCCCACATGGTTGCTTGAAGTTCTTCATGGAACATGAGTGGAGGACAGTGAAGGGTCTTCTTGAAAGGGAGTGAGGCATAAACTTAGGTGGATGAAGCTCAGTGACTTAGCTTGTGGAGGCTTCTCTAAGGACCAAGGTTATGGCCATATGGCTTTTATACTTTTTTTTTTTCGGTTACCTATTTTATTTTAACATCTTTATTGAGGTATAATTGCTTTACAATGGTGTGTTAGTTTCTGCTTTATAACAAAATGAATCAGCTATATATACACATATATCCCCATATCTCCTCCCTCTTGCATCTCCCTCCCACGTATACAATGGAATATTACTCAGCCATAAAAAGAAACAAAATTGAGTTATTTTTAGTGAGGTGGATGGACCTAGAGTCTGTCATACAGAGTGAAGTAAGTCAGAAAGAAAAAACCAAGTACTGTATGCTAACACATATATATGGAATCTAAAAAAAAAAAAAAAGGTTCTGAAGAACCTAGGGGCAGGACAGGAACAAAGATGCAGGCATAGATAATGGACTTGAGGACACGGGGAGGGGGAAGGGTAAGCTGGGACGAAGTGAGAGAGTGACATGGACATATATACACTACCAAACGTAAAATAGATAGCTAGTGGGAAGCAGCCGCGTAGCACAGGGAGATCAGCTCGGTGCTTTGTGACCACCTAGAGGGGTGGGTTAGGGAGGGTGGGAGGGAATGGCTTTGATACTTGAACAGACGTTTGCCATGGCACCTGAGCTCGTGGCCTTAGAGCACAGAGAACGTTAGAGCGAGAAGGAACTCAACCACTAGCCTGGTCCTCACTTCACACATAAGGAAACCTGAAGGCCACAGAGATGTCAAGGTCACTCCTGCTGCATTTATTGTTTACAGTTGGGTTCTGGCAGGAGCTGAAGGTTCCTGTCTCTGACCCCTCCCACCCTGCTTTCCTCCTCCCCAGGGTGGTCAGGGTCCAGGCAGTCACTTCATTTCCAGGCAGTGATGACCAAGTACCGAGCCGTTGAAGTGTCCACAGCTCTAGGGGAGGGACTGCCTTGGCATTTTCCTTAGAAGTTTTCTCTGGTCTAGAAGCCTGGGGACATGAGAGGGCCTTACATCCATCCTCTCCCTTCCCTTCTCCCCAAAACCTTCCAGAAATTGCTATCCATCCAGAAGAGACCAGATACAGTTGCTTATACCAATTCCCTTCTGTGCAGTGGAAACCAGAGAACTCTTGTTTATCTGTGGCCTGTAAAAGTGTGTGGGTGTGCGTGTGTGTGTAGGGGGATGGGCTTTGAGCCGCATCTCTCTCCAGTCAAGTCTGCACCAGAAGTTTAGGTTTTGGTCTTGGGGAAAAGGAGGCACAGCTGCCTTTGATATAGTTTGGTTCTAGACTGCTTGTAGCTAGAGGCTGGGCCACAGGGGTCCTCTGTGGACTCCAGCCTAGCTCTCTAGAGTTCCACACTGGGGCCTGAGCCCCAGGTCAGACCCACCTCAGCCTCGGTGTCCTGCTAACTGCAGCCCAGCCAGTAATACAGTGCTACCTTGCTTGGTCCTTTGTGTGTTTCCTTCTGTGACCTTGTGGGGAGGTGTGACTGATGGAGGGAGGGTGATGGTAGGATTTGATCAGGAAGCTCAGCACCTTTGTTCTATCTTCTAATTCTCCATCCCTGTTCATCAGCATCCCATTTTGGTAATACCTATACTAATCATGCCACTAAGTTTTTTTTGTTTTTAATTAATTAATTAATTTTTGGCTGCGTTGGGTCTTCGTTGCTGTGCGTGGGCTTTCTCTAGTTGCGGCGAGTGGGGGCTACTCTTCGTCGCGGTGTGCGGGCTTCTCATTGCGGTGGCTTCTCTTGTTGCGGAGCACGGGCTTCAGTAGTTGTGGCTCACAGGCTCTAGAGCGCAGGCTCAGTAGTTGTGGCTCACGGGCTTAGTTGCTCCGCAGCATGTGGGATCTTCCCGGGCCAGGGCCCGAACACGTGTCCCCTGCATTGGCAGGCAGATTCTTAACCACTGAGCCATGAGGGAAGTCCCGCCACTAAGTTCTTCTGAATTATAACACTGGCAAACCCAAATAACACATGTTTTGTGGCAGGCACCATTTTGAAGGGTCTATATATAATAACTCATTTAATTCTTACAACCCGCATTTGATGTAGGTATGGTTATAATTACCTTCTGACAGTCTGGGCCACTGAGGCACAGAGAAGTTGAGTGATTTGTTCAAAGTCACACAGCTAGTAAATGGAGGAATTGGGATTCAAATCCAAGTAGTCTGACCCAGATGAAGTGCTGGTAATCACTTATAACACTACCTACATGGAGAAGTAAACTGGATTGTAGGATATATGTATATGGCAGTTAGCTTGGTAAAAGGTACCTAGTAAAAGTTTGCTTACGATACTGATGGTTATGTGTTTGGATCTGGTGGCTATGGGAGCTTAAGTGACAGCCCGAAAGAGGTGTAGTAAACCTTTTGGGGACCAGGCACTTCTACCAACAAACTGGATTGGACAACTTTCAAATCATGGGAGGGAAGAGAGTGTATGGATGTACTTGAGCTGCTCACGTGACGACTGAAGACCGATAAGTGAGGTGCACGGAGGGGGGAGGGTACATCACAGGACTGGCAGTAGCTGCCTTGACTCTACAGAGGTTATGAGGGCCTAACCTCAGTGTACTGGATGGAACTCCTTGTATTGAGAACAAAGAGGTCGGACCCAATGACAGACCAAGAAAATTCAGGATGAAGGAGAACTTTGGATGATCCAAATTTCTGGCCCATGGGCCACATGAAATAGTAGCTCCCAGCTCAATTTTGACCAATAAAAATGTTTTATTAGTTGCCAAATTAAAAACCCCAGTGAATACACATCAGCGATGTATTTCCAGATTATCTGGAAAGATGGGGAAATCTGGCAACATGGGACATGTGTTCTCACTGGTCAACAGTTGTCTTCACTGGATAGCGGCTCCTCTCTTTTTTTTTTTTTTTTTTTTTTTTGCGGTACGCGGGCCTCTCACTGTTGTGGCCTCTCCCGTTGCGGAGCACGGGCTCCGGACGCGCAGGCTCAGCGGCCATGGCTCACGGGCCCAGCCGCTCCGCGGAATATGGGATCCTTCCGGACCGGGGCACGAACCCATGTCCCCTGCATCGGCAGGCGGACCCTCAACCACTGCGCCACCGGGGAAGCCCCTGATTATGGATTGGACAATTTATAGGTGCTGTAAAGAGTTCTCTGGGAAACCAAGAGAATGGGTGCCTGAGAGGGACACAACATTGCACGTGTTGCTTCAGTGGTTAGAGGCAGATGTTGGGGTAGAGAAATTCCGAGTAGAGGGCAATGGAGAACAAGATGGAACTTTGACTAGTTAAAAAAAAAAAAGGCAAAAAAATGCCCTTTTCTTCCTTTGTCTGTCCTCAGAAGGGCGCCAACTAACTTTTCAGAGTGGACACTCAATAAGCGTTGTTGACTGACAGACCACGGAATGTTATAAAAGGTTTGCAGGGCAGGGAATGTAATATTAATATCCATGTAATGTTTTTATGTTTTAATTTTGGTGGAGGAAGCCTGAAGCCTGGGGCAAAAGCTACTATTTTCATTTGCTTCACCTGAAGTTATATTGGCAGAGACCCTCAGGGTAAAGAAGAAGAGGATTAGGTTGGGGAATGGGAAAGGGTATGAAGAAGTTGTAATAAAGTATATAAGTGCAAGAGCCTGAGGAATAAACACAGACGAATTTCAGCCCGAGAATAGAAGGATGTGGCATAAGGACATTTCGAGGCGGAAAAAAAATACACCCATAGGGTAGGCTCTGCTGGACGGAGGGGAGAAT
This sequence comes from Delphinapterus leucas, assembly GCF_059928025.1. Lineage (NCBI taxonomy): Eukaryota > Metazoa > Chordata > Mammalia > Artiodactyla > Monodontidae > Delphinapterus > Delphinapterus leucas. The sequence continues at coordinate 83,385,819 of NC_143134.1, forward strand.
ACGAGAAAACTGATGAAAAACTTTTAATATCATGGAGCTCCCTAAGAGGTGTGTAGATATTGTTGCTTTACGTTGATTGAGGGCCCACCGTGTACGAGGCCAGTATCTGCTTGAAAACTTAATGTATGAAAATGTGGTCGCGGGGGAGGATAAACCGAACATCTGTGGAGGGATAGGTGAATTTTGCTCTGGCTTCTGCAGGAAATGAGTAAATGAATGATTATTTGATCAGTAGGGTCTTAATAAAAATTGTTCCTAAGTCAGCTGAAGCAACTGGCAAAGTCTGTTTACACCGTCCTGATCACACCGCCCTCCAAAGCAATCAAGAGGGCAGAGTTGTCACGAAAGGGACTTGCAGTTTCTCCTATGATAGGAGAACAGACTAATTGGTACCCTTAACATACACTGAAGAACCCCACATCTTTTGTTTATTAGAAATTCGTCAGGAAGATTCCCACTGAAGTTATAAATGTACTTTAAAAAAATGAATATATTTGGGGATCTTGGCCACCACTGAACCCTATTAATCTTCGCTCTCTAATATGATGTAACAGTTAAGTCTGCACTCTGACAACTGCCTAAAATGAGACAACCACAATACTTTCTTTTTCTTTTCGGTAACAAATGACACCTGACGATGACAGCCATGAGTTAAACAGGCTACCAAAATGAAAACAGACCCACCAGCCGTGGCACCATGGGCTGAATGTTGGTGGGTTTTAACCACACCAGTCTCAAAGCCAGGAGATACGAGGCCACGAGGAACTGCTAAGGAGGATGGGCTAGTCCGATAGTTCTGAATCTTACAGTAAAGCAGGGATTTCCTCTCAAGTCATGGTGCTGGCATCCATTCTGCTGCACCTCTGGCAGAGAGTCTATTTTCTCACTTGAGTATTGGGCTGGTCTGACTGTTACACGGTGCTTTTGTTTTTGTTTCTTTGTTTTGTTTTGCATTGATTTGAAATCCACCTTTCAGGTCTATATCTATATTCAAGGATATTTCAGTTTAAGTTTACTTCATATGTTTACATTGAGTTGAAGGTCAGTTCATTTTTTTTTTTTTTTTAACTTGGAAAAGAAACCCTGTTTTCTTCAACTATTCCTACAGTAACATGCGCAATTCTTGCCTCTGTCTGTACCCTTGGATCAGTATCAGTCAGGCTGAGGTTTGCTGTGGTAACTAACAACCCCACTATCAAGATTACTCAGAAACTTTGTTTCTTTTTGTAATTTGCATACTTGTGTTTCATTTTTGAGGACTAAGATATGTATGCAGAGTGAGCAAAGGAACAATGTCATGTGTTTAGTGGATGTTAAAATATTTTCTTTTTCTATTTTCTCTGAATTGAAAGGTTTTGCTGAATAGAGATTTTCTTTTTACCTCACTCTCTAATAACACTGTTAATTTGCATTTGCATAGTGCGTTACACTTTTCACATCCACCAGAGCTTTTGCCTTTATTGTTGCCTCAGCCTGAAACCTTCTCCCCTTAGATATCTTTGTGGCTTCTTCCCTCACAATTTCCAGTTCATTACTCAAACATCAACTTCTCCAGCACTCCATCTAAAACTCTAAAATGTACAAACAAAGGTTTTCAAAATAATATCTGTTAAACATCCCGTTCCTCTCCCTTGTTTTAAGCACTTATCATTAACACATTCTGTTTTTATTCATATATCTTGCTTATTCTCTGTCTCTCCCCCTTAGGATAATAAGTTCTATGAGGAGCAGGAATTTTGTTTTTATTCATTGCTGTATTCTCAGTCCCTAGAACCACATATCTGGCACATACAGGTCCTACAAAATATTCAGTGAGTTTATGTAACTGATATTCATGTGGTCAAGCAAGTTGACAGATGGCTGAAGGGCCCTTTTTTCTAGTGGGTTCTTGTTTATTGGGGGTATATGAGAGGAGAGGGTTGATTGGAGGGTAGGGTTGACTTCACTGGAATGTTTGGTCCCAGATCAGAAGACTTAGGTCAGCTGTTCAGCCTGTGGCTGGAATACTGATGTAGGCTCAGATCTGGAAATCGATCCACCTCAACCGCCCAGTCTCCTTGTGTCTCCACTCTGTAGGTAGATTCCATCTGTTGTTACCCTTCTTTTCAAAGGGACATTTATCTTAGACTCTTGTTCTTCAGGAGGTGTCCGGGTTTGGATGCTTTATAAACTACACTTTCCTGAAGGATTCTTACTTATTCAAGTTGGGAAACAGTAAAATAATACTGCCTCTGTAGACAGAGAGGTGCTAGTACTTGTGTGGAGGATGCCCACCTGATTATAAACTTGGCACACACATGGTAGAGCTTGAAGCAGGAGTGAATGTGGTGAATATTCTTGTGTCTCTGAAGAAGCTCATGGGAAATACAACATGGCGGACACTTTGCCCCACTTGGGAGAATGGAGCTTGATTTTGTTATGGCCTAAGGTATCCAGGCTGACACTCTAAAGCACTATTCCTTATATCCCTGGGGCCATTTAACTGAGAGGTGCGGGGGCGGTGGGGATAAGGGAAGAGAGTTAGGCAAAGAGCAAGAGGTAGCACAGTGTATTAGTTTCCTGAGGCTGCTGTAACAAAGTGCCACAAATTGGGTGGCTTAAAGCAACAGAAATTGGTTTTCTCACTGTTCTGGAGGCTAGAACTCTGAGATCAAGGTGTTGTCAGGGTCGGCTCCTCTCTAGGGCTTTGAGGGAGAGTCTGTTCCACACACCTCTCACCTAGCTTCTTGGGGTTGCTGGAAGTCTTTGGCGTTCCTTGGCTTCTGGGGCATTGCCCTGATCTCCGTCTTCCTCTTCCATGGTCTTCTCCCAGTGTATGTGTCTGTGTCCAAATTTCCATTTTTTATAAGGACACCAATCTTAATGGATTAGGGGCTCATGCTATTCCAGTATGATCTCATTTTAACCAGTTATATCTGCAATGGTCCTGTGTCCAAATATGGTTACATCTTTAAATACTAGGGGGTTCAACATATAAAGACTTCAACATATAAAAATTGGGGGACATACTTCAAGCCATTACACACAATTCGGGCATAAACACATTGGGAGTATTTTATATGTGGGTGAAAGAATTCTTAGTTTATTCTTTAGCTCTCAGGCAAAGCACACTCAATATACTGGTTTGTGCAATGCTGGATCACGTAGTCTGCAGCATCCTAAAATATAGTGTATAGAAATTTGTTATTTATTCCTCTGTGTACATTTGTATAATAACAATTCGTTCTCAAATTATGAAATTACCTTTCTCATTACAGTGCTGCATGGCCATAACCCCTGACCAAGCTCGTACGTCCTTATTGCAGGGAGTCCTGCAAACTTTACATGTGGTAATTGGCATATTTTGAAGATTAAATTGGTGAACACTTTTTTTCCCCCACTAGTTATCAGAAGCCAGAGACATTAATTTTTTTTCATTTATTTATTTGTCATTTGTATATTCACTCAACAAACTTATGACGAATCCCTACCAAGGGAAGACAAATCAGTTTCTGCTCCCTTAGAGCATCAGGTTGGTGGAGTGAGATATACATGTAAACATTTCATTAAAGTGCTGGAGATTAAGGGAAAAATCTGAACAGTGTTCCAGAAGAAGAGCTTCTCTGAATTTCTCTGAAATCATCCTTTATCCTGAGTTGGGGGACTCAGATGCTTTCATAGGAAGGTGTGGGTTCTGCTGCTATCAACAGTCTCCTCCCCTTTGCTCCAGCAAACCGCAAAGTGAGCATTGGAACTCTTGGTCCTAGACACTGATGTGGAGCGCTCTCTCCATAAGCCTTTGAGCTCTCCTGGGCAATTCTGACCCCTTGACTGGAGACATTGATTTTATCCAGATGAAAATTTCCTAAATAGAAGATACCACGACAGCTGAATTAAAAAAAATCATGATTCTAAACAGTTAATATTTAAAAGATCTAGCCGTAATGCGTCACGAGGCAACATGGGGCCACATTCATTTAGTGCATAGGATGGCATTGTTCAGAGGTGGAATGCCAAGCCTTTACTCATCCCAATCCTTATGAGGGGGGAATGAAAGAAGGGGTGGTAACTGCTCATAGGCCAGCCCCCTGAGAGGCGTTAACAAGAGGGAGGCAGTACTCTTTTTAAGTCATTTTTTAAAATGCTAATGCTCCCAGGTGCGTTCATGTGAAGTCATTACCATCAGGTGACACCTTAATTAGCAGTTAATATTTTAGCAGGAGGAACAGATGAAGTGTGAGGGGGGAAGAGGAACAAGGTGGGGACTGAAGGTGGCAGTGATGCTGGGAAAGGTGTCTGAAGGAGAGGAGGGTACAGGCTGGGGAGAAGGGGTCTTGATAGGGTGTGTGGAAGGCACTGTTTTGTGTGCTTTTTTTTTTTTTTTTTGCTATGCAAAGTTTTGACATGTCGTGGGTTGCTAAATTGATCTCATGTCTCTTTCAAGACGTAGAAAAGAAAGATTTAGATTTGAAGGTGATAGTGTAACCTTCCCAATTAATGCTGGAGCCCCCTCCTCTTTTACCAACAACAGAAGTTCAACCTCTCCCTCTCCTGTGAATTTGTACAGGGGCCACAGGCGCTGGCTCAGTTCAAGGTGAGGGAGTGGGAGACGTGGTCTGGGCTGTTCCTCATCTGACACCCACCATCCCAACCCCATGATTTGGAAGGAGCTGGAGTCTGTCTCGCCAGTCGACAATTGCCATTTCTCTTGTTGCCACATGGAGTCGCTGCTGAGGTTGAATCCAGCACAATCCCATGTTTGCTAGTCCATCCTGCCCTGGAGATGGTCTTTGAGGTTATGTCTGGTTTCTGTGTCTAGAAACTATTGTGAAGGACGTGGTTGGCCTATGGGTCATGGGGTTACATTTCTTTTTGAGTAAAAGGAAAAAAAGATTGAGCTGAGGAGGTTAGACAGGAATGTGTTGTTTCATGGCTAGTACATTTGATAAGGAGGTGGCTTTGGGAGGAATAAATATTAACAGCGGAAATGAACCATAAATTATCTGTGGGGTCAGGTTGGGTGTGTCTTTCAGTTATTCACCAGGATCACATAGGCAGTTTGCATATCTGTCTATGTATCTATATCCATCTATATATCTCTAAGCTCCTGTTGTCCTGTGCAGTTGGAATCCTCTCCCTATCTGTGGTGCTAATGTATGATCAGTACAGGAGCACAGAGGGAGGTTATCTGGGATATAAGGCCATGGGAGCTGGGAAAGTTGGTCATCCTGTCTAGCATCCTCTCACCTGCCCTCTTGGTTTTGATGTATTGAATGATCACTAAAGTATGACCTAAGTCCTTCTAAAATGTCTCAGACTCCATGTTAATACAGTATCCTCAGGAAAAACATGGTGCCCTTGGAGGGGCAGCCTTTTCACTCTGACATATGAGCCTTTGTCCTCATCCCCAGGAAGCCACTGACCACACATGTTCTTTTTCCTACTAGTGCTTATTCCTAGAAAAGGGCCCAATAAACAAATTCTTAGAAAGGGGTAACTGATGAAACTCTGTATCTCATCTATTTTAGGGACATCAACTTTAAGGGTAGCTGGCCCTTTAAGCAAAACAAATAACCTGATTAATTTTGGAATTTCGAGCAGACAGGAGGTCATCACAGTGTGTTAGCCTCTTCAAGGGAGCTTGACTCAAGAACTGGGCCTTTCTGTAACAATGCCCTTCAGTTTCTCTCTGCCGAGACCCAACAACCAAACTGCAGCCCACTTCTTCAGAACGGTTCATGTGAAGACTGACTAGCCTTTTTTTTTTTTTTTTTAACTTTATTTATTTATTTTTGGCTGCGTTGGGTCTTCATTGCTGCACGTGGGCTTTCTCTAGCTGCTGCGAGCTGGGGCTACTCTTTGTTGCGGTGCACGGGCTTCTCATTGCCGTGGCTTCTCTTGTTGTGGAGCACGGGCTCTAGGCATGTGGGCTTCGGTAGTTGTGGTTCACGGGCTCAGTAGTTGTGGCTCACGGGCTTAGTTGCTTCGTGGCATGAGGGATCTTCCCAGACCAGGGCTTGAACCCCTGTCCCCTGCATTGACAGGCGGATTCTTAGCCACTGCGCCACCAGGCAAGTCCCCTGACTAGTCTCTAGAACAGTTAAAAAGTCTGGCATTCAGCACTCATGTTCTTATTATTTAAATCTTGCTCTCGCTCAATTTCCATTCTTTCCCAAGTAGGATTCTCAGCATTTGAGACTGTAAATGAGTGAGTAGAAATGGTTTGGTGCACAAGTTCAGTCTATGTAGAGCCTTTAAACCCTGTCCTTGGGATAGAAACATTAGTTTTAGGTATAAACAAGCAAATAAGTGGTCAAACTTGTGTCACATAAGGTTTTGATCTCCTTTACACAAAACCTGAGGCTATTTTTAGGAGAAACCATGCCTTCCAAAGTCCCTGCTTATGTAAGTTTCCCCCCCCCCTTACAACAGTTATTTACTTTTGATCTATCTTTTGCATATTAGTTCTCAGTCTTTCTGGTTTTATTTTCTCCTAATTTTTCTCCTCTATCCTATTTTTTAAATTTGTTTGTTTGCCAGCATTCTTTTTTATTTTCTTTTTTAAAAAATTGAAGTCTAGTTGATTTGCGTTCTTTTTTAAATGCCTTAACTTGTAGGCATTGACCCAGAGGGAACCTCCCGATAGGTTCTCAGCCCTCCTATTGCCAGCCAGCTAGGAGTCCACAAAAGAGCATAAAATGCGCTTCCCATGATGCGCTGGTGACCATCCAGTTTCCAGTAGCTGGAAAATATCACTAAATAGACTATGCTTCAGCCATCTCCCAGTGGAATTTTAAAGGAATTATTATGACAATAGTATGGTGAATGGAGCTTTGTATCATTGCAAGGTATGTGCCAGCCATGGAGAGTGAGGGCTGCAGTTTGGGCTGCAGGCTGGGTGCTGCAGGTGCTGGAGGAAAGCATCCTCCAGGTCGTGGCCACGTGTTGCGAGGCTCCAGATTCATCACTGCGATCCGCTGTGCTTTGCGCTCAGTCACTTTGGCCCGCCTGAAGGAGGCAGCTGTTGTAAATTATGAGTGCGGATCCAGGGGATAATTCTTGGCTTTCGTCCTGCCGTGAAGGCTCCAGCAATTAATTTCTTCTGTTCTTCTCGCAGCCAAGGATTCTCCACATTATTCATCTCTTTGGGCAAAAGCTATTGGTGGCGTCTGAGTGATTTTCTCACTAGGTGTATGATGGGAATTACCTGATTGTGGATGGCTTGCACTTGTGGTTCATTTTGCAGGTGAATTCTGCCCAGGTATGACCTCAGCAGTAGCTTAATCTGTCTTCAGATCCCAAGGCATAGAGTTCAGTGTGGTGCTTCCATTAGACACGAAGGTACCAGCTTTTGGCATTTTTGAATCCTGAGGCACGACTTGCTGATGCCTTCACCTCTCGAAGTGGCTGGTTTCCCTGTGTGCACGTGACAGGACCCAGGATGCTCTGCGTCTTCACAGTCTCATGGAAGCAACTCGACTGGGAGGCGGGAGGAGAGAGGAGCTGCGTTCAGATGGTCAGAGTGTTGCCTGCTTCTCAGGAGGCCAGCTTGCGTATCTTGCAACCCACAGGCGGGGAAGCCAGGGCTTTCCTCCTCCCAGAGAGGTAAAGTTAAGGACTGCTGGCTTGAGGGGGACACCGTGGCCGAGTTTGTTCTGTGTGATCTTAGCCTTGTCTGGGATTAGAAACTCATTTCACAGTGTATCACCCGCTCTTAGCCCAGTCCATGGAAGATCAGGCACTTAATAACTATTTGATGAATGAATGAATGGGTAATTGACCAGTGCCAGGAATCTATCATTTTGGTGCCTTCGTGTTGCCATGCAACTCGCCCCACTTTTCCTACTTCTTCTGCCTCCGTGGCACCATTGCCCTGCTTGCTGTTCCACTGCTGCTGAAGTAGCCGTCTCATTGGAATGTAATTGGAACAGCTCATTCTCTCTGAGGTGTAATAGCAGACAATGAATAATTTCATGTGCTACCCTCGGAGGGTTATGCACATTTGAACAGGTGACAGGTAACTGCAGACAGAGTAAATAGTAAGAATAAATTCGTAGTAAATGTGGCATTTCAAATCAATGACAGGGCACTGTCTTCAGGCAGGAGGGGGCCCTTTCTGTGATTTCCCTCACAGCACATGGCTCTGTGAACTCCCGATCCTTACTTGGCATCATTTTGTTCCTGGATAGAATCACAGATGATCTGACAAAGATTACTGATCCCTGAAGTGCCCGAGTCACTCTGGGGGAGTGTCTTTCTGTCTCAGCGCAGGACAAGAATCTAGATCTTCCTAATACCAGCCTGGTCTCGGGCAGCATTGGGGGCCAGAGGGAGCAGGGCAGGACATAAGGAAATAGGAACAGGTTCACTGCCTATTTTTCAGATTTCCAATCAAAGAAAACGCATGTTGAAAATAATTTGCAGCTCTGACAGCCTCTTTTAACGGAAGGCGTGTGTCGAGCATGAAGTTGTAACCGTCAGTTCTTCTTCAGTGGGAGGACACGAAAGGAAGGGGCTGGTTGCCTTTTGGTGGAGGTGGGGAAGCTGAACTGCTGGCTGATGGGACAGCGTGGCCAAGGTCATTCAGCAAGTAGCCGAGCTGCCTGGCTGTTCCTAGCCCAGCTCACCATTGTCCTGCAGGCCTCATTATCCCGATTGGAAAGCGGGGCTGCGTCTGAGTCAGTCTCCTTGGTGGGGCTGTAGGGAGTGTGGGTGTCAGCAGTCTGGGCTTGCAGAGGCTCTGAAACAATACGAGGTATCTTGTAGCAGGTATGTGCTGAGTGTTCTTCTCTCACCCTCTGCATTTGGGGCATTCAGCATATAACCCTACAATTAGTTCATTGAAAAAATAAAAAACGACTTGCAGGTCACCTCTAAAACAAAGGGAGAAGCAATTTGGGATTTCGCAATTTTTCATTTTTGACACCTGCTACCACCTCAAGCTCTGCAGTTACAAATAATGCTGGTGGGGAACGGATCCTTTTATGCACATTTGAAGAAAGAAGGGTTATACATTATGAATAGGACAAGGATAAAGGAATTGGCTGTGCGCTGCAGGATATCTGGAGTGCATTAATCAGCCCATCTCTTTTAGAGTGAGAATCATTTCTAAGAATGGGTATTAAACAGAACGCAAACAATTTGTGCAATTTAAGTCTGCTTGATATACGATGGACATACGAGGGCAAAGGGAAGGTGAGAAAACACAGCAAGGCATTTAGGAGAGTGTTCCTCAGGGTAAAACGAAGCAAGGGAATGAACCAGAGCTTGGAAGAACCGCCAAGATGGCATCTAGTCCTACTTACATTCCCACAGCACCTGAAGCATTGATTCATCTATCACTTCACAAGCAGCAATTAGCTGCCTACTACGTGTCAGCCTTGACCCCATGGAACTCACGTTCTAGGGGAGAAGACAGGCGCCTACTCAGAGAGTCCCTGTAGGACTTGCTGTAAGGGAGGCAAACACAAGGAAGCCATGTCAGTTAGGAATGCTTTCCTTTACAAGTAACGAAAACACTGTTACCAGTGGCTTAAATAACTAGAATCTTAGATTTCTGTCATCGCAAAAAGTCAGGAAGGAGGCAGCTATGGGTTTAACACCTCAGTGTCATGAGGGCTGGTATCTCTGATTTTCTTGGACCACTCCACCACCGTATTTCAAGATGGCAGCCATACATCCACTTTCAGAGCAAAGGAGAGGAGATGCCAGTGGTAACTCACTAGCTCGCTCATCAGGGCAGGAAAACTTTCTCTAAGCTCCAAGGCAGATTTCCACCGACATCTCAGAAGCCCCAGCTGTGCCAGATGCCACCACTGCTTCCCACCAGCTGCAACGCGAACAGAGAAAGTGAGAAGTTAGCTTTTCTAGGTCTCCCTTCTAAGCCTTGCTCTCTGCCTCAGGAGGCTGACAGATGAGACACCAGCGGGCACACTTGCCCCTGGGTTTGGTCAGTGCACAGCACTGGACAGATGGAGGGAAGGAGGAGAGAAAGGATAGGGTGTTGGGGTGGGTATCTTTTCCCTTGACTCCCACCTTGTGTGGCTGCAGCAGGCAGGCAGAGGTTCGAAGCTTCTGTCAGGTGGTGGCCTCCCCTTGGCAGGGTCGCCTCTCCTTTCCTTTCAGGCCTAGGGATGCCCGCCTGCCACTCATGCCCTCCGCCTCCCTCCTCCGGCCAGCAGCCCAGGCGTCTGGAGTTTGATCCTGAGGGCGACAGGGTGCCCTTAAATGATTTTAAGAAAGATGTGGCTTAAATTGTATTTTACAAAGATGATTCTGACGGCACCATGGAGGATTATTAGAATGGGTTGAGAAAACACCCGAGAGAGGTTTAGGAAGTTTCTACAACTTTTCCCCATGAGATAATAAAATCCCGAATGAAGGCTGGCTTTCCCTGATGACCTTCCCCAGCAAAATTAAACCTTCCCCACCCAAAGCAGCTACTACTGACGCATAGCCCTATTACATCCTGCATTGCAGAGTATTATGGTGTTGTTATATTATTATAATAGAGTATTGTAATTCACTGTGTTATTGACTTTTCCACTTATCTGTACAACTCCTTGGGGATGGAGACCATGTCTCAAATTATCTTTGTGTTCCCAGCACACAGTGCGGGGCCTGGCGCACTATTCACATTCCATAATTGTCTTGAATTGAACGTTGTCTTGAATTGTCTTGAATTGAACTGGGATTGTCATCTACTGGGCACAGACTTACTTTACATGCAAAGTGATTACCTGTGGTGACTATAGTATAGCTTGATCTCACATCCTATAGCTGTTCTCTTTCTGATTAAAAGACAGAAGGGAAAAAGGGAGGAAAGGAGGGAGAGAGGAAGAATGGCAGGAAGGAAGCAGTGAAGTGAGCAAGTGGTGTGAGCCTGGACTTCTGTATGATATGGATGAGAAGGGCAGGGATGAGGGCGTTGGAACAGCTAGTGCATAGACATTTACTGTACATGACACCGAAAGGTCCCAAACCGGAAGAAATAGAAGCCAATTCTACTTTGTTCAGTGAAACGCGGGAGGGGAAAATAGATTGGGTAGCCAACGGTGCGTGCCTTAATTGTTTGCACACAGACTGGGTCGTTCCTGCATGGCCAGGGTTTGCTGCCCAGAAGTCCTTTCTGAAACCACAGGGAAGGAACAAGGCTGCACCAGGTCCCGAGTCATGCGCAGAAGTCACCTGTAAGAGTCGCTTCTCTTCAGTGATTTGACAGGGGATGAAAGGCCCTCTAACCCATTTTCTTGATGGTGTTAAAAAATGCAATCTGACCAGATGCATCCCTTGGAAAAAGTTGGGCAGCAAGAGGAAAGAAAAGAATACATTTTGGAGGGTGACTTGAGAATAGTTTTTGATAGTTAAGAAAAATACAGCCACAGATTAGAAAACTTAGATGTCTATAAACACTTGACTAACTTGAATATTCTAGAAAAAGTGTCAGAGAACTCTTAAACGTGTCTTTAAACGATGTGTTTAAAACCTAGAAAGTTGTGTCGACTGGAATAGGGTCTTATGACTTCAGAAGAAAGTTTCCCAGTGGTTTCAAGCATATGTTCTAAGCCAGGCACTTGCCATATTATCTCATTTAAATCTTAGCACTTGACATATTATCTCATTTAAATCTTAGAAAACATAGAAGTTGACGTTATTATATTCATCTTACTGATGAGGAAAGTGAGGCTTATGAAGCTTAAGTAACCTGCCCAAAGTCACACCAAAGGTGATGGAGCTGGGATTTGGATCCAGTGTCTGATTTCAATGGCCGTAAACCTTGCCCAACATGCAGCTCTCATGACATTTGTATCAGTCTGTATTTCCCCCCAGGTACCCATATTCTGTTATTCAGTATCATTCCAGATGTTTGATTCTGTGAGGGGGGTTAATTCTCCCAATGAGTTTCAGCTGTGAAATTGCATCTGGGATCCTAATCTTTCCTTGCAGAAGAAAAATAGAGATCATTAGGGCTCTTGAATTTATCTTTGTAATAACACAGTTTTTCTTTCTCTCAGGCTTTTTGTAAAGTTTTGATGATCTACTGTGTATTGGTCCTACCGAGTATCTATTTCAGGAATAGTGAGTGACCCTCATTACTGGGCCTCTGGTTTCATCCATCTTTTTTTGCTCTTCACTGAAAGCAGGTGACAGATGCATCTCGGGTGTGTTTAGCTCAGAAGGTGAACAAACCCCCCACTAGGTAAGAGCAACTGCTCTTTGCTGTTTATCAGCAGTGAACTTGGAGCCTGTTCATGGGATGATCAGCAGTCAGATATGAATCTCTTATTTCTTTTGGGTGCTGAAATGTGGGATTTCTTGCTGATGTTAAGCCATCTGGAGTGCCCCATCTCAGGGAGCCAGCCACCATGGCCTGCCGTGCTGGGCCCTTATGTGTGTGACCAAAAGCTCCCTGGGACAATGGGATCCTCTGGCCGTAGGGAAGTGATGACTTACGTGTTCTCCTTGGAAAGTTCTTTCTCCCTGTGCCATGGTTGTGGACAGTTTCCCGTCCACTGGTGGAGGTCATACCTTACGTACCCTGACCCTTGGCCTGTCCTGTGGCACCAGCTCTTTTGTCTTCAAGGCCTCTTTGCTGTTGTCATCAACCTGAGATCTGAGCTCTGAGGAGGAGTCCCCGTTGTCAGGAACCCTAAACCTAAAGCTTGGAGAATGTCTTCAGAGGCTGGGAGTAGTCTTTACAATATTCATTTTCTTAGTGATTCATTTCTTAGTACTTGGTACCGTCTTTGGTTATGGGGGCTCATTTTTTTACTTTCTTACATTACTTGTGTCAGACCCTGAGTCCAGCATGGTGATAACTAGACTGTAGCAGGAGGTTGATACGGGTTTGCTGAACGAGTGGCCCTCTGGCACAAGTCATCCTCCTTTCCTTCCTTTGCTTCCTTATCTGTTAATGTCGTGAAGGGGGTATTGGCTGTCATCCCTACAGCCGGCTTAGGCACGAATTGCCTTGAAGACACACATACGTGTCCAGCACAGCTGATGATGGTTTCTGAGCCCTCAGGTAGCTGATTTTTCAGCTACGGCTTTTAACCCTTTCAGTAGTCCCACGAGTGAGGTTATGTTATCCTCTTCTGCTGCTCCCTGAATTCAGAGAAGGTTTGCTGTATATGGTTTCGTGTTAGCAAGCCTGGGGGAGCAAGTACCAGCTGGGCAAAGGGGTGGCAGGAATAGTTGGCTCTATGTAGAATGGGGCTGAGAATTCAGCGAAAGGGGAAGCCGAGAGCTGCCTGGGATAAATGGAAGCCTTCCCTCACCTCTGTGCCCTAGCTCCCAGGAGCTTCAGGAGATGGTGCCTTTCCCGTATTATATAAAATGGGGAGTTAAGCCAGTCCTGATAAAATCTTAAACAATAAGGTGACTCCTGAAAGCTCAAGCAAATTTAGGTAGCTGATTCTTGCATTACCACTAATAGAGAGAATGAAGCATGACTTTGACCCCAAAGCCATTTTCTTTCAGGGCTGGACAGAGAAACTTAGCAACCAGGCACGTACAGCTGTGACCGTAACGCTCGCTGCACTCTTTTCTTCTATGGCCCAGGACAATCTTTTCTGATGCGCTCTTGTCGCTGGTCACATCTGATAAAACTTTTATCTTTGGCAAGCCCTGCTGTCTTTTTCTTCTTTCTACTTCTGTGCTATTTGGTTTCTTTTGGTTTGGTGGAGAGGAAGAAAATTCAGAGAAGGGTTAAGATAGCGTGTGGCTTCCCAAACTAAAAAGAAATCAAGCACCATATGTAAGTGGGTGGTGGCTTAAATAATTGGAAAACTGTAAGCTAGATAAATAGAAGGAATGCCCCCTCTTATGGAGCTTCAGTTTAGCAAAACAGTTGCCTTAGGGGAAAAACATCACCTCCCTAATTATCCTAAGTCTTTATGAGTGAAACATGCTATTCACATCAGGGGGCCTGTTACTTAACCTTCATTCATTCTCCTTTTTTCCCTGGTTTCCCGGTCCTGGATTAAATTCAAATTGGTAAAATGCTTTTGCTAGCCACATTAGTGCCATAAACACAGAGCTGTCTGCCGTCAGTACACACTTTTATTCTTTTAGAAAAACAAGCGGGAAATGATGATGAAAACCATTTGGAAACTGAAGGAGAAAAAAAAAGAAATACAAATAATAAAAACGTATTACTGCAGGCAATCCGTGAACAAGAGGGGGAAAAAAACCAAAAGATCCCTGGCTTTGATTCATGCCTTCAGAGTGGTTTCCTTAATGACTGCTCTTTTGTGTCACCAAAGCAGTGCTCATTTATCAGTCTGTGGCTTAATCCAAACCTATCAGGATGAAAATTCAAGGGGGATGAAGGTTAAATGACAGACATCCCGACCTGGAAACTCCAGAGTTGATAAATGTGTACAAACCTTGACTGAAAAGGCTGAGAGGGAAAAACATCTCTCTTTGGAGCCACTGAAAAGGAAGCTTTGGGTGAGAGGATAGGGAGGTGGGGGAATCAGATTCAGATATATGAGCACATTTTATTTATTTAAATTTAGTTTTTATTTTATATTGGGGTATAGTGGATTTACAGTGTATTACCTTCAGGTGTACAGCAAAGGGATTCAGTTGTATATCTATATCTATATATCTATATCTCCATTCTGTTTCAGATTCTTCTCCCATATACGTTATTACGGAGGGAACTCTACTCAATATTATTTTATCTTAATTATTTTTTATTATTTATGTCAACTATTGAAGTATGGTTGATTTACAATGGTGTGTTAGTTTCTGGCATACAGCAAAGTGATTCAGCTATATGTGTGTGTGTGTGTGTGTGTATGCTTTTTCATATTCTTTTCCTATATTGTTTATCACACGATATTGAATATAGTCCCCTGCGCTATACAGTAGGACCTTGTTGTTTATCCATTCTATACATAATTGTTTGCATCTGCTAATCCCAAACTCCCAATCTGACCCTTCCCGGCCCCCTCTCCCTCTTGGCAACCACAAGTCTGTTCTCTATGTCTGAGTCTGTTTCTGTTTTGTACTTAAGTTCATTTGTGTCATATCTAAGCTTTCACATGTAAGTGATATCATAGGGCACGTGTCTGTCTTTTTCTAACTTATTTTGCTTAGTATGATAATGTCTTGGTCCATTCACGTAGCTGCAAATGGGATTATTCTTTTTTATGGCTGAGTCATATTCCATTGCATATATGTACCACATCTTCTTTATCCATTCATCTATCGATGGACATTTAGGTTATTGCCGTGTCTTGACTGTTGTAAATACTGCTGCTATGAACATAGGGGTGCATGTATCTTTTCAAATTATAATTTTGTCCAGATATATGCCCAAAAGTGGGATTCCTGGATCATACGGCAACTATATTTTTAGTTTTATGAGGAACCTCCATACTGGTTTCCACAGTGGCTGCACCAGTTTACATTCCCACCGACAGTGCAGGAGGGTTCCCGTTTCTCCACACCCTCTCCAGCATTTGTTATTTATAGACTTTTTGATGATGGCCATTCTGACCAGTGTGAGGTTACGTACCTCACTGTAATTTTGATTTGCATTTTTCTAATAATTAGTGATGTTGAGCATCTTTTCGTGTGCCTGTTGGCGATCTGTATGTTTTCTTTGGAGAAATGTCTATTTAGGTCTTCTGCCCATGTTTTGATTGGGTTGTTTGGTTTTTTTTTTGTTACTGAGTTGTATGAGCTGTTTGTTTTGGAACTTAAGCGCCTGTTGGTCATATCATTTGCAAATATTTTCTCCCAGTCCGTAGGTTGTCTTTTCATTTTGTTTATGGTTTCCTTTGCTGTGCAAAAGCTTTTAAGTTTGATTAGGTCCCATTTATTTATTTTTGCTTTTATTTCTGTTGCTTTGGGAGACTGATGTAAGGAAACATTGGTACGATTTATGTCAGAGAATGTTTTGCCTACGTTCTCTTCTAGGAGTTTTATGGTGTCATGTCTTTACTTTCGTCTTTAAGCCATTTTGAGTTTACTTTTGTGCATGGTGTGAGGGTGTGTTCTAACTTCATTGATTTACATGTGGTTGTCCAACTTGCCCAACACCACTTGCTGAAGAGACCGTCTTTTCCCCATTGTATATTCTTGCCTCCTCTGGCGATAATTAATTGACCGTAGGTGTCTGGGTTTATTTCTGGGCTGTCTATTCTGTTGCATTGACCCACATGTCTGTCTTTGGAGCACATTTTATTTTTAACACTGCGTTTAATTGTTTGTGAGTCAGATGGAAATTCTGAACTGTGTCTCTCTTATATATCAATGCTGATAAACTTGTGTTGATGAGTGTATTGTAGCCCAAAGCAAAGGGATAAATCATGGAAAAATAGGTTTTAACAAAATAATAAGATGTCTCTAGTTCTCCTTTGCACCTCTTCCTTTCTGATCCCCAGGATGCTTGATGGATCCCACCATCTCCTCCTTTTCTCAAATGTATTTAGTCTCTCCTCCCTAAAATACCCCTTGTCTAATAAATCTGTTTGTCCTGACACATAACACAATGTCTGCTATGTAATAGGTGCTCAATAAATGTTTGCTTAATTGAATCAAATTGTATGTGGAGCTGCTTTTATATATTGGTTGCCTCTGTTATATTGCACGTTGATGAAACCTCCTTCTGATAGACACAGCCCTTCCCTGACTATGGAAATTGGTGTACTAGTTAAGAGTTTAACTCTAAATTCAAACTCAGAATGCTCTCAGGTAAGTTACCTAACCCTTCTGGCTCTGTTTTCTCCATTTATAATAGTGCCTGTCTCATGGGGTTGTTATGAAGTCTAACTGAGTTCCTGTTTATAAAAGTGCTTAGAAAGAAGAAAAGATTATTCTCGGAGAAGTAACATGTGTGGATAAAGCTTTCAGTACTGTAAAAGAATCAAAATCTGTAAATTCTTTAAAAGGTGAAAGTTACAAGTCTTATAGAAATGAGAAAAATGAAGGATTTGCCATGAGTGACAGCCTTCTTCTCTGCCCTCCATGTTCTCTTTTTTTTTTACAAGAAAATCAATCTCAGAAAATACTGAAACCATACTAAAAACGAATTAGTATTTAATATTCAAACATTATGTCAAAAAGGACTTCTGTAGGGTCTAATATATCACCTACGCCTCGTGACTGCTCCCCCAGCAAGGCACATATAAAGAGGAAGACCTTCTGCTTGTAAATGAATGAATGGTAATAATGATAAATCAGGAGGAGGTTTCCATGACCAGTTCCTTTTTAGAGCCAATACTAATGTGTTTATCTGACTCATGGGTTGATTTCTCTGTTGGCTCATATTATGCCAATGGATTCTCTCATTTTCCTTTTCTCCATATTAAACAGTATCTTGCCCAAGGAAAGGACTAGATCTTGAATCAGGATGGTACTTCTTTGGCATTCAATGCATGAAAAACAAGCTTTTCATTGCTAATGGTCCATTGCTACTGTTCCATTTTTTATTGAGTAGGTAATTGTTTGGGTCTGTCATTACTTCTGTCTACAGTGGGAACTTGGATGACAAATCCTATGGGAGAGGAGCACAGGGGCACAGGGTTGAGCAAGATGCTGTGGTGATAGTTTGGTGGAAGTGGTCACTGGGGAGAAAGAGTTGGAGAACTGACTGGCATGCATCTCTCTCCAGATTCTTAGGGCTAAGGCTCCATCATGCTTTGGGCTATGTCCATGGCGTGGTCCTGTCACCCAAGGGAGGTGTCGTGGAATCTCATTGGTCCTGAGCACTGGATTGATGTAAGAGAAGCCAAGGCCTCCCCAGTTGGTCCTTTCTCATGCTGTCCACTAAGGCCAGGGTCCCCCTACAGACCATGGGCAGTAAGGGAACCAGGCTCAGTATCCTGTCACTTGACCTTCAGTGTCTTCCCTAACCCTCACCTGCCATTTTCCAGTCAAGAAGATGCCTCATTTCAATGTCTTCTTTTTCTTCAACTCTGTCATGAGAATCTATTCCTGTAAGTAGTTTTCAGGAACAAAATTTCCTATGATGATTTTCCAATATTTTCATTTCCTTCAGAAGGTTTATATTACTCTATTGTATATTACTGCATTTCAGAATCTTGGTATTTAGCTTATTTAGAGAGACAAACAAATATTATGATAATGAGAGCCACCAATGAACAAGTGGTAATAACAGCAGAGACCGAAATACAAAAAATAATTAACATGAAACAGGCAACAGTCCCAGCTGTCTTGAGCAATTTTGAAGGCATAACTCGAAACATGGAAGGTGTTCAAAGGAAGACTTAAGTGGTGGTGGGGAAACAACACTTGCCATTAACATATACACCACAGATGTGAGCTTTGTCAGTAGCATTTCTCTCTTCTTACCGTAAATCTCAGGTTGGTATTACAAGATGACATCAATTATGTCGAATTAAAAAGGGCCAGTGACCCAAGAGAGCTAGAGGGAGAAATTTCCCTGGTAAAGGCATTGGGGATAATTTTATTTAGCTTAATCTCAGTGTCGTGTTATGCATTGTTCTGTTGTCCAGTTGTGAGGCTAAACTTATTTATGCTTTTATGTAACGTGTGGTATTATATTGAAGCTTTTACTATTTACAGAGAAACTCCCTTTGCCTTTCAAATAAGAAGTAACAAAGCATGTATAATTCAGCAGAAACCCTTTATGAGTAATATGACCATGTAATTGTCCAAACTGGGTCACTTTGGAGAATGGAAGAGATTGCTGTTAATAATTATGCTGGGACACTAGGCAGGAACCAAAACTGTCTCAGGTAAATCAGGATGTGTGCTTATCCGAATTATACTGCCAAAGCACAGAGGCTAGATTTATATCAGCCTTAGGAAGATAACAGAAAGGTTATCAGATTTCTACTATATATTACTGTATTTTGGGAGAGATGAGTTGATTTATAGTAGAGGCAATTTACTATATTTCACTGTATTTAGTCACTTAATTATGAGTAGCTAATGGTATATTTCTCTCCACTGAGAACCTTTCCTTGGTTCTTAACCAATTTTTTAACATTCTGGTGCTTGCACACTTGATTTTACTTCCGTTCGACAATTTGTCCTCCCAGTGGAGAGTACTGGGATATTCGAGTAATTTCCCCCACGATTCTCTAGCATAACTGATGGTGTCTGAGGGTCTTACTGCCATAGGCACAGGCCTTGCATATAGATATTCTATTATTATAGAATATCTATAATAATATTCGTAGTCTTCCAAGAATGACAGTAGCTGATTTCTGTGGATGTGAAAACCTACAGTGCTCTGCTCTGTTTGACCATCCATCCAGCTGTTCACTGATGAATGGGGTCACAAAATCTCTCTCTCAGGCACCTGAGAGCAATGCATTTTGGTCACAAGGGTTTGGCTTCTCTCTCACCTCACTGTGAATGCTGAATCCCCACCATTAGCACACGGCGACCTTCAGGAGAACGTCACTGGGTTAGGCTGAGACCCAATCTGTGCAATCCATATAATAAAGAAGTAGAAATCTTCCCGAGATGCTGAATGGGCTCAGTTTGACCCTTCTCTCTTGAACTTTGGTCTCTTTCATTATTTCAAATGGAGAGAGTGTGGTTGACTGCACACAATTGCTGACCATCTTACAAACTGAGAGACATCTGGCCTCTGAAAAATCATGGAAGGACTGCTGAGGATGACAGATAATTTTCTGTTGGCTACTGTTGTCCCAGAGCAATTTGATAGTGCTGACATTTTGCCCACCTGGAAATACTTCTCATCTAAACTTCCACCTCACCTAACCCTGAGCTCTGCGCCATACCTTGGAAACTTCTGGGGCTTCATCTCCAAGGTCCACTTTTTCAGAGAGGCATTCCTCTTGGCTGGAGGAAGGAAATTTTATAGCTTTCTTTTTAGACTTCCTGACAGCTAAAACCAGCAAGGGAACATTTAAACTTAGACATAAATAATTCAGCACTGATTTTCCTTGAGTAGTTTCATAGTAACCAATATTAGTTTCTTTCTCTTTCTTGTCATTACTTCCATGTCCTTTACTAGGAGGAATAACCTTCCCCTTGTACCCGCCATGGAGTTGGACCCGTGGTATATTTGGGGCAGTGGCAAGGAGAAATTGTTGATTTCTGGCTACCACCTTTTTTGCCCCCCAGAAGTGCTTATAAGATTCTTTTTCCATTTTTAAGCTACATGTCAAAGGGTTTGATTTTTTTCTATTTAAAAGAAATTCAATGTTTTATTATAGTGTGTTGCTGGGGCCATTTTCCCCCCAAAGAGAAAGCGTGTTTGGAATAAAGTTCTGACATGCTTTTTTTTTTTTTTTTAAGATACGAAGCGATTTATTAGAATAGGACGCTTGTGAGGCTTACAGGCGGGCGGGGGGGAGGGTGCTGCCCGAGAACTTAGTGGGCTACAGTGTTATAATCAAAGGAAAAGTTCGGAGGGGGTAATAACCACCTTCTTCCTCATTCCTTTTTTTTAAAAAATAGATCTTTATTGGAGTATAATTGCTTCACAATACTGTGTTAGTATCTGTTGTACAACAAAGTGAATCAGCCATATGCATACACATGTCCCCATATCCCCTCCTTCTTGAGCCTCCCTCCCACACTCCCTATTCCACCCGTCTAGGTCATCGCAAAGCGCCGAGCTGATCTCCCTGTGCTATGCGGCTGCTTCCTGCCAGCTAGCTATTTTACATTCGGTAGTGTCTATATGTTGTGCTACTCTCACTTCGCCCCAGCTTCCCCCTCCCCACCCCCATGTCCTTAAGTCCATTCTCTATGTCTATGTCTTTATTCCTGCCCTGACACTAGGTTCATCAGTACCATTTTTTTCTTTAGATTCCGTATATATGTGTTAGTATACGGTATTTGTTTTTCTCTTTCTGACTTACTTCACTCTGTGTGACAGACTCCAGGTCCATCCACCTCACTACAAATGACTCAAGTTTCGTTTCTTTTTTTGGCTGAGTAATACTCCATTGTATGTATGTGCCACATCTTTATTTTCCACTCATCTGTTGATGGACACTTAGGTTGCTTTCATGTCCTGGCTATTGTAAATAGAGCTGCAATGAACATTTTGGTACATGACTCTTTTTGAATTATGGTTTTCTCAGAGTATATGCCCAGCAGTGGGATTGCTGGGTCATATGGTAGTTCTATTTTTAGTTTTTTTTGGTTTTGTTTTGTTTTTTTTTGTGGTACGCGGGCCTCTCACTGCTGTGGCCTCTCCCGTTGTGGAGCACAGGCTCCGGATGCGCAGGCTCAGCGGTCGTGGCTCACGGGCCCAGCCGCTCCGCGGCATGTGGGATCTTCCCGGACCGGGCCACGAACCCATGTCCCCTGCATCGGCAGGCGGACTCTCAACCACTGCGCCACCAGGGAAGCCCTATTTTTAGTTTTTTAAGGAACCTCCATACTGTTCTCCATAGTGGCTGTATCAATTTACATTCCCACCAACAGTGCAGGAGGGTTCCCTTTTCTCCACACCCTCTCCAGCATTTATTGTTTCTAGATGTTTTGATATTTATGAAAGCTCTTCTCCACTAGGGCTGGGCCTCAGCTGTTCGATGTCTGCCAGTTCCTTCTTTGGTGGCCTTAGTAATGTGGGTAACCAAATATGTTCTTTTTCACCTCTTGAATTGCCTTTTATAGTTAACTGATTGATGAAATATAAATAATTATGAAAATGTGGGCATGAGAGCTGAGAGGAAGAAAAGACGCTGCCTCCTTTTCATCAACCTGCAATGAACGCTTTCCTTTTATAGATTACCTGTCAACTCAAAAAATCATTTAAAAATTTCTGCATGACTCAGTGAGAAAGATTATTGAGCTAATGCTTTAAAAGGAAGCTATGCTTTTCTTGGAAGGGGAAACTGTAGTTCCAGGTTATTTTCTACTTGATAGAAGTCAGAGCTGCCTAATTTTTCCTTTTTCTTTCTCCTTCTTTCCTTTCTCCCTCCTTTTTTCTTCCTCCTCCTTCTTTTCCTCCTTGTTTCTTATGGTTATTGATGGCCTTCTATATGCCAGGAATTCTACAAGCATAGAGGCAGCCTAGGATCAGGGGTGTGGAGGTGAGGACGAGAAAGCCACAGCGCAGCCATTAATGAGCTTTCAAGGGAATGAGTGAAAACCACAATGGAGTTGTGACCGATGTGAATATTGAAGCCATAGGGTTGAAGGAGGAGGGTGAAGTTTGCTTCAGATGGGGGAAATTTTCATTGAGAAGGTGACATTTGAGTTGGATTTCGATTGATGAGTAGGAGCTACCAAGGGTTGAAAGACAGAGTGCAGAAGATGGAGACATTATGGTCAACTAATACAGCAAGAAAAGGTGTTGCTGAGTAAGAAGAACTTCCATTTAAGAAAGGCAACGTGGCACGCTAGTGGATCTCAGGGGAAAGGAGGGTCAGGGGCAAAGGCGCTGTGCCTTGAGAGCACGCGGTATATTTTTAGGCATGAGAGAGATGCTACCAGACGTTATAAATTATTGCTAACGCTTGGGACAATCAGGAAAAGTTGCTCTAATTATGCACATTTCAAACAAGAGGAAATTGAGGCTTAAGGAAGCCAAGTGATACATCCAGAGTCACGTAGCTGCTATACGGCAGAGTCACAGGACTCAAATTCAGATCTACCTGAGTCCAGAGCTAACCCTCCCTCCATATACCAGTACAAAGGAAGCAGGGACCTGGAAGAGGCAGAATAGGCCATTAAAAGTCACGTATTTCATCAGGTGACCGGCCAGCTCCAAATCACAGTGGCACAGAGCTCCGAGAACTCACTGTTTCTACAGAAACTCAGAGCTAATGGAATATCCCCTCTGCAGCCCTGTCTTCCTGGCTTGCGTAATGTATCTCTAGCTTTATTTGGCAGACTTCAGGCAAAGAGGGCAAGGAAGGGTTTTTGAGGCCATTGAAATGCTCTATTAGGGGATTGTGTTGGGGCTAAGTTATGCTGGGGTGAGAAAATAACCACCAAACATCAGTTCTTTAAGACAAAAGAATTCATAAATTCCTCATGTCACATGTCCAGTGGGGGTTGGAGAAGAGCCTTCCTCTGTACAGTTGTCAGTCAGGGGCTCAGGTGGAGACGGGTACCTCCATTATTTGCCTGAGCTGGGCAAGAGCGTGCTGGAGGGCTGAGCACTGGCACGTACGAGCTTTGGACCGGAAGTGATCCACATCATTTCTGCTCACATTTGATTTTCCAGGACCAGTCAGGTGGCTACACTTAACTTCCAAGGGCTGAGGGATCATGATTATTCCTGTGCTGGGAAGGAGACAAGAATTAGGATTGGAGTGTATGAGTCACGTCTACCACAGGGGTAGAGAAATGCCAACACACTCCAATATACCTCCTCCAAGACTGAGGTATAATGAAAAATTAGTTCTAGATGGCTCAAGAGCAGGCATTTTTCCTATTTCTATTTATTCCTGCATTCTCTACAGCAGTAGCTACTAGCCACAGGTGGCTGTTAAACTAAAAATTAAATATTTAGTTCCTCAGTTGTACTAGCTACATTTCAAGTTCTTAGTAGCCACGATGTGGCTAGTAGCTCCCATAATAGAAAGTGCAGATATACAACATTTACATCATTTCAGAAAATTCTATTGGGCATTGCTATCTAAACCAAAGATCAACGGACTTACTCTGCACAAGGCCAAATAGCAAGTATTTGGGGTTTTGCAGGACGTATGGTCTCTGTAGCAAGTACTCAAATCTGCTGTTGTAGTGCGAAAGCAGCCACAGGCAATATATAAGTGAATAGGCAGAGTTGTGTTCTAATAAAACTTTATTTAAAAAGCAAGTAGCTGGCAAGATTTGGTTCACGGGCCATTTGTTTTCCAACCCTGGCCTAGACCAATGGTGTCCAATGGGAGGGGCAGCAATTTTTACGTGACCATCCAACAGTTTATATTAAAAATCAAATTCATTCATCTTTACTTATATCCATTATCCAGATTGGCATTGGCTCCTTCTCTCTTGGCCCATTCGTTGGATGGTCACATGTTATGTACGTCAGGTGGGAGTTTCCTACCCAGTGGTGTGCACTGTGCTGCTCACAGGCATTTTTCTTCTTCTTCTAATACATCGTGACGTAATGCAGACTATGTAGCCTCGTGTGATGCTGTGAATTATATTGCCTCATTTTAAGTAAACTAACACTCACAAAATGAGCAAGTGGTTTAAAAATATTTCTGCAGAAATATTATGCTATTGTTTCCTGCCTCACAGTACACCCTGCTGTGGGACATGGGGGTTGGGAGGCTGTAAACCACATTTCTGCTTTGTTAGTGTACTGCTCCCTGCTGGGTTCTGCCAACCGGAAAGGCAGGAGGAGGGAGCAAGAACTTGCTCCTTCCAGTTTGTCTGCTGATTTTGCTGTTGTCACCCCAGTGGGTTCCAAGAGCAACCGGTTCCAGTTCCCAGCTTCCTTCCACACTCCCAAACCAGCAGCATCACGCTGGCGGCAGCAGCAGTCAGGCAGCGCCCCTCCTCAGAGGTGTGAGACTCTTCCCTCAGGTGCCTGAGGGACCAGCAGGCCATCCCCTCAGAGGTCTGGGTCCTGGGTCTCCAGACGCCTAGGTCTGGTAAGCTCATCCTCTTCCCTTGGATCCCTGGCCCCAGGAGTGGAAGCTGCTTCCTGAGTTACTCTCTCTGTGACCACAGTGCCTCTTTTTCCCTTTTCAGTCTTCCACCCCTTGAACCAATTTCCTCTATTAAATTCTCTGCTAAAATAACTAGAATGGTTTATTTATTGCTTGGGCCCTAATTTATAGAGACACCGTGAACTAACTTCATCTTAATAATGCAGAACATACGTTAAGAAAATGGTAGTGTTGACAAAACAATGACCATTTAATCAGATGAGTAATAAACTGAGAAAAGGACTATTGAAAATGGATTTTCATCCACTACTGTCAATGATGAATCTCACCCCAGGGTTATATTGTGCCCTGAGATATGAATTAATGGTTATAAGAATTCAAAGCGCTTAACAAGACAAAAATAAAGCAACCAAACCATGAAGAAAAACCCATAGAAATTTCAGTGATATTTAAAATCAGGAGCTATTTGATCTTTTACTAAAATTTACTTCATGTTAAATGTTTAGAAACATCTTTTGAAGTTTAAAGAATAGCTTTCTGAATGCAGGCATTATTATTATTCTACTTGGTTCACTGCTGTACCCTCAGATCCTAGAACAGCATGTGGCATGTAGTAGACAGTCAGTAGACTTATTAAGTTAATAGTAAAAAAAACAAAGATTCCACATATTGGGAAATTCCTTATTCTTGCAGGTGTGGTAAAAATGGTTAACGTTATATAGGGCAAACAATATGGCAATAAACTAATATGCATTCCTTTGCCAGCAAATACTATTTGAAAACCCAGAGAAAACATTGCTGATCATTTGAAGAAACAAGTATTAGAACAAACATGGGATGTTTGCTATATATAGCTGTTTCAATGTGCAGTTGGCTTTATCATGTCTCAGTTTATGGTATATATTAGGTTCTCTTTCAATTAAAAAGAATGACTTTGTGATCCATAAAAAAGAATATATCAAATAAGATATTTTGTATAGATTAACTGACTTCTTTAAAACAATTATTTTCTGGAAAAGCTGTTGCTGCTTTGACTAGAATTTTAGAAAAATAAAGGATTCTGAGGGTAAAATTCAGAGAAAGAATCACAGGTGAAATGTCATTGATGTGGTTAACTTTTTCTTTTTTTAAGGAAGACTTTTAAGTATTGCATCTTCATGGTATTTCTAATGAGATGGAGAGTGACTGTGAACATAATTTTAACCACATGGGAGTTTATTCTTGATCCTGTGGCAAATTGCCTAAAGGAAATGTAAGGCTAGAAGATGAGCTTTGCTTATTCTTTTACAAACACACAAATGCTCCAGATTTGCTGACCTTTCATATGATTACAAGTAACTCTCCTCAGTGCGTTACTTAAAAGATATTTTAAAAATACACACTCTTAACTGGTCCCTTCATCAGAAAGGTGATATTTTAATAGTGAATGAGGAAGTAAATGCTTTTCAAAACATACTCATGTTATGGAAAGAGCACTTGGAAAATGGCATTTGGATAGGTTATAATTGTTATGTGATTTTGTTACTGAAAATGGTCTAAACAGTCGGTATACTTAAAATTGGAAAGAACGTTTTCTGACTTGTTGAATAATATCACACATGTTCAAAACAATTTTTTAAAAATAAGAATGCAACACTTTCAATTAGTTTGTAAAAACAAATGATTGAATTCAGGGAGGATAAAAATGTACTAGCTAAATGTTCACACAAATCTTTGCCTAATTGAAAGATGAGATTGAAAAACATGTCAGATTGTAGTAAGTGTGAGGAGCTTTTCCATTTGGATCTACATACCATCCTGAGATATGTTTTTTAAGAAAGACAGCCAAATATTGAAATAAACTTGAGTTTAAAATCAGATATTTTAAATGTTGTATCTAAAAGTGTTAAACGTGGATTTTCATAGATAATGAAGTACTTTAATCACATGGCTCTCACTAAAAATATCATCTCTGTTATATTTTAGTGAGATTAAATATGGCTTTATATCATTAAAAATAAAATATTAAAATACTAAAGCACTAATTTATATGACTTCAATAATTGAAGATATATGTTTTAACTTCTAGAGGGAACCCGCATCTATTAGAATAAGAATATATGCTGAACAAGCTAATTGAGAAGAAAATATAGAATAATATACCATATATGATCAACTTGAAATAAGGCAAGAAGGAGAGAAAGAGGATCATAAAGAAAGAGAAACAAATAGAAAGCAAATAGTAAGATGGTAGATTTAAACCCAAATATATCAGTGCTTTTATTAATTGTAAATAGGTGAAATACTCTTGTGTTGACTGGCTAGATAAAAAGCAAAATAGACATATGCTACTGTATAAGAGATAGACTTAAAATATAAGCACACAGAAAGAATGTTGCAAAAATAAGACAATTCTAACTTTGTATGCAAATTTTGTATGCAGCATGTCATCTCTGTCTTTGGTCTCTGTCTATTTATATATCTCTCTATATAAATATCTGTCTACCTACCTACCCACTTACCTGTCTACCAAAGACAAATCCTCAAACCTAGGAAATTTTAGCATACCTCTCTCAGTAACTGAAAGAGCAAAAAGCCAAAAATCAATATGGATATAAAAGATTTGAATAAAGTGTAATAAATATGACCTGATACACGTATGTAGAATCCTATACCTACAAATGACAGGAGATAAGCTCAATTCAAGTGCACATGGATCATTTTGCAAGGTTATAAACCAATTCTCAACAAAATTTGAAGGATTTAAAACATTTAAATTCCACAGAAAAATTAAATTAGAAATCAGAAAAGGTAACTAGAGAAATCCCTATATGCTAAACACTTTTAATTATCCATGGATCAAAGAGGAAACCACAATTTTAAAGTGAATGATAATAAAAATGACATATCAGGACTTGAGGACTATAGCTATAGCCATATGTGGAAAATGTATAGTCTTAAATGCCTATATTAGAAAAGAACAATGGCTGAAGATAAATTATCTAAGAATGTTCTCTCAAGAAGTCAGCAAAAGAGTAGCAAATTATAAGTTACTGAGTATTGGTGTATGAATTTATGGCAAACAATGTAGTATGTGTCTTTTTCATTTCTTTTTTAGAGAAATACTTAGAAAATGTAATTTAATGTTAGAAATCCTATACTTGAAAGAAGCCTCAATTATCAGTGGTTCTATGAAACAAAGTTAAAAACAAACATGGAAAGTGTAAAAAAAGAAAAAGTTACTGAGTAGAGAAAATAATAAAGTTAAACTCAGAAATACAATAAAAATTAATAGAGAAGAATCACAAAGCCAAACAGTTTTTTGAGGAGACTAATAAAATTCATAAGTCCCCACCAAACTTTCCAACTGTCGAAAGACAGAAGAACAATTGCAGGAATGAAAAATGGTACATCACTATACAATTCAATGCAGTAAATTTGAAGCTAGTAATATGTTAGAAATATTTATTGAAAAACACAACTTATAGAACTGACACTAGAGGAAATAGAAAGTTTTGCACAGTCCTTTTTTTTTTTAAATAAAACATTGAAAATATATGGAAGACCTAAATAAATGAAGGAATATGTTGTTCTCATGAATTGGAAGACTCATGAGATGTCAGTCTCTCCAAGCTGATCTATAGATTCAAGTCTATATTTGTCAAAACCCAGAATGTTTTTCTTTATAATGTGTGCTTGTGTGGTAATTAAGAACCTGATTCTAAAATCTTTATGGAAAGGCAAAGGACCAAGAACAGGGACAATCTTGAGTAGTTTGGGATGATTTTACTTCAGATGGAGACTTATAAAAGTATGGTAATCAAGACAGTGTGGTATTGGTTCACAGATATATAAATATGTTAATGAATCAGAATACAGTCCAGAATCAGATCCACGAATAAATGTAGACCTAATTTATTACAAAGTTTGCAGTTAAGGTCTGTGGGGAAAGGACAGTTTTGTTTTCAATAAATGGTGCTGTGTCAATTATATATCCATATGAAAAATAGAAAACCTAACTTCTACCTCATACCAATGCAAAAACGAATCCAGGCAGATAGTAGACATAAATGGTACAACAATAGAAGGTAACTGAGGAGAAAAACTTCATGACCTGGGAGTAGGCAAAGATTTTAAAATAGGATACAAAAAGCACTGACTCTAAAGGAAAAGATTGTTAAATTGGTTCATATCATATCAATATTAAGAATTTCTGTGTATAAAAAATTCCAGTTTAGAGACTGAAAAACACAAGCCACATTTGGGAGGAGATACTTGAAACAGATAACCAAACAAGGGTTTATATAATCAATTCCTATAAATCAATAAGAAAAAGACAACCTAGTAGAAAAATGGGCGGGAGACCTGTAACAGCCCTTCGCAAAAGATGATATTCAAATGGGCGTCAACCACCCTGGAAATTATTTGGCAGTATCTACCTATATATACCTAACCACTGACTCAGCAATTTCACTCCTAGGAATTTAGCCAACAAAAATGCATACTTAATGTTAGTGATATGATACATAAAACGTTCATAGCAATATTTTTTGGTAATAGAAACTGGGAAGGACTCAAATGTTCATCAATGGTAGAATAAATAAATACATTGTGATATATTTATTTAGCGGAATTCTATACAGTAATGAAAATGGACAAAGTACTGCTACATGTGACATGGATCAATCATGCAGACTTAAGGTTTGGCAAAAGGAACTAGACTCAGAGTATGTGTTATATGTTCAAAAACAGCTCAAACTAATCTATGGCATCAGATGTCAGAATTTTCGTTACTTTTGATGAAGAAAGAAGATGCAGAGGTTTCAAAGGGACACAAGCAAGGCTTCTAGGGGGCAGATATTATTCTATTTCTTGACCAAGGCAGTAGGTATGTGGATGTATCCAATTTCTGATAATCAAATGATGCACTTATGATTTGGACATTCTTCTCTATATTCTTTAAAATACTGATTTCAAAAGGAGAGAAACGATGAAACATTAGGCATTGAATGGGCATATGAATTCTTTTCCATCCTTGTCCTTACCTCTAAACAGTCCTCCCTTGGTCTGTTCTGGTTGTTCAATGTGGATTTGGGTTCTTGGAAAAATGGTATGTGGTGGTGTTGGTTGTGGTGGTGTCCTCTGTGGCCTGATTAAGCCATGACTACAGTAGGGAGATCTGTTAAGAGTGCTGCTAGGAGACACCAGATCTGCAGAAGGAAGTAAAACTTTACTTGGGGCTGGTCTTTGAGAGACTGCAGGTGGTTTTGGGTAGAGTTGCCTAAAGACTTGAAACTGGGTTCTGGGAGGTTGTGGTAGGTACAGCAGTCATTGCATTTTTTATAGTTCTCTTGTTTTTGTGATCAGTTAAACGTAGGGTGTTACGTAAGAAGGAGAAAACAGCTTGCCATAAAACTTGCTGAACAAATCGAAGAAAGATGTAAAATTCTTGACAAGCTTAGTCTTATTAAAAAATGAGTATGAAGAACTAGAATTATCTTTAAATGATCCCAGCTTTGAGAGAGTATCATCAAGACTCCAAGTCTGGAGGAAACTTATGAAAACCTGGATACAATAAACTTTGTACTTAAGCATGAAGCTTCCTTGAAAAAGAGTTGAAAGAAGAGAAATCCAAATTCTCGAAAAATGATGAGTTGATGGATGCCATTATAAGCATGAAGAGGATAGAAAAGTCATCATTCAATGAGTGACTTTCAAACTGAGCATTTGGCAGCAAGCATTTTGCCTGTGGTCCCTCCCCAGTGAATGAGTTCATCTTCTGAAAGGTGGGCGTCTCTGTCTCCTGTTCAGGCTCTCACCTTTGCTTTCAGGGTATGTTCACTTGCCTCCCACTCGAATATGAGGTCCAGTGGTGCCATTATATCTAAGGAAACTGTTCATGGGGAGGCGACTTGCTTTTGAATCCCCTCCTCCAGGAATATATATGAATCCTGAGTTTCCCACCATTTAAGGTCACTTTCCACTACCAGGTTTCCTGGCTCACCTTATCTAGTCTTAGCAATGAGAGATGACTATCCAGCAAGAAGTTTTTCACAGCAATCTCCCCCATTGGCTGGATTTCTCTATACCACTATAATCTAAATTTAGAAATGTTTTATCAGCAGGGTTGACCTAACCTTCAAACAAACCAATTACAGAACATCAGAGCCCCAGCAAGAAACTTAGGCCTTTTTTTTTTGTTTTTGCCTTGTTTCAAAGGGAATTTTAAATGGTTCCCTTTCATTATCAGTTTATGCAACTGCTGTTACTTAAGTGATTTTCACTTTTGTCTGAACTGAAACCCCTACAGTTATGATTTTCAGGGTAGACATGCTTATAAATATGCTTTATAAATGAATCTGATGAGTAAGTTTTTGAGTACTCTATATTGCATAAATAAAAATACTTGATTCTAATTTAACCAGTTTATTATACCATGAACATTAAATGAGCAAAACATGCAGAATTCAACAGATATATATATATATATATATATATATATATATTTTTTTTTTTTTTTTGCGGTACGCAGGCCTCTCACTGTTGTGGCCTTTCCCGTTGCGGAGCACAGGCTCCGGACGCGCAGGCTCAGTGGCCATGGCTCATGGGCCCAGCCGCTCCGCGGCATGTGGGATCTTCCCGGACCGGGGCACGAACCCGTGTCCCCTGCATCGGCAGGCGGACTCTCAACCACTGCGCCACCAGGGAAGCCCTCAACAGATATTTTAAACTTTAAAGGCTATTTTTGTATGTCAAGAGTTATATTTAACAAGTTCTAATATGGCTATGAAAAGAAATTAAAGAAATTGTGTATATATAAATTGGAGGTACATGTGTAAGAATTTTTTTTTTTTTTGATGCTAAGTGGGGAAAGTACACACATTTGGAGAACATAGACTACATACCTTGTGAGGGCTCCTTTAAAGCAATATTTCTTAAAGTGAGTTTCAGAGGATACTGGGCCCAAATGATGTTCAGAGAGATTAAAAAAGGTTTTTCTGGTCCAATGAGTGGTATGCTAGAGCTCATATTAGGTGAGCTGATCATTAAATGTTCATGAATTTATTTTTATTTTTTATTATTACACATTAATTTTATTTTTTTCAGTTTTATTGAGATGTATAATTAAGTTCTTAGGTATACAATATGATGATTTGTGCATATATTGTGAAATGATTGCTACAATAAGGCTATTTAAATCATCCATCACTTCACTTAGTTATCAGGTTTTTATTTGTGTAGTGAAAACTTTAAGATCTATTCTCTTAGAAACTTTCAAGTATATAGTAAGTTATTGATTTTTGTATATTGATTTTGTATCCTTTAACTTTGTAAATTCACTTATTAGTAATAGGTTTTTAGTGGTGTCTTTAGGGTTTTCTATGTATAAGATATGTCACCTTCAAACATACACAATTTTCCTTTCTCTTTTCTGATCTGGATACCTTTTATTTCTTTTTCTTGACTGATTGCTCTGTGAGGACTTCTAGTACTGTATTGAATAGGAGTGGTGAGAATGGGCACCCTTGTCTTATTCTTTGTCAGCCTTTCACCATTGAGTTATGATGTGAGTTGTGGGTTTGTCCTACATTTGCCCTTTATTATGTTGCAGTACATTTTTCCTATACACAATTGTTTGAGAGGTTTTATCATGAAAGGATGTTGAGTTTTGTTAAATGTTTTTTCTGTATCTGTTGAGATGATCATACGATTTTTATCTTTCATTCTATTAATGTGAAATATCACACTTACTTGATACGTTGAACCATTCTTGCATCTCAGGGGTGAATCCCACCTGTTTATGGTGGATGTTCCTTTTAATGAACTGTTGAATTCAATTTGCTTGTATTTTGTTGAGAATTTTTGCGTCTATGTTCATCAGGGGTCTTGGCCTATAGTCTCTTTTTTTCTTGTAGTGTCCTTATCTGAATTTGATGTCAGGGTAGTGCCGGCCTCATAAAATGAATTTGAGGATATTCCCTCTTCTTCAGTTTTTTGAAAGAGTTTGAGAAAGATTGGCGTTAATTATTCTGAAAATATTTGGTAGAATTCACTAGTGAAGCCATCTTGTCCTGGCTTTTCTTTGTTGGGAATTTTTTGATTATTGACTCAATCTCCTTACCAATTATTGGTCTGTTAAGATTTTCTCTTTCTTCATAATTCAGTCTTGGTAGAGTGTATGTTTCTAGGAATTTATCCATTTCTTCTAGGTTGTCCCATTTGTTGGTGTAAAATTGTTCACCGTAGTCTCTTTGTATTTCTGTGCTATCTGTTGTAATGTCTCCTCTTTCACTCTGGAGTTATTTGTTGGAGTCCTCTTTATTTTTTCTTGGTTAGTCTAGCTAAAGGTTTGCCAATTTTAACTTTTCAAGCAACTCTTAGTTTTGTTCATCTTTTCTATTGCTATCTTACTCGCTACTTCATTTATTTCTGCTCTAATCTTTAAAAAAAATTTTTTTATTGGAGTATAGTTGCTTTACAATGTTGTGTTAGTTTCTGCTGTACAGCAAAGTGAAGCAGCTATACATATACATGTATCCCCTCTTTTTTGGATTTCCTTTCCATTTAGGTCACCACAGAGCATTGAGTAGAGTTCCCTGTGCTATACAGTATGTTCTCATTAGTTACCTATTTTATACATAGTATCAATAGTGTATATGTGTCCATCCCAATTCATCCCAGACCCGCTTTCCCCCTTGGTATCCATATGTTTGTTCTCTATGTCTGTGTCTCAATTCTTGCCCTGCAAATAGGTTCATCTGTATCATTTTTGTAGATTCCACATACATGTGTTAATATACAATATTTGTTTTTCTCTTTCTGACTTACTTCACTCTGTATGACAGTCTCTAGGTCCATCCACGTCTCTACAAATGACCCAGTTACGTTCCTTTTTATGGCTGAGTAATATTCCATTGTATATATGTGCCCCATCTTCTTTATCCATTCATCTGTCGATGGACATTTAGTTTGCTTCCATGTCCTGGCTATTGTAAATAGTGCTGCAGTACACATTGGGGTGCATGTGTCTTTTTGAATTATGGTTTTCTCTGGATGTATACCCAGGAGTGGGATTGCTGGGTCATATGGTAGTTCTATTTTTAGTTTTTTAAGGAACCTTCATACTGTTCTCCACAGTGGCTGTATCAATTTACATTCCCGCCAACAGTGTAAGAGGGTTTCCTTTTCTCCACACCCTCTCCAGCATTTGTTGTTTGTAGATTTTCTGATGAAGCCCATTCTAACTGGTGTGAGGTGATACCCCATTGTAGTTTTGATTTGCATTTCTCTAATAATTAGTGATGTTGAACATCTTTTCATGTGCCTCTTAGCCATCTGTATGTCTTCTTTGGAGAAATGTCTGTTTAGGTCTTCTGCCCATTTTTTGATTGGGTTCTTTGTTTTTTTTTTTGATATTTCTGCTCTAATCTTCCCTTGCTAACTGGATCCACATCCAAGCAGGGTGGCTTAGTGGGTTCCCTGGTTGTACAAAGTTGCTGCTTGTGTCCCCTGGCAGGGTGGTGCCAGTGGTTGGATTCCCTGAAAGGGCAGGGCTGCAGCCTATGCCCCAAAGTTGAGCAGGCCTTCAGACTGGGCTTTGTGATCAGGTAGGCCATTGGCTGTGCTCTGCTCCTGGGTGAGGTCACTGGGAAGGCTGTCTGGTTGGGTGGGGTAGCAGGCTATTCTCTGTGATTGAACAGGCTCAAGCGTGGGCTCCCTGCCTGAGTGAGGCCACATGCTGTGTTCAGTAGTTAGGTAGGGCCGTATGCTAGGCTCCAGTGATGGTTGGTGTTTTAGGCTGTGATCCACAGCTGGGCGATACCATAAACAGGGCTTCAAGGCTGCTGAGTGTCACTCTTCATCCTCCCTGTTTTTATGGGGCCAGAGGATATGCTCAATATTTGGGCAGGGCTGCTGACTTGGATCCTTGCCTGGGTGGCCCTAGGATGTGCTACACAGCTACTGGTCATCTGTAGCCATACTTCCCACAGGAGTGGGACTAGAGGCTATGGTCAGAAGTTGAGTGGGACTGGGAATTTGCTTTCTTGGCCAGGTGGGGCTTTAGAATGGGCTTGATGCTGGTGTGGTCTGTTGGCTGGCAGAATCAGACAGAACTGCCAACTGAGCTTCTGTCCAGATGGGGCCACTGCATTGGCTCTGCAGAAAGGCAGAGCCTTTGTCTGGAATCTCTACTTGAGCTGCTGTGAGCAAGAATGCAGCCCGCTAAGATCTGAGTGCTGGTTACTGTAAGCTTTGTCTCCCTTCTTAGCTCTGCAGATTCCCCAGTGATCCTTGTGAGGTGATATTTGAGTGGGTCTCCCAGGAAGTGTCCTGCAGTGCTGGGGAAGCTGAATGTGCACCTCGGGTTTCCTTTTTCCCATGGAAGAAACCAATGACACAGGGGGCCCTGTCCGTATGGTGCTGTGCCGGTGTGGGGAAAGGGCGATTCGGTCAAAGTGTAGCTGTCTTTCTTACCCTTATTATGTGGTCCTCTGAGGTCTCTGTTGTCCAAGGTGAGTACTTCAGCCTTACCCCATGGTTCTGGAATTTTCACAGTGGTGTCTGTGGATAATTACTAGTTGGTCTTCTTGTAGAGGGGACTGAAGTTGGGAATGACTTACATTGCCATCGGTAAGATATCACTGCAACGTACAGGAGTTTATTGAGCTGGTTGTTCAGTATAGTCATTATTAAAGATTAAATTATATAAACACAATTATATTAAACAAAAGTAGTAAGTTTTCAAAACTCATTTCTTCCTGATTATTTTACTATATTTTGTATTTATTTATACCCTGGAGGTTATTTACATCTATTGTATCTTTGTGGTGAAAATATAATTGCACACTGCTCTGTATCTCTTCCCAACTGTGCATTCAGTGACAGCATGTTCAGAGCCTGAAACTGAGCGGGGTAAGAATATTTACACCATAGGCACCAGAAGACACTATAAATCAGGGCTTCAGTTTATTGTTTTGTTGATTGTCTAGACTTAAGGAGGTGGTGCAGAAAATGTTAATAGAGCAAATTAAACTTAAAAATGTATTGCTTATGTAGCCAGCATATTGTGAAAAGCACAAAAAATTGAAGAAATAGTTTTCCAGCATTCAAAACTGTTATCTGATCGAATAAAAATGTGCTCAGCATGTTCTGACGTACCGCTTCATTGTTGCTCTTACGTCTTGCTCGTGAAAACAAACTAGGATATCAACCAGCATTTAGTTTGGAGCTATGCTTGTTCAGTATTTGCAACCATAGGTTGGCTATAGATCTAACAGTTTGCCAAAAATCAAGAAAGTATTTTGTGAGAATTAATTGGCCATATGAAATTTATAATAGAGTGTTTTATATTTTATTATTATCTCTTGTGTATTTAAGATAAATTTATGTTTGTACATACATGCATGTATTTTTCGCTTCTCAGGGAGCTGGTTGTTGAAAGTTTACCAGCACATTACTTGTTATATATGATGTATGATTTTTTTTTTTTTTTTTTTGCGGTACGCGGGCCTCTCACTGCTGTGGCCTCTCCCATTGCGGAGCACAGGCTCCGGACGCGCAGGCTCAGCGGCCATGGCTCACAGGGATCTTATTTACACACCGTAATTGGAATCGCACTCCATTCTCTACCTTCTGAGACTGTTTCCTAAAAGGGTATACTGTAGTGTCTTGAGGTGCCTTATTCTAAACATTGGATATATTTGGTACATTGCATAGACTGTACTGGAAATTTCAGAGGAAACAGAGCTCTGAGAAGTCTCAGTGAGGAAGGCAGTGTAGCTTTATATTAGTACAGTGTTTCCAAAGCATTCTGACCACTGATGCTTTTCTCTCTCTTTGTAAATACCGATTTTACCGTTTGGAAAATGCTGCTCTAGAGGTTGATTAACAAGCCTCATTTGAATGCTAGATCTTTTATGACCAGGTCCCATGGCTCCAAATATGGTCTGCTATTCACCTTGATCTTATGATCAGTGGTTAAAATGTATGTGTTTTTAAAAATAAATTTATTTATTTATGGCTGTGTTGGGTCTTCATTGCTGCATGTGGGCTTTCTCTAGTTGCAGCGAGCAGGGGCTACTCTTCGTTGCAGTGCGCGGGCTTCTCATTGTGGTGGCTTCTCGTTGTGGAGCACAGGCTCTAGGCGTGCGGGCTTCAGTAGTTGTGGCACACGGGCTCAGTAGTTGTGGCTCGCGGGCTCTAGAGCGCAGGCTCAGTAGTTGTGGCACACGGGCTTAGTTGCTCCACGGCATGTGGGAATCTTCCCGGAGCAGGGATCGAACTGTGTCCCCTGCATTGGCAGGCAGATTCTTAACCACTGCACCACCAGGGAAGTCCCTAAAATGTGTATTTTTGAGTAAGTGCTCAAACTCTTATTTTCTCACATAGAAGAAAATGTATAATAATGGATTACAAGTAAGTCAGTTCAGTGACTTTATTCATTGGAATGGCTTAGACTCCCCTTGGGAATTCTGTTGCCAACATCCTAAATTTGGCTTGTTCTGGTGGTTCCAATGCTTTGGATCCTGAATCTTCTTGGTGGTAATCATTGCCTTCTAGGAAGTTTTAGGCTTTTGACAAGGAGTGGAACATCTCTATGAAGGAGCAATACTCACGCTCATTGCTTGGTTTTTAGTAACATCACCCATGTGACTTTTATTGTTGTGGAGACATTTAAACAATTTCTCAAAGATATGTGGGGAAATATTAATGGAAGGTATGTTCACTGATTTTTTTTTTTTAATTTAAAAAAATTTTTTGCGGTACGCGGGCCTCTCACTGCTGTGGCCTCTCCCGCCGCGGAGCACAGGCTCCGGACACGCAGGCCCAGCGGCCATGGCTCACGGGCCCAGCCACTCCGCGGCATGTGGGATCTTCCCTGACCGGGGCACGAACCCATGTCCCCTGCATCGGCATGCGGACGCTCAACCACTGCACCACCAGGGAAGCCCTGATTATTTTTGTAACATAACTGGAATTGTCTTTCAATATCTACCTTCTGCCATAAATAACTATTTAGCAAATACTGTAGTATCTTGAGGAACTTTTTCTTAACATGTATCACTATCATGTTAGTTACAAAGCTCTAACAGTATATGTAAAACCTCAAGATGGAAAAGGATCATAAACAACAGCTGATCTAATCCTAACCCAGACAATAGCCTCAGTCCGGGCGTCTGATCTGAGCTTGAACGATTCATGTGACAGGGGACTGTCTATGGATTGAGGAAGCTAGTCTATTTTATAATGCATCTCATTGTTGGAAAGTATTTATTTTGATTCATAATTCACCTTGTAACTTCCACCCATTGGTTGAAGGGCTGCCATCTGGGGCTGCATAAAAAGACATTTTATCCCTCTTCTCCTTGGAAGTTCTGTAGTATTTGCAAAGGCCACTATCCAGTTCTCCTTAGTTTCTTCTTTTTTCCAGCCCAGTGACCTCAAATGTCTTTGTATTTCTTCACATGGTTTCTTGCCAAACTATAAATCTTGTCTGCATGCATTTCAGTTCGCAATTATCACTCTTGATTTGGTCCTGAGGACAAAATTAAATACTCTAGGGAAGATCCACTCAGTTCGCTGTAGAAAGAGATCATGGGCTTCCTTATGTGAGACTCTGAAATACTTCTGCTAAATTTATGTAAGATTATATTGAATCACTGGGCTGACAGCTAAGATCTCTAGTATTTAACTTTGTACAATGGCTGTTAATTGAGACACATTTCCCCATCCTATCCTTTTTTTTTTTGCGGTACGCGGGACTCTCACTGTTGTGGCCTCTCCCCTTGCGGAGCACAGGCTTCGGATGCACAGGCTCAGTGGCCATGGCTCACAGGCCTAGCCGCTCTGCGGCGTATGGGATCTTCCTGGACCAGGGCACGAACCCGTGTCCCCTGCATCGGCAGGCGGACTCTCAACAACTGTGCCACCAGGGAAGCCCCATCCTATCCTTTTAATGGTCTTATTTCCATCTGATAAGATTTGACCTGTCATCCCTGTACATTGCTCTGTTTTGAGAATTTGCTTCTTCCATCCAACTCAGTATTTGTTTTTTCAGTTTTGTTTCATCTGCAGCTTAGATCAGCCTAGCAACAGTGTCTTTGTTCAAGTGATAAATCAAAACATTAAACTTGAAAAACCATCATGATATCCTTTTCTTTCTCCTTTTATATTAATTTAAAGTATAACAATATAGTCATGTGGAGATTTTATAGCCAATAGCTTTTATTCTATTTTATGAGATTATATAGGAATTATATTAATAATTTTAACGGTTTATGTATTTTGGACCCTTAATAACTATTCAGTGTAATGCCTCAAAATGCTAATAATTCATTAGGTTTTAGAATTTAAAATATGGAACTTCTAAAAACCAAATGAAAATGAGTAAGTCTAATATTTACTAACCAGGATATAAAGAAGCATAATAGTTTGGAATCTAAATTTTTAAAATAAAAAAGAATACTGAGTGAAATTTATAGTATCTTTATCAGGCTGTTGGTCTTTCTTGGTAAAATTTGAATTTGAAAACCATCTTGATGGCCCTCTTGATTATGAATGGAAAATGTGATAAGTTTTCCATTCATGATTCCTTAAGTTTTTGAAATAATTCAGGTGGAGAGGGCTTGGCAAAAGACCTAATGACGATTGTCTTTATAGTTTGGATTGAAGGGATGGTGGGAAACACAGTATGCTATTGGTCATGGTTTTCACTTTTACTTTCCTCAAAATAAAATGAAAATTCTTAGCATATGAGGCACAAGAAGCAGACTGATAGTAAACTCTGTAATATGTTTTAGTTCACTTTTTTAAAACACAAGATCTGCTCAAGTTTTAGGATGGAGGTTAAGTTTACTGTGTGCTAGTAAGAAGTGAATCAGATCACATCGCTTCCTTACTTACATCCTCCAGTGACTGCACACTTTGACAAGCAAGAAATATACACTCTATCTTGACTTTCAAGAGCTACTAGGATCTGCCTTACTTTCCTCTCTAGCTTAATTTTCTCCCCTCTGCCTCAGCCACACTGCTCCTTCTGAACCTCAAACAAGATGAGTTCATTTTGCCCAAAGACTTTGCATCAACTGCCAGAGAAGATCTCCTTGTAGACTCTAGAGTCTAGAGCTTTGAGGGGCCCCTTTTCGCATCTCAGGTCTCGGCTTAAAAGCCACCTCTTCAGAGCAGGCTTCCCTGACCACTCTATCAAAATAACTCTTAGTTCCTCCTCAGTTGCTCTTTGGCATACTACTTGTTATTTTCTTCCTGTCTCTTATCACTACTGGAAACCATCTTGTTTCACTTATTTATCTGCTAACCATAGAATAAAAATTCCATGAGGGCAGAGCCTTTGCCTTATTTATTGCCATTGTCCTTATGCCTAGAACAGTGCCTGGCACATAGTAGGCACACACAGATCTTGGTTAAATAAATAAATAAATAAATAAATTCTCATCGTTCTGTAGAATCAATGTCTCCTTGCTATAATTCTGATTTGTTTTAATCAGAAGCCTGTGTAGCGTGACAACAAATTGTTAGAGAAGTCAGAAAAAATACAAATGTGGACATAATCATTAAGTCTACAGAAACAAATCCTAACTCACAGAAGATGACCTTCTTGCTCATTTTAGGAGAAACTAGAGGACTTCCCTGGTGGCTCAGTGGTTAAGAATCCACCTGCCTAAACCTACCTAAGGAGACAAAAGACCTGTATGCAGAAAATTATGACCCTGATGAAAGAAATTAAAGATGATAAAATAGATGGAGAGATATACCATGTTCTTGGATTGGAAGAATCAACATTGTGAAAATGACTATACTACCCAAAGCAATCTACAGATTCAGTGCAATCCCTATCAAACTACCACTGGCATTTTTCGCAGAACTAGAACAAAAAATTTCACAATTTGTATGGAAACACAAAAGACCCCGAATAGCCAAAGCAATATTGAGAAAGAAAGATGGAGCTGGAGGAATCAGGCTCCCCGACTTCAGACTATACTACAAAGCTACAGTAATCAAGACAGTATGGTACTGGCACAAAAACAGAAATATATATCAATGGAACAGGATAGAAAGCCCAGAGTTAAACCCACGCACACCTTATCTTTGATAAAGGAGGCAAGAATATACAATGGAGAAAAGACAGCCTCTTCATTAAGTGGTGCTGGGAAAACAGGACAGCTACAGGTAAAAGAATAAAATTAGAACATTCCCTAACACCATACACAAAAATAAACTCCAAATGGATTAAAGACCTAAATGTAAGTCCAGACACTATCAAACTCTTAGAGGAAAACATAGGCAGAACACTCTATGACATAAAGCACAGCAAGATCCTTTTTGACCCACCTCCTAGAGATATGGAAATAAAAACAAAAATAAACAAATGGGACCTAATGAAACTTCAAAGCTTTTGCACAGCAAAGGAAACCATAAACAATATGAGAAGACAGCCCTCAGAATGGGAGAAAATATTTGCAAATGAAGCAACTGACAAAGGATTAATCTCCAAAACATATAATCAACACATGCAGCTCAATATCAAAAAAACAAACAACCCAATCAAAAAATGGGCAGAAGACCTAAATAGACATTTCTCCAAAGAAGATATACAGATTGCCAACAAACACATGAAAGGATGCTCAACACCATTAATCATTAGAGAAATGCACATCAAAACTACAATGAGTTATCATCTCACACTGGTCAGAATGGCCATCATCAAAAAATCTACAAACAATAAATGCTAGAGAGGGTGTGGAGAAAAGGGAACCCTCTTGCACTGTTGGTGGGAATGTGAATTGATACAGCCACTATGGAGAACAGTATGGAGTTTCCTTAGAAGACTAAAAATAGAACTACCATACGACCCAGCAATCCCATTACTGGGCATATACCCTGAGAAAACCATAATTCAAAAAGAGTCATGTACCAAAATGTTCACTGCAGCTCTATTTACAATAGCCAGGACATGGAAGCAACCTAAGTGTCCATCAACAGATGAATGGATAAAGAAGGTGTGGCGCATGTATACAATGGAATATTACTCAGCCATAAAAAGAAATGAAATTGAGTTGTTTATAGTGAGGTGGGTGGACCTAGAGTCTGTCATACAGAGTGAAGTCAGTCAGAAAGAGAAAAACAAATACCGTATGAAAACACATATATATGGAATCTAAAAAAAAAATTGGTCATGAAGAACCTAAGGGCAAGATGGGAATAAAGACACAGACGTACTAGAGAATGGACTTGAGGATACGGGGAGGGGGAAGGGTAAGCTGTGACAAAGTGAGAGAGTGGCTTGGACATATATACACTACCAAACGTAAAATAGATAGCTAGTGGGAAGCAGCTGCATAGCACAGGGAGATCAGCTCGGTGCTTTGTGACCACCTAGAGGGGTGGGATAGGGAGGGTGGGAGGGAGGGAGACGCAAGAGGGCAGAGATATGGGGACATATATATGTGTATAACTGATTCACTTTGTTATATAGCAGAAACTAACATGCCATTGTAAAGCAATTATACTGCAATAAAGATGTTTAAAAGAAAAAAAAATCCACCTGCCAATGCAAGGGACGTGGTTCAAGTCCTGGTCCAGGAAGATCCCACATGCTGTGGAGCAACTAAGCCTGTAACCCCCAACTACTGAGCCTCTGCTCTAGAACCCAACTACTGAAGCCCGTGCACCTAGAGCCCATGCTCCCCAACAAGAGAAGCCTGCGCACAGCAACCAACAATAGCCCCCGCTTGCAACAACTAGAGAAAGCCCGCACGCAGCAACAAAGACCCAACACAGCCAAAATAAATAAATTAATTAATTAATTTAAAAAAAAGAGAAACTAGAGCCATCAGACAGGAATTTCCTCAATATTACATCTTCTAAGCTTCCTCGATATTCCACAACTTTCCTTTCTTCCTTCTTTCCTTTTGGAAAAAAAGTGCTGCTACTTCTGTTTGAGGGTAATCCTTCCATCTGAGTTCTGGACTCCATCCTACCCAACTTTTTCTGGGATCTTGGTCCATTGATTAACCCTCCTCTCTCCTGTATCTGCAACCATTTCCTCTCTATGTGCTCTTTTCCACCAGCATTTCAACATCTCAAGACACATCTATCTTTTAGAGCATAGTTTTTTTTTGTTTTTTTAACATCTTTATTGGAGTTAGAGCATAGTCTTTTAAAATGCCTCCCACCCTCCACCCTGACCCTCCCATCTGAGGCAGCTCTGTCGTTTTACTTTCTGGGAGTGTTGTCTAAACTTCTGTCTCTGCTTCATCTCTTCACTTCCCAATCTACTGCAGTCCAGTTTCTGTTTCATTGCTCTGACCAAGGCCACTACTAGCTTCCTTGCTGAGTCCAATGATGCTTCTCAATCTTTATCTTTCTTGACCTCTGACAGCATTATCTATATCTGTCTTTTGGAACTATTCTCATATTCATCTCTGTACAATTACAGTCTGTTAGTTTTCCTGTGACTTC
Source organism: Delphinapterus leucas (assembly GCF_059928025.1). Classification (NCBI taxonomy): domain Eukaryota; kingdom Metazoa; phylum Chordata; class Mammalia; order Artiodactyla; family Monodontidae; genus Delphinapterus; species Delphinapterus leucas. The sequence goes on from NC_143134.1 coordinate 83,428,817, forward strand.
TATGGCTACTCTGGGTCCTTTTTACTTTTACCCCTAAAACATTGGGTATCATGGAGAATCCGTTTTGCCCTATAATCTTATTCTTTGTACACTCCCTTGGTGTTCTCATTCATTCTCATAGCTTTAGTTGCAGCTATATACTGGTGATGCCCAAATCCAAACTTACATCTTCTACGCAGGTATCTCCTGACTATCAACTTTATATATCCATCTACCTACTAGACATGTCTGTTTGGATGTTTCATAGGGAACTCAACACGTGAAAACAGTGGATTGGTCATCTTCCTCAGCAACCAGAATCCCATTTTATGTTCTCTTAGTGAGTGGAACCGCTACTTACTAAATAAGCCAAACTCAAGCCTGGAAGTTATTTTTGATTTCTTCCTATCTCTTGCTCCCAACAGCCTCTCAATCTCCATGTTCTGTTGAGTCTAACCTCCTAAGTTCTCAGAAATCCATCTGCCATCTCTATTTATGTTCCCATCATACCACGTCAAGCTATTATCTTTTCAGGGATGGACCACTGGAACAGTTGCCTTACTGATCTCCCTCTCTCTAGTCTAAAGCCTCCAGTCTATTCTCCACATCAATACCAGAGTGATCTTTCTAAAACATTTTACTTTAAAAAGACTTTCAGTGGTTTCCCTTTGGTCTAAAAGAGCCCATCAGCTTGAAATGGCCTGAAATCACCATTATGAAAAGTTTACATCAAAAGGCTGTTACATTGTTTACTCTCTGTTCAAAAAAAATCAGATTAAAACTTCATCTGCTACATTGCCTATATTCTTGGTTCACAGTGAGGCAGATTCCTAAGGATAAGAAAGGTCACTTAAACCCATCAATCTCTGGAGTAAACCGACTCATAGAACGCTCGTGTGGTCATATCTGCCCAGCTCAAAGACTTCTTTTTATGTGTAATATTTTCATGATTCAATTAAGAGAACTCAGGAAAAGGACATAAGATCAGAAGGCAGTCTTCCACTTGATCATTAAGCATGGGCCCAGAAACAAAGACCTATTTATAGCACAGGGAAGTATACTCACCTATATGGGAAAAGAATCTGAAAAAGAATATATATATATATATCTGTTTATAAAGCCCTGCATGGTCTTACTCTTCACTGTCTTCTCTCATGAAATTCCATCTTGTACTTTAACTTCCAGCAGCCAGAGTTTTTTTTGACTGCTGGAATGTACCATGCACTACCCTATCTTCCCCCACTCCTTTACTAGGGCAGCAATATCTCCTGGGCTCGGCTTAGCGCTTCTACTGGGAATCGGTATCTATTAGAGTATGTAGGTTGCAAGCAAGAGAAACTCTGGCTTATATACTAAGAAAGAATTGTTTGGAAGGGCACAGGGTAGTGCAAAGAAACAAATGAAGAGCTGTAATCTCAGAACCTGGGAGGGACAGGAATGAAGGCAGTGCCAGGAACTTAAGTGATGGGAGCCAATATATTGTCTCTTTAAGGTTCTGCCATTGGAAAAACTCCAACTATTTTTGATTTTGTATCATTCTACTCAGAGTTAGTATTTCTGGGAGAAAAAATCTGATGGTTGGTCTAGCTTGGGTCACAGATCCACTCTATGAGCAGAGGGCTGCCCTCAGTAATTACTGAGAGAATTCCCCAACTGCAGGGAAATAGGGTTCTCCAAAGGGAAATTAGGTGCTACTGCTCAAATAGAGGGGAAAAGGATGCTACACAGGTAAACACAGCAGAGGACCCACTGTAGCAGCGATTTCTGACCCCTCAGATTTGAATTCAGTGGACTTTCCACCCACTCACAAAATTGTCACTTGTTTTTTTTCCCCTTTTTGTAATGATCAATGGACTTCTTACTTGTTCTCCCACTGGATGGTTGGCTTTGTTAATACAATGACTGGCACTTAGCAGATAATCCATATACATTCATTTTATATAGGAGGCAATGAATAACTAGATTTAAGTAGGTGGATGAAACATCCTCTGAAATGGCTTTTGTGGCTGGCTGGTTTGTGTTACATCATTAAAAACAATGGAATTGGAAGTTTTGGAAAGATCATCAATGCCAAGTAAATACACATCCATATGAACACAGTACTGTGTAGAATCTAAACTTCTTGAGGGCACAGGAAGTATTTTTTATATTTTTATATCTCATGTAATGCTTAATATACAATTTATACAAAGAATTCTCAGAATAGGCATTGATTGAATTAAAGCTTTTTATGGTCATTTCTTTTGTATTCCTGTAGTAATATGTTAATCTCAAGCATATCCTAATGCTTGCTTTCTTCTTTTTCCTTTGTGTGTATGTGCTGTTTCAGTTTTTAATACTGCTAATGACTTTGAAATGGGACATTGACTCAGAATTAGTGACAGTCAAGTGTTAATGGTCCTTGCAACTCAGCTGATCATTAGTTCCCAGAAAATAAGCTGGATCAGGCTCTCCCAAGATGTGGCCATTTAGAAAAGATTCCTGATTGTCATTGGAGACCTCTCACTCATCTTTCATTGCTTTTTCTATTTTTACATCTTCTTGGCTTGGGCTTTTGATCGAAGGGGGAGGAATATATGCCAGTTACCATGGGTAATTAATGAGGGGATAAATAAAATGAAGAGAAATAGAATAAAATATTCAAACTGAATTCACATACACCATAATAAAATTATGGAACTTAATTGCCAGAAATGACCTTAGAGTTTATCTAATTAAACCCCCTCATTTCTCATTTTATAAATGAGGAAACTGAGACCCAGGGAGGCTAAGTGCTTTTCCAAGATCCGTATAACAAAACAAAACAAAAAACCCGTATGCAAATACAGTTCACTTCTCTAAGCATTTCTGAATCCTTTCTGTTATTGGACCTCCCACCATAGACTCACTTTTTAAAAAATTTTGTTCAAGTATAGTTGATTTATAAGGTTGTGTTAATTTCTGCTACAAGCAAACTGATTCAGCTATATATATGTGTGTGTGTATATATATACGTTCTTTTTCACATTCTTTTCCATTGTGGTTTATCACAGGATGTTGAATATAGTTCCTTGTGCTCTACACTAGGACCTTGTTGTTTATCCATAGACGCATCTTGATGAATCAATTTGCGAAAAAATGTGATGGTGAGTGAAAGCGATCAAAATGTCATTAGTGCAGAAATCACTGGTTCACTTTGTACTTCTTGAGCTGTGACGTTCTGAAGATTGTCATCTTCAAAAGACAATAGAAAAGAAAAAATAAAACAGACAAAAAATTGGAAATGACACATTGGGATCAGCCAATGTGTGCTTTATCCTGGAAAGTATTCTGTGAACCTAATTATGATTTATCTAACCAGGGTTTAGCAAGGGAGTCAGCTATAGAGATGCTAAATTCCTTCTTGTTGGAGAGATTTAAGTAATCCTTTATCTGTTTGCCTTGCATTGATTTATAATGTACTATTTCTGGATCTGTTTGCCCTCAGCTTCATTCCTTTTTCTTCCCTGGCTCTGTTCTGTATCGTAGTCAGTGGACCACTTTTGGGTTGCTTTTGCCAGCCTTTGTTGTTAACTAGACCAGGTTTCCTGGACCTGGCTCTTATCAGTGTGTGAGTACCTATTTCAAATGTTCAGAATCCTGTGAACTGGTTGATAACACCAGTTAACATCATCCTTAAACGTTAAATTATCAAACTTCACTTATAGCTAAATTATATTTAAAAGAGAGGCAATATATATCCCACAAACTCCTCATTTCCTAGTTATTGTACTACTTCTTTTTGACTGTCTCTGCTCTTGAGGTTGTTTATGATTTTATATCTACATGGGGAAAACACTGTAATGGTGTGTGATTCACATTCATTGACTGCACAAGTCACTAAAAATTGGCCACGTGAGAGTGTATACACTATAGAAACTGGCAAATGCCACAAATCAGTTTTTTTGTTGCTGTTGTTTTTGAGAATTAATTGTTAACTTGCTGTTTTCTATCTGCATTTGGCTAATGGGAGGCACCTGTGGGAGTTTGGAGGCTGGGTAGAAGGGAGAAGTCAGGGCTTTTCATCTTTCCTTCTGTGGCCCAGGGACATCTCCTTTGACTTCTTAAGTTGTATCTCTCTTGGAGGATGCTGGTGGCTTCCTGCTGTTGTTAGTCTTTGAGTTGCTTCACTGCCTGCCATTTGCCATTGAGTTTCTTAGCTCTTCTCTCCTCGGTGTAACCAATTCCCTGCATTAGACTCTTCCTGCTTGCAATACTTGAATGGCTTCATTTTTCATTATGAGACCTTGTTTGATACACATAGCAAATTCATTTAAACATGGGTCTTTTGTTTTCAGTAGCATTTTAATGTCAGAGCTTACATAGTTAAAAATAGTATGCAGCATTAGACATGGAAGTCCTCTCTTTATTCAGGTGAAAAAGTAAAGACCCAGAAAAGCTAAGCAATTCCTAGGCATAAGCATTCATTCAAGGACCATGGACCATAGTAAATTGGTGAAAGGCAATATTTGTTTCCTCAGCATATGCTAAGATTTCTGAGCCACACATTAATATTTTGAACTAGAGCTGATTTAAAATATATTAGAATTTCTGAATTCTTCCAGTACTTTTTTGAGACATGATTTTTCCCCCAGTAAAATAAGTGCAAATAAGCCATTATCAATTTTTGACTTGATAGCTCATATGCTGCCTTTCTGAACTTGTTTTATTTGTTTATGGTTCCTAAATGATGCCCAGAATGGGAAATTTGGTTAAGATTTGAATGATTTTATTTATTTATTAATTATTATTTTTTGACACCTAAATGTTTTCCTTTTATTTAAAAATATTTTAAAACATCTTTGTTGGACTATAATTGCTTTGCAATGGTGTGTTAGGTTCTGCTTTATAACAAAGTGAATCAGCTCTACATATACATATATCCCCATATCTCCTCCCTCTTTCGTCTCCCTCCCTCCCTCCCTCCCTCCCTATCCCACCCCTCTAGGTGGACAAAGCACTGAGCTGATCTCCCTGTGCTATGTGGCTGCTTCCCATTAGCTATCTATTTTACATTTTGTAGTGTATATATGTCCATGCCACTCTCTTTGTCCCAGCTTACCCTTCCCACTCCCCGTGTCCTCAAGTCCATTCTCTATGTCTGCGTCTTTGTTCCTGTCCTGCCCCTAGGTTCTTCATAACTTTTTTTTTCTTAGATTCCATATATATGTGTTAGCATACGGTATTTGTTTTTCTCTTTTTGACTGACTTCACTCTGTATGACAGACTCTAGGTCCATCCACCTCACTACCAATAACTCAATTTCATTTCTTTTTATGGCTGAGTAATATTCCATTGTATATATGTACCACATCTTCTTTATCCATACATCTGTCGATGGACACTTAGGTTGCTTCCATGACCTGGCTATTGTAAATAGAGCTGCAATGAACCTTGCGGTACATGACTCTTTTTGAATTATGGTTTTCTCAGGGTATATGCCCAGTAGTGGGATTGCTGGGTCATACAGTAGTTCTATTTTTAGTTTTCTAAGGAACCTCCATACTGTTCTCCACAGTGGCTGTATCAATTTACATTCCCACCAACACTGCAAGAGTGTTCCCTTTTCTCCACACCCTCTCCAGCATTTATTGTTTGTAGATTTTTTGATGATGGCCATTCTGACTGGTGTGAGGTGATACCTCATTGTAGTTTTGATTTGCATTTCTCTAATGATTAATGATGTTGAGCATCCTTTCATGTGTTCGTTGGCAATCTGTATATCTTCTTTGGAGAAATGCATGATTTTAAAATGTTGAATTGATTTTTGAAAATTGAATTCACAGTCAGCTAGCTGTTTTGCTGTCTTACAGAAATAGTCTATTGGCTGTATAGCAGCTGTGTCTGGGCTATTTATGAACATCCATTCATTTATCATCTCATATACTGACCGAATCCATATATGAGACAGAGAAGGAGGCAGGTGCCAGGGAAGGACAGTTTCTTCCTTTCCTTATGGATTTGAATAATAAAGAGAAAAAGGATTTCATTTAGGGAATGACTGAACGGTTTCATATTTCATCTCACAAGGAAGCACTGATTTTCAATTTCTGCTGAATTGGCTTAGATTATAAACACTTCTCCTGTAACTTTATATCTTGTAGATCTCTCTTAGTGCTCTGTGATTAAAATATTATGAAAGAGAAAGAACACTGCTTAAATTTGCCTATATGGGTAATTTACATTAATGCATGATGATTAATTATAAGTTAATGCACTCATTCACAAAAATATTTTAAGGTGGCATGATGATAAGGCTGCATTGATAACCCCGTACAGCCCCTTATTAGCGTGATCAAAAGCAGATGTGAGGCCGAGTAACATTTTGGAGTGGCATGCTGGCAAGCCAAGGCTCTTTCTACAAATGTCATACTCGTCTTTGACCGCAAGATGCCGCTCAATAATCCATTATGATTTAGCTCTTTTGTTACGAGCCAAATGACATTTCCATTTACATGCTCTCCAGTTACATATTAAGACTCGTAGTGGGTGGGTTGGGGGAGGTTACCCCCACCCTGAAGGCACTTTTTAACTCGCGTGTGGGAAATCTATGAATAATTTCTTTAAGATAGACAAATTCAGGTGGAGAGTTCAGACACCATAGAATTGTTGCATCCTCAGTTTCTGTGCTTGTGTGTGTACATGTCTACACCTGCCCTGTGACCCACCCAATCCTTTCTGTTTAGTCACCAGCATTACCTGCCCCAAATGAAATAATTTCCTGCTGGCCCCTACTAGCAACACACAAAACAACCTATTTATGTAACTATTCAAAATGTCAAAGGATTACCGTAAAACGAGAACACAAAGTCAGTTTTCTGCATTTCAGGCAGCAATTAAGTAGTTACAACATGGCAGTCCTTGGATGAAAGCTCCAGAAATTATAGTTTGCAAAGGCAATCACTGGAAGAAGATAATCTTATTTCCCAAGTTCTTGTCTTAAGCTGGGGGAAAAAAATCATGGTGTGAAGATTCTCTTTAATGGAGCTGGTAGTGGTCTTTAATGTTCATATCAAACTTGCCCTAGATTTAGACTTATACTATTTATTTTTTTGAAGTAAGAGCTTTTCCACAAATACTTTTTTGTAATGACCAGTGTCTAAAACAAAGACCTATGACCATAAGACAAGGGTGGCCACATGATCAGAAAACGTTCTCTGGAAAGTGCAAGGGATCAGACTTAGACAAGCAGCACTTACATAAGGAAATCTCCTCCATGAATATCTTGTTACTTAACACTCTTCTGGTATTAATTTGGCAATTAATTAATTAATTCTGCAATGGCAGAGCTGATCTGACCCCTAAAACTGACTGCCTCAGTGGTACGATTTTGGTGATGTCAAGAAATAACCCTCAAAATGTTAAGGCCTTAGCAGTCACTTTTATTTTAGCATGAGTTGGTTTTCAGATTCTTTGGTGTCTCTTGGCTGGGTACAGGGTTTTAAGAGATGAAAACTGATGATCGATGGATGATGGGGAGAGGAGAGAGAATAAGTAGCAGAAATGGGACAAGGATGGAATGGGCTAAACTTGGAAACAAGAGGATGCTCTAGGAAAAGCCTGCCTGCTGCGTTGTTTTTCCTGAGATCCATCCTCAGGACTAGATCAACTTGGTGGTGAGAGCATCTTGTTAAGGCAATGAAAAATGAATGGAGGGCCTTATCCCCTGGTGAGTCCTATGAGTCAGCTTTCCCAGTTTTTTTTTTATCGTTTTATGTCAAGAATATCTGGTTTGTTATATCACTGACAGACACATCACATTCCTGTGTTCATTTTCATTCACTTGTTCATGTTGTAAATCATTCATTCAACAACTATGCGTCTTGTGCTTAACATATACAAGCTACTGGGTGAGATACTGCAGATGTCATGATGGAAAACTTTCAATTGTCGGATCTACAAAGAGAAAAAAATCACTGGAACTGTTATGCAAAAAAAGTCATTTTTTTTTTCCTAAAAATATTCTAACCCATATACTGGAAATGTTAACTTTGGCTTTATTTGGTGTAAGGCTTTATTTGTTATGAAAATGTGACAGTGAAAAAAATAGCTTCTTAAAACCAGTGGTTGTCAAACATGTGCATAGGAATCACCTGTGCATTTGGTTAAAATGCAGATTCTGATTCAGTAGGTCTAGGGTGACCCTTGAAACAGCATTTCTACAAAGCTCTGGGGTGATGCTGGTTTGGGGACCACACTTTGAATAACAAGGCTTTAGCTGAACCAACTGTGGGGGTGATTAGATACCCAGAAAGAGAGGTTTCTTACAGTGAAATAAGTCTCTTTTACATCAAAGGGGGGGGGAGGGGGAAGGTGTTAAGACAAATCTATATAAGAGTAGGACAGGAAGGATCTCTACGTGATGAACCATTATCTGGCATCTGACTCTCTGCACCGGTTTTCAGGTTCAGACATAATGTCCTGCACACCAGGGTACAGGTTTTCTCCTAGGAGGGTTGCACATCATTGCCTGCATCACTGTTTTGAAACATGACAACCGAAATGGCTTTTATGTTCCGAAAAGAAGAAGAAGAAGAAAAAGGCCCCGCTTTTGAAGGGAAAAAATTAGTTTTCCGATAACCCCCATTAACTACAGGGGTCATTGTGGGCAAAGTGAATGGGATTAGAAATCTGCTAAGAGCTGCAGTATATGGTACACAGTGACTGACAAGCCTTTCGCTGAGTAGTTACAAATGGGACTAATGGTTTAAACTTGTTAGTCATTGTCAGAGGCTCTGATCCTTGAGTCAGCCATGGAAACTATGGCAGAAATCGATAAGGCGCCACTTTCTGCAGTGAACTGCCAGACCATATAGATTGCCTGGAGGGAAATGCTGTGTTCCCTCCCAGGCTGCCAGATGAAAGCAGGCAGCTAAATCTCCAGGAAGATTGACCACACTGCTCGGGGCAATTAGGCCTTTCACCACTTTGAACAATGATTATAAATGGGGGAGAGGCTTGGGAGAGTGAGGGAAGACAGCTCTGCGTGACAAACTGAAAGCCGGAAGCCATTTTGGGGGAACTGTGTCAGTTTCACGGTCACCAAGGGCATTTCCTCCCCCACCCCCGCCCCCCTTTCCCTTGTTCAGATTGTTATACAATGAATGTTCTGGGGCTGCCGCTTTTCTTTCCTTCTTGCTTTTCCTTTATTTTTCTTTAGAAGCCGGAGAGGGGAGGGCAGGCAGCGAGAGCAACTCTTGGTTGATGATAAACTGTAAAACTACAGCTGAGCTCCATTAATCTGGCCAAGCCCTGAAGCTCGGGTCCTGAGAGCTGTCGGAGGAGAACTTCCTGTTGGGCACATTTTAAAACAATCACATCCCATTGTTCAGTGCCTTTTTGGGTAGAGCCCCGTTAGGGTGCCAAAATCATCAGCGAAAGAAAGTGCATGTTCACGCAGCAATTACAGACAAGCTGCAGACTTTCAGCAGGCTGCAAGGGGCAAGGTGCTGGGGCCCATTTGGCAGGGGCTCTGCTTTGGAGAGCAGCCCTGAGTCTGATGCACGCAAAGCTGCACCCAGCGTTAGTACTACGCGTGGGCCAAACGGTCCGTGGCTGCCTGGGCTGCGGCAAGCCCAGATGGACAAGAGGAAAGGAGCTATAGGAAATGTGTAAGGCTTGTCCTGGTGCTGAGGCCCAAACGCAGGACAGCTCAGCCTCCTACTGAAGAGTTTCTGGCCTCTTTCTGCTTCACCAATTTGGCATTTCTGTTCAAATTTCAACGGGGCATGCATCGCCTTTCTGTTGCTCTGGTTGTTGAATTCCATTCCCTTTCTATTACTGGCTTCATGACTGAGTTGTTTAGTTTTTAGTTTTTTTTTTTCTTTTCTTAACAGGCTCTGGCTCCTGTTTAACTGTTGACTTTAAGTGATACTGTAAACCATGTTCTGCTAAGTATTGTTTAAATCTCCAGTGGTTGAGGAGGCAAGATGCTGTGGGAATGATCCCAAATTGCTACCCTGTGGGGCAGCTGTCAATCAGAGGTTCTGGACCATTTCCTCACCCTAGTGAATCTAGCCTTTGGTGGAGAGTGTTGAAAAGTCTACTTTTTGACATTTGCTTGGCAGCTGGTAACTGGGAAAATGTTTGCATTTTAAAGATGTGTTGACCAAGAATTAAAATGCTGACTTTCATTAGAAGACAAGAGAATGCTTGGAGGGCATGAGAGCTGTGAGTTCTTAAAGGAGGCGGTCTCTTCTGCTGGAGAGAGATTCAGGAGAATTTTTTGTTGCTGTTTTCTGTTGCATGGAAAGTGGGGCTCAGGCTCTAAAGGGGTAGATAATCGGGCATTTCTTTTCTCACCCTCAATACATTAAACATCTATGGAACATCATGCACTGTTAGAAACTTCAGCCCAGGTGGCTCCTAGGCAGACAGGAAACTTCACGTTACCTACTTGCGATTCCGCAAGGATGGATCAGCCACTTATGAAAACAAAGGGGAATTATAACTGCTGCCTGAATCTTAATCACGATCATAAGTGAAATAAAATGAAGCAATTTATTTGATTTGGAGAATTCTTTTGTAAAGTAAGTGAATAGGCTTTCTTCAACCTCTTTTATTGTGTGAAAGGAGAATTCTTTCTACAAATCAAGTACATTGAAAAGGAGATATTAACTCTTTTAGGCAAGCAGGGAATTACTGGTTGCTTCAGAAAAAAAAGAATCAGAGAATGGTTAGGTCCTGGAAGAATTTGTAGAATTCAGAAAATTCAGCCTTTGGAAGACAGTTGCTTTAGTAATACTACTTTCAGCTGTGGTTCTTCTTATATCGTAATTCTACAGATAACAGGGTGGTGTTCTACATCACCGGTATGGAAGCTGGGAGACATGAATTCTAGTTTTGATTGTATCCTGGGGCATGGGAGTGAGCTAGTGCCTACATCTCCTTGCCCCTCTTTTTTACCCATAAAAGGGAGGACTTCGCTAATCAACTGTAAGGTCCTCTGGTCAGCAGAATGATGGATCCCCCACACACACCAAAAGGGTCCACATCCTGATCCCAGGAACCTGTAAGTACGTTATTCTGTGGTGTGAAAGAGACTTTGCAGATACAATTAAGTTATGGATCTTCACATTGGGAGATTATCCTGGATTATTTGGGTGAGTCCAGTGTAATCACAAGGGTCCTTCAATGAAGGAAGAGGGAGGAAGAAGACTCAGGGAGAGGTGACCACGGAAGCAGGGTTGGAGTGATGCAGTATGAGAAGGACTCAACCTGCCATTGGTGGCTTTGAGGACAGACAGAGGCCATAAAGCAACGAATGTGGGCAGCCTCTGGAATCTAGAACAAGCAAAGAAATGACTTCTCTTCTAGAGCCTCCAGAAGGAGGGCAGCCCTGCTGATGCCTTGATTTTAGCCCAGGGAGACCCACCCGTTTTGGACTTCTGACCTCCAGAGCTGTAAGATAATGAATTTGTGTTGCTTTAAAGCTACTAAATGTTTGGTAATTTGTTACAGTAGCAATAGTAAACTAATATAGATCCCTTTCAGCAATAACTTTCCATGAAACTCTGAACATGCAGTATATGGAGGGTCAGTGGAAAATTCCAAGATAGTGTGTGCTAAAAGATGGGTACTAACAACGACTTGAGTGTGAAATCTAGGGCCTACGGGAGAGAAGGCCTGTAAGAGCAGAACCAGTTAGGAAGGGAGCCCATGAAGGAAGAGGACAGTGGAAAAGATACTTGTGGCAGAAGAAGCATACTTTAGCATTTGCTTCAGCTTGAGGTATTTGAAACAGCCCTAAGTATTTTTTTTTCTTTGATTGGCAGGGTGGAGAATGTTGACAGATATGGCTTTAGAAGGAACAGAATCTTAGAAAGGGCCATTGAGATTGATCTTCTTGTAATGAATGTCAGAAGGCACTCTACAGCATCCCTGGAAATGTTAGAATATAACTAGAGAAAAGGCCCTCGCCACTCCCTGGAACAGCACTTCTATTATTGGGCAGCCTTACTTCTTAAATAATTTTCCTGTATAAAACCAATTCTGTCTTCTTATAGTGTCCACTCGTTGATCTTGGTTTCCTTTGTACACGAATTTTTGTTGCTCAGAAGACCTTAAGACCAACATCTGTTAATGAAGGGGATGTGGGCATGGGCTTTGGGGCAAAGTTCAGAACTAGAGAGAGATGTATTAAAACCCCCAAATCATTTGCATATAGACAGAGGCATTCAGATTGGGGGGGGCGGATTTAAAAGTACTGAAAAGACTAAAATAGCTCTGAAATATTCTACTAGTGTTTATACTGCTGTATTCCCAGTGCTACCAACTGTACTATATCGTAGTAGGCACTTAACAAATGTTTGCTGATTCAATGAATATATTTTGTTAATGACAATGAAGGACACCAGTAGTAAGTAAATTAGAAATGATGAAAAAACAACCTGAATAATCAGTTCAGATTCATTAAACTGGGAACAAGGCATGCCTGGAATATAATAATAGCTTTTGCTTTTTTTTTTCTGATTTGAAAGTCTGCAAGCTGTACCCCTTTAGCATCTTAAAACGGACTTGCTGTGTTCCACTAGACTGTGTGTGGTATGCAGAAGTCCTTGTATGCTTTCCTTTAAGAAACTTGTGAGGTCACCAGGAAACCAGGAGATCATTGCCTCTTATCGAAGAGTGTCCAGCACTTTTTCCTCCCAGGCAAATCTAATGAAGTCATGTGGGTAGCTGTAACCTCCCAATAACACAGGATGTGGAGGTTACATTGGGCATTGAACAATTAATCAGCGTTGCGGCGTAACAGCTCGAATATGGAAATTCTAAAGGTCCTACATGTTGATAAATGGCCAATTTATGCTAAGTTACATCAAGTGTATTGGGGCGTTTGGAGCTCTCACTGCACCATCATGACATGGTCATTATCAGACCGCAAGTCCTCCAAAGAAATGACATGCCTCAGGAAGCAAGATTTGCGGGTAGAGCCTGCCTCTTTCTAGACTCAGTGTGAGGCCGGCTTGCTGTAAATGAGGCCGTGCAGCATGGAGATGAGCTCATGTGCAGCAGCTGTATGGAGGAAAGCAGTTATAACACAGAGGCAACTCCACGTGCAGGAACTAGCACCTCCTGAAATATGATCACCTCCGCTTCATGAGGGAGGGAGATGCCAAGCTGAAATACACACACAGCCATAATGAAAGAGACCGGAATATAGTAGAGCAGGGAAGGGAGGAGCTGGGCTGGAAGCTAAGGACTTGGCAGAGGCCGTGGTTGGAAACTCTTTTAGCCCCTCTGACTCTGAAGTAGGATTCTTCTAGTAATAGCACGGTCCACACTTTTCTTTGTTTCATGTGGAGGATACTTAAGTGAGGGCATTAGGGTTTTTTCCTTCTGTTGATTGTACTAGACGTGACCGTTTCTTCCTTCCCATTGTCATACCCTCTTCCTAGAGGACCCCTTTCTCAGAAAATGGTTGGGCATTGGGCCAGGCGGGCAGGCCCGGTGGGTTGGATGAGGGACTGCTACTGGACTAGGCCAAGTCTACTACCCCTCCACACAGTTTAAAGCCTTGTTTGGTATTCGAAGGTGTGGTGATGGAAAGTTGGGCCCGGGCTGCTCATTTCTGCCACGTGCTCAGTGAAGCAGAAGAGGCCAGTCTGCAGACCGAACAGGAGCCCAGTAGCTACATAGACACACGGACTAGAAATGACATGGTCTGAAAGAGATCACTCAGTCGTCTTCTGACCTTCCTAGTTAGTAGTCTCTTGTGAAGTCCTGCTGTGATTCCTTTGCCTAGTTGGTGTGAGGTACTCGTATACCCTTCCATCAATTGTCCCTTTCTTAATTCTACTTTGAGTGGCTTTCTGTTTCTGAGACTGATTAATCGAAGAACTCCCGTCCCCTGCCTCCCTTAGCTGAGCGCTTACCACGTACCCAGATGTGTTTTGGTGACTTAGGAGTAGCATCTTATTAAATGCGTTCCCTAACACTCAAAGGCAGATCTGGTTATTTCGTTTTTTTGCACGAGGAAATAGACTCTGGAAGGTTAGATAATATCTCTGAAGTCACACAGTTGATAAGTGAGGGAAGTGGTGATTTCTATTGAAGTTACATTTGCATCGAAATTGATTTTGCATTTTCTGTGAAATCATTAAACCACCTACTATATAGTAAATGACTTATGCTATAATTTGAGAACAGAGTCTATGTTGAATTACTGAATCAACTTGGGAATAGGACTAGAAACCAAATCATCTTTATTTAAAAAGCTAACACTACCTATGTTTACTTGAGGGTTGAAAACTTTCATAAGCCTTAAAGGAAATAGGCTACGCATAAGGATCTCGCTGGGGTAGAGAGAAGGGGAGGCAGATTTAGAAGTGTTACCTAGGTTCTTTATAGCCTATTCTTGTTTATGGCTTGCTGACGTATCAACTCTCTGATGCCAAAAAGGGTGAAAGAGGCCATTGGATATTTAGTGAATTGCTCATCTTAGCCTCTTTTATGGAATGGATAATCAGAGATAATTAGATGAGTGTTATATTACCTCAATCAGACACTCTGATACTCTGCTTTCCTGGCTTCATGTTTCTTTGGGGCATAAGGAAATAAACATATCCTTTAATTCGTAACATTTAGGATCTTTGTCCTCTTACATTTTTATTTTGCCTCCCCGCCCCCCCGCCCCGCCTTGATGTTAGCTTTCCTTACCATCATCTGGGGGCAATCAGGGTCTTTGTGGCCATTACTGCTCCCCCCCCCCCCCCCCCCCACACACATATTCAGTGTTCTAGCCAAGCTAAACTGCCTGCAGTTCCTCATACATCCATGTGCTCGGGCCGCTCTGTCTGGTGCTTCCTGCCCCTCAACCCACATCACTCCTCAGTCTAAACGAGTAAATATTACCCATCCTTCAAGACTCAGTTAAAATGTTACTCCTTCCTAATGAGTTTTTCCTTGATTACCAGAAAAAACTGCAGCAGCATCATCCTGATCTGAATGCTCAAGACATTCTAGCTGCACCACTCTTATCCCTCATACTCAAAACCTGGGTATTATTGTGTGTCTGCACGTGGCTTTTCATTACTGCACTATAAGTGACTTAAAGGCAGGATGACTTTTGATCGATTATGTCCATCCTCCCTAACACTCACAGAGGACCTTTCATGAAATGAGTATTCGATAAGTAGATGCTTGCTAAATTAACAAATACTTTTCTGTAATCTTAGTGTAGTTCTCATCTGATATTTACATTTCTTATCTCCTGGAATACTAAGAGAGTGTACACATTTGTCAAATGTAGCACACTTTTGTTTTATTATACAGGTTTAGTAAATGAGGGAGAACAGAAACAGTCATTGAAAAATGTTTTTTAATATGATTCCTTGAGGAAGAAGAAACCCTGAGTTAGCTGTTTTTCAGTGTCACCTGTTCTTTGGGATTGTGTGGGAGCGGTCTTGTTCCAACAGGCCCTATCGGCTGGAGGTGACAGCCACCTTATTGATGTGATAACGTGGACTCTCCTAGACAGGATGCTTAGCTCTAATTAATATGAAACCCTGACTGAACTGGCTTAAACAAAAGGGCAGATTATCAGTACACTTTACAAGAGGTCTGGAGGTAGGGTAGCTCCAGGACCAGTTAAATTCATGTCTCAACTATATCAGAGACCTAGGTGCTTTCCTCTTAGCTTGTTGCCTTTGTTCCCATGCTAGCTAAAATCTTCATGATTTTAGTGGGTCTGACAGTCACGTGCAGGCACAGTGATATCCAATGGAAAAAGAGGACCGGCCTTTCTTGGAGTGTTTTTGACGGCATTAAACACATGACAGAAGCCCTGCGGCAGTCTCCTCCTTATTTCTTAGCCAGAGTTGAGTCACAGGACTGTCCCCAAACCACTTTTGGTAAAGGCATTGGGATTTCCACTGTTGGATTAAACTTTGAGGATTTACCTCTGATTTTGGAATAGGGTCACCATCATGTCTAGAAGGTGTGTGGCTCAGTGGAATCAGGCTTCTGTCTTTTGGAAGGCAATACCAGTATTTGCCAAAACAGAATGAAAATATGCTGTTACATAGATCAGTGATTCTCAACTCTGGGGCACGGAGAGATGCAGACAATTTTGCCCCCCTGTCACCAGGGGACATTTTTGGTGGTCATTAGCCAGGGGCAGGGGAGAGGCTGCTACTGGCTTCTTGTGACCAGAGGTCAGGGAAGCATCTGACAATGCACAGGACAGACCCCTACAAAAAAGAATTATTTGGCCCCAAGTGTCAGTAGTGCTGAGGTTGAGAATCTTTGACATGGTTATAACTGCCCTCCGGGGCTGACACATTGCCTAAAAATCTTACTGTTTATTCATCACATTGACTTGAGACATTAAGGACCACTGTTCATATATAATATTTTACTTTGGAGGAATAATATGCCAATGAATTATCGTCCATTTGAACAGTAGCAAATATATTTAATCGAATTACCAGGCCAGCCATTTAGCAAGACCCTAGGGAAGTGAATGTGATATGTAGCAGGGTAGGTTCTGACAATGAGACTGAAGCCAAAGAAAGAATGAGTCCAGGAGACCAACGTGTTGCAGGTACAGTCACATTCAGCATTTTACTGAATGCAGTAAAGAATGACCAAGGGTCAAGAAAAAGGGAGAAATACTATTTAGTTGAATGCCTACTACTGTAGCAGGAACCACCCGAGAAAATTTATTATATGTATTCTAATAATTTTCCAGGTGAGAAAATGGAGTTTCAGTGATGTGAAGAGAATGGTTGAAAAAACATTATGTTTAAGAGAAAAAGAAAGTTCCCTTCTGATTTTATTATGAGAATTATTTTCACTCTTTAGATGTTTTTTCCATATCTGAGTAAGTGAGAATTACTTGACCTCGTTACTTAGGAGGAATTTGAAATGCACCAGTTGGAATTTTGAGACTGGCTAGTTCAGTAAAAAATACTTGTCACGCTTCCCCTCCATTGTTTTTCTCCCATGTATTATCCCTGAAATGATAGCTGATTCTGTACATCAGTCTCTCAGACCATTAGAATATCATTTTCTTTCAAAATTGCAGGTATGCGTTACTTATTTTGTATTCTATACAGCTTCTAGAACAAAGGGCTGTACATGGTAGATATAATGAACATTTCTTAATATTTTTGGCTGTCCAGCTTCCAATTCCCCTTTCTTTGAGGGGAGAATCCACCATCGTGTTGAGATGCAGAACTCCTTGTCTCCCACCAAGAAAGCTGAAAGATTCATACTCTCCCTTTTTCTGCTCTCTGGTCACTACGGCAAAGGGCATGTGACCTAAGCATCACCAATGTGATGCTCTCCCCTTGGATGTTGTACCACAGAGATCTTGGAAGCCAAGGATTCTAGATGGTGTAGTTACAAGGTGGAAGCTGTATGGGTCCTTAAGTCCCTGCTGGGAGAAGAGCTTTTGGGGATAAACCTGTGACCCACACTGGACTCTGTGACATGTCAGGCCAGTAAAATTTCAGTCCATTTTGACTAATGCATCAATGAAAAAGTATTTGTCACTCAAAGTGCTTAAAAACAATTATCCAGTGGGGTAGAGTGTGAAAAGTAAAAACAGAAGTTTTATAGTCTGACAGGACTGTTTGGAACTCCAGTTCTACCACCTACTAATTGAGTGACTTTAGACATTAGTTGAAGGGAACCTAGAGATAAGTACTAGGCAGTGTTTTGTTTTTTTTTAAAGCTAGAAAGAGGATATATGGGTCCAGGTAAACAAGTGAAAAAAGTCCTATTAAAGCCTCCCCATCTTCAAGACTACATATTCACCAAGAAACTTCATCTCACTTTGGTTTCCCAAAATTGCTTCTCTATTTTTCTCTGAAAAGTGTTCTATTGTATTTCTCACATAAACTAATCTCTTGTGAATTTGGATGACACAAGCTATTTTTAAAAATAGGTCTTATTCATGCCTTGATGAGCTGAAATGTGCTTTAGATCTGGCAGCCGGAAGTTAAAATTCCACAGTCCGTAGGTGACCTAGAGCCTTCCGCTTGCCCATCTGCCTCTCCCCTAAACTTGCTGCGGAACGCTCAGGTGCTGCCCGGTTTGGTTATCCAGATTCAGGCATTACTGTTGCCCCTCATTTTGCCTCCTCAAAGCAACATGACGGAAATTCAGCATTAGATGACTTGAAACTAGCATTTCACAGAAATTATTCTTCTGTGCCGAAGAGCTCACTCTAACATAATGTCCAATCTTCCCACAATTATCACAGTTCCTTTCCCTGCTGAGCACTCTGAAGCATTTTTGCTAAGTAGTTACAGAACCGCAGTGGAAATAGTCCTGGTCTCTCGTGGTCAGATTTGCAAATTTATCCCAGACCATTGCAGACCCTGTACACGTGCTTCACATTTGCAGAAAGCCTACTGTTATGCCAAACAGGTAAGTGGGTTATTCTGGGGCGCCCTCTTGGCCATTAGTCTTACTGCAGTGGGATTTTGGTGCACCGGGCTAGAACTCCCAACAGCTCCTCAATGAATTTTATATTAGCAGGCAAATGAAACACTCAACCAAGTGAAAGGAATTCATAACGCCGAGGCTTCCTCGGATTGGAATGTGCTGTGCATTTCGCAAAAAAAGGATCGTGGCTATCAGTGTGTGATGACTAATCTAGATAAATTGCCCCTTTACAACACATCTGGCTTCAAGTTGTTTAAATGAGTGAGTTCAGCCGTAGAACAATAGCTGAACTAGAGCCTACAAATTCATATGCTTCCTACACGTGCATAAATGCTCAATGATGAACTTGATAATGATTGGGAACCCCTCATTTCTGAGAGAATGGGAAGTCTGTACCGAGTTTCTTTGCTGGACATTAATTAGGATAGTATAATAAAGCTTAAGAAGTAGTCTTCCAAGAAAGGTAGTTCGAATTCATGTTTATGCAAGCTCTTTATTAACCTGAAAATGCACTTCAAAGGTGATGTAGGAAAAGCTTTTTTCTTCTTAATTGGCATTTTAGTAAATATCACAAATCTTTCCATTTTATACCTATTCTCGTTATATCCATGGCCAAAGACTTTGGCTATCTAGCTTCCAATCCCCATTTGTATTGGGAGAGAATCGACCATTGTGTTGAGATGCAGAACACTGCCTCCCACCAAGAAAGGTGAAAGATTCATACTTTCCCTTTCCCTGCCCTCTGGTCACCAGGGCAAAGGGCATGTGACCTAAGCATCACCAACATGATGCTCTCCCCTTGGATGTTGTACCACAGAGATCACAACAACAACCTACCCAATGTGTTTGCCATTATCCTCTTCTGGCTGGAATGTGTTGACGAGCTTATCACCTTCAGGAGATCCTTTGTAGCAGACTCATAGAGTTTAGAGTTGGAAGAACCTTAAAGGTCCTCTACTCCAACCATCTTAGTTTACAAAATAGAAAAGGGAGTCTCCATTTAAGACAAGTCCAACTAACACTGTGATGTGGTTGCCAAGGAGCTCATGAAATATCAGGCTGTATTAAATCAGAGCACGAGTGCGCTAAGTGGTGATGATTTCACCATACTCTGAACTTCCCAGGTCGCTCCAGTAGCATTGTTTACTTCAGAGTGCAACCCATTAAGAGAAACATGGGAAAGATGAGCTGATTCATAGAAACAGGCCCATGATAGTAAGAGATCTTAAAATCATGCCCCCCAAAACAGTTGATGGAACTCTGCACAAAGGAAGGCTCAGGAGGAACTTGACAGCTGTCTTTGAATAAAGGAGGAGAGGTCATGTGGAGGCAGAAGCTCCTGAGGTTATGTGTAGAGTTTATATATAGGGGAGCACTTATATTTTGGGGTGAAGTAGGTCCATAGAATTAGCCAGATTCTCAAAGACTAAAGACCAACGTGCTATACTTACTCTGTTTGGCTGAAGGGGGCAAAACAATGACGAATAACGCCCAGTTGCAAGGAGATAAGATCTGGCTATATCAGGAATATTATTTTTTAAATTTGAAACGTTTCTATGTGGACCGGTATGCTTCCAGATGGAGTTAGTTTCTCATCACTCGATATTTCTAAGTTCCAGACTTAGCAGGAATGGTCTAGAGAAGACTGGTGCTTCAGAGCAGAGTTGGGTTCAACTGCTTCTGTGGTTCATACCCGTTCTGAATTTCAGGGTTCCTGTAACTCACAGAAATTACGCTTACAGGTCATGAACTTAATCTGTGGTGTGGATCCCAATAGCCCCAATATCTGTATTTCTTTCTCATTGTCTTCCTGTCACTGATTTCTCCTGGCTTAAAATAGGTGTACTTAGGCAAAGATCCTCGACAAAAACACTCAAGTACTCAAGGGATTCCCTAACCACATCTTAATAAAGGATATTAAAAAAATTTAATCAGGGGCTTCCCTGGTGGCGCAATGGTTGGGAGCCCGCCTGCTGATGCAGGGGACACGGGTTCATGCCCCGGTCCGGGAGGGTCCCACATGCCGCGGAGCAGCTGATCCCGTGGGCCATGGCTGCTGAGCCTGTGCGTCCGGAGCCTGTGCCCTGCGGCGGGAGAGGCCACGGCGGTGAGAGGCCCGCGTACCAAAAAAAAAAAAAAAAAAATTTAATCAGCATATTTTATATGATAACTCTGAATGTATGGGGATGCTGAATTCGGAGACCTCATAGGTTGTTGTTCTTCATGAAGTATAAGAACTCAGGCTGAGAAAATGCATCTTCAATTGATCTGGTTATTGTATGATTTATTGTAAAATCAGAAAGTATTAATAAAGGCTATCATTAGCTTTATTACTGTATATTTATGATTATATATGTGTTACTTTATATTACATACAAATATTACTGAATATTATGTGCTAGACATGGAAACTAGTACTTTAGAAGTGTATCTCACTTAATCTTTACTGTGCTTAATGAAGATTGCTCTATTATTACCCCTGTTTTGTATATGGAAATTAAAGTCTCTAGAAGTCTCACATTTGCCGAGGGGCAAAGCTGGTTAGATAAACCGCGGTGGGCACCGTTTTAGTTAGGTCGCGCAGTGACTTTGTAATATGTCAGTTTCTCAAGGCTGAACCACATTTCCCAGAACTCCCTTCCTGTATACGTCCAGTTACGGTAGGCCATGTGAGATGGCTTTGTGGGAGATTTGGAGGGCGGAAGTGGAGCAGCAGCCATGTCACAGCTCACATGCAGCGTCACTGTCTGCTGGCTCACCTTGTTGGCAGGAGACAGTGGCCGGGCTTGCCTCTGCTCCCCTTCCCCGAGACCCTCCTTCACCTCTTCCAGCTCCGGGGCCAAGTATGTGTGCTTAGCTTTACAACGTGGCCTCCCCCACCTTTCTACCTTCTGCAGACACTCAGCGCATGAAGGTCAGAGCCAGTAAGAACTCTCAGGGGCTTTCTAACATCTTTCTGGTGTTCCAGCTTCCCGTTGATCCCCCCCACCTTATCTCTTCCCTTCCCAACAGCCTTTCCTGCTCACCTCACTCCTCAGCGCTACTTCCGAAGACAGTGGCCTTGCAGAAGGCGCTTAACCAGCCCCCACGATTACGTAAGTCAAGTCCCTGTAACAAAGATACGCTCTCCCGGGCTTCCCTGGCGGCGCGGTGGTTGGGAGTCCGCCTGCCGATGCAGGGGACACGAGTTCGTGCCCCGGTCCGGGAAGATCCCACGTGCCGCGGAGCGGCTGGGCCCGTGAGCCATGGCTGCTGAGCCTGCGCGTCCGGAGCCTGTGCTCCACAACGAGAGAGGCCACAGCAGTGAGAGGCCCGCGTACCGCAAAAAAGGAAAAAAAAAAAAAAGATACGCTCTCTCCAGTCTACTTCTGTCAGTCAGTCAGGGTTCAGTCTTACTTACACTTTCTAGTGCTTCTCTGATTGAGCCCTGCGCCACTGATACAGGTACATCAGGGAGTGACCTTGATTTGCTTATTGAAGCTGGCATGTTTCCTATTTTCCACTATGGCAGACCTTATTTCTGGACCCTGGAAACATTCAGTGCAATCTGTGAAAAAGCAAATCTCTCTCCATATTTCAACCCCAAGACAGAAGAAATATGGGGTGTAACAGAGAGTAGGAGGACAGTACAGGCAGAAATGAACACTTCCAACGTATGGAGGCAGCCTAGACAGAGCACAGTTAGGCTGCCAGGTTCAAGTCCTGGTTTTTCTGCAGTTTACATGCTGTGTGATGCCGGGCAAGTTACTGACCTTCTCTGGGCCTATCTCCTCATCTGCTAAAAAGAATAGTATTAGTATGTACATCATAGGGTGTGTGAAGACTGAACGAGCAAACATATGTGAAGTGCTTAGAACAGCGAAAGCTTTATGTTAGTGTTTGCTGTTACTATTATTGTTATTATAGGAGAGGGAAGTGGTCTCTATGTCCTTTTCTAGGGATGTTTTAATTTCATCCAACTTCTTAGGGAGGAGGCCCTCCATTCCAAAAGGCCCCTGCAGCCTTTCTTCAGGCCTTCTGCTATCCTATCTTACCACCCACTTCCCTTCCCTTTGACTCTATCTTGCCTTTGTCTTTCAGGTTTTTTTTTTTTTTTTTTTGAGGGTTAAGAAAAGGAAACAGGTGCATGAGGAAGACAGCAGGGGGTATGGGGGGTAAGAAACAAGGAAGAAATTAACGAAAAGAGTTTCAGTTAACTTATTTCCTTGTATCAAGGCTTGTTATAATCTAAAGAGAATAGGGGGCATGACATACAAGGGAAACGGAATGATCTCAATTGAACGGGCTCATCCTGGTGGCAGGCACCTTATAACAGCCATGGTCTGGGTAGCAATTTTACAGACTCTGTGTGTACTCTGCACTCACACATACCGAAGAGGAGGTGGGCTGGTGGTGGAGAAAAGGTACCGTCCTCATCCTGCAGTTGAGCTCTATCATGCACCTTTGAGAAATGTGTTTCATTCCCACACACATTCTAGTACGATTTTTGTTTTTTTTCTGGCCTTCCCTGGAACAGCTCACCTTTCCTGGCTCTACAAGATAGGAGAAACCTCTTGAATGCAGCTGCTTGTTTGGGCTGGTAGAGAGCCCTGAGCAGACATTTATTCATTCCTTTTAGAAGACAACCTCTTCCTTCCCTCTGGAGTTATCTCTTGCCAAAGTGGCTGCTGTCTGGCAACCAGGCAGTCCAGGATGGTCAAGTTTCCAATGTCACCACGCAAATGGCAGTTCCAAGGACTGAAGTCAAGGATGGAAATGCCAAACCTTAAATGTCCCTCAAATACACGTTTTCCCAAGTAGTGATTTGCCACAGAAATAAACAGCAGTTAATGCCCAAAGTCCCCCCTCTCCGCACCTCCGTTTCCCTCCCCGTGTTCCAAAACCATTACACGGAGTACTTTGTGATAAAAAGATGTCTCGGT
The DNA here is from genome assembly GCF_059928025.1 of Delphinapterus leucas. Lineage (NCBI taxonomy): Eukaryota > Metazoa > Chordata > Mammalia > Artiodactyla > Monodontidae > Delphinapterus > Delphinapterus leucas. Next base: position 83,452,129 of record NC_143134.1, read on the forward strand.
GTGGCCCACTTAGTATTTTGAAGCATAGAAACGGAAGATGGTAGGGCACATATGCCGCAGAACCACTAAATGACAGTATCATCACTGGCCTAGTTTTCTGAGTCACTGTGACAGACACAAGGGGATTGCTTTTAAAGCTGCTCATGACACATCAAGAAGAGGGAAGAGGATATCCCTGCTTTAGAAAAGAGACTTAAAGAATCTTCTTTCTGACTTGGAAATAAGTTGTGAATTCAGACTTTTTTTTTTTAAGACCATGCACAGACAATAAAAGGCAAATGACAAGGAACTTACCTGAAGACCCCGATAGACGTACCTTACCCAATAGCCTGTGAGTACACCAGAGGAGAGAACGGGGCACTGTTTTGGCTATTTAGGGTGCTGGGGATGGCATCAGATTCTGCAGGGGAAATTTCGCCACAGAGCAATGAGCCAAGGAAGACATTACTGTTTAACTCTCATAGGCTGCTGTAATTCAGTGTCCTCGCCATGAACAGCAAGTGAGTCCGGCTAACGAACGCAGAAGGTTGGACTGGTTTTCTTTTGAGGAGCCCCAGGAGAATTTCCATAGTGTCTTTTTGCTCACATAACCCAGTTCTTCTTTTCTTGCTTGTGCGGTTACTACTCCACCTCTGGGTCTGGATGGGATCAGGAGGAATGAGAGGATGAACTCTCAAGAAGAGCTGGGCCAGCTTTTGATGATTCTGAGAGAGACGAGCGAGCTTCTGGGGGGACCGCTGATGTCTTTAATATTTGCCCCTTGGAGAAAGCTGGTAGCTCAAGTTGTTTGACCCTTACACGCAAATCCCAGATGAAAGGAAAAACAAACAAACAACTTACCATCATTCAAGTTCTTTCATCGAAGCAAACAAGTCAACAGACAGAAAATAAATCCACACTATGTGCCCTGATTGAATCATTGTACTGGTAAAGATCCCTGGGATAATCCCCTTTTGAGATTGTTGCTTTATATCAAAACTTTTTTCTTTAGTCACTAGATTGTCTACTAAATTAGTTGAAGCTTGTAGAGTTTAAATGAAAAGGCAACAGTTGGAATTTTAATGCCATATGGAGTTGGCAGCTTTAGGAACTAAAAATTTAGGACTCCCTGTTAAATATGAATTCCAGGTAAATTAAATAATATTTTAGTATAAGTATGCCTCAAATATTACATGGGTCATACTTTTACTAAAAATGTTCACTATTCAACTGAGATACTAAAAATATTTGTTCACCTGAAATTCAGTTTCAGGTTTTAACTCCCAGTTAAAACTGGGAGTTCAATATTTTATCTGGCAAACCTAGCGCCGTACTAAGTTAGCATAGTAAGATTGTAATAGACTCTTAGGTGAATATTTTCAAGGGATTGGATGGGGGTGTGTGGGGGATGCATTTACTTGTGCCTGGGCACCCTGACTCCTGATCACCAGGCTGTTCTTGTTAAGAAGGCCTTCACTTGTTGTCCTGGTAACAGAACCACCAGTGGCCATCCCTCCAGGGCAGCCCAAGCCCTGGGGGCTTCTATTACCCCCAAGGAGGTCTGCTGGAGAGGATCTGTTTCTCTCCAGGCCCCATGGAGACCTGAAGACAGCTGAAACAATGCCACCTCTCCTTCTGTCAGGGTGTAGCATGTTCTGCCAGGAGTGAAGAGAACGCCCCCTTTTTGATTAGGAATCTTCTCCTCTTTTCCAGCTGGGACTAGAAAAAAAGAAAGCTGTATCAGGACTTACTTTTGGATGCACTCACACTCTGTGTTTTCTGTGTAATGGTGGCCAACCCCCAAACCTGAAAGACCACCTTTAATGAGGTTCATGCGGACATTCACGCAGAGTGATGTAAGTTCTGTACAATAGTGAAGGGTAAATTTGGGCTGCAGAAGAGTTGTTGGATATAACTTCTTTTGGCTTTGGGGATATTATTTTGTGGAATTCGAATGAATGAATTTTTTAAAATAATGTAACTTGGGAAAGAAGACATTTTTGACAGGTCTTAAAGTGAGAAAATAAAGTCGAAAGTGGGACGTTTCTGACTGTTCAATATTTTCTTCATTTGCTGATTCATTGATTCATTTTAGAAGAGTTTACTGAGCACCTACTGTGTACTAAGCACAGCTCTGGGTATTCGGAGGGGGGGGACGTGACACGGTTCTTGACTGCCGTTGGCTACTTGCAGTTGGTTGAAAGCCTGGCAGAAGAGACATATAATTAGTTGCAGATAATGCAGTATAACAAGTGCTATGAGAGAGGTAATTTGGGCTCTCTTTTCAGTGATAGAGGAGGGGCTGGTCACAGGCTGGGTGGCAGGGGGGGGAGAATAGAAGGTTTCTTGGAGGAGGTGGTGGCTGAAATGGGCTTTGAAGGGGAAGATGAAGAATTGGAGGAAGGTTGTTCCAGGTGTAGAGCGTAGCATATGTGAAGGCCCCAAAGGGGAGGGCTCATTGTGTGAGAGGTTTCCAGAAGTCTTGTTGTAGTATGTGGGGAGGAATAGGGTGGAGAAAAGTGAGGCTGGAAAGATGGTACAGGTCAAATCTCCAAGGGCTGCTCATCATAATTGGGGATTTGGATGTTAACCTGAGAGCAGTGGGGAGCCAGCAAGGGCTTCCAGTCTTGGGAGCAGCGTGGCCAGATCTGCATTTTTGAGTCATCACTTTGGCTGCAGATTGGAGAAGAGAGAGGTCTGAGGCAAGACCTGAGTCAAGTGACTGGTTTGAAGATAGTGTCAGTCATCCAAAATGGTCATGTGGGTGGCCAGAGCAAGGTGTTAGAGAGGAGGAGAAGTGGGGGTACCTTGATTTGGGGTCTTTGGAATGATTAGCCTTGAGTGGCCCTGTGGATTGAAAGTTTGGGGCAGAGGGAGGTGCCAGTGACTTGGGCAACTGGGAGACAGGAGGGATGACACAGAGATGGAAAGGAAGACAGGTTGGGACAATGTGTAAAGAAGCTGAGAAGTCATTACATTACTTTAGAACTTCCTCAAAGTAAGTGGGATGACCATCTACCTACCTCAGTTCAGTTATACCCAGCAGCCATTTTTTGACAACTTAATGTGGGCCAGAGACTGGGGTCACAGGGATGATGTCAGGGTTTTCCCCTGCACTGTGGAAGCTCTTGGGCAACCATGGACCTCAGGGTCTGTTGAGGGAGAGGGGGACACACACACACACACACACACACACACACACACACACATTCACCATCATAGGGTGTGGCTTAGGTATTTGTATCCATTAAAGTGGTTTTCTTGCTTCTAAGAGAAAACCCAACTCCACTGGACTTGAGCAATCAGATAACTTTTTTTCTCTTATGTAACATGTCCATCTTGCTTGATCAGGTTCATGCTTGGTTAGATTTAGTGCATCAAGATGTCATTAAGGGCCCTGTCTCAGCCATGTTTCTCTTTTACAGCGTCGATGTCATTCTAAAACTGTCATCTTCTCATGTTTGCAAGAAGTTTCATTTTTCTTTTTCCTTCTCTAGCAGCTCTCTCAAGAAAAGCAGGGTAGCTGCTTTCTCCAAAGCGAACAGTACACTTCTCCTCTTGCATCGTTGGCTTGATTTGAGAGTGCGTCCGTATCTGAGTCATTCATCGCCTCCAGGGATTAGATGACTGATTTCAGCCTGAGTCTTGCACTGCACCCTCAGCATTGTGGGCTGCACAGAGGGTGTGTGGGTGTCCACATAAGAATCTGGGAAGTGATCGAGAGAAAGGAAATGCTTAGTGGAGAGGTGGGCATAAAGGCTATAAGAGAGCTTGTCTCAGACTTGCCTGGTGGCGCAGTGGTCAACAATCCACCTGCCAATGCAGGGAACATGGGTTCGAGCCCTGGTCCGGGAAGATCTTACATGCTGTGGAGCAACTAAGACCGTGCACCACAACTACTGAGCCTGCGCTCTAGAGCTTGCGAGCCACAACTACCAAGCCCACGTGCCACAACTACTGAAGCCTGTGCTCTGCAGCAAGAGAAGCCACCACAGTGAGAAGCCCATGCACCACAATGAAGGGTAGCCCCCACTCGCCGCAACTAGGGAAAGCCTGTGCGCAGAAATGAAGACTCAATGCAGCCATAAATAAATAAATAAGTGATTGAATGAATAAATTTGTTAAAGAAAACAAGCTTTTTTCTCTGTTGGCACCGACACTGCAGTACACTAAGGAGCAGAGTAGGGAATGATGGAGTGTTACTGGTAAAATCATGGACGAATTTATAGAGGCAACTGGAATTCATTGAAGCTGAGCCCTGAAACATGGGAAGGAGTTTTCCAGGTGGAGAATAGGAGTGTGGAGAAGGGTGGAGGCTACTACACGTGGGGTGAAGACAGGATGTGTTGGTTCAGAGATGGTGGCTAAAGTGCAGATAGGTGGGTGTGTATGTGGAGATGGTGGGAGATGGAGGCAAAACTATCATAAGTCTGTATTCGGATACCAAGGAGCTTGAATTGCGTTCTTTTTTATGGCTGAGTAATATTCCATGGTATATATGTACCACATCTTCTTTATCCATTCATCTGTCGATGGACATTTAGGTTGCTTCCATGACCTGGCTATTGTAAATAGTGCTGCAGTGAACATTGGGGTGCGTGTATCTCTTCGAATTATGCTTTTCTCCGGATATATGCCTAGGAGTGGGATTGCAGGATCACATGGTAGCTCTATTTTTAGTTTTTTAAGGAACCTCCATACTGTTCTCCATAATGGCTGTACCAATTTATATTCTCACCAACAGTGTAGGAGGGTTCCCTTTTCTCCACACCCTCTCCAGCATTTATTGTTTGTAGATTTTTTAATGATGATCATTCTGACTGGTGTGAGGTGATACCTCATTGTAGAATGAAATAATGCCATTTGAACAAAATGGATGGACCTAGAGATTGTCATACTGAGTGAAGTAAGTCAGAGAAAGACAAATATATGATATTGCTTATATGTGGAATCTAAAATAATGGTACAAATGAACCTATTTACAAAACAGAAATAGAGTCTCAGATGTAGAAAACAAACTACAGTTACCAAGGGGGAAATGTAGATAAATTGGGAGATTGGGATTAACATATACACACTACTATATATAAAATAGATAACTAATAAGAACCTACTGTATAGCACAGGGAACTCTATACTCTGTAATGACCTATATGGGAAATAAATCTAAAAAAGAGTGGGTATGTGTATAACTGATTTACTTTGCTGTACAGCGGAAACTAACACAACATTGTAAATCAACTACACTCCAATAAAAATTAATTAAAAAAATCACAACACAGGAAAAACAGAAACAAAAAACAGAACAGAAAGCCCCGAGGAGCTTGAACACTTTGCTAAGAAAATTAAACCTCATCTAGTATGGAATAAGGAACACACCACAGTACTTATATCTCCATGTAGAAAAAGTCACAAAGCCATACCATCAGATCAGTCTGCTTATGTGGCCAGAAAGCACAACTTAAACGAGACTTTGCACAGTGTTTGCATTCAGTCAGCCGTTTTCTCTCCCATTGGCCTGCACTGATTGAGCACCCCAAGCAAGGAAGGGCAAACCCATCCTGAGCAAAGGAAAAAGTCCCTCCCCTCACAAAAAACCCTAATGGTAGGTTTCTTCAGCTGTATCTTTACTTACTCCTGGGGCACTTCTAGATTGATTTGTATAGCCTTATGGGGAAGTCCTGTTGGAAATTTCCTCTGGAATTCAGTGAAAGAGAGCTTTGTCTTCAACTTTGTAACCTTTATAGGTGTCTGGGATCTTTGAGAATAACGGGAGGGTTGGTGGAATGGAGTACTCGAAGTGTTTAGTTCATTCATTGATTCATTCATTAGGTGTGCATGTATATATATCAGGGTTTCTGGTGGGGGTGGGAAGAATCTTTAAAGCTGTCAAAGGGAGCAGAGTGGTGCAGCGGGAGCATGCTGGGCCCATACAGCTGTCAGATGGAAGGAACCAGACAACTCCAAGGGCCTTCCACTCTTTGGTTTTAGAACATTCACCAGTTGGGAGTTCTGGGGAAGCCATACTACACCAAGTTCCAATTACCATCCAAGTATATAATAAATGAGAAGAACCAGATATTGGAAAGGCAATTCTCTAATGTATAGTGTTAGTTTGGAGGCTGGGATGAAGGGTGATAGGGCAACAGTGGCCATCAATAAGACTCATGCTTGCTTCAGAGTCTCTCCTGGAGCCCGAGTGTCTATGTTCCTCTGGAGGCTAATCATCTCTGGAAAACTGAGGCACTCGGTTGTCATTCCCCTGAACTTTGTCCTTCAAATCTTGATGGACATTTGCTAGCGTTAAATGCTTGATGCTTTCTTGTAAGCTATTCTGTCTGACTCTCAACTTGTTCAGGCTCTCAGAGCCCATTTGGAGTCCATAGTCCTTCCCTCATCGGTTCTTTGTAATAGATTCTTTCTGAAATTTTCTCTTCATTTGTTCTACTCTGAAAATAATACCCTGGCTTCTCTCTAACTCATGAGCTTCTTGCTGCACTTCTCATCCTCCCACCTTACCCTCACAACTCTTTTGCCAACATGTTGTGTGTCTTGTTTCCTTGTTCTTTTTCCTTTCCCGTTTGCACCACTCACTCCTAGTAGAGCAGAGACCCACATTCCCTTCAGGGACTCGCATGACTTATTTTTGTATTAATGACAACTGTTTTCTTTCTTGGGTTGGCTCCTTATCCTCCCTTATGGACTTCAGTACAGTGAACCTCCACCTTTCAGTTTTGCAGGTTGGTTTCTGGGGGGAGTCTTTTATTTTCAGTCTTTTCAGGGAGGTTGTGGGAGTAGCCTTCCTAATGCCTCCTCTGTCACTGAGGTGTAGAGCGCTGACCTGGGGGTCCAGAACCAGCTCCAGCACTCGCTGCTGGAGCTGCCCAAGCCTTCATAGTGTAGGCGTGCATTTATTTCTCTTCTGTCTTCCAGACTCACACCCGCCCTTCTTGGGGCTGGGAGTCTGTAAGCTACATTTCCCACGCTTCCTTCCTGTTGGCATCTGCCAGTAGGAGGCTCTGGTGAGGGATCAACAGATGCGAGGAAGAAAGAGGCTAGGGCTTCAGGTTCATTTAGCGTGGTGATTTCTGAGGTATGGTGATTCTAAACTCCAGGCATGGCAACACTGTTGAAGTGTTTCCAGTCTTAGCCGAGGAGATACCTCTTCCATGGATCCAACAGTGGTGTCCCCAAGAGTAGTAACAGTTCAGGCTTACAGGCTTCATTCAACTCAGCACCATTAGCACCATCTGGACTTCACTCCTCCTATTTGTAAATCCAGCTCCCTCCTCCCTCTGCTCTTGTAGCCTTTTGGCACCTTTTAAACCATTTCCCTAAATTAAATTCCCTCTGTTTGAAATACCTAGAATGGTTTCTATTTTCCTGACTGGGTGTACCAAAATAAACCATGCCAAGTCAAAGGCAAAAACCGTGCAGTTTTTTTTTTTTTTAATCATAGGTTTCATTATAAACAGAAGGAAACTTTTATAATAACCCTTCTCTCAAAGTCCATATGTTGGAACAACTTTGTAGGTGTCATAAACATAAAATTAGTGCCACCTTGGGTATAGGACAACAAAATGCCTTGAATGGAGGTCAGGGACAAATTATCTTACAACAATAATCTAAGAGGTCAGAGGAAAAACAGTGGTACAAAGGGAAGAACACTACACTTACAGTCAAAATTCCTGGGTTCCAAGCCTGCCTTCTTTATATACTAACCCTGTAATGATGGGCAAATTCTTTTTTTTTTTTCAAATTTTTAAAATGTTTTATTGAAGTATAGTTGATTTACAATGTTGTATTAGTTTCTGGTGTACATCAAAGCGATTCAGATATATATATATACACATACACACATATATAATATATATTTAAAATCCCCTTTTTCATATTCTTTTCCATTATGGTTTATTATAGGATATTGAATCTAGTTCCCTGTGCTATAGAGTAGGACTTTGTTATTTATCTGTTTTGTAGATAGTAGTTTCTGTCTGTGAATCCCAAACTCCTCATTTATCCCTCCCCCACCCTCTTTCCTCTTTGGTAACCATAGGTTGGTTTTCTATGTCTATGAGTCTATTTCTGTTTTATAAATAAGTTCATTTGTATCATATTTTAGATTCCACATATAAGCAATATCATATGGTATTTGTCTTTCTCTTTCTGACTTACTTCACTTGGTATGTTAATCTCTAGGTCCATCCATGTTGCTGCAAATAACATTATTTCATTCTTTTTTATGGGCGAATAGTATTCCATTATATATACATACCACAGCTTCTTTATCCATTCATCTGTCTGTGGACATTTATGTTGCTTCCTTGTCTTGCTATTGTAAATAGTGATGTTATGAACATTGGGGTGTGTGTACCTTTTCAAATTAGAGTTTTCTCTAGACATATACCCAGGAGTGGGATTATTGGATCATATGGCAACTCTATTTTTAGTTCTTTAAGAAACCTCAATACTGTTTTCCATAGTGCCTGCACCAACTTACATTCCCACCAACAGTGTAGGAGGGTTCCCTTTTCTCCACACCCTCTCCACCATTTGTTATTTGTAGACTTTTTAATGATGGCCATTCTGACCCGTGTGAGGTGATACCTCACTATAGTTTTGATTTGCATTTCTCTAACAATGAGCAATGCTGAGCATCTTTTCATATGGATGGCAAATCTTATAATCTCTTTGAACGTCCATTCTGTCCCTTGTGAAATGGTGACAGCAGCATCTGGTCTGACTTATTTGGTTGTAATGAAGGTTGTGTGGAAATACTGTGTGAACTTCATATTGTTATGGAGACATATATTATGGGGATTATTAAAAAAGGGGTTTCGCCTTCAGGTTGATGCCCATCTATTTGATCATTTTATAAACAGTAATATAATTATAGGTACTTAAAGGTTTGAGAGCTCAGTGCATGAAAAGTGATTCTTAACTAAGATCAAAGCATTCTGATACTGCTCTCATTTGGATAAATTGGCTAGAAATGCCTCATCCTTTTGGGGTCACATTTTCTTTATCTGTAACTGGGGACCAGATTGCTGACCTCCCTTCTGAATGTGTTGTATGCATTAATTAAGTGCGTGTGATTGAGAAGGGTCCTCAAGACGAGCATGTAAATGCCAAGTGTTCTCACTGATCATAAAGCAGATACTTTCCTGATGGGGTTGTCATGAGGATTAATGATTTAATTGCGACAGAGTGCTCTGATATTCTTAGATGAAAAGTGCCATATAACTTTGATGAGGAATTTTATCAAACAGCTTCTGCTTTGGTTCCCGAAATCGCAACTCAAATTAAGGCAATGCTGATCTGTACATGCCTGTCTAAATTTTTCCACCCCCTTTAAGAACAGCAGGAATTTAGAAATGGGATTCAGAAGGAGGCCTGTAACACAGTAATTAGGAATTCCTGATTTTTTTGTTCTTTAGTAGGCTCATGGGGTCACTTCAACATGACTTCTTCAAAGTTGTCAACAATTGTTATCACTGGGAAATAAACAGTGTAAACATTTTTCTATTGATGAGGACAAAATTGAGTCTTTATAATTTTCTGATGCTAACCATCCATGTGACTCTGTCATTTCCTAATTTCCAACACAGGGGCCTCCTTGCTTCTCCTTCTCATCTCTAAACTCTTTTATTTTGCTTCGTGACTTTTGCATTGTTATTCCTAGCTTTTCAAAGGGCTGGGCATGGTCATTTTTGTCCTTCCAAAGCCAGATCATGCCCCCTCCTTAAAGAGGCCACTCTCTCAGGGCTCCTCCTTGTCCCTAGACCCATTCCTTTCTGTCACACTAACTCTTTGAATTGTCTTTCGTATGTACTAGTAAATCAATTTATCTTTTTACTGACATGTTTAAGGATATACTGTCTATTTCCCTCCACTAAAACATAAATGTGTGGAGGTGGATTTTATGTGTCCTCTGCTTTTCAGTGGTGTCTAGATCATCCGGTTGTTAGTGGAGTTTGTTGAGTGAATGAATGATCTATGCTATTTTTGTCTTGAACAAAATTGTCCAGTTGGTCATCAGCAAATTAGGTTAACTTTGCACTATGTATAATAGAGGCTTGGGTTGAAAAACGAAAACTTCCTCTTTGCAAATTTCTATAAAATCGTCAATATCAAAACAGTTAAAACAGATAAAAGAATACTAGGTGATACGGTACCCAATAATTTGAGACTTAATCCCTTCCTTAATCTAAAGGGTCGTATTGTTGACATTTCCTTTTCTCTGTACTTGATTTTTTTTTTTTTTTTTTTTTTTGCGGTACGCGGGCCTCTCACTGTTGCTGCCTCTCCCGTTGCGGAGCACAGGCTCCGGATGGTGCAGCCTCAGCGGCCATGGCTCACGGGCCCAGCCGCTCCCTGGCACGTGGGATCTTCCCGGACCGGGGCACGAACCCGCGTCCCCTGCATCGGCAGGTGGACTCTCAACCACTGCGCCACCAGGGAAGCCCTGCACTTGATTTTATGAATCTGTTCATTGGAACTTTTGGTCCTCAAGAAATGCAAACATTATTATATTAATGTTATAGATCAGAAGTTAGTCTGCAAATTAAGGCCTGCAGTCAACTGCCTGTTTTTATGAATAAAGTTTTATTAGAACACAGTCATGCTCATTCATTCCATATTATATACCATTAGAGATCATTCCATATTATATATCTATATCTGTTTTTATACAGACAATGGTAAAATTGAGCCAGCAAAGCCAAAAACATTTACCTTTTTAGAAAAGTTTGCTCACCCCTTTCCTGGAGTATTGTTTTTCCCAACTGAAATTTATTTGATATGTAACATTGTGTAAATTTAAGGTATGCATGTTAATTTGATACATTTATATATTATAATATGATTGCCACTTTAGTGATAATTTTCCCAACTCTTTGCGAGCTAGGAAAGGTACAAGAATTTTCAAGTAGGTAAATTGATCCAGGAATCGTAGTGGCAGGTTCTATTCAAAGGAGTTGTGTGCTATAATTTTCTACTCTTTTAAGAAAAGGGAGGTAAATAAACATAGGAAAAAAAACTAAGCCAGCAAGCTATCAAAACCTCTTTAAAATATCCTCAGGCAAAACTTGGAGAGTTTCACTCCAAAAGGATCTTTATTGGAATAAATGAAATACTGTAATTGTTGGTGCTTTTATGTCAACTTTTTTTTTTTTTATAGGAAGGAGGCTGTTTATCAGCATGCAGATTGAAGTCTCCTGTTTTAGAGTGAAGAATTTAAGGAGAGAGAAGGGAAAAGATCTGCCCGCTTTTAACTACAAAGTAAGTTGTTAAATGTAACAAAAATGATTGTCATTGTGTGTCTGCTATGTAAGCCATGGATTGTGTTAGGTGCCTACATGTATGATGTCTTACTTATTCTTGCAGTGACCTCCAGGGCAGAAACTAGTAGCTCCGTTTTACAGATAAACGCTCTGAGGCTCGGAGGGCTACAGTAACTTCTCAGGATCCAGTAGGTGATCAGCAGTGGCCTAGAATTAGGATCCGTGTCTACTTCCTCTTCCCTAGGAGAGCAGCAGTTAGAGAAATAGTGGCTGCAGTTTAAATGCAGGAAAGGCACATTGTACACTTTATTGCACTTAAAACACACAGATTTATTTATCAATTATACTTTAAGAAAGCTGGGGGAAACATACATATGTACATACAGACATACATACAGGAAAGTCAGAGCTTCTACAAAGAATATGTTAATTCTCACATCCTTCCCTGGTGAGTAAGCCCAGAGTAGGGGCTCCCAGTGGGGTGCAGAGGCCAGTAGGCCACTGACTGAGCTGCTCTGACTTGAAGCGAGGAAGGCAAAACACCTTTTGTTTGTTGACTCCTAGCTCTTTTCTTTGGAGGAGTAAGGTGCTGCTTTGGTAGAAGGGGAGAAAGAACCAGAAGAAAGCACTCTGTCTCGCACTTACCTGTTAATTTGAAATGCCTTCAGCAGAGTTGGCTACCTGAAAGTTTTTCGGGTGAATCACTTTCCTTTGCATTTTCTTTGCAGAGACAGCTTTTGAGAAAAAGTCCCTTTTTCAACATTTCATGACTTTGGTCAAAGAGCTGGGCAGCTGGTATTAAAGGTTTCAGCGCTGTCAGAAGCTTCTGCCAATGAGAGGGCTCCTGCCATTCACACTGGGGCTTGCTCAATATTTCTCATGTTCTCTGCCTTCACCCTGACAGCTCCTAAGCCTCCGGGGACTCGGGGATTTTTCTTTATCTTTTTATTTCCTCTCCAAAGTGTGTATATTTATGGGGAGACTGCTCAGAGGGGGTGGGGAGCAGGGAGAAGGTTGGGGAGGATAGATAAGGGAAAAAGAACAAGGGCTGAACAATTTTTCTGCCTTTGTTGTTACCCTTGACGAAATTTTAAATAAAAATACTGGCAACTTGTTCAGCCTTTTCCCCCTAGCTAATATTTAAAAGCATTCAATTAAGATTTTCTACTGTGTCCAATGAGTTAAACTGTCCTACGGTGTTAGAAAAATATTGCACATATAAATAAAATACGTCAAAGCATTAAAAAGCCATTACACACGCTGAACATAAAATGGCAGAATAATGATGGATCCCGCCATGCAGGAAACATATTCAAAAATATTATCTTCCTGGTAATGAAATGCCATCCGTTTCATTTTGACCTAAATACGTTAGACATATCAGTGGAGTATGTGCTGACACAGCAGTGAGTTGAAATTGAAAGTCTGAAATTATATATATGATTGGACACAGTGTTAAAGTAATTTATAGGAAAAACCACGAATGCGCTGGGTCTGCACCTTCTGGTGAACTCATTTTATAGAATCAGATAGAGGAAACCTCTACCATTTCTAATGTGCAGTTAGAATGGCAGCCCGCCAGGGCCCCAGTATATTCAGTATGAAAAGGGAGAAGAAAGAGACAGAGGGTGGGAGGAGCTGGGGAGGGGGAGCAGCCAAGCAGGTGTGGAGGGGGTCACAGGGGGTGGGGAATGGAGACAGGAGAAGAAGCAGGGCCAGGGAGGCTTGCTTCAAATTACAGCATTTCTGCATAAGCCATCAAGAAAATGGCATTCGTTGTCATTGCTCTGACCTAATGGGGTATAGCGATGGTGGGAGCTGTATTAGTTATCAAGACAAGTGGGAGATAACAGGAAGACCCATGCAGTGGCAGGTTTCAGCCAGCCTGTGGCCAGGTGCTCTGTGACACCACTCACTAAGGTGATAGTCAAGCCCTTGGTAGGGATCATCTGACCCCCAAAGTTCAGGGGCGATCCCTAGTGCTGACGGGGAGGGAGGCGATGGATGGCGCTGGGAGCCCCACTCAGCTCGCCTGTCTGTCTGGCTGGCAGCTGTCTCTCTCTCTCTGCCCCACTTTTTAAAATCTTTTCCAGGGTTGTGTATGTTTGGCCACAAAGTGCAGTGGGAAGTGGGGTAGGCTGGGGATAAGGAGAAAAACAAGGTTGCGCTTTTGTGTGGAGGTGTGTGACGAATTGATACCCTCATGTGCTTTTCGTCTTTCATTTATAGCCATAATCCTGCTTGAAATGTGGATTATTTATTCATACCGGGCTGGTCTCCTCCTGGAACTCCAGGGAGCCGCCGCGGTGAATTTTCATTCGGTGGCTGCACTGGCTGAGGCAGAGGTGGTCTAGTTTTTCTAGAAGGGTCCTTTCCCACTTTCTCCAATTTGTAAAGAGAAGAAAGAAAGGGTTGAACATGAAAGCAAGTAGGATGTTTCTCATCCTACAGCAGACAGCTACCTCTAAGGAAGGAAAGATAGAGGGTAAGAAGTGCGGGTGCCCTCAGGTGAGAGTAAGTGCCGCCAAGCCTCTGGCTGTCTTATCTGTGCTCGCCACCCCCCAACCAAATAGCCGGGGGATTTTGGAAGCCTGAGGCAACTAGAAAAGTAAAAAGAACAGATCTAGGATGTATGTGGAATTTTTTTCCTAAGCACTCAGGGTGTTTCCTGTTTATTTTAATAACACTAGTTGTCAGTTCTGGAGGAGTCAATCCAAGGCAGACACTGGGCTCCCAAGCATGATCTCACAGCATCAGGATGTAGGGGCTATTGTGCGTCCCATTTTGGAGATGAGGAAACTGAGGTTTACAGAGGTCAGATGACCTTCTCCAAGGGTACAAAAACAATGAGTCCCCCAGGTTACATACTCTAAGTTCCTCAAAGTCATGGTATGGCAAGAATCTTCCGCCCTATTTAACAGGAGTCATTGTGGGTGAATAGAAGGGCTAAATGACTTGCGTCAAGGCAGCCCTTTTCTGAGCCCTGCAACTAGCTCAGCTGGTTCTTGTAGCATCCCATGCCTTTCTTCATAGCGCTCACCGTGGGTTGTAATTTCTCTGTATGTGTGCTTACTACTGTCTGCCTAGACACTACATTCATGAGCACAGCAACTGTGTCTGTTTTGCTCCCTGCTGTATCTCTAGGACTCAGGACAGTGCCTGGCACTCAGCAGGTACTCATTAAATGTTAGTTGGTTGGATAAATGAATGGATAGATGTATTTTCAGTGATAACATGTAGTAGAGCTGCGGCTGGACACTTTCAGATCACCCCCTGGAATACTTGTCATTTTTCAGTTGTGCCTGTGGTTATAGTGGTTTCCTCTCCAGAAAAGGAATCAATGTTGGTAGAATCGGAGAATTTTAAAATTGCAGGAAGCCCAATGGACATCTAGTCTACCATTCTATCCAGGGCTGAATAACTGTTAGTCATTAAGGTTCTGCCGTGATATGCCTGTGATTGGATGCTCACAATATCACAAGACAACGTGTCCCATTGCTTTATAGCGGCGGTTTGTAAAGGCATTTTGTATAGAGAATCAAACTTACTTCTGGCACTGTCATCAGACTGGTCTTCTCTGGAACTTCACACATTAGGCCTTTTTACATCTACACAGATAGTCCTTCAGATGTGTGAAGGCAGCTATCATGTTTTACACTTGCTTCTCTTTTCGAGGCTATATCTATTGAATTCTTTCTGCCTTGCTTTATGTTTCTGGGCCTAATACCATCCTGGTCATCCTGGATGGGCAACATCCCCTTTAAAATATTTAGCACAATTAAAATATTAAATGCTGTAATCCAAATGTAACTGAATCTTTCTGTGATTATTGCCTCTGTCATCTGAACATCCTAGTGGAATGCAGTGCTATATTATGTAAGTTTTCATAGCAGCCAGACCGGAGTGTCAAATCATATTAAATTTATGGCCAACTAAAACTTATTCGTTCAGTTCATTCATTCACTTCACAAATGTTTCTTGAGCCAATACTATATACTAGCCACTGGGCAAACATCGGTAATAGGATAAATGAGACAAGATTCCTGCTGCTGGCTGAGGACTTGCCAATCTGGTGGGATAAGGCATACAAGTTAACAATTATTATATTCTTTGATCATGGGATGCATATTTTTAAGTATCTTGTTTAGAATCATTGCGTGTTTTACGGCTAATATGCAGGGTTAATACAGCATTTGATTGTATAGACTATTTAAAAATCATTTTTTTTTTTTTTTTTTGTGGTACGCGGGCCTCTTACTGCTGTGGCCTCTCCTGTTGCGGAGCACAGGCTCCGGACGCACAGGCTCAGCGGCCATGGCTCACGGGCCCAGCTGCTCCGTGGCATGTGGGATCTTCCCGGACCGGGGCACGAACCCGTGTCCCCTGCATCGGCAGGCAGACTCTCAGCCACTGCGCCACCAGGGAAGCCCCATTGGTGTTTTTAAGAGCAGAATTTTTTCACTGAGGGAGTATGGCAGTTGCAATATTTTAACCTTGTCTAATAGCAGGAGGTGCCAGGTGAAGGTGTTGGAGTGATGGTCATCTTTGTTTGGGATGGACAGAAAAAGCTTCACGGAGGAGAAAATAAATGTTTTTTTAGGTCTTGATGGATGTGCTGTGATTTGCCACTCTTATGGCAAGAAACTCACAGAGTTTCACAGAATGTGAAAACTCACAGAATGTGACTGCCAGGCTAGCCAGAGAATCTGGGCGTTTGCCTCTTTTATTTTTTTGGCTGTGCCTCACGGCATGTGGGATCCTAGTTCCCCAACCAGGGATCGAACCCTTCCTTGCACCCCGCAGTGGGAACACGGAGTCTCAACCACAGGACCACCAGGGGAGTCCCTGGGCACTCACTTTTTGTGTGAGCAGCAGCGGAAAAGGGGGCCTCACTCTTTAGGAAAGCTTCTCCTACAAGACAGATTAGAATGATTGCCATAAAGAAGTGTACATAAGTGCTATACAGTTTCACAAGTGAAAAAGAAAAGGGGGCATCTATTTGCAGTTGTAAGAAGAGAAATCAGGAAAGAGACCATGAATTTTGTTTCCAAAGGCAGCATTTGTAATGTGTCTTGAAGGGAGTAGGTTTTCAGAGAATATGGGAGAAAGGCAATCCAGGGAGAGAAATCAGGAGCAAAGGAGGTGAGGGAGATCAGGAAAATTCGAGCAATTGCAAGCGATCCTGTTTGAATGGAGCTTGGCCTTCAAGCAAAGAAGTGAGAAGGGATAACTTGGAAAAGACCTGAATGTTCATGACCCCTTCCAAGTCTAAGTGCGTTACAATCCAGCATGTTTGGGCTCAGAAACCTTGAGTTTCACTCTGGAATATAATGTGAGGGACAGGTTGACCCTCTCTTTAATCTTGGTCTTAGTTTGCTATAAGTAGAAACGAATGGGATCACTGATGTTCCCCTTTACCAAAAGCTAAAGAGCTGGGGGTGGGGGATAAATGAGGGAAATACATCATCATGCTGGGGATTTTGATTCTAGCTCCAATAAATTCATGCCTTGCACCATTTTCTTGTCTGAGGATTTCCATTTAGGGCCCTGCTTTTGGCATGTCCTTCTTCCCAGGAGTCCCAGTTTCAACAGATTTTGCCCGCTGCTGTTACGTAGGATTTGCTCGCCTCTCTCCCTGCACAGGATCCTTCCTCCAGTTCGGAACCTCTCAGTGAGCATAGGCACATTTAATTGTGTCAGCTTTGTTTGCACATTTCATCCTGTCAAGATCTCTTGAGATCTTGAACTTTCCATTCAGCATATCACTTATCTCTCCCAATGCTTTGATTTTGAAAAGTTTATAAGTATGTTCAGTATCTTTATCCAAATCAGCGATACCAAGTTTCAAAACAGACAGAAGCAAGGAAAGAACTCTGTAGCACTCAACTGGAGACGTGGCTGGAGCTTGACGGTGTCAGTGAGGATGAGTGTTTGACTGTTCTCATGGTAACCACAAAGTTATCACCGTGGAGTCCTTCTAGAATGTTTTGCTGACATCAAGACAAGTGATATTCATGATAAGCTTCTACCCAAATTCAAGATTCTATCAAGAAGGAAACAGGGTTAGTGTGGCTTGGAGATACGACTGAAAGTTGTTCTGCAAAATAAAGCCTTTGCTTCCAGAAAAACTCTTTTCTCTGATCTAGCTCCTTATGGTACCACCCATACCAGTTCCCTTCTGTGAAGTCTCAAGAGCCTCAGTTCCCCATCCTCCCTATGGCTGAACTTTGATGAACTGTGCACACTGGCCCTTGGCTTTCCAGGAAGTCACCCAACATTCAAGAAGGAGTTTCTTCCTGGGGAGGCAGAATCCAGTTTCCATTTTAACTCTGCTTTTCTTTACTACCCAAGTACCCAGTTATGGACTATATGGTGTTCTGTCCCTCTCTCACCAAGTTCATATGTTGAAGCCCTAATCCCCAGCGTAACGTATTTGGAGATAGGACTTTTAATGAGGAAACTGAGGTTAAATGGGGTCATATGGGTAGGGCCCTAATCTAACGGGACTGATGTCCTTAAAAAAAGAGGAAGAGATACCAGAGACCTCTCTCTCCATATGCACACAGAGGAAAGGGCACATTAGGACACAGCAAGAAGGTGGCTGTCTGCAAGCCAGGGAGAAACTAAACTTGAGGTCTCAGGAGAAACCAAACCTGCTTACACCTTGATCTTGGACTCTTAGCCTCCAGAACTGTGAGAAAATACATTTCTATTGTTTAAGTTGCCCAGTCTGTGGTATTTTATTGTATCCCTAGCAGACTAAGACACCATATTAGTATTTAAATGCTAAATACCACATTGCCTCCATCTATGAAACTAATCTTGCTTTAAAAACAGCTTTTTTAGAAAGAAAAGTCACCACATTTTGAGTATACACTATTTTTAAGACAATTCTTAAATGCAAATATATAAAAATCTGAAAAGACCACTTAAAAATTGTTGATAGGCAATGCCTCTGCATTTGCGCACGCTCACATGCATTCTTCATATTTGGGGATAGCGTAATTCAGAGAAATGGAGTGTTAAACGGCCTCGCATTTTTTTTAACATCTGATATTTAGTGTGGCATTATAGCGAGTCTCTTCCTAGTTAGCAATCACCAACCAGGCCGAAAGATCATTAAAAGTTGTTGAGTGTCTTAGTAGATTTGCGTCTTGTAAATCATCTCAGGATGATTACCTCATTCTACCCTAAGTAACAAAGTCTAGAGACTTCCCTGGTGGCACAGTGGTTAAGAATCTGCCTGCCAGTGCAGGGAACACGGGTTTGATCCCTGGTCCGGGAAGATCCCACATGCTGCGGAGCAGCTAAGCCCGTGAGCTACAGCTCCCGAGCCTGCCCTCTAGACCCCATGAGCCACAACTACTGAAGCCCGTGCGCCTAGAGCCCATGCTCCGCAACAAGAGAAGCCACCGCAATGAGAAGCCCGCACAGCACAAAGAAGAGTAGCCCCCGCTCGCTGCAACTAGAGAACAGTCGTGCGCAGCAATGAAGACCCAATGCAGCCATAAATAAATAAATAAATTGATTTAAAAAAAGAAGAAAACCCAAAACAACAAAGTCTATGAGAAGACACATAAGTAAAAGGAAATAGTATTAATTCCTGGTTTCCAGAAGCATGTTTTTGTCTAGAGTTCGAGGATGTTAGTGAACACTGTAGGTTTACTTCAAGGGTTCCCTTGGATCTCTGCTGTTACTGTCCAGTCATGGGCCTCTAGTTCTCTGTGTTCAGACATATCTCACCAAGCAAGAGTTTTAGGGTTATCTAGTATAGTTTTCCACCACTTGCCATAACATTTTCACAAACTTAACAGCTTCAATCAACACCCATTTATTACCCCGCAGCTCAGCTAATGCACAGTGTGGCCTGCCTGGATCATGTAGAGACTCATAAGGACAAGCTTCCTTTCTGGAAGCTCTGGATGGAACAGGTCTTCTTCTAGCTCATTCAAATTGTTGGCTGATTTCTGTTCTGTGTGGCTGTGGGATAGAGGCCTGTTTCCTTACTGGCTGTTAGCCTGGGGCTGGTCTCTGCACCGAGAAGCTGCTTGCTCTCCACGTGGCTTCTCTTCAGCAAAGATGGATGAAGTCCTTCTCATGCTTCAATCTCTCTGACTTCCTCTTCTGTAACTGGAGAACATTTCTTGGTTTTTAATGTCTCCCTTGGTTAGATTGGGCTCACCTGGGTAATCCAGGCTCCTCTCCCTGTTTTAAGGTCTGTTACTTAATTACATCTGCCATACTCCTTTTGCCATGTACACTAACATATCCACAGGTTCTAGAATTTAGGGCATGAACATTTTTGGGTGCCATTATTCTGACTACCAAGTTTCGAACTTCCAGTGTTCCCCAATGTTTTCTTAGAGAAGCTACAGTATTTTTTGAAAATCCTTTAAGGCTGCATAGCTGGGTGGGAGACACTCATTCATTCAACAAATACATACTGGGCCTCTGTGATGTGTCACACTGTGTGTTACACCAGTAAGTTGTGGTGAACAAGTCAGCAGCCGTCCTTTGGGGCTTTCACTTTAGCAGGAGGAGACAGATAAAAATAAGTGAACATGATTACAATTTTGAGTACTAGGAAAGAAAACAGCCATAGAGTGTGAGAGAGATGCATAGAGAGGTCTTTAGGTAATATAAAGGCTTCTTGGAGAAGGTGATGTTTAAGCTGAGATGGAAAGGAGGAGCTAGCCCTGCTCAGCTATGGGTTCCGGTGTGCTAGAAAGAGGGCAGGGCATGTGCCAATGACACATGCTTCACAGTATTAACTCATTTAATCCTTTCAACATTCATATGTGACAGGCACTATCATGATTCCCATTTTTCAAAGCAGACATTAAAATAAAGATTTAGGTCCAGATAATTTATTTGGGAGGTAATACCAGGAGGCACTATGAGGGAATGAGGAAATGAGGTACGGAAGGGAAGGTAGCAAATCAAGGGCATATTAGTGAACAGATGATTGCTGTGGGCAACATGCCCCCACACCCAGGAGATGCTAGTTCACTTGGTTTAGGTGGAACCCAAGCATTAAAAAAAATTTGCGTATGATAAAAACAAACCTTTATTTAAGTCACAAAAAATCAGGTGATTTTGCTGCTCAAAGCTGAATACATTTGTAGTTGATATAATTTAGTGTATATATGAGCACATAAATAGGCAGTTAGAAATGTTGAATAAATACAGCCATAGAGGGATGTGCCCACTTTTTGTCAAGACCATCCTATCATAGCCTTCTGCTCTCCAGGCCTGCAGTCTTTCTCCTTCCAGTTTGTGCCCTATGCAGGCCCCAGAGGGATCATTTTTTAACATATAGACCTGACTCTGTCCCTGCCCTGTTTGCAGGGAGCTCATCTGATATTGTCATTAACTGGGATACTCACCCTCTTTACTTGGTCAACTCATACTCATTGTCAAAATCTATCTCCAGCAGCACTTTCTCTCTTCTAAGACTCTCTCTACATTGGAGGGCAGATGTGTGTGGTAGGCTCCTTCTGCTGGGCCCCAGAACCTGGAGCATCAGCCAGTTGTAAAGTCTGGCCAAGCAATTCTAATATGTAGCCACAACTAAGAACCAATGCATTAAAAGGACTATGGGAGATGATTAAAAGAGCCAAGGGAAGGAGGAGCCTAGGCAGCCTCAAATCCTATCATAGAATAAGAAAAAGGAGGTGATCAAGGAGAGGTGAGGTAGAACCCCATTAAGGACAGTATCCTGACCGGAAGTGGAAAAGCAAAGGGCAGAAGGGTTTATTCCATGAGTTCGTTCTGACTGTGATGTCCTAAAAAGATTCTGGAAGATGAAGACCACTGGAGCACCAATGAAGACAAACGATGTTTCTGAAAAGAAAAGGAAGAATGAATGAGGCAAGTTCATTACCTAGGTGAGACATGAAGTATAAAAAAGAAAACAGATTAAAACAGGTTGTTTCTGGGTGAAAGTTTGCAAAATTGAGCATTGAGGGTTGAATAACATCAACTAGTACTTTGGATTTTAAAAAATTTAGGACCACTTTGGGAATAATTACAAAGGGAAATGGCTGAGTAATATTCCATTGTATATATGTACCACATCTTCTTTATCCATTCCTCTGTCAGTGGACATTTAGGTTGCTTCCATATCTTGGCTACTATAATTAGTGCTGCAGTGAACATTGGGGTGTATGTATCTTTTCAAATTATGGTTTTCTCCGGATATATGCCCAGGAGTGGGATTGCTACACCATACGGTAGTTCTATATTTAGTTTTCTAAGGAACCTCCATACTGTTTTCCATAGTGATTGTACCAACTTACATTCCCACCAACAGTGTCCAGGAGGGTTCCCTTTTCTCCACACCCTCTCCAGCATTATCCTTTGTAGACTTTTTGATGATTGTCATTCTGACTGGTGGGAGGTGATACCTCATTGTAGAGTTGATTTGCATTTCTCTAATAATTAGTGATGTTGAACATCTTTTCACGTGCCTCTTAGCCATCTGTATGTCTTCTTTGGAGAAATGTCTGTTTAGGTCTTCTGCCCTTGTTTTGATTGGGTCGTGTTATTTTATCTTATTTTTTGATATTGAGCTGCATGAGCTATTTGTATATTTTGGAGATTAATCCCTTGTTGGTTGCTTTGTTTGCAAGTATTTTCTCCCATTCTGTGGGTTGTCTTTTCATTTTTTTTTTATGGTTTCCTTTGTTGGGCAGATGCTTTTAAGTTTAATTAGATCCCATTTATTTATTTATTTATTTTATTTTCATTACTCTAGGAGGTGGATCAAAAAAGATCTTGCTTCGATTTATGTCAGAGAGTGTTCTGCCTATGTTTTCCTCTAAGAGTTTTATAGTATCTGGCCTTACATTTAGGTCTTTAATCCATTTTGAGTTTATTTTTGTATATGGTGTTAGGAAGTGTTCTAATTTCATTCTTTTACATGAAGCTGTCCAGTTTTCCCAGCACGACTTAGTGAAGAGACTATCTTTTCTCCATTGTATATTCTTGCCTCCTTTGTCATAGATTAGTTGATGATAGGTGCGTGGGTTTATATCTGGACTTTCTATCCTGTTCCATTGATCTGTATTTCTATTGTTGTGTCAGTAACATACTGTTTTGATTACTGTAGCTTTGTAGTATAGTCTGAAATAATGCCATTTGCAGCAACATGGATGGACCTTGAGATTGTCATACTGAGTGAAGTAAGTCAGACAGAGAAAGACAAATGTTATGTGATATTGCTTATGTGTGGAATCTAAAAAATGGTACAAATGAACCTATTTACAGAACAGAAATAGAGTCACAGATATAGAAAACAAACCTAACCTGTGGTTACCAGGGGAGAAAGGAGGGGGAAGGGATAAATTGGGAGGTTGGGATTGACATATACACACTACTATATATAAAATAAATAACCAGTAAGCATGTACTGTATAGTACAGGGAACTCTACTCAATAATCTGTAAAGACCTATATGGGAAAAGAATCTAAAAAAGAGTGGATATATGTACATGTATAACTGATTCACTTTGCTGTACACTTGAAACCAGCACAACATTGTAAATCAACTAAAATCCAATTAAAAAAAGGGGGGGGGAATGGCACATACTGTGGCCAAGATTCTATAGTGAAGCTGCCAGACAGAGACAGTTACTGCTCACTGACTCTCCGTATGCTCCTCATTTCCCAGTCCCTTTGTGTTGGGTGGGGCTGTGAGCAAGTGTCGGCCATTAGCTGTGAGTGCAAGAGGCTGTTCATGTCTAGGCTGAAGCATTAACGATGTGGCATGAGATCCTCTGGCTCTCTCTTTCCCTGCATAGTGTTGAGATCATGACACTCCATTCATCTGGACCCCTGAGCAACACTGCAGTGCAGAGCCTTTTCCCCCACCCATGAAGATGTAGCATGAGTGAGAAATAAACATTTGTTGCCTCAAACCACTGAGGTTTAGGGGTTAGCTTGTTAATACAGACAACTCAGCTTATCCTGAACAATCCAGCTTGGTGTAAGAGAAAAAAAAAATCACGTTGAAAAAGGAAAATATGGTTTGACGAAATGGGATTGAACTTTACAGCTTCTCCAAAAAATAAGATCTTAGCAACAATCAAATAATTTTAGAACTGGAACACAGTTGTTAAGAGGAATTGTGATAAAGGAGACGGCACTTTGCTGGCTTTTTGAGCACCCATTTTGATCTCCCTGCAAAGAGGAAGGAGACATTAAATTCTATCAGGCAATAATTCACATGTGTGCTACAAACTCAAGCATTTGTAGGATCCTTGAAACAATCACTAAATACATTCAGTAAGTGCCAACTGTGTGCAGATCAATAAAGAAGGTACTATGGGAAGATGTAAAAACATTATGAGGCATAATACTACCCCTAACCTTCAGTGCTTTTCAGTTCAGAAAGGCAGAACTGACACTTGGAAGTGGGGCTAGGTGAAGGGGGAATGTTACTGGGAAGACTTATTAGAAGATGTGAGTTTTGAAGTCAGATTTTGAATGTCTAAAGGACATAAAAGCTAAGTGGAAAAATAGCATATGTGAAGAAAGGCTGGAATTACGAATAAATAACATCGGGGACTTTTAAAAAACTTTACAAGGCAAGGTCTATAGTCTATAAATTTTACATAAAGAAGTGTTTTCCATGATCAAATTTTGCCACAAAATTGGTCACCAGGTTTTTAAGGTGGAAAAAATATATATAACTTCTATATTAAGTTAATACAAACTTAATACTAAGGAACATACACTAATCTCTAATTAAATGTGTGAAAGTGGAATTCGTATGTTGAAACAATGCCTTCTCAGGTGTTATAGTGGAATTATAAATTACTTGGTATATTTATTTCCCCCTTTTTTGTTTGTATTTTTGATTGACACAAATGTAATTTGTATAATTAAACATTTAATTTGTAGTATAGCTGATTCCTTCTCCATACGATCGTAAAGCACTAAACATTGTTGTGTTTTAATCCTTTCCCCAAAATGCGACTATGCATTGGGAAGATGTTAATGCAGTGATTCCAAATTAAACCTTCTTATCCTGCTGATGGCCATGAAGCCAAGCACCCCTTAATTCCTTATAGCACTTGTTTAGCAAGATTACTTTTACTAGGTGGTTAGGACAAGGACTAGATTATTTTAAATGTGTATTTTTAGTGGTAGTAATATATTACTTATTATTGTTATATTTAATTTTATTACTCTAAGAGCCTATTGTTCAAGATTCTGCTGTTGTTTTTAAGGGACTTCAAATGCATTGTTGGTCAAAATAGTATTCTTTTAAAAAAATTTATTTTTTATTGAAATGTAGTTGATTTACAATGTTGTGTTACTTTCAGGTGTACAGCAAAGTAATTCAGTTATATATATATATATTCTTTTTCAGATTCTTTTCCCATGTAGGTTATTACATGGGAAATATTGAGTATACTTCCCTGTGCTGTAGAGTAGGTCCTCGGTTTTCTTTAATCTACTTTTTATATATAGTAGTGTGTATATGTTAATTCCAAACTCCTAATTTATCCCTCCCACCCATCCTTCCCCTTTGGTAACCATAAGTTTGTTTTCTATGTCTGTGCGAGAGAGTATTCTTTAAATTTACAGTTGGAGCATATGTCTATTAATGTCAGGCTTATTAAACCTCCAAAGTAAATATAAAGACTAGCCGTATAAATATTAGTTAGTACCCTCATATTAACTGCTGTATTATATTTTTTTAATGAACCTACCATCATTTACTAACTATAAAAACCAGTGTAGTAAAGAACATACTGCCACCATCTCTTCTAAAAGATACATATGTTTGTGTATATGTGTATTTATTTTTACATATTATATACACACTAACAAGCACATAAGTACATATGGAAATAGGAGAACACCAAAATGCTAACAGTGGTTGTTTTGAGTTGGGAAGGGGACTGTCATTGGTAGATGTTACAAAATTGTCCTACAAGGAGGCTGTGCCATTTTATACTCTCACAAAAAATGTGTGAGGGATTCAGCTTCCCCCATAGTCGTAAAACTGTGTTATCAAACAGATTGTCAATTTTGAGAGGTTAAAGGCTATATCTACTTTTTATGTGCATTTTTGTGATTGTATGTTTTCGTGTGCATTTATATTATGAATGAAGTTTAGCATCTTGTCATATTTTTAAAAGACATTTCCTTTTCTGTGAGAACTATCTATTATCACATTTCCTCATTTTTCTATTGAGTTGTCTTTATATTATTTTAGGAACTTTAAAAATTATACATCCCCTTTTACCATTTTAAGAATAATCTTTCTTTCACTTTGTAGAAATGTTCTATTTTATATTTTCGAATTTATCAGTACTGTCTTTTATGGCTTCTAGGTTTTGTATCAGACTGAAAAATGTTTCTTCTAATTCTAGATTAAAGAATATTTAATGTATTTTTATTTAATGTTATTGTAATGTTGATAATTCTGGAGTTTATTTTGGCTTAGGCATGAGGAATGGCTATAACTTACAGTCAGCCCTCAGTACCTGTGTGTTCTGCATCCACAGGTTCAACCAACTGTGGATAGAAAGTATTCGCAAAAAAAATCTAGAAAGTTCCAAAGAGCAAAACTTGAATTTGCCACACGCCTGGCAGCTATTTACATAGCCTTTACATTATCTTCACAGCTATTTACATAGCATTTACACTGTTTTAGGTATTGTAAGTAAACTAGACATGATTTAAGGTATCTGGGAGGATGTGTGTAGGCCAATACTATGCCATTTTATATAAAGGACTTGAGCATCTGCAGATTTTGGAAATCTGAGGGCGGTGGGGGTGGGCAGCTGGAGTCAATTTCCTGCAGGTACTGAGGGACTACTGTACTGTCTTTCCAGATAGCTAATTATCATGTGCTATTAAAATGTCTCTTCCTTATTGGTTTA
Organism: Delphinapterus leucas; assembly: GCF_059928025.1. Taxonomy (NCBI): domain Eukaryota; kingdom Metazoa; phylum Chordata; class Mammalia; order Artiodactyla; family Monodontidae; genus Delphinapterus; species Delphinapterus leucas. Next base: position 83,478,287 of record NC_143134.1, read on the forward strand.
TAATTCTACCTTTATCGTCATGTGAATTATTTACAGTAAGAAAAAAAAGAGATACAATTTTTGAGAATATATGAAGTAAACATTTTTTAATCCCTGGAAGAATAACTTTAATAATTATAAGTTAATTTTTTAAACAATGGGTGTCATTGTCATTTTTAAGATGAAGAGAACTGATAAAAACATTTTAAATTGAATACAAATTATAATCAAGGAACATTTTATTTGCATTTTCCAAGTGCTGGTCTGCTGACGCATGTTGCATTAGCTACCCAAGAGTCACTTGGGGCAACTTAAAAAGAGGACAATGAAATTCTAGTCTCAAGGATGGGCTTCAGGCATTTGCAATTTTTCAAACTCTCCCTAGATGATTTTGATAGTATAGCCAGATTTAGAAACCCTTGGCTCGCATAGTCACAGATTCTTGTTTATTCTATTTCTGTTCTGTCTAATATATATAAAATTCAGGATTTTCTTGAAAAAGGTGTCAGATTCATATAATTTACAACTTCAACATGTGTACATGTCTAGCATCCATTCCTCAAAAGCACAGAATTCCCCAATTCTTCTGTCCTCTGAAAAACATAGTTGGCAATATGGTTTAGCAGGTGTTTTTACTCCCTCCTGTTCTGTGCTCTGTGTCCATGTTGACTGAGCTGGGCTTCTGTACAGCCCTCTCTAACAACCCCTATTCCTCCTCTTCAACCCCTTTCTCGGGCAGTGGCCAAGAGAAAGAATCTTGCTCACCTGCTGCCTTATTTTCCCCAAGAAACTAAAGAAGAACAAGTGTTAAACCAGAAATGACCAATTTTTACCACAAAAACCTATTAATTATTATATGTCCTTCATGTTTGAAATGATTAAGTCAATCAAAAGGCAGCATTTAATATGTAATTATTTCATATTTCTGTGGTATGACTCAAATTTTTACATAAAAACAAGATATATAATTTTCTAATCAGAATTTCTTCCCCTCTGTGTTGATAGGAGGCTTTCATAAGATCACTGCAGCTGGTCTGTTCACCTCCATCCACATCACATCTTTTGTCTTCCAACTGTCTTTCACTCTTCTCTGTTTCCAGTAGATGCCTGACTTGCGTTCATTTATGCTTTTGAACTTGCTCTTCTCCCTGCCTAATATTTTAGCCCTAGCCCCCACTTTGATCATGATGAAATCAATGTTTGAAAATGAATACTTCTGTAGTAAAATTGACTATTTTATGTTGTACTTATTTATCTTATCATTCACTAGAGTATAAGCATGCTTTGTTCTGGCAATTGTCAAAGGACTGCAACTCAATGAAACATGCAGTGAAAATTGGAGCTCTAGGGTAGGGCTTGTCTACAGCCAGAACTAAAGTGCATTTCATTTAATGGCAAAGGAAAAGCCTGTTAGACCCCAAATTTAACCACACTTGGGTTAAACCTATGTTATTCCATACTACTGAATTGGTAAATTAACAAAAAAGTGGTCCCCAAGCTGGTGCTATCCCTAGAATGCCAGCAAGGAATAAATGCAAATATGTTTGGAGGGTATTTTCCATAATCCAGGCCACAGGAAAAAATATTTCCACCTAAGGTGAATTTAAGTTCTGTCATGAGTTAGTGTCAGCAGACAAAACAACTTTAGCATGCCAAATCCTGAGATAAAATAATAATCTGAAGCTATACAATTAGTATCTTTTAAATGGCTAACAAGAAAAAAGAGGGACCAGGAAACATAAGAAAAAAACAACAAAATGATGCTTAGGCAGATTTGAGGAAAAAAATAAAATTGAACTTCTAAAAATGAAAACACTTGGGAATTTGAAATTAAAACCCAATGGAGAGGTTAAATATCCAATTAGAAACAACTGAAGAGAAAACTCATAAAATAGAAAACAGATATATGTAAAATACCTATGCTTTAGCGTAGTGAAATAGAGGTGAAAGATATGAGGATAGGATTATATATTCCATATACTCTTAATAAATGAGTTTGGAAAGACAGTAGGTTAAATGGGGAAAAAACTGGTTAGATACATTTTTACCTGTTGGGTTACCTAAACCTCCATTTCTAAAGAGTCTGATTCCTCATTAGTACTGATTTCTTTTTTTTAGTTGCTGTAGATAGTCATTAACTTTTACTATTGAACATGGAAGCATTAAGAGGCTTCCTAGAGGACCCTTGAGTTACTGTTTTCCCCTTGTGTAGAGGCAAACCAGTTTCCCCTTAATTATTTGAATTAGTCATCCCAGGCAGTACAGAAACCTCATTCTTTGAAGGGCTGCTTTCTAAGATTATTCCTGATTTCAAGTATTTCACTTAGCAGTGGTAGCGGAAGGAAAAAGGACAAATAAATAAAACTTGATTATTCAATGACAAAGCATGGAAGGACAAAACATGTGAAAAAGTGTAAGTTGAAAGTACAAAATAATCTAAATATATCTAAAGTAACAAAAATATAAATGTATAATATATATATATTTTTTACCAGTTTAAAGTGGAGAGTTTCAGACTGGGAAAAAACAAACCCTACCTATGTGTTGTTTCAAAGAGGGATACCTAAAACATAATGAAACAGGTTGTGAGTTAAGGAAAGGAAGTGATATGTGAGACTAATTTTGACTAGAAGAAAACTGCTGTAATACTTAGTGGAGAATCGTTACATAATGACAAAGGGAACAGTTCATCGGGAAGCTATAACAATTTGGAACCTCTAAGTACCTAAAAACATAGCCACAGGATATAAAGTAAAAACTTAGAATTTCATGAAGGTATGTCAAATAGTAAGTCATAGAGATTTCATATGCTGCTCTTAGTAATTGGTAGATTAGCACACAGAAATTAATAAAGAGGGATAGAACAAAACAAAAAAATTAATCAAATGGGCATATAATTTTGTTCTTAAAATTAGCTAAATAGATAATATTAACTTTCTCAGAATAAAGAACAAAAAATGAATATGAAAAAATAAACAGAAGAAAGACAAAGTCAGAAGAGCAGTACAACATCCAAATAACAGGGGTTCTGAAAGGGGTGGAATGTGGATTAACATTATCAAAAAGATTAAACAAGGTTTCAGAAAGAAAATAAATATGTTTATGTGCAAAACATCAGAAATAAAAATGAATTCTTATTTCGCAACATCAACACTAGAAGTTGGAAAACAATGGAGTAATTTTACAAAGTTCTGAAGAAAAATTATTTCCTTCTCAGAATTCTATGCTCACCATACTGTTTTTTCCCCACACATCCTTTCTCTGGAATCTACTGGAGGATACATTTTATAAAATGAGGAATAAACCAAAGAACGAAGACATAGGATATTGGATATTGGAGATCCATCACAGGACAAATGCAGATTGGAGTAGGTGAGAATCTGGGAGAAACTTCTTCAGGAAAATAAAGTTGATAGAATACCTGATGTATCTGATCATCTTAAAAGGAGTTATAGACAGTTGGAAAAGAGTTCGGTGTTATTTGTAAACTCATAGAAAACTTAGCAAATAACAAGACAGTGTATGCTGAGAAAATGAAGTTGTCAGCAAAGGAAAAATAATCATAGTGTAATGCATGGTTCAGCTGTGAATAGTGTTTGAATAGCTATAGTAATTAAACACAGAATATTCTTCAGAGTAAAATAAGTACCTGACTCTCTTAGGATGAGAGAGGGAAGGGAGAGGATCTGTGTGGTAGGAGCTGAGAGTAAAAGATGATTATACAGTGAAAAGTTAATAGAGGATTAAAACTCTGAAAAATCAAGAAGTAACAATGCAGGCATTTTATTTAGAGAGATGGAAACGAGCACTGAAAGAATCAGAAGACACAAAAGTCATTGCCTTTGTGGGTAAGGAAATGTTGAGGGAGAGAGTCTGCTATGTTTCACAACAGATAAGTAGAATCATTTGACTCTTTAAAATATATTCATCAATAACTTTGATAAAAATTTCAACTGTCTTAAGTAAATCAGTATAATTTACCTCATATATAATCTACCAATAAACACAAGATACACATTTCATTAAGTTCAATATTTGCCCAAGACAACATCTCTCAGCAAACTTTCTTAACCTGGTGAGTGATGAGTTAAAAAGCTATAGCAAATATTATACTTAATGGTGACATGGCAAAAGCAACATTTTCAAAGCCAGGAATAAGACAAGGATTCCCACTTTCAGCAGGTCTCATCAGTATAGAATTGGAGATCCTAGTTGGCATGATAAGACCACGAAGCATGAGAAAGGGAAAGGAAGAAACATGTATCATTATTTGCAGATAATAATGTTGCCTATTTAGAAAGACCCACAGAAAATCTACAAACTATTTGAAGGAGGCTGCAAGGCTGCTGGATACAGCATCCATGTACAAACATTATTAGCATTTCTATACAAAAGGAACAATTAGAAAATGCAAATAAAACATCATTAAGAATAGCACAATATTTTAAGGACCTAGGAACAAATGTGCAAAAAGATACTGAAAACATTTAAGAACACGATTTTAAAACTTTATTAAAGAACATAAAAGACCTAAATAAGTGGACAAATGTATCATGTTACTGGATGGAAGACCTGATGTTATAATGATAGTAGCTGACCGTTATAACTTCTGTGCAAAAACTATAAAAATTCCATACATTTTTTCCCATAGAACTTGAGCTGATGTTAAATTTTACTTGACAGGATAAAGAGAAGAGCCATGGCATTTTGAACAAGAATAAAGCAATATTTAACCTAAAATATATTAAGACCTGTTATAAACCTATGGTAGTTAAAACTGTATGGTGTTGGTACAAAAATATTCAATGGAATAGAATAGAAAGCTGAAAAACAGAATCATGATCATATGGGGACCTATGGCAGAGGAGACATTACAAACCATGAATCCAACTACCCAATACATAAGGCTGAGTCAACCAGCTATACCTGCTGGATGAATTAAAATAGATCCCAGCCTCACATCATGCACAAAAATAAATTCCAGTTGAACTAAGCATGAAGCTGTGAAAGGCGAATTTTTAAAAAATTAAGAGAAATGTCCCTTTGACCTTAGGGCAGAGAAGGATTTCTTAAGATTAAAAATAAATAAAGATGGATAAATTTGACTACATTAAAGTGAATGTCTTTTTATCAAAAGAAGCAAAGAGGCAAATTCCAAAGACAAGAAACATACCACGAAAAGATACTTGAAATGTGTACAACTAACAGAAATTCAGTATCTGAAGTTTGAAAGAATTCCTGCAATTAACTCTGCAGAAAATCAGGCAAAAAATAAGAACAGGCAACACACAGAATAGGAACCCCAAATGGCTAATAACTGTATGATAATATGTGTGACTTCTTTGGTAATGTGGGAAATATAAAGTAGTAGACTATGTTAGCTACTTTAATCCCTTTACTTTTGCAAAAAACCATAGCCTCTCTGCACCAATTATTGGTCAGGTTGTAGGGAAACATGAATTTATTCCTTGAGAGTGGGAGTGAAATTGTTATAACCAGTGTGGTGGCAATTTGACAGTACCTAGCAAATCATACTTGACATCATACTTCTAAGTATATATCCTAGAGCAGTGGTTCTCAAAGAGTGGTCCCTAGACTAGCAGCTTCAGCATCACCTGGGAACTTGTGAAAAATTCAGTTTTTTCGGTCCTACTGAATCAGAAACTCTGGGCCTGTTCCCCAGCAATCTGTGTTTCAGGGAGCTCTCCAGGTGTTTCTGATCAAGTCAGAGGGTGAGAACCATTGCTTTAGCATAAAGAAACACTTTGCTCATGCTTATGAGACAGGTTCAGATTATTTGTGAAGCATTGTTTGTAATAGAAGAAAAAATTGAGGGAAAAAAGCTTTTATTCATTCAACAGAATATTATGAAGCACTTAAAATTAATGAACTAGGTGTTAATGTTTTGACATTGATAATTCTCAAATGCAATGTAGAATTTAAAAATACCAAGTGACGAACTGTTCTCAACTGCTATGATTTTGCCCCCCAGGAGATATCTGGCAATGTCTGGAGGCATTTTTGGTTGTCAAAACTTGAGTGTTACTGGCATGTAGTGGAAAGAGACCAGGGATTCTAAACCTTTGGCAATGTCCGGGACAGCCCCCTTCAGAACATAGAATTATCTGGACTGTAGTAGGCTCAGTAATGGTTCCCAAACATGTCCATATCCTAATCCCTGAAACCTGTGAATTCTGTGTTCTGTGGCAAAAGGGACTTTGCACATGTGGTTAAATTAAAGGTCTTAAAATGGGGAGATCATCCTGGATTATCCTGATGGACCCTGGGTAAGTATAATTGTAACTGTCCTTATAAGAGGGCAATAAGAAGGCAAAGAAGGAAGAAGGCAATGTGATGATGAAAGCAGGTGGAAAAAAGGCTATGTGATGCAAGGCCACAAGCCAAAGAATGAGGACACCCTTTAGAATTTGATAGAAGCAAGGAAATGAATTCTCTCCTAGAGCCTCCAGAAGGAACCAGCCCTACTGACACCTTGAGTTTAGACCTGTAAGACTCATTTCACACTTCTGACCTCCAGACCTGTAAGAGGATAAATTGGTGTTGTTTCAAGCCACTGAGTTTTGGGTGATTTGTTACAGCAGCAATAGGAAACTAATACATGACCCAAAATATCAATAGAGCCAAGGTTGAGAAATTCTGGTACAGAATGTCATTTCTGTAAGTTAAAAATTATGCAAAACCATACTATATATTTTTAACGAATTCCTACATATTAACTTAATATTGAAAATCATGCATGGGAGTAAGATATACCAACTTACAGACTGCAGTACCCTTTAGAGGGGTAGAAGGAAAGGAGGGTAGAGGAAATATGATTGGGCTTTAGCTGTGTCTGTAAAGAAAGAAAAAAAATACAGCAAATATAGCAAGATGTTAAAATGCATTAACTTTGGTAGGTATGCATTTTTGTAATATTTTTATAATTTTTCAAAAATATTTCTAAATTAGACAAAAATAACTTTTCTAAATGTTGAATTGCTATCATCTTAGCTTTCCATAATCTCTAGTAGCTAAGACTGATGATAAAATTTGGCTAGAGTGGAGGCTGCACCCCAGGGAAAGATCATGGTTTTTCAGTAGTCTGTTCAGAGGTCTATTCCTGTGATACTGTGATTTATAAAAAGAAATATGTATTTGGTTTTTGTCCTCATTTCTGGCACAAAGAGTTCCTAAAACCCTTGGAATTTTCTATGTAGCAAGAGCAATAAAGATGTCTTTCGTGATGTTGATGATGTGACTTTTGGAAAGCACCCAAGGATGGGGGATGGTCACCAGAGGAATCAACCATGTAATTATAGGGTTGGAACTTTCATTCCCACCCCTGTGACCTCTTGGGGAGGGGAGAGGGACTTGAGATGGAGTTCAGTCACCGATGGCCAATGGTTTAATCAATCATGCTTAGGTAATGAAGCCTCCATAACAACCCAAAGGGACAGAGTTGAGAGAGCTTCCCAGTGGGTGAACATTGGGAGATTTGGGGAGAGTGGTGCATTCTGAAGAGGCCATGGAAACTCTGTGCCCTGACCCCATATCTTGCCTTATGTATTTCTTCATCTGGGTGTTGATTTGTATTCTTTAATATCCTTTGTAATAAACCAGTAATATAGTGAGTAAACCAGCATCCTGTGTTCTGTGAGCTGCTCAAGCAAATTAATCGAGCCCAAGGAAGGGGTTATGGGAACCTCTAATTTATAGTCAGTTGACCAGAAACACAGGTAACAACCTGGGCTTGTGATTGACATTTGAAGTGGCGGACGATTTTGTGAGACTGAGCCTTTAACATGTGAAATCTATTCCTATTTCTGGATAGATAGTGTCAGAATTGAGTTGAATTGAAGGACACCCAGCTGGTATCCGAGAATTGCTTAGTGGTATTGGGGAAAAAATCACGTTGGAATTGTGTGCATAATTATTAATCCCCCAGGACAGTCAGACAGGTTTTATAATTGACTCTTGGGAACCTCAAATTTCCACTTTTTATAACTATCTGTCAAAGCTAACAAACTTATATGCTATTTCGATCCTATAAGGATTAATTCCCAGTTAGATTAAAGAATTTCTAGTGGGATGTTCTAAAATTTTAGTGGTTGTGTCTTCCAAACTTATAGACAGATTCATTCCAATTGCACTGTGGTCTCCATAAGGTAGAAATGAATGGACATAGTCTCACAGGGACCTCTGATCTTTTGGGGTTTGTCTGTAATCTAAATTCCTCAGGAGAATTTTTACTTTTGTATACCCTTCCACTGTTGTAAGAAATTGATCATTATTTAAAAAATCATAGATTTGAGTTACCAGTTAATACCTTCATCTCTCTTAAAATGATGACTTGCATTTTTGCTGTTTATTTTCACTGGAGGATATAAGAGAATTGATTATTTTTCTGGACACATTTTCATGTATTTATTTACTAGCAGATGAAGCATGATCTGATTTTCAACCAGCTGGGTTTTCAAACTATTTTTCCAGATAAAATTCTAACGTCAGAATGGTGCAAATTACTAGAATCCCGTAGGGATATTTAGTGGTTCTCTAAGATTTTGGAAAGATCCCAAGAAGAAATCTGTAGCTTCAAGTTCCAAAATTCCCATGGTTTAATCCTTCAGGAGTAATAAAGGAAAAGGAGGTAATCTTAATCAGCAAGCTACGATTCATCCCATGCAAATGATTCCCAGTTTTCTTCAGTCTCATCTTAGAAAATAAATACTTTCCTCTAGAAAATGAAAATGAATCAGAATGACTTACTGATTCTTGCAGAAGCCCACTACAGATAAATTCATTCAAATGTCGCTCCAGGTTGAAGTTTGCTGGAAACTATTAGCAGAATTATTGTAAGGGATTTTCCTAATCGTACCTCCAGCTGAAGTGTAATTGAGTGTAAGTCCAGAGACTTGAATTACACCAGAAAGGGCTCTTACATCACAGGAATAATGAAATAGAGTTATTTCTCTAGGCCAAAGGACACTAGAGAGATAGTTACACACCATAAACAAATCTAAAGTTCTAAATCTGGCTCAGGAGATGCTCCATGCTATGTCCCAGATCCCTGCATTACTGTGTATTGAAGGTGAACCTCAGTTTGCTCACGTTTGGAGTGTGGTGTGGCAGAAGGCCACAGAGTTTAGGCAGAAACTCCTCATCAAGAGACTTTGCTTAACTCGCACAATCTATTCTTTGAGATTTATTTTCTTTTATATATAATTGGGCTCAATGATTTTTAAATCTCTTTCCATCTCAAAAATTCTGTTCCCTGATCAATTGCATTTTCTCAGTTTTGAGCCCAAAACTTCTTCTGAGCTAAATCCCTGATGAAAAGAACACTTAGTAAACGTCTAAACCTTACAGAACCACGCTAAGGAGCATAACTAAAGATGGCAGTGTAACATTTAAACTTTTGGACTCTCTTTATCATGTTCCCAGGGTTTGAGTTCCAGCTTCATCACTCATTTGGGAGTGTGACACAGGGAGGGTCACTTGGTCTTGGTGAGCCTAGTTTCTTCATCTGTAATGGGGATAATAGTAGTACACATTTCATGGTTGCTGTGAGGATTAAATGAGATAATCTTAGAAAACCCGTAGCTGTATGCACTTTCCATAGAGAATATGCACATATGTATAGGAAGCACGTGGGTTTGACCAAAGAAATAGAACTTTAGAAATGATAAGAATATGGCTTTATCAAAGGGGACTGACTTAATATAATTTCTGAATGGCTGCTGCTCCTGTATCTGATGTTGGCCTTGAAGTCATCAGGGAAAAAAATATCAGGAAAGAAAGATGGATGTAAAATGCGGGAGATTGGGACAAAGGAGAACACACAAGGATGAGCTGGAAGCTGTGTTGCTATCTCCCTGCCTCCGGTCCTCACACTGCAATGATGTGGGTGTCCTGTGGGAGCTGAAGAAGCAGCAGGCTAGACAATTGCCCCACAAAGTGAGGCAGCAGATCAGCAACAGCATGTGTGAGCTGCCAGAGTGCTCTGTGCCCTGCACTGCCCTTCTGAGCACAAAGAATATGGCTGCTTCAGTCACACCTTCCAAATCTCTGTAAAATGTCTCTTGTGTCCCATGTTAACCTGGAACTATGCAAGGAAGAGAATTCTGGGAAATGTAGTTTCAAGCTCAGTTAAGGTGACGCAGTATGAGTACATTGCACTAAGTTAGCTCCTCCCATTGTTTTTCATCTTCAGAAAAACTTCTACAAAATTCCTATCTAAAATGGCTTTTCCTACCCCCAAGCCATTCTCTATCACGATCTATCTGAAAGCATCTTGTCTATTTGTACTGTACTTACATAATTATTTTGTGCCTTACCAGACTAGAATAAAATCTCTGTGAAGGTAGGAATGTGGTTGTCCTGGTGACCACTATATAGCCAGAACCCAGAGTTTTGGCTAGAATATAATAGGTTCTCAGGAAATGCTTAATGAAGATGCTTGAACCAAAAGGTGAATCAAAGCTGGAGTCATTTTGGAAATTTTTACATCCTAAGTCTGATCCTAGTGTTTAGATTGTTGTGAAAGGTATACAAAAATTCTGGAGCATATTATGTGCCATACTCTATGCTAAGCTCTTTGCAAGTTAAATTAGTTAGGATAACGTTGGCGGCTATAACAAATAAAGCCCAAAATTTCAGTGGCTTCTCACAATACGAGTTACTAAAGAATTTTAGCTCAGTGATTCGTTTAGAGAAGAGGCTGAATATGTAATGTATGTCAAAGGGCTGTTTGAAAATCTGTAGGTAATATATAGGTTCATAACATATGCTTGAGAAGCTGCAAATCAGGACCTCTGGGTTCAAGACCATGTGGATTTCTAGAAATTATTCTATGCTTCCTTCTTTAGAAGTCAAAAGAAAAATAGCATGTGAAATCTAAGGAAACATCAGAATAAATATTTATAGTTTGGAAATATGCAGATTTATTTGTCACTCAACATGAATTCAAACTGCTGTAAATAGCAAATACCCAAGAACTTTATGTTGCTTCGTGTTATGGGCTTGGCTTATCAGGTGCAGCTTTTGTGACCTCAGAAATGAGCAAACTCAAGATGGAAAGTGAAATCCAGAGTCAAAATTTTTCATTCTGTAAAGAGAGAATATGACAGTTTGTCTAGCAAGTGAGAGTGAAATAGAAGAGAATAAACAAGTTAGAAGAAGAAAAGGCTATACTAATGAATCATAAACATCATCCAGGAGAAGTCAAATGTGAGATACTTATTATTATGCAAGGATCTTTAATCCTGTGGAGTTTATTGTTGGACTAATAATAATATTAATTTAGCAGAAAACTTGATTTTTATAATGCAGTTGTGTGGCAAAGTGGTAGAGTGCACGGGATTAATGGTGAGCCTAGATCATGGTTCAGATTCTAGCTCTTCCTCTGACTACCTATCCACCTTTGAAGAAGTGGTTTAGTCTCTGTAAGCATTAAGTTACTTATCAGGAAGTGGCTAACGTGTGTGTGTGTGTGTGTGTGTGTGTGTGTGTGTGTGATGGATTGATCAAATCAAATAATCATTTAAACTCAGGACAGTGCTTAGCACATATTAAATGCTCAATAAATGATCATTGTGAATTTAATTACTTTCTTTTAGTCAAGTATTACATGAAATTGTGTGTGTATGTTTTAAATAAAGTAAAACCAGACTCCACAAAACTCCCTGCTTTCTAGAATCTTTACAATTGTCTTGATACCAAGTTCTTGATACAGCTTGTCCCCCTTGATTTTAATCCTGTACTCAGGACTCTGAATCTCCTTTGTCAGGTTGTCTTCACATCTGGGCATTCTCCTCTATTTCTTTGAAATGACACTAGAAACTTTTCTAATGGAGGTGGGGTTGGGGGAAGGGAGGGTGCCTCTGAAAGACCTGCCTCGTGTATAGGAAGAACTGAGTATCCACTGCAGATGTCTTCGGTCAGAACATTGAGGTGACTTGGAGGCTAGGAGGATGTGAGATATAGGAGGTTATAAGAAATAAAATTCCACTGCTTTTATTCTGGCCTCATTGTCCAGATGAATCTTGCATGTTGTGAGCCAAGAGAGTTTCTTACTATGAAGCTTCTCCTCTCGTGAATTTACTTACAGGAGAGGTTTGCAAAAGCAGAGCCAAGATTGTGATCAACGAGGATCATAATAATTACCAAAGTTGGTAAGCCTTCCTGAATCTCTCATTTTTGCATGTCTAAACCATCAGGCTCCCATTCCTTTACTTTAAAACTAACAACATATCACCACTGAATTAAAATGCAGCAATTACTTATGACCTTTCATTTGTTTCTTTAAAGCCTTGTCTATGCCTGATATTATAACTTTTGATAGCTAGGCAGTTAAATGAGAAAGACAATCTTCTGTATCAAGATTTAGACTGAGGCAACTTATATTCCTAATGGTGAAAGCACTTTTGTCTGGTGCTGGTAGAATGGATACATAGGAGGGCTGTTAATTTAGCTCTAATGTGGGTTGCATGGGAAAAGCTATAGGGGTTCTATTTAGCTGGTATAAACAACTTTGGAATCAATGTGTTTTTCTTTACTGAAGACTTGCTTAGTGCCTCAGAAAAAAATTCTATTAGTTTGCCTCATTCAGTAGTCACCACGCAGCCCCATGTGCGAGCCAGTGGCACTGGTTAAGGCCTGCCGGACTGTTTGTTGCAAATGAACCAGGCCATCTGAATTCAACCCCAGTTTTGTCCTTCAAGCAAGCCAGACAGAGCCACGATTTAGGATTTTCCCGACATTTTATGGCAGTTTGTTTCATTTGCCACAGGCCTGTAATGATGCAGATTGCCATGAAGTGGGATAATCAGGCAGTAGAAATGTCATAAAACTGCAGGAGAAACAAATTTCCATCTTGGAACTTGGCATGCCAATGAACGTGGGGAAGAATAAACGTGGACCTGGCTTTGCTGGTGTTATCTGTTTGCCAAGGTCGGTGCCAAGCAGACATGATTCGATTTTGTCAATTTGTACTCATTTTGAAGCCAAAGAATGGGAGTGAAAGAGGACCCGAAACTATAAGGAAGCACCAGACCAAACTCTTTGCTCGGGTACCTGGGCTGTGATCCTGGGAGGGTGGTCCAGGGCAGTGGAGGCCAAATGTGTGCCATTAGATAGATGGAGGATAAATTAAAGGGCTGTTAGGGATTGGAGTGCTTTGGCCCTCTAATGTCATGGTACTTCTCCTGATATGCTTTTGGGATCCCTGCCCTGCCTTGAACAGCCCTGCCTCTCTTCTGCCATGAACAGCCTGTACCACGGTGGGAACCAATAGGCTGGAAATGGCACTGTTAGACCAAAGCTCTTTGGGCCCTGCTGAGAACTGGGACACGGTTGAGATGAAAGAGTCCATTCTCATATATTCATTGCTTGTCCTTGGAAGCAAAAATGGAATTTTGTTTTTAATGCCTGAGAAACAGACTCCTTTTGTCTCTCTGCTGTTTTATTTTTTCTTCTCCTGGCCTCATTTACATGTTTCAGGTATCATGAGTCACCCCTTGAAGGATCACACAGCCTGAAATTTCTGGGTCTCACTCTACAGCTGATAATGGGTTTGTTTTGCCTATACCCTTTATTTGTGTGTTGTCCATTTTGTTTCCTATTTTGTAATATTACATTAATGGCATTGGTTTGAAAGTCCCCTAAGGACACATTCCATAGCTTCACTCCTGCTAACTGAGCTGTTTTTGACAGATGTCTTAATAACATTCTAGCTCATTGCCAAGCTGCTAGGGGTAAGAGCTACAATCATTTCTTCCTTTTTAAAGAATGACATGTATCCCAGGAAGAGTTTCCCTAGAATTCTTCTGATTTTATTTTATACACTGAATTTATCATAGACTCCCCCAGGGAGCAAATCTTCTTCTCAATTTTGATGCTCTTGCATCCTAAAAGTCAGGTAATAAGGAAGATGATGAAAAAATGGTCTCCTTCTAGCTCTCACAATGGTGATATTTCTAGCTTTCACATGTAGTCATTTTCATGTTCTTATGTTTTCTCTGTAATTTAGTCTATGTTCTGTGTTTAGTATATGTTTACATTTATTATCATATTTAGAATATGAAAGGTATTTTTTTTAAAACTGTGATTCCTGGTCTCTGTTAACAATAGCTGATGTTGATCACAAACATTTATTCACAGTGTATTAGATATGCCTCACATTGTCATAGCCCTTTACATGTGTTAAAAAAACAACAGCTGGTAAACAACTGTTACTTCACCTGAGTAAATTTGAAGATCTAATTGACTTTATTAAATGATTCATGAATATGGCAGCATCTCATCTGCCAGGCAAAGAGATACTTCAAGGAGTTATATAATGGAAGGCTTTTTATAGAAAGGAGGGTGAGACAAGCAAGTCATCAGCAAGGGAAAAATGAAAGTTCACTGGAGGAAAATAAGAGTTCAAGGTGACAGCAGCTTCTCATTGGCTGAGCTGCGACATTTTCCATTGGCTGGACTGGTTGCTGGGCAAGAAGAAAATCTTCCTTCGTCCTGCGTGGGTAGTAGTGTCACTTCTTTCCTGACGTGCAAGGTATGTTTCTTCTTGCTGGGGTCTGTAATTGACAATGAGTGGTAGGGCATGCGAGCTCCATCTACAGGCCTTCCCAAATCCAATTTTAGTTGAGGTTTCCTTTATTCATTTTCATACGTGCGTTATCTCAGTTAATTCAGAAACCTATGAGGTGTTTTTTTCTGAAAATATTTCCTTTTTTGGTGCTTTTTTTTTTTCAATTTTGAGCAACAAAATGTGCATAGGTTTATGTGGAATATTGTTTCCCTTTCCAGCAGAGGGCCAGCTCTGTTGGGTTCTACTTTCTAAAGGTGGTATCTTGCAGGATACATTGTCACAGTTGATGACTGTACATTTAAGTGCAAAGTAGAAATTGATATTTAGAAATTGGAAAAGGCCTGAGCAAATGAAAATTATATGGTATTTGGGGTACCTGAAAAAATCAATTCATTGGAAATGCATTTGGTATTGGTGAAATGACTGAACTTGATATTTGGTAGTACTTGGATGCAGGACTTTTCTTGAATGACCTGGTCCATGGTCTCCGCTAAGTTAAAATGCGAAGAGTCAACATTTGTCTTTGGTGCTTCTTGATACTTCCTGTAAAGTCCTCTTCTTCCATGATGCCCTTCTCCTCTCAAAGTTTCCGCTATTCTCTCGGTCCCTAATGCTTTTATTTCTCCAGGGCTTGTTCCAGGTCTAGCAGGACCTCCCTCACACTTTTCTGCCCATAAAAACTTACTCAAGCCATGGTCCTGCTAAATGTCAGCTGACTAGATAAACACAAGGGTCTTAACTGGCACATGGAACTGTAGGAGGAAAACATCTTGATGAAACTCTAAAAATAAATGTGGAGGGTGGCTTCAGATACAGAAATAAAAATATCATGAGATTCCTGTTATGCACAAGAGAAAACAACTTGAAAATGGGTTTAAGATATTAACTTGTAATTCAATTGTCTATCAGTAGGCACATGATTTTGAGATTTTTTTAACATCAAGAGGTAAATATAACTTTGCAGGTATCAGGAGATCAGTGGGGTGGGTTGTAGATGCCATGCCAATGTGATGGAAAGGTAGCTAACAGAAAGCTGTGGCAAGAGCATTCTATGTCAAGAAGATTAATATTTAAATGTAAATTTGGGGCAATTAATCAATTCAAGAATTAAATCTCATTATAGAGTATCTGAGTGAAGATAGAAGGAGAGAGGAAATGAAGCGCTACTTCTGTTGGATATACTACAGGTTCTTTAGGCAAACATTCCAGATTTAACCAGAGAATGATCCAGAGACTATAATAGTGGTGGGAGGCTATAACGATTGGCATTGTTAAAAAACAAAACTCAACCAAATAAATTTTAAAGATCTTATTATTTTTAACAATTTTCCCCTTTTGACCAGACTATCAGCTTAACCAAGAGATGTGATCAAAATTTAAGGCATTAGTGCCACTTTCAGCTACTACTCTGAAGTTCTCCCAGTTTTTGTTGCTCCTTTGTGTGGCATCCATATGTTATGGCATTTTTGCTTGACCACTGTGATATTCACAAACCACAGCTTCAGGTTCACAGTCTTTAAGTCAGTCATTCTCTTCATTCCTTTTCTGACATGCCAGTCTTAGGGAGATCATTTGCTTGGTGGTTAATGGCTGCGAACACATATTTATAGCTTTTGAAAAAAATACAACATACCAGGGAGATATCATAATTATTATAAGCAGGATAATTCCCAATGTTGGGAGTGCACTTTGGAGCCATAGTCCCCAAGACCCAAACCAGTCAAAATCAAATAAGTCAAAGAAATACCCTGCTGAATGAGTCACCTTTTAAAGCCAAGTGGCTTGCTCAGTAATCTTACGTAATTGAGTTTCAGTTTTCTCAGAAGTGTTACTCCAGGTGTAGCAGGTTGTCTTGGCCCCAGCACAGACACCTCCTTGCTCAGCTAAAAGATAATCAAAGGCTATCCTATTATCAAAAACAACTTTGGGGCTTCCCTGGTGGCGCAGTGGTTGAGAGTCCGCCTGCCGATGCAGGGGACATGGGTTCGTGCCCTGGTTCGGGAAGATCCCACATGCCGCAGAGCGGCTGGGCCCGTGAGCCATGGCCGCTGGGCCTGCGTGTCCAGGGCCTGTGCTCCGCAAAGGGAGAGGCCACAGCAGTGAGGGGCCCGCGTACCGAAAAAAAAAAACCAAACACAACTTTGGCTGGAGAGTAGAAATATCTTTTGTTTGGGTAGCTATTGTCTTAGCAATAGGATCTGCAATATCTTCAAGAGAAAAGGAAAGCTTCATCATTTGCATTTACTGCGAACCAGGGAAGTAGGAAACCTGTCAAAGGGAGCTAATTTTTTTTTTTTTTTTTTTTGTGGCCTCTCCCGTTGTGGAGCACAGGCTCCGGACGCACAGGCTTAGCGGCCATGGCTCACGGGCCCAGCCGCTCCACGGCATGTGGGATCTTCCCAGACCGGGGCACGAACCCGCGTTCCCTACATCGGCAGGCGGACTCTCAACCGCTGCGCCACCAGGGAAGCCCAGGGAGCTAATTTTGAAACATGAATGCTTTCTGGTATTATGGGTCCATAGACCACACAGGCAGTTTTATTCTGGTTACTCTTGTCTTATGTCCCTTTCTTTGTGTAGAGCCCATACTCAAAGTTCCCCAAGTTAGGGGTGTTAACCAGAGGCAGGGAATTGAACTAGGGGGTTTCCAGCATCATGGACAGATCAGAGTTTTTGATGACATCCAGCAGTCTGAAAGGTTACTCCTCTTATCAGTGGCCTGGAAGATACAGATGATGGCATTATCTTTACAGGCCAGTGCCAGAGTAAAGGAAAGAAAGAGAAAAAGAAAGGGTTTCACGTTTAGTTACAGTATGAAGTCTTGATTTGGCGTCTCGGGAGGAAACAGTCAACGTTGATGTCAGCTATTTTACTTCCTAGTCAATTTGATTTGGAAGTCTCTAGTGTTTGTATGGGGCCAGATGTCAGGTGGAGTCTTCTTCAGCTCTGAAATATGTACCCAAGGCTCAAATCTCTGAAGATGGCTGCCATCTGGGTAGTGAGGGGGACCTGGTATAGTCTTTTCCAAGGTGATTCAAGGGCAGCCTTTGTTCTTACCAGTTAAGTTTTATATCTCAAAGTTATCAAAAACTGGCACTTGTCAAAAAGTCCTTTTTAAATTTTTTTCTGAAGTTGAAACACTTTTGCAGGAACATCTTTGCAGAGTATCAAGTAAAACAGTAACTCTCTGTAAATGAAAAAAGACTTAAAAATGCCCATTATTAAAATCTGATAGAATTGACAAGGAAATTTTTGTGACACAACATTTTAAGACAATAAATGGAATTATGACTGATACCAAGATACCAATTATGACTGATACTTATACCAAGACATATCAGATTTCTAGGAATTTCACACAATTTCTGTAATACATCTAACATATATATATATTTATATAGACACAACATAAACAAGGCTTTGTATTACTTCTTATTTGACAATGCTTCCCATGTAATTTAACATATGAAATAAACCGAATTAGTTTGATATCTACATTGTTATAAGAAGAGAGAGCAAATCTTTTGAAATGTTCCAGAGGCCCTCTGGAACATTTCAAAGTTAATTCAAGGTCAAAAAGACTTCATTTAGAGTTTGATTTTTAGGGGATTTGTAAAAAAAAAAAAAAAAAAAATCTAAAGGTTTTAAAACACTTGATCAAATAGGATCATAAGTCACTGTGAAACAATTCTTAGTTATCTGTTTAAGCAAAATAACAATTAAAGACTTCATAGGCAAATTTGGAAGCTTAAATAGTTCTTAGCAAAACTTAGGTCTTTTAATTTTGAGTGGACTAGGTTTACCTAAGTAATCATAGACTCAGTAAAGACAACATAGAAGATAGGTGATTATTTTGATAAGACACAAGATCTTTATCTAGGCAGATTACTTAAAGATAAAGAAACACCTTTAATAATCGTGTATTATCAGAAGCAGACGAATAGAAAAAAAATCTGTACTTAGAATAGAGACAGAACCAGTTTCCAGTTTTGCACTAGCTAGCTTTTGATATTAAAACTCATTTAGTTAATTAAATTCATTCTATTCTTATCCAATCCTGACCGTGTAAAATGCCTTTTTCTTATTATTCTAGTAGTTTTAATTACATATATTAGAATTTTTAACCCTTCAAAACTTTAATTCTAGTGAAAACTAAGAAGTAAGCAAGTATGGACTTTTACATTAGTATTCTGTGGATTGGCAGACTTATAAATACTTTTTTTTTTTTTTTGCGGTATGCGGGCTTCTCACTGTTGTGGCCTCTCCTGTTGCGGAGCACAAGCTCTGGACGCGCAGGCTCAGTGGCCATGGCTCACAGGCCCAGCCGCTCCGCAGCATGTGGGATCTTCCTGGATCGGGGCACGAACCCATGTCCCCTGCATCGGCAGGCAGACTCTCAACCACTGCGCCACCAGGGAAGCCCATAAATACTTTTTATAGTATCTAGAAACATGCTTCTCAGCATGGCACAAAACATGTTTGCTAACAGACCCAAATATCTTTAATTCCTCTGTAAAAGGAAGCAAAAGTAGATAAGCCTGTGTTCAGTAATTAATGTGTCAGTATTTTATCTTATTTGGAAATCATCTGGATATCCATCATTTAATTTAACTTAGCAAAACTTTTAAGTTTCATAAATTATTTGGGGCAACTATATGAAAAGTTTACCTAGAAACTTTTATCTTACTTTTATCCATTTAATTTACTTGTTTTCAGTAGTTACGTTTACACCACCCCCATAAGCTTCATGAAACATTAGACAAAGTCAGTCATCAGTCTAGGTTATTTTTCTGGTCAAAAAATTTCATAAGAGATAACATGAACCTATTTCACTAATAACGTGAACCTATTTCACTAATAAACCCAGGTAGAATAAAAAGTTGTATATCTGCATTATATTCAATGTTGACAACTCTAAACACAACCCTCTTTTAATTAAACCAACAAAACTTAAACTAACCTTTATTTACCAAAGTGTATCCAAGATCACATGAAATGGAAAAGCATTTGAGTTAGTTTGAATACCAAATTTATAAAAGCACTTGTCTGTTTAAGCCAATTAAGAAGAGCTGTTTTACAAATTAATTTTAGCAATACCATCTGAAGGTATAAAAATACCACACATCTACAGCATAAACAAGCAGACAGATGTAAACAGAAACCTTATAGTTCTCATTTAAAATGTTTTCTTGAACTAGATTTTTGAGCAAGGATACTTCTGTAGCAGTTTGTATCTTTAAAAAGTGACCCCTCTTTTTTTTTTCTGAAGTCCTCTAGAGCTGCATTTATAGTTCTGCAAATATTTGTAAGATAAGAACAGTTGTTCTCAGTTCCTCAAGGAATTGGGTTGTAGCCTGGATGCTAAAGGACGGACACACCCATCCACCTATGTTGGAATGTTTCCCTCTGGTTACATTTAGCTTAGAGGACATGGCCTAAATTTTTTTTTTTTCTATCAGACTCTGAATATCAGCTTCCAATTTGGCCAAACTTCTGGTGATACAGTTATTAAATCCTTCCAAATATCTTGTCAGGTTTCAGTTAGGCCAAGCAATGTATGTTTCTGGCAATGTTGAACAACCACTTGGACTTATGAGGTGTCCTCAAAATGGGTGCAAAAGATATTACCTTCATAAGATCTTGAGTCACTCTCAAAGGTGGCCAAAAGAAAGAACCGACGGCTTGCCTGTCCCAGGCAGGCAGAATGCCAAGCCAGGTAACGAGACAAGCAAGAAGGCAGTAGATATCCCTGGGAGAGAAAGGATCAATAACCAATGTGTTTGAATTTGGAAAGGAAGGGACAATGTGAAATTTTATTTTCGTCTCTTGACTGGGCACTACAGACCGAGAAATGGGAGAACTGGCTCTGGTAAGAATTCTCATGTTTCGCTGGCTTCTGACAATTTTCTCAGGCTCCAGCTTTTTTAAATTAATTTTAGCGTCTCTTGGCTGTTTAAGGGAATGATGTAGCAGTTTACCAGAAAATTCCTCGGAGCCCTGTGAATTCTGGGAGGGGTCCATATAGGGGGCCTCCTTCAAAGGTAGATATGGGGGCGTCTGTAAGACAATTAACTTTGAGAATTTTTGTTTATGGTCTTGTAACCTCTTCAGTGTAGAAAGACAATTCAGAGGATTACTAGAATACTCAAATAAAGGAGGAGAGAGGGGAGCAGTAGGGATTGTGTTCATCTCATAGTCTTTTGGTTTTGGTACCTCTTATATCTTTAATTTTTTAATTAGCTTTTTGCAATGAAACTTTCAGTGAAGCTATTTTGAAATTGTGAAGCCTTTTGGAGGCTTTTGCCTACCAATGAAAATCTCTTGCTTTTTGTGCACTTCTTAAATGACCTTATCTAATTGGGATATCCCTCATAATGACGATTGTACTTTCCCTGAGGGTTAACAGCGGCTTGTTAGGACCCCAGGCACAAATGGGGTACAATCCGCATTTCAGTCCAGCTATATCTAACTGCAGTTGGGATGCAACTCACATTTCTGTCTGGCCGTATTTTGGGACCCCCAACCTGATTGTTACCAGGCCAAGCTCTCAGATACAGTAAGATTTTGACATTTTCATAGACATCGATAGCTTCTGGAATCATAGTTCTTAGATATAAAATAAGCAGTTGTGCCAGAAGGTGGCATGCTTGACTCTTTCGACATTAAAGATCCCACCTCTTCTAGCTAGCCTTTATCTACACAAAACAAGACAAACAGTCATGTGTACCTTAACACACCAGTGGTAACCAAGGAAATATTACTGCAGACTGGCCAATAGAAGACCATGTGCACTACCAGTAATTCCCAGCAGGGACCAAACAAGCAGACTCCAGTAAATGGGGACTATGGACTAGAACTGGGGAAAGGATTAAACCAGCAAATCCCGGTAAGTGGGGATTGTGCACTGGAGCTGGGTCAAGGGATTTCAAACAACTGGGGAATTATGGACTGAACCAAGGGCTAGGGACTCAGGTTCCAGATAGAAGTGTCTGCCAGCTCAAGCTGACCAGCCTGGAAAGCCAATTTAGATTGATGCCTGTGTTTCTTTTTGTCCCTGAAGCCATCAGACGTTTGCTTTGGATCCCACCACTGCCACCAAATTTGTTAAAAAAAAAAAAAAAACACCAAAATTCAACAGAGTAAATTTTAAAGATCTAATTGGCTTTATTGAACAATTCATGAATTGGGTAGCATCCTATCTAGCAAGTAGAGAGGAGCTCCAAAGGACTACAGAAAGGAAAAGTTTTTTAAAAGCAAGACAAGGAAGTCATAAGTAAAAACAATTATTTCGGGCTTAGATAATCTACCTGTGGGGGACAGAAGGAGTCTATGTGGTAGATTTTTTCGTCTTTTGTCGCATGGAGGGGGCCCGTGTGACAAATTACCTCATTGTTGCTAACCAGAAAATTCCTGACTGACTGGTTAAAACTGCATTTCTGGGGGCGGTTGAAGCTTCCATTAGGTTAGGTATTAAGCCCTGGTTTGGTGGTGTGCCCTAGCATAAATACCTTCATTTTGGACCTATGGTTTTCTTTTTAACAGGATATTGTTTGGAAGGCTCATTCAGCCCAAAGCAGAGCATATAATTATTTTTGACTTACCTTACTCAGTAAAATTATCTCTTCAAAAATAAAGAACTGACAGTAAGATCACTGCTACAGACCTAATCGTGATCAAATTAGAGGAACAGTTTGACAGTATAATTTATTTATTTATTAAGTTCCTGCCTGCTGTGTACCAGAAATTGTGTGTGATGGGCATATTATCAAGATACAAGGGACATAGCAGGAAGAGGATCCTAGACTTAGGAAAGGTGGATTTTAGAAATTAGGGATAAACCACAAGCAAGATGAAGGTCTTAAAACTGGATTCTTACCATCGCATGAAGGAATTTCACGACACATAGTGCATATTTTGATCATTTCAACTTTGAAAAAGAAGTAAGATAAATAACGTGTTTTGATATAAAATATTTATTTCAGGTAAATGGATTCCCAAGGTAACTTGGTGCTGACCAACACTGTGTGGCCATAAAAATTCCTAGTATTTGATTGACTTTATCTCACTAGATAAGCAAAAGCAGATGCACCAGCCATTAGTGAGCTGCTACTGTGCTGAGTTCATCTGAGGGGTAAATGGGCCAATATAAGGCTCTCCTTCCACTTCTGATGCAATAGTCTTGGGGACAGTTTTCTGGTGGGATCTGGCCCTGATCTTATGCACAGGATCAGGGTTGGGAGAGGGAACAATGAAAGAAGCATACAACCCAGCCATGAGCAGGGCTGTATTCAGATTCTAGATTCATCATGTTTGAATAATTCATCGACATTCAAAGTGATTTCTCTCACTTGCTCCAAACTGGAACTAGCAACTCTCTGGAGGGAGAAAATGCTCATTCTGTGAGAATTTTTTCATTTGGAACTAGAGGTAGAGAAATAAGAGGGCAGGGTTCAGTGCTACATGCTTCATTGCCCACTACATCAATAAATCTCCCCCTCCTCCTGTTTTTATAAGAGCCCGTTATTAAGAGGGCTCAAATTGGTTGATTCCTATTGGTTAAATGGGCTGTTTAAAATTCTTCATAAAGTATACATAAAGCTATAAAATTGTGAGATGGAGGAAAAGTGTGACGTAGGAGATGGAAGGAATGCCACTTCTTATCCAGGGATCAGGTCCTGCTAATGGTACATGAAATATTAATTAACAATGAAAGAGTTAAAAATATCTAGATCTGGAATGATGGGATGAATCTTAACAAGACCAAACTTAACGGGCAAAATGTTAAGCTGTGAAGTTTGGGCCATTACTTTAACTGCCCAAATATGAGCGATTTCAGATGATTATAAACTTAATATAAATCCTCAGTCCTCCAGAAGTTACACTCCCAGTTTCCATTATTCAAGGGAGGGGGCTCTCCCCTCCACCTCTTCCCCTTCCTACTGGCTGCAACATGAGTTGCCTTGGACCATGTTGTATCAGTGCTTGAGGGATGGTGGAGTAATAAGACAGAAGGATCCTGGGCTGCTCTTGACTTTGTGGAGCAGCACAGTCATAACAGCTAGGACTTTTATGTAACAGCTAGAATTACTATCTTGTTTAATCTGCTGTCATATCATGTGTCTGCCATGACTGTCAAAGGTATATCTTAACAAGATGACTGCTTTTGATTATTCACGGTAGCCAAGATACAGAAATAACCTAAGTGTCCAACAATGGATAAATGGATAAAGATGTGATATATGTATTCAATGGAATAGTATTCACTCATGAGAAAGAAAGAAATCTTGCCATTTGCAAGAACATGGATGGTCCTTGAGGGCATATGCTCAGTGAAGTAAGCCATACAGAGAAAGATAAATACTGCATGGTATCATTTATATGTGGAATATATTTTTTAAAAAGTCAAACTCGTAGAAATATAGAGTGGAGAAGTCGTTTCCAGGGCCTGGGGGTGGGGGAAATAGGGAGAGGTTGGTAAAAGGGTGTAAACATTCAGCTGTAAGATGGTTAAGGTCTGAGATCTTATGTAAAACATGGTGACTGTTGTTGATAACACTATATTGTATAATTGAAATTTGCTAAGACAGTAGAATTTAAATTTTCTCAGCAAAAAAAAGGTCACCATGTGAGGCAATGGATATATTAATTAAACAGATGATGGTAATCCTTTCACAATGTATACATGTATCAAATCACCATGACATACACTTGAAACATCTTACAATTTTGTCAGTTATACTTTAATAAAGCTGAAAAGAAAATGACTGCTTTTGATCTTAGTACCAGAAGCTAAGGCATTTTCCACTCCTAATTTTCATCTTGACAGATAAGGAAGAAAGAAGAAATAGAAGATAAAGGGGAAAAAACAATGGCAAGGAATAGTTTCTTAGGGGACTCAGTGGTCAGTGACAGCAAAGCACAGTGGTATGTGGTAGATGTTTATCATTGTAACCTCTGCCAGTTTTCCTGGGGTGAATACTTCCGAGGGAGCTACCACCAAGACATCAGAGTTGGGGAAGAGATGCTAACTTGAATTTCCTAGAACTGGTACATGCCGAGTCTAACATACCCCTTTGCACTAACTAGCAAAGTAAGAAGTCCAGTTGACATGGCCTTGAGGCAAGTTGACAATGGCTGGCAAGATACTTTGGAAAGATAAAGGGCCTATACTATTTGTTCTGGAGGAAAGAAGTTTTACTCAAATCACAAAGGCATTTAAAAAAATGATGTAGTTAGTGAAAATTGTCAAAACCTGTGAGAACAGCATAGGCCTCTGTGGTTGAATTTCTTTAAAAAGCCTTCAGTATTTTAGAGGATAAAATTAATTTTATAAATGTTGAAGATTCTTGAGCAGGTGATATTTATATTTTTAGTTTAACAAAAGGTTATATTTTCATGGAAAACAATAAAGCACTAAGAAAATATCAAGTCTGCAATAGAGTCACAGCTTGCAGTAGATGTTGTTAATAAATGAAATAAAAAGGTTCACAGCAGCCCAATGCCAATTTTCTTTCCATTTCTATCAAATAGAATGAACTTTATACCTCAAGGGGCTAAACAAATGTTTGTGAGAGGGCCCTGGTGTCTAAGTTAGGTGCAGCCTGTCCTTTGCCCGTGTATATACAAAGGCCAAGATAAATACATGCACATCAGTTATGTGGAGGACACAAAATGTTAATTAACAATGAAAGAGTTTAAAAATTTCTAGATCTGGAATGATGGGATGAATCTAACAAGACCAAACTTAACGGGCAGAAAAGTTAAGCTGTGAAGTTTGGGCCAGTACTTTGCCCACATATGAGCAATTTCAGGTGATTATAAACTTAATATAATTCCTCAGTCTTCTATATTATGTGGGTACTCCAAAGCAAATATAACCCAAGGGTGTATTAATTGGAGTGTATTGTACT
The DNA here is from genome assembly GCF_059928025.1 of Delphinapterus leucas. Taxonomy (NCBI): domain Eukaryota; kingdom Metazoa; phylum Chordata; class Mammalia; order Artiodactyla; family Monodontidae; genus Delphinapterus; species Delphinapterus leucas. Next base: position 83,503,763 of record NC_143134.1, read on the forward strand.
ATCTAGAGGAAAGGAAATAATTGTTTAACTCTACTTTTCATCCACCCATTTATCTTATTCATCACATTCAACTATTCACCCACTTTCCTTCATTAACTCAGTTAATACTGATTGATGATCTACAAAGTCACCTAAGTGATGGATACATAGACATAAGATAGGCACTGCGCATGCCCACATGGAGCTTATATTCATTTATTGTCATAATTCCCTATGACTTTAAGGGAATTAACAAGAAAGTGAAATCTTCCCACAGACCCATAATAAAATTGGTCTTGAGTAAACTCAGTCATGTAAGGAAGGGTTGAAGTAATTGGAGGAGTTTAAGATCATGTCATAGCTTTGTGCAAATAGCCAAACAGTTATTGTAGAGCTCTTCTCACACAGTATATATGGGAGGTGAAAAAGAAGCGAATACAGTAAGTCCCCTACATATGAACAAGTTCCATTGCGAGAGTGTGGTGTTTGTAAGTCCAGTTTGTTTGTAAGTCCAACGAAGTTAGCCTAGGTACCCAACTAACACAATCAGCTGTATAGTACTGTACTGTAATAGGTTTATAATACTTTTCACACAAATAATACATAAAGAACAAACAAAAAACATTTTTAATCTTACAGTCCAGTACCTTGAGAAGTACAGTAGTGCAGTACAACAGCTGGCATGCAGGGGCTGGCATCCAGTGAACAGGCACGAAGAGTTACTGACTGGAGGAGGGAGAGGAGGTGGGAGATGGCAGAGCTGAAGGACCATCAGTAATAGGAGACGGAGGGCAAGCTGCAATTTCACTCATGTCTGATGTTGATGGCACAGGTCTGGTTCCTTGTTGGATTCAATTCTATCTTCCCTCTTGAAAAAACGATCCAGTGATGTCTGGGTAGTAGCTCTTTCTTTCTCATCATAGATGACACGGTAGCACTGGATTGCGTTCTGAATGGCTGCTGCAACCTTCCTGTACCCTTCTACATTCAGGTCCTGTGCTTCAAAAACTAGCAGTGCCTCCTCAAATAAAGAGAACCACCTTGCCATTTCCTGCTTCCGGAATCTCTTCGGTTCTTCAGTTACCTCTTCTTCCCCTTGTCTCTCTTTGTCCTTTCTCTGGGCCTCCAGTTCCATCAGGTCTTCATTAGTAAGCTCCACGTTCACGTCTTTGAAAGTTCACAACTTGAAGGTTTGTATGTAGGGGACTTACTGTAGTCAAATCTAGTAGACTTGGGAGAGAAAGAGGAAATTTAGGAAGGTTTAGCTAGGGATATGATTCTTAAGCTGAGTCTTGAAGGATAAATGGGAATTCATCAGGAAGAAAAGAAATAAAGGGCATTTCACCAAGTGGAGGGAACAGTGTATACAAATTCTCAGAGCAACACAGTGGAAGTGTCCTTGGTAACAGCAGGCATTTTTGAGTGTTTGTAGTATAGAGAATAAGAGTTTGGAGGGAAGAGGTGAAGGGGACTAGCTAAAGATGAATCTGGTGAGAAAATCTGGGATCAGATCATGGGAGTCTTTTATACCAGGGAGTTTAAATTCTATTTGAAGGCTCTAAGGGAGTGGGTGGGCATCAAAGTGTTATAGGCAGGGGAATAACTTGCTCAGATTTATGTTTCAGAAAGATCACACTTGTGGCAGTGTGGAGGAAGGATTTGAGGGAGGGCAAGATTCCTGACAGGAAGGGAAGGAGGAGTTTCTGACACGCACTGACACTGGGACTGTATTTTTGAGGTTGAGTTCATTTTAGAGAGTCTGAAATACATAGTTTATGTGACTGTGGTTCTTTTGCACTGAGCTGGGTTGAAGGTCAATAAAAGGTAGCTCTTCATTCAGGCTACTTTTGTATTCAGGGTGCAGAGTATGTTGTTTTCTCTTGGTGTGTCTGGTACATTTCAGCATTTTCATTCATGCATTCATATTTCAGCATTTTCATTCATGCATTCATTCATTCATCTAATATGTATTAAATACCTGGCAGGTGACAGCCATGTTCTTGGTCATGGAGATACAGCTGATACACAAGTAAGTTCTCAAGGAGGGGAGGGGAAGAATAGAGAGACAATAAACAAGAAAACACATACAAGGTAATTCCAGTTGCTTTTAAGTGCTGAGAAGTGACTGAAACAGAGTAACATGATTGGCAGTAACTTGGGTGAAGGTAGGTTTGTCTGGTGGCATGGTCAGAGAAGCCTCTCTGAGGAGTGGATGTTTTGAGACCTGAATGATGAGAAAGAGGCAGTCATCTTTAGATTAGAGGCAGGATCTCCAAAGCAGAATGAACCACAGGCTCAAAGAACATCAGGAATTATTTTGTCATGTTCAAGGAAACTTTTATGTCAGTGTGGCACAAATACAGTTAGTGAGGGGGAGGGTTGTACTACATGAGGTCAGAAAGGGTGGAAACTGACAAACATAATACAATCTTACAGGGCTTGGTATGAGGTTGGGGTTTCATCTTATTTGTATTGTAAGGAAATAACTCCGGTTGCTTCTAGTGGGAGGTGGATTGGAGTGAGACAAAAAAAGGAGCAGGGAGACCAAATGAAGATTATTGCAGATGTCCAGATGAAAACAAATGTGACTGCTACTGCTACTATGGTGGTGGCAATGGCAATGGAGAAAAGTTGGTGTTTTCTGGAGGTCAAGCCAAGAGAACTTGCTGTTGGATTGGATATGGGGGCAGTGAGGGAAAAGAGAAACCAAGAACGAGGCCTGCCTTTTGTGCTTCGCTAAATGTACTGTTTTTGGGGATATGAAAGGCTGAGATAGGAAAATAATTGGATGGGAAAATTAGAGTTCTGTTTTATCCATGTTAGTTTTGAGATGCTTGTTAAGCTTTGAAGTGAAGATGTCAAGGACGTGGTTGGGTATGTGAATCTGAAACTCGGTCGTGAGGTCAAAGCCGGAGATATTGGTATTAAATTCACGATGGTATGAGTAGCTGTTCACAAGATGTCCACTTGGTCAAATGATGATGGTCTCTACTAGCTCACTTTACCAGCATGATGCCTGACATTTGGTAGACTCTGAATAACTGTTTGGTTATTGCTCTGAACAATACTAGAATGCTCCAGAGGACTAAAGACAAGCCTGTGAGTTCCAAGCATTTTGGCTGCTTCCTGCCAATAAAGTATCTTTGTCTCTAGGGTAAAATTCTGGGAGGGCATATAGATAAGAAATAAGAAGAATCTTCTCCATTTGTGTTTGGTGATCATGGCCTCTTGGACAACTGGAGAGAAGTTTAGAAGAGTGTCACTCCCACCTTCATCCCTCCCCCTCCCCCTCCCCCCAGCTCTGTGTTTAGAACTCACTGGCTTCTAAAGAAAATTCAAGCACTGAGTTTGTGAATGCTTTAAAGGTGTTTCACATTCTGACATTTTAAGCCATATAAGAATTGCTCTTCTTTGTAACAAAATATTCTCAGCATTCCTACCTGAATCTACATCATAATGGGAGATAGTATCATGGAACTGCAGTGAACTTGGGCTGGTAACCAAATGTCAGTGTTCTTTTCCTTCTGACTATCTTGTCTTAGAAATTTTGATTTCTGTCTTAATCAAGTAATATCTATAGTTTTAAATATCATTTAGTAATTATTCAGTAATCCAAATTTTAGTTTCCAATCTCGGAAATAAAATCACAAATAGTTTAAATAAGGCATGAGAAATTAATACTTCCCTTTCCTTTTTTAAAATACTAACTCAAGCCATCTATTAATTCCTTGATAGATTCTGGGAGCCAGCTTTTACTCATTTTTCTTATTGTTGGCACTCTCTAAAGACAGACTAATCATATACTCCTTAGTTCTCTTTCTCCTTTTATTTTCAAATCTTTATTCCGTTGCGTGGATGCTTTTGAAATCCAAGTATTTGAAGAGCTTCATAAGATTTGGAAGGAATAAGAGTCTGGTCATGACTATATGGCTGGTCCCAAGAGAAGGTGAAAAACACTGTTTTCAGTTGCATTAATTTTATTTCTATTCTGGAATCTTTTCTCATGGCTCTGCAGACAAAATTCCAGCTGAAGTTTGCACTCAAGGCAACATTATATAGACTCTCACTGACTGGGCTGATAAACATTTTTAAAAAATGCATTTTGTTCATTACCCAGGAAACTAAGGCATCTTTTCAAATTATCTAATTATGAACGTTAAGATAAAAATTACTGATTCTGTGAAATTTTATAATAACAATCTAGGTTCCATTTAAAATTACTGTCACAGATACATTAGACAAAAATGTTTAGCCATTTGTTTATATGTTAATTACATCTATTTCGCTATGTGTAACACGCAGCTTTTACATCATGTATAATGCATTTTAATCTATTCAGTGTTGCAATTGAGTTATCTCTATGGATTTCATAATTTATGTTATAAAAAAGCCTTATAAGAAGATGACTTCTTTGTTCCTACTCATCTTTAAAACTGATTTATGGCTTTCAAATAGCAGCCTCAGAAATTAAAATTTTAATATCATTTTAATATATTCTCTAAACACTGCTTCAACATTAAATCTTGCTTTTAACCCTTGTATTGTCCTATTTTCCATCATACTTTATCAGTGTTTGGTAGTAACCAGCATGTGCATCCAATACCCCCTTACTCTCTCTTCATAGCGATCTTATATTAAGGTTAGAAGTACTTTGAATTTCATTTCATAAGTGGAAAAGTTGAGGCTGAAGAGAGCTCCCATCTGTATCCGAATAGTTGTGTCACATGCTCTCATCCTTATAGACAGTGACATTTTCAACGTCACCTGCCTCAGAAGTGACAGACAGAATCAAAACAAACTGGTTGAGTTTGCAAGCATGTGTATGCAACCCCAAATCGCTGGAAATGAGCATTCATCCAAAATGAACATCTGAAGTGAGTAAGAAATTACCTAAAGAGACATGGCCCCATGGAGGTAGAGCTGAGGATGTTACTTGGATTTGAATTTAAGCTGTGATTTCCTTCATGAATGCATTAGTCTTTTCTTGTGCCAACCAAGATTTCCATACGTCTCCTGTTCTTTTCTGTTCATTTCTAGTAGTGTGGCCTTCATAAAGAGGGCATGGCTAAAAATGTGTTTAAATACAGAATACAAGGAAGACAATGGGCAGAAAAGTTGGTTTCAATAATATGACTCAGAGTATGACAGGTTTTATGACTTCTAAGCATTGGGAAAATTTTTTTTATCATTGTTCTCAGCCTTCACTACTCTCCTCAAATTAAGAAGCCAAGAACAGTCACACAATAAGGAGACTCATAATAGTGAGAATGGGCAGTAGACATGCTCTCCGCTCCCTCCAGATCAGGAGAGGCATCTCCATAGCAATGTTTTGCAAGCGTACATATAAATTTCTAGCAGGTGCACAATTCTGTGTGGTGTTACAGAAACTTGGATGGCTGCAATGGTAGAAATGTAGTTGTCTTTATTATTATTTTTTTTTAGATTTTCTTGGCTGTGCCATATAGCATGCGGGATCTTAGTTCCCGAACCAGGGATTGAACCCGCGCCCCCTGAAGTGGGAGTGCAGAGTCTAAACCACTGGACCGCAAGGGAAGTCCCAGAAATGTAGCTGTCTTGAAAGGCTTTGAGAAATTGCAGAATGCAAGAGGTTTTTTGCCACTACTATTCAAAGCTTTGATTTAGGAAAATGACATACAGATCAGATTGCTTAGAGGAGGGCAGGTAGACAGGTGTATCTCACCTGCCAATTGTAGTTAGGATTTTGATACTTAGAGGGACCATATCTTGTAAATAACCCCTCATTATTATAAGGTCTTGCCAAGATGTGTTTCTTTCTGGTGATGACATGTGTCATACTGGCTCTAGGAAAAAGTGTGAAGCAGGTGATACTTGTTATTGAAGACCCAGCCATTTATTAAGAAGCCTCTTTTCCTTCTGCTTCCAGTTCGCTTTCCAAACCTGTTCTCAACAAAGGGATTGTACCCTCATGGCAGCTTAAAGTGTAAAAATCTGACAACAGCTAAAACTCTTAGCCTTCTTAAGATATTTGCATTTTATCAGAAATTGAAATCTTGAACCAAGGGAATGAAATGCCAGAGATGCAATTTTTGAGCAATTAATAAGCTAATGAGAAATTTTTTGAGGAGCAAGAGGACTTTGTTGTTCCCTTAAAATTATGTCATAGTAAACAATAAAACAGACAAATAAAACAATTCATGAGCATTTGATTTATGTAAAATTTGTATTTATTTTTTTTCAATAATTTTTATTTCAACATTAGTTCCACTTCCAGAAATGATATCTATGTGAGCCTCAGAAGTTTAAAGATACAGTTTTTGTGTTATACATTTGTGTTTTTCTTTTCAGTTTACTTGAAATCTGTTATATTTGTGTTTCCTCTAAATCCTGACCGTGGAAGTGAATGCAGTTGCCTTTACATGTTGTATTATTTGAATTATCTTTGTAATTCTAGTGTCAGGACTGGAAGATCATTAGGTAACCTTAAACCTAGGTCTAATGCTGTCACTGATTTAATGTCTTTGTTTTTGGAAATTATTAACCTTGTTGTGCCTCAGTTGCATCCTTTACAAAACAGTTTATTTTGTGAGGGTATCCCAAATAGGAGATATCCATGAGGGAACCTTAGGGGGAAGAAACCGACTGTGGTTACAAGGGTTCATCTATGAGCTAGGGCCAAGTAGAGGTGAGGCACTGGTGGCTGTGAGCAATGGTAAAGTAGAGAGAGACTTTGGACTCTGATCAGCATAAGTTTGAAGTATAGTTCTCCCACTTATTAGCTATGAGAATTTGGACAAGATGTTTATCCTGTCTGAAGAGTAGTATTTTGGGCATATCACAATTCCCAATTTATACATTATGTTATTTTACCTATTTATATAATATGTATGCCAATCAGAATCCAAAGTCTCTCTGTGTTTTACCATTGCTTAAGCAAGCAAAACATCAAGCTCAGTATCTAAGATGATGCAGAAATGAAATAGGAAAGAGAGGTGGAACTTGAGAGTTCAGATTGTCAGCCTGGATTAAGGATAATTTTGTGTTGCTTTAGAACTGTGACTATAGTTCAAGGTTTATTGAATTAAAACTCAAATATACTATAAGTAAAGCAGCAATGATAATACCTGCCATATAGGACTACATAAAGCACCTAACATGGTGGCTAATTTCAGACATCCCTTATAGGCCTCTCTCAATTCCCTAGGTGCTGTTACCTCTCAGATCTTCAGTACCATGGCCGGGGACACTGCTTGTGTCTACACTGTTCGGCTGACTGGGGCCGAGGAGTTGTCACTGAGCAGCCAGATGGAACAGCTACATGCTCCGTGTTTCTGACTTCTTTTGTCACTTCTGGACTTGGATGATACCACACAACAGAGGGCGTGGGTAGTGAGCTGATGCCATCCAGAAGTATGGGGTAGGCTACTCCTATAGCACATATTTTGACCATTGGACGTCAGGGGATGGGGGAGAGTATAGAAGATAAATGCCTCTCCTCCAGCCCTTTCCCCCTATAGTCTGCTCCTTGTCTGAGTTTCCCCATATATCCTATTTGAAGAAGTCCCATAGGGCTGACCTGAGCTCACTGGCAGAGCAGGCTGTGTTGTTCATGGCTTATTATGTTACCACAAGCAGCATGATAATGCATCACCTTGCCTCTCTTTCTATTCTTCTCTATCTTTTAAAACTTCCCCCCTCATTTTCCATACCCTAGAGTTGCACCTCTCAAGAGCATCAGTGCTCAATTCTTGTTTCAGATTCTTTTGTGTAGGGAAGCCAAGCTAAGATATTGCTTAGCACATAGAAGTTGCTCATTAAATATCAATTTTAATTTTTTTCCTTCTCTGTTAATATTTTTATTTGACCTTGCCCAGTTCCAGGATAAACTTGAAGTTTAGTATCTTAATTACCTCCATCCCCTGTCTTTTCTTCCCGAGATATTCTATCTCAGTACTGATTTCTCATTTGATCCTGAGAAACAATCAATCCCTTTGTCTGATGATTGGTTTCTAGGACTCTTGACTTGGTCTAAATCCAGACTGATAGAATGCTCCCGTGAAGGCTCTTAACTCAAAATTGTCCATGCACAGGAAGTTTATGGTTCATTTTTACTTGTATGTGATTTACTTTCTTCTGGGCATTTCTAGAATAGCCACCTGGGTTTGAGAACAGCATATAAATCAATATGCAAACTTCAGTGAAACTTCTTATGGTTTGTCAATGATATATCATTGTTCTATTTTGAGTCATGCAAGCTCTAGGTTATTTTGTGGAAGAAAGTGTCAATATGAGGAATGAGAGGATTTCTGTAGACCATAATTCCATTTCCTATGGTCAGAGATTTATAGCAACCCCTTTTAGTAGATCCTGTGTCTCGTTGTCAGTAGAAAAATGTAGATTTTGGATTTCCAACGTCAGGCTCCATCTTGAAAGTCATAGTTACTTCCAATTCCAGACCTGGCAGGTGACTAAAGTTGTTTTTCCACTCTGTTAGATCTGTGAAGATTGGGGTAGTTAGCACAGGCTTCATGGAGAAGTTAAAGCTTGAATTTCACGGTAAATATTGGTAGATTTTATATAAACCCATGTTTCTGGGATTTCTTAAAACATACACATTTCTGTTCCTTCATCTCAACTAATCAAAATTCTAATGGTTAAAGATACATTTCCAGCGTCACCTTCTCCCCACCTTGTCTGGAAGTGGTCCCAGCCTCACTTGATTTTCCACATGCTTTATTTATGTCTGCTTACATACAGTGTTTTTGGCAAACTTGTTTTTGTACTTGAACAACTGTGAGCATTGTGAGAGCAGGGGAGAAATCTCATGTATCTTTGTATCACTCCTTAGCACAGTGTTTAGTGTATGAGATGCTTAAAAATGCTTGTCGCATTGAAGTTTTTCTGTGCTTCATCTTATATATCTTGAATATTTACTGTGTGCCAAGGACTATGCTAAGCATTATGTAATTCAAATCAATTCTCCCTCTTTGGGCCTAGAAAAGATCAATAAAAGAAAGTTTTCTAAATTATAGTCCTTAAAGGAGAGCAATATTCATAACTTGGAATTTCACAAAGAATGCTTCAATTATAGATCAGTGATTGGTTTCAAGAGTTTTATGTGGTTCTTTTCACCTCTGTGCCAGAAACACTTCTGCCCCAAGTCAGTTTTCTCCACTTCTCACCTTTGAGCCTTTCTTTGCTGCTGTCCTTGGAGGTTTCTCTGATTTCAGACCTTCCCAACTTTCTTTAATTTTCCAAGCGACTTAGATTTTATCTCCCTAAGTGCTGTAATTTGTGTGAATTTCAGATGGGTATGGATATATCCGCTCTATTTCCCATTTTGTTTTTTGTGGAGGGAAAATTTGTTTTGAGAATGAGTATATGTCTTACAACAATTAGTTGAGAGGTAAAAAGCTGCATTTCAAATTCAGTCCAAAATGTCACCTATTATTTAGATGAGTGTGGCCCAATAAAAATTTCTGCAGTGGTGAAAATGTTTTATAGCTGCACTGTTCAGTATAGTTGCCACTAGCCACTTGTGACTAATTGAGCACTTGCCTTCCAGCTTGTGTGACTGAGGACCAGAGTTTTTATTTAATTTTAATTAATTCAAATGTAAATAGCTATATGTGGTTAATGGCTGCTCTACTGGACAGTGCAGATACAGACCAATGGCAGATATTATCTCACATATTTCTATAAATAAAATGCCCTTGGATAAATTCTTTTGGGAAACACTACCTGTATTATATTATCTCCCTTTTGGAGATTCACAATGCACACAACATGGTAAAGGCTCTAAGAAGTCTCACTGCAAAAACAAAACAATCTGTTGATATTGCTTTAACCCAGAAATTGCTGATTTCATTTGACCATGGAATTTGCATTTCCCTCCCTCACCCGTAATGTCTGTGACCTACTTGTGAACTCATTCTGTAGAACCCTCTCAGAAAAAGTCTCCTTCAGACCATCTTTCCCATCCAAAGCCTATGCTGCATCTTTAGCCAGATGTATTTCCTCCTCTATTTTAGTGGAAGCATAAGGATGACTTAAGGAGAGCCTTCTCTGAGCTTTGTAAAATCTGTTCCTAGGATATGGGGCATGACGTTTGCCCCATAGGCATGAAGCTGTTGAGACTCCGAAATCACCTTTTACAGAGGGGTGGTATGTTTTCTAGCTATAGCTGTGGCTGAGCCTGGATCACATTTGGTCTGTGGAACTGAGATATGTCCTCAGTTTGACCTAAGCCACAGGCAGGTCTCCCTTTTCAGGGCTGATTAGAAACAATCCCTTATCCCCCACTGGAGTCACCGTTGTCATGTGTCTACCCCCTAACAATAATATCGGAAGGAATATGATAATGTTCAGTTGTCTTTTTCCCTTCCTCTTAATAGACCAGCTAGTGATGCTTCAGATGAAATTGGTCTGAGGGCTGAGAGCAGATCCATTATTGGGAGCATTTGCTTTAAATTATGAAACTCAGGAAGGCTTGTGGCAGAGAGGCGGCCAGTTCTGCCGCAAAAGGCACTCACTTGTCTGTTTCTTGCATTCTGTTAAATATTTCTTACTTCCTCAGAATACACCACAAGGACCATTTGACTGTCCCCTCTGGCTTCTGCATCTTGCTTCCAGCCTGAACAGACAGGTAATAACCATTCAGCAGGGCCATTACCTCTTCTAAAGACTATTATCAAAATGGTCATTATACATAATGGAGATTATTACAGGCAGCCTGAGAGATTTTTTAGATACATCTCTCAAGTAATAGGTGGCCTTTTTTAGCCGTATATATCTGTGGGGATAATACCAGGGCACAGAATACATGATAAATGGTGATTTTTTTTAGCAAAAAATCTGTCAGCTTTTAGTGCATTAATTGGATTACAGATTTAAATTGTATGTATGCAGAAACTTAAATTTTAACTCTTGACAAATACACAGCATGGCAAGAACATTCCAAGAACAGGAGTTGAAATATATAGAATGCATTGTTCATGTCTATACTGTGCAATCGCATATGCAAGGATACCAACATTAATGAATTCTTTGAGAACAAACTCTTTTATAATGAAGTAACTGGTCTGTAGTCAGCCAATCAATAAGTATTTATAGAACTTGGGCTGCATGCCAGGCGCTGGAAATATGGCAATTAGAAAACGCAGAGGGAAGCTTAGCAGCTTAGAGTCTAGTGGCCTGTAAACGAACAAAGTCAAATGTTAACATTTTCTGCCTCCAAGACAATAAGACCTCCTTGTATAGTTTCCATTTTCCCCCAATTATCTCATGGTAAATAGGTGCTGTCCTAGGTAAAATGTGAATTCTGCTATGAGATACACAGTTGGTTGCCAACTAGACAGCTTTTCTCCCTTAAAGCCATAACTCCATTATTGTTTGTTTGGTAAGATATCATTCCCAGGGAATAAATCATTACCAGGCTAAGCCAGTCAAATGTAATAGGATGTTAATATGGGATTCTTGGCATCTCAGTGCTGAGTAAAGACCCAAGAACAAAAGTAATAGATGGCTAACGATGTATCACTCCAAAGCGGGGTGAGGGTTACCGCTAAGTCGCTACAGCCCAATTTGCAAAGGAGGTATCAAAAAGTTTTGTAAACTCTCACCCAACATTTCTTTTTGAGCAAAAAAGGGTTGAGATTAAAGTGAAAAGAGAGAGAGAGTATTTTTTGGAAAAACTTTTGGAGGATCTGTGGCATTTTGTTTACTCATCATGGGGGGAACTTGCCCCTCACCTTACACCAAGGCAGAGGGACTTGAAGGGAGCACAGATATCTTGTTATTGGTACCCCTGAGGTTGAAAGAGCAGAAGGGACTGGGACTTGACCCTTGTCTGAGAAATTGAAAGGCCAAGGACTTTGCCTAGCAAGCTACTTTGACAGCCAAGCAGGGAAAGATGGCATGGTGGCAATGTGTGGCACTAACGGATTTTCTGGTGCCAGTGATGCATGAGTGTTTTGCCTGAGCTAGATGGAATCATTCAGGAGAAGGGGCTGAACTGCTCTGGAATGAACATATAGGGGCTTTGCCCAAGAGGGCCACCTGGAAAGGCAGTGGAACCCTAAGAGAGAGTCTCTGTAGAGAAAACCCTGAAAACCAGGTGATGAGGGGCAGTTTTCATGGCCAGATGGAGGAGACATTGCATTCCCGGTGCCTCAAAGATGTCAATATTAGGAATTTCCTTTGCACACATTTTACTCAGCTCTTCTGTGTCTTTTTAGTTGAAAGCTTCCTATTTGATACATTTGCTAAAATAATTTCCTGTTCCCAGTCTTCTCTCTCTGGGCCTTCCTTCTCTGAGAGGTTAATCTCTACTTGGATGTCCTGTACCGTCAAGTCTCTGCACTCCTCAAACCCCCATTAAAGAGGGAAGAATCTGCAGTTGGTCATTATTTTGCCCATATGTTACTTTTTAAATGTCTACCCCCACCAGTCTTTCTGGTGATAATAAACAGATTTACCAGATTTTCCTTCTGTTAAGCTGTGAGCAACCACCCTTAATCACTTTCAGTCAGTAGAGTTGACCCTACCCACAATTCTAAGGGTAGGCACATGTCTCAAAACTTGCCGATTGGTGCATTCAACATTTTAACACAATGATTAGCTCGGAGATGTGATGTGAGCTCGTCTGAGGGATTTTGCTGGGATTTGGAAGAGGCACCTTCTTTTTGCCAAGATTGCTAAGCAGGTAGGTTGTAAATGAGAAGTTACTGGTGGTTTCCATGCTCCTTGTAAGCTTACCTCAGCAGAAACAGAGTCAAGAGATAAGCCAGAGAGATTTGTAGTGACACCATTTGAGCATCTGTATCCAAACATGTCCGAAATTATACTTATTCTACTTATGAGAATGAATAAATGCCTCCCCACCCCAAACCATTTTGTATTGGATTTTGCCATTTGTTTCAAATAAACCTAACCAATAGATATTTATACTATGGTTAAGTTCCTCTAACAGGAGCTAAAAAATTTTTCCCCACCCCACTTTTTAACTAGGGAAAGTTTCAAACATACAGAAAAGGAAAAGAGTAGCAAAATGGATTTCAATATATTCACCTAGATTTCAGCAATTAGCTCTGTCTTTCCTGTACCACTGGAAAGTATATATCAGACATCATGACACAATATCCTAAATATTTCTACATATATATCCTAACAATAAAGAATTCTGCTACATAAACACAATGACATCATCACACATAAGAAAATTAAAAATAATTCAACACATTCTAATATTCAGTCCATATTTAAACTTCTCCAGTTTTCCCAAGTATACCTTTTATAGATTTTTTTTTTTTTTTTTTTTAACAAAATGAGGTCCCGGGCTTCCCTGGTGGCGCAGTGGTTGAGAGTCCGCCTGCTGATGCAGGGGACACGGGTTCGTGCCCTGGTCTGGGAAGATCCCACATGCCGCGGAGCTGCTGGGCCCGTGAGCCATGGCCGCTGAGCCTGCGCGTCCGGAGCCTGTGCTCCGCAACGGGAGAGGCCACAACAGTGAGAGGCCCACGTACCGCAAAAAAAAAAAAAAAAAAAAAAGAGGTCCCAATCAAGTTTCATACATTGACTTGATTATTAAATCTCTTTAGTCTAGAACCGTTTCCCATTAAAAAAAAAGACATGGACTTTTGAAGAGTCCAGGCCAGTAGTAGTAAGGTTGCCCCTTATTCTCAATTTGCCTGATTTTAAAAAATATGATCTCATTTAACTTGTTCCTCTGACTTGTGAAATTCTAGTGTATTGAAGTTATGTCTAGTGGCTTGATTTTATTCAGGTTATTTTATTCAGTAATTTTTTTTTTTTTTTGCAAGGATGCTTCATAGGGATGTCATAGGTGACATTGTAGTACAGTGAGAGACACATAAGGTCAGGTTGCTTAATATTAGTGATGCTAAGCTTGACCATTTGCTTGAGATGGTGATTGCCAGGTCTCTTATTATATAGATACTATTTTCCCTTTATTTCTTAGTAAGTAATCTGTGTGGTAGTGAGGTGATACTTTAGCACCTTGAAATTCTAAAGTACTTCCACATTTGTTGGCCTTCGTCTGTAGAGTTTTCTTTTCTCCTTCCCTCCCTTCCTTTCTTTTCCCTTTCACCCATTTTAGAGTAGGTGGGATGTTAATAAATTTGCTTAGTTTTTTGTTTTTCTTAGAATGTCCTTATTTTTACCTCACGTGTGAAGGATATTTTCAATGTTTTTAAATTTCAAGGTTGGCAGTTCTTTTCTTTCAGACCTTTAAAGATGCCACCATTTCATTATCTTCTGGCTTGTATTATTTCTGTTGAGAAGTCAGCTGTCAGTCTTATTGTTGCTGCTTAGAAGGTAAAGTGTCTTTTATCTTTGATTGCTTTTAAGATACTTTTTTTTTTTTTGGTTGTTCTTTATTTTTAAATTGTTTTAGTATGATATTCATAGATCTAGTTCTAGTTGTATTATAAGGCATGGCAAGAATTGTGGATGTCTCAACCTGGATTTGTTGAAATCCCACCATGCCACTCTTCCTTTTGACTCATCTTGCTATCAGTTTCTATATTCTTGGCACTCTCTGACTGAAAATAACAAAAGCTCATCAAATATCTTAAATAAAAGATGGAAACTATTTTAAAGATCATCTTGTAATACAGGTTGCATCTGGTCCTCAGGAACAAACTGGAATCGGAAATGTGAATGCTAGATAAGACTTTGTCTTATCTTTCCATGCATCTACCACTTTTCCTTCTTGTTTTCAAATTTTCTCTTTTTTATTTTACTAAAAACTTGCAACTACCCAATATACATAGCAAAAAATAATTTCTTATGGCTCCTAAGTTTATATCTTGTTCATTTAAGAAAACAGCCAAACCATGTTGATTATATTGTATGCTTAATTCCAATTTCCCTGGGAAGAAATTCATTGTCCTAGAGGGGTAAAGGACCCAACTCAGGTACAAACTGTCTCAACCCGGGCCAGCCAGGCAATGTTACATGTTAAGGCCATGCCTTCTGAGATGCCAATGCTGTAAGCATATTACTGAGGGGGAGAATTTGGATAGACAAGTCAGTAAGTGTTGGCTACATCTTCCCATTCTCTATGGAAGGTAGTCCCTATATTGCTTTACTTTTAGAAGATGAGATTTCCAGAATATAAAAATCTCCTGTATGTAGGCTAGCTAGAAGTTGTCTTAAATACTACCAAATTGTAGAACTTTGGATACTTTTTTGCCATACTGTAGAATCCTAGAACCTAGAGAAGTATTCTTTTGGAAAACCAACCTTAATCTGCGTTTCTGCATACCCAAACATTTGCCCTAGGCTACATGTTTCTTTTTCAGCATTTTGTCTTTTAAATTATGCCATGCTGTTCCCTAGCCTCAAGATCCTTGAGTGTATATTTATTGAGTACTGTCCCATTTGATAGTATTTTATGTAACAGTAAATAATACCTTTATACCATTTTCCTGCTACCTGATATTGCAGAAGGTAACCCTCTGGTTCTTTCATTGTTTTGCTTTTGGTTAGCAGAGTTGCTGACAAAAAAGCACATCACAGAAATGAATCCTCTTCATTAAGAAAAGAATGATTCTACATAGATTTGATATCTCAGAGCAATTTATTTGGCATCATTTATATAAAAACTAAGTATATGCTTAAAATGCAACAATTTCTTAGATGGTATTAAAGCTGAAAGTTTTTTTTCCTTTTTAAAAATTAATTTTATTCAAGTATAGTTGATTTACAATGTTGTGTTAATTCCTGCTGTATGGCACAGTGATTCAGTTATACACATATACACATTCTTTTCCATTATGGTTTATCACAGGATATTGAATAAAGTTCCCTGAGCTAGACAGGACCTTGTTGTTTATCCATTCTATAGATAATAGTTTCCATCTGCTAATCCTAAACTCCCATTCCATCCCTTCCCCACCCCTCCTACCCCTTGGCAACCACAGATCTGTTCTTTATGTCTGTGAGGCTGTTTCTGTTTTGTAAATAAGTTCATTTGTGTCATATTTTATATTCCACATATCAGTGATATCATATGGTATTTGTCTTTCTCTTTCTGACTTACTTCGCTTAGTATGTTAATTTCTAGGTCCATCCATGTTGCTGCAAATGGCATTATTTTGTTCTTTTTATGGCCGAGTAGTATTCCATTGTATATATACACATATCTTCTTTATCCATTCATCTGTCAATGGACATTTAAGCTGTTTCCATGTCTTGGCTATTGCGAATAGTGCTACTATGAACATAGGGGAGCATGTATCTTTTTGAACTATAGTTTTGTCTAGATATATGCCCAGGAGTGGGATTGCTGGATCAAATGGCAACTCTATTTTTAGTTTTTTGAAGAACCTCCCTATTGTTTTCCATAGTGGCTGCACCAATTTATATTCCCATCAGCAGTGTAGGAGGGTCTCCTTTTCTCCACACCCTCTCCAGCATTTGTTATTTGTAGACTCTAATAATGGCCCTTCAGACCTGTGTGAGGTGGTACCTCATTGTAGTTTTGATTTGCATTTCTTTAATAATTGAAGCTGGAATTTTTAATTTACTTCAGGATACAGAAATATAAAAATAAACCTGATTAAAAAAATGTATTTCACCTTTTTTTCTTTTGTTTACTTTTTTTCCCTGTATACCCTTAAACTCTTTATATGTATCTTTTTAGAAAGTCTGACATGTAAAGAAATTTCCCTTCGCTGAAATTTAAGGGAATATCCAGTTTTGTTCCCAGATAACTTAAGTAGCCAACAATAGCAATAAACAGCATCAAATAATTCCCTTAAAGAATTTTGTATTCCTATTCCTAACACTGGGGAATTCCGTATGAAGTTATAGTTAGTTTTTGCTAAGAGAAGTACTTCGGTTTTTGAGACTAGGCTTTCGACAAACTTGTGAATTCATCACATTTCAAGAAAAATTGCATACAAAGATGTGATTGTTATAATTGGAAACGAGGGTCATCATAGTTCAGCTTTGTCCAAGGATAGTGATATAGTCAACAACATCTGTGAGAAGCTATGTTACCGAACAGCCTGCTGATAATAACCTATTCCCTAAAGAGTCTTTTCTGGCTTATGATTTTCAGTTATAATAATGTGTGTTGGCATGTCCTAATGAACTTGGTGAGGCATGTTCAGATGGCCCAATCTTGTTGGCTTCCCAACAGCTGCTCAAAGATGCTGAGGGGCTGTCCTGGTTTTGTTTCCCAGGCTCCCTGAATACCACTCATCAAGGCCACATTCGCCAAGCATTATGAATGGTGCATTGCTCATCTGATAAGGTTAGAAAACAAGATGGCTGGACCCAGTCCCCCCCTCTATGGGCTCCTGGGCTGATAGGCTTCAAGCTCACTGCAGCATAGGGCATCTGTGGTGGGTGTGGCCTCATTTCAAATAAGAGTTACTGACGTTGTTGTGACATTCTCCAGTCTGCATGGATTCTGTTTCAGTGTAACCCTTTATAAGGATTAGATTTTGTTATTTGTTAAGTACTTTGTAGCAGCGTTCAAAGATCAAAAGGAATGCGGTTGGTGTATTAGTTTCCTAGGGCTGCCATAACAAATTACCACTAATACTTGGTGGCTTAAAACAACAGAAATGTATTCTTTCACAGTTCTGGAGGTTAGAAGTCCAAAAATCAAGGTGTTGGCAATGTTGGTTCCTTCTGGAGGCTTTGAGACAGAATCTGTTCCATGTCTTTTTCCTAGCTTCTGGTAGTTGCTGGCAATCCTTGGTATCCTTTGGCTTGTAGCTGCATCACTCCACTTTCTTCTTCCATCATCCCATGACCTTCTCTGTTTGTCTCTGTCCCTCTCTCTGTGTGTCTATCCAATATAACTTCATCTTAACATCGTAATTATATCTGCAAAAACCCTGCACTTTCATATGTGCTGGGGGTTAGGATTTGAACATATCTTTTGGGGGGACGCGATTCAACCCGTTACAGTTCGTTTCGGCTCTACAGCCCTGTTTTTTGTTTTTTTTTTTTTTTGTGGTACGCGGGCCTCTCACTGCTGTGGCCTCTCCCGTTGCGGAGCACAGGCTCCGGACGCGCAGGCTCAGTGGCCATGGCTCACGGGCCTAGCCACTCCGCGGCATGTGGGATCTTCCCGGACCAGGGCACGAACCCGTGTCCCCTGCATCGGCAGGCGGACTCTCAACCACTGCGCCACCAGGGAAGCCCTCTACAGCCCTGTTTAACTCATATGACTTCTTTCTTCCCCTGTTTCTTCACTAAAATCCCAGTTCTGCTTCCTCAAGAGATTTCTTCAGTAGAATTGATTATTGAATGGAACTTTAAAAGATGTTATCACCAGTCAACAAGAACTATCTTGGTTAATAAAAACTAATGATATCAGTTTATTCCAACACTTGCACGAGGTAGCTAGATTAAGATATTGGGGAAAAATCATCTAAGACAATCTTGACTGGGTAACCTTTGATATTTCCATTGGACAGTGTCCTCAGCTATTTGATATGTTGAAATTTGATTTAAGAAACAGGTCTTTGATCTCTACTAAAAGCAAACAACAGTGTTAAGATCTGAGGATAATTAAACAGGTAAGATATACATCTTGATTTCAACCTATTGGTGGTACAGAACCATAGGTAACTCTTTTTGAATTATTTTAAAGCTGATTTATAAAATCATGACCCAGATTAACCATACTATTTTCTGAGCTAGTCCCGCTAAGAGAAAATTAGCTTGGCCTCTGTTTCAGTAGTTAAATCTCTGAGACATCTCTGTTCTAAGCTTAGTTTCTAAGCATCCAGTGTGGATCAGAGTTTTCACTACCCCTCTTTCTTTTGCGACTTAATCTTTGTCTTTCAGCGTGATATTCCCTTAGTTAGTTTCATAATTCCTTTATTTTTAGTTGGGGCACCGGATTCTCAGTCTTGTAAGTCTTACCTTCCCATAGAAAAATGCCAGTCCAATAAAAAAAAAAAGAGATCCCATAGAAAAATGCCAGTCCAATTTAAAAAAAGAGAGATCCCCTCTGTACCGTTACATGTGTACTTGACTTTTAGCTCCTTTGCTGACACATTTATTTACGCTTTTTACTAGCACTATGGCTAGTGTCCTTAAACCTGACCAACATAGAACTGTTACTATGGAAGTGAAGTGTGTGTGTGTGTGTGTGTGTGTGTGTGTGTAAAGAACTGAAATTCCTTACTTTAAAATCCACATTAAAACAAAACAAAACTAAGACAAAGTGAAAACAGATTATAGATCCAGAGAACAAAGTGGGTGGTCTCCAGGATGGAGGTAGGTGGAGGGCGCAAAATAGATGAAGGAAATTAAGAAGTACAAACCTCTAGTTATAAAATAAAGTAAACCATGGGGGGATGTAATATACAGCATAAGGAATATGTTCAGTAATATTGTGATAACTTTGTATGGGGACAGATGGTTACTAGTCTTATTGTGATCATTTCATAATATGTGCAAATGTCAAATCACTCACTATGTAGTACACTTGAAACAAACATAATATTATGTTGAGAATATTATGGTCTCTCAGTTTTTGGTGATCTGAGAATATACCCCAGTTAGATGCTGTTTCTTCAGCCTGTATCCTTGAATGAGACATGTGAAGTAGCCTACTTGCTCCAGGGAGCCACTGGATCATTTATTATCACACAGATTCTGTGGGTCCGGAATCTGGGCATCATTTAGTGGGATTCTCTGGTTCAAGATCTCTTGCAAAGTTGTATTCCAGGTGTTGGCCAGGCCTGCAGATATCTCAAGGCTCAAGAGGGGAAACATCTACTTCCAAACAGAGTTTCATGGTTGTTAGCAAGATTCAGTTCCTTAAGGGCTGTTAGATTGAGGGTCTCAGTTCCTTAGCTGGCTGTTGGCTGGTGGCCTCCCTCAGTTCCCTGCTACGTGGACCTCTCTGTTGGGCAGGTTGCAAGATGACAGCTTGCTTCATCAGAGTGAGAAAGTGCGAAAAGGCAGAGAGAGAGAGTGTGTGGGAGAAAGGAGGAAGTCATAGTCTTACATACCATAATCCAGAAAGTGATACCCCATTGCTTTTGCCATTCCTCCTCATTAGAAGCAAGTCCCTTGGTTTAGCTCATACGTGAGGGGAAGGAATTACACAGGGACATTAATATGAGAAGGCAGAGGTCACTGAGAGCCATTTTGGAAGCTTCCTACTACATATGGTTTACAGACTTGCTTAGAAGGCTGGAAACCAATTTGGACATTTACTGGAACCACAGGAGTCAGGAGGAAGGATATTCAGATACTACCGATGACCACTAGGCATATTTTTACAGAATTCGAAAATCCTTCCTATTTCTAAGAGAGATTGAATGGGTTGTTCCACCTAAGAGATATTGAATGAATGGGTTGTTCCACCTAAGATTCATGCAGGACAGATTTATGAGTAATTTCACTGGGTTGTTTTCTGAATTGGGTCATACTTATTATTTGCTTTGGACTTCATCAGGATAACTATTGTACATAAAGAACAGTCCTAAAATATGTTTTCAATAGTGTACTAAAGTTCTTTTAATTACCTAATGCTTTCTTTTTTTAAAAGTAACTCCCAAATATTCTACTTAATGAATCAGTGGAAAAATTAGTCAAAGGGATTATTTGATAATAGATAGACTTACCAAATTGTTATCTTTCCAAGTCTTGAACATTATATTACGGACTTTCTTAGTATTTGTGAAACTAATCATTCACTTTGGTGGGTGGGAATCGATATTGCTGGGCCTCTCATGACCTCCATTACTGCTGCCGTGGCCACTTTGATCATGAGCCCATTGGGAGTGACAGGAGTAGCTAGTGAAAGAAGCCAATGGTAATTCACAGAACAGGTCATTCTGTCAACCCGATTATTAAAACCCTTTTCTGCTGAGGTCATCCTTTGGTAAGCATTAATATGGGACACAAATATCTTCTTACTTTGTGTCTATTTGGAGAGGTCTATCCATATACCTTGTGTGTGCTATAGTTTTCCATAGTAACTGTAATAAATTACCACAAACTTAATGGCTTAAATGGTACAAATTTATTATCTTACAGTTTTGGAGGTCCAAAGTCTGAAATGGGTCTCAGTGGGTTAACATCAAAGTGTTAGCAGGGCTGAGTTCCTTTCTGGGGGCCCGAGAGGAGCATCCATTTCCTTGCCTTTTCCAGCTTCTAGGGGCCGCTCATATTCTTTGTACTTTTAACCCCATCTTGGCTTCTGCTTCTCGGAGGACCTGGACTCACACAGCTTATCTTCCTTACTGTCTGGTCGAATGTCCACTCCTACATGGTCTCCTCTGACAAATTTCACTACTCTGGCCCCCCTTCCTGATTGTCTGTTAGCAATTCATATTTTATTTCCTTTATAGCAATGATCACAATGCTTACATACTTGTTTGTTTATTTGGTTAATTACTTATTGCCTGTTTTCTCTCCTGGAATGTAATCCTCCTTTGGGCAGGGACATGATCAGCCCCAGCACTTAGCTGCATTCCTGGCACATCGTATGTGCTTAATAGATATTGTTCAATGAATCAATGGATTCAGATTTTCCAACACGGGGCTGGGAGGTGTGGAGGAGGGCAAGACTAAACTCGATATTACTGAGCAGCTGAAGGCAGCATATGGATCCCAGTCTCTTGGGACAACCAGGTAAGAGATATGTCCCTACCTGTTGACCGTTTGTCCACATTTCTCTGGAGCAGCTCCATTTCTGTCAACTAAGTGCAATCACCCTTCCCCAGATGTTTGTTCTGAAAAATGATGGCCAAAGTGACGTACAAAAGGGGATCAGAGAGAAAGATAAATACTGTATGATCTCTCTTATATGTGGAATCTAAAAATAAATAATTTAAAAATCAAGCTCGTAGATGCAGAGAACAGATTGGTGGTTGCCAGAGTCGAGGGGTGAGGGATGGGAGAAATGGGTGAACTGTTTTCATTTTTTAGTTTAAATAAATTGCATTAAAAATTATATAGACTCATAATTATTGACAAAGAAAGGTATTCCCCAAGGAATTGTTAAGAGAAATATGATGAAAGTATTTTTCATAGTATAATTACTTTTAAAAGACTGTTTTATTTATATATATAAGTTCAAAACGATATACACTAAAATATCAACAGGCGAATGAACACAGGATAATCGTTTTTTCTATTTTTTAAAGTTTTTGAAGTCTTATTATGTACATATAGTACTTTATATACCAAAAAATTAATTTTTGTCATTGCTTACATCCACTGGGATCCATATAGAATTTAGAAATTCTGTATTTGAAACCCTATTCTTAGAAGGTGATTAGAGAAATTTATTATTTTCTTTTCGCAAATGTTTAAGTAGTAGCTATTTCACCCTAAGAAATATTTATTTTATTATGATTCAACACCCAAAATAAGTAAAGGAGAGGAGGTAATATGGAAAGCTTAGATTCATAACTTTATGAAACCTAAAAGCTGCACTATTCTCTTCTATCCTGAAAAAAAAAAAAGCCATCAGAGAGTCAAAGGCTAGCTTTGTGTTGTGTTGTGTGTGTGTGTGTGTGTGTGTGTGTTTTAATTTATTTATTTTTGGCTGCTTTGGGTCTTTGTTGCTGCGAGCAGGTTTTTCTCTAGTTGTGGCGAGCGGGGGCTACTCTTGGTTGCGCACGGGCTTCTCATTGCGGTGGCTTCTCTTGTTGTGGAGCATGGGCTCTAGGGGCGCAGGCTTCAGTAGTTGTGGCATGAAGGCTTAGTAGTTGTGGCTCGTGGGCTCTAGAGCGCAGGCTCAGTAGTTGTGGTGCACGGGCTTAGTTGCTCCGCAGCATGTGGGATCTTCCCGGACTAGGGCTCGAACCTGTGTTCCCTGCATTGGCAGGTGGATTCTTAACCACTGCTCCACCAGGGAAGTCCCGCAAGCTTTGTTTTAATTTACCATGGTGCTACAGTCTGTCCCAGCCCTTTTCTCTCCCTCACGATGTGGGGGAAAAGTCTGGGGGCTTCATTTCCTCCATTGATGAGGGCAGATACAGAATTAGGTTTAGGGAACAGTTTGTTGCTACGTGTTCTTCAGTGACGATTTTAGTGGTAGTGGTGTGCGCCATGTTTAAAGAGTCTCGAGCAAAATTTTAACCAGAGGACTTAAAAAAAAAAAGTTCCTTCTCACCTTAAATGGTGAAGCACAACACAACAAGAGGATTTGGCATTTTGGCCTCAGAAAATGTAGGATTTAGGGGTGAGGGTGGTGGCTAATTAGTCCTGGAATTTAATTCTCGTGTCTGGTCATATTGGAAGTTATATGACAACTGGCTGAAGAATGAAAAACTACTCCTGAGTGCTCCAAAATTGTGCCAGTCTTGAGGAGAGTCGACCGAACTTAATCAGAAGTTTTCCCCATGTTGGGATCTGAGGCTACAAATCACCCCACTTTGTGGCTCTCAGATAGATGAATTTGTGTGCTGTGATTAGCCAATAATGGTCTTAGATTCTGCTAGTGTGATATTTTTCCCTCAGGCAGATTCTCAAAGGCAGTAAGCCTATTAGCTACCCATTCTTCGGGTCAAAAAGTATCACTTTAATGTGGTGTGTATGTGTGCATGTGTGTGCACACATGTGGGTACAAGTGTACACAGAAATGATTACATTTGCTCTTATCTGGTATGTCTATTTAACCCAAGCCTATAAAATTTAATAAAAAGTCAACAGAGGTCCACATATACAAATCAAGACCAAGCTATACAAAGCAGAGAACTGACAGAGAAATGCACTATTAGCTGAGAAATGCAATAGAAAAGAAACTATCCCTTTGCAAGGGGTCCAGGTTAGAATGGTAAAAATTAAGAAAAGGCAGTATTACCCTGCCCTAACTATAAGGGTGGGGAAAGAAAGAAAGAAAACCTGCCAGGTATTTGTGAAAGTAAAAGTTCCCCTTTCTTTTAAGACACAATAGCTTGTGTAAGTTTGTCACATGTATCTGTTGCTCTCACCTCTTACTCTGTGCTGAAGTGCTCACCAGAGCATTCACGGGAGCAATTCTCCCTCCCACCCCTGACACCTGCCACAGAGAATGCTGCATTATTCATCAGGAGCTAATGGCAGGTGATGAGATCTTTTCACGCTACATCCCTCGCAGTAGGTGTTTATCACTCTCTTCACCCGCAGCCCTGCTATTACTGAAGGGCCAGAAGAACCCTACACACTCGTTTGAAAGGTAATGGGAAACGTGCTCAGCTTTCTGGGCTCACAAGTGCAGATGAAGGTTATCACCAGGGCAGCTGTGAAGCCCAGGGCGAGAGGAAGGTGGTCACCCTAAAGCGAACAGCTTAATTTTGGAAATCCATACAAATCATGTCAGAGCCATGATAATCCATCTTCTTTAGCTTCCAGCATTTCAGCAGTCATTGCACTGTAATAATTTCCCCCGATTCACCTGTGATCTCTATAAATAACCGGAGTGAGGGAGGAAAGGAGAGGAGGAAAGAGATGGGTCTGGCTTAGCGTCTGATGAGCATGGCAGGGAGGAATTTATCTCTGTCTAGTAAGCAAGATGTGGTCTCCTCCAAGGGTGGGTGGGGGTGTGGCCACACGCCAGAAGCTAGCAGTGGGGGCAGTTCTGCGACCCCAGCTCAGTGCTCTGGTGTCATTTGAAACCAACTTGACAAGAGAGGTAGTGGTTCCTTCCAGTGATTTATCTGAAGGCTTGTGACAAAAAAATTATGGAGCAGTGCCGTAGCAGCATGTGGGAGGAATCATAGAAGGGGGACTGTTTTATTCTCAAGTACTTAATTCCTTCCGGGAGCACGAGTTAGCAGAGATTTCTTGGCCCTACCATATATGCCACCAATAACCACCACTGATTGTAACATTTTTATTCATTTTTTTGTTTCTGGTTAAGTGTTTTTGGTTTGTGTTTTTTGTCTTTTTGAGGACTTTGGGTGTGTAGTCTGGGTTACAGGGAGGTTAAGCAAAAGAATCTGGGTACAAAAAAGCCAAAGTGGTCAAGATAACCTGGCAGGGAGGCAATTGAATTTTTGTTTTCCCAGATCACTTGTGCTGACTTCACTGCTCCTCCAGGATGGGTGCTATTTCTTAATCTAGGGTGTCCTCTTGGTTTCTTCCTTTCACATCGTAGTCAGTGTGGTGTAATGGAGGCCAGACGGAATGGATTTAAGGTGGGAAAGACTTAGGTTTGTCATAGATCAACTATTTAGTAGTGGTGGGAATTTATTTAAACTTTGTGAGCCTTGCTTTTATTAATAGTATAATGGGTATAATATCAAGTCTAGGGTTACTTTGAAAGCTAAACGACAAGCATTCAATAAATGCTTAACAACTGCTAACTCCTTCCATTCTTTTGAACTTAAGGTGACTTTATCTTTTCTTTTACCTGGCCAAAGTAAATGTCTTTATAGGTAGGTTGACAAATCTTTTTCCATGAACTGGGCAAGTTCAAACTCTCTAGTAAGTGTTTCATATTGGCTCTTGGTCAACGGGTTAGTGGCTAAATACACTGATATATAGCCGTGCCATGGAATATTATTTAGGAGTAAGGGGCAAACAATTGATGCAACAACTTGGATGGATCTCTGTGGGGATTATGTTGAGTGAAAAAAGCCAATCTGAAGAGGTAACATACTACATGATTCTGTTTATATAACATTTTTGACATGACAGTATGATAGAAATAGAGAACAAATTAGTGGTCACCAGAAGTTAGGTATAAGGGAGGAGAGAGGCAGGGAGGTGAGTGTAATTATATAAAGGGTAACACGAGGGATCCTTTCGGTGGTGGAATGTTCTGTGTATTGACAGTGGTGGCGGATCCATGAACCTATATCTGTGATAAAATTGCATAGAACTAAATACACACACACACACACACGCAGGAGTGCAACTAAAACTGAATACTGGTAAATTGTATCAGTGTTAATAGTTTGGTTGTGATATTGTACTATAGTTTTGTAGTATGTTACCATTGGGGGGAACTGGGTAAAGGACGTGGGAAATCTGTTATTTCCTACAACTGCATGTGAGTCTGCAGAAAGCTCAAAAAAGTTTGGGGCTTCCCTGGTGGCGCAGTGGTTAAGAATCTGCTTGCCAATGCAGGGTACATAGGTTTGTGCCCTGGTCCGGGAAGATCCCACATGCCGCGGAGCAACAAAGCCTGTGCACCACAACTACTGAGCCTGCGCTCTAGAGCTCATGAGCCACAACTACTGATCCCTCATGACACAACTACCGAAGCCCATGCACCTAGAGCCCGTGCTTCACAACAAGAGAAGCCACCGCAGTGAGAAGCCCGAGCACTGCAATGAAGAGCAGCCCCCGCTCGCTGCAACTAGAGAAAGCCTGCGCGCAGCAACAAAGACCCAAAGCAGCCAAAAATAAATAAATAAATTTTTTAAAAAGTTTAAAAAACATATAAAAAATGGCCTTTGGTCTTTCAATAGTAACCATATCCAGGTATAAATATAATTATCACTCAATTGGTAATATGACCATAAGGGTCATATTCATTTGGTCTGATAATTTCTAAAAAAATTTCCTGAAGAAATAATAAAAAAAGATACATATACTTATGTCCAAAGATTTTCATTACAGCATTGTTTAGAGCTGTGACATGCTAATAGCAACTTAAATTTCTAACTTAGTAATGCTTATTGAGTATTTCTAAGATGGGATAAAAACCTTATGTTAAAATAGTGTTTTAATGCACTAACCATTGACTGCATGCCACAGATGAGGGATTTTTCTTACACCACCTCCCCCTATATTTTCACTCTTCTTCCAATTTTTGTTACTGTTCTTCATTATGTTTTTCAATTTATATATTGTTTTGTTAATTACATTTTATATCCTTTTATTGGGCACTATTGTAATTTGTTTCATTTTTTAATCCACCACATTTACAATTCCTTTGAATCCTCCACTTTTTTCAGCTTTACTGAGCTATAATTGACAAATAAAATAATCCCCCATTTTTTAAGATCAAAATATTTCAGCCCCTCCATTCTCCACCCCATATCTCTAATGCTGTCAGTTAAGCCATTGCTTTTCCATTGTCAAGGTTTACAATGTGTGTCTATAATTAAGTCTTCTATAATTTCTCTCTAGGTTAATTCTGCACATTGAAAACCACTAAATAGGATTTCTATTATTTCTATTCATAATCATATTATGATTATGTAAATATTTTGTAGTTCAGAACCAGTTAGCATAACTCCATTCATAGAGAAAGAGATGACACCCTATGCCACTAAAACAGTGTTGCTTGAAGGAGAAAATTCCTCCCAAGGTCAAATGAATTTTCATCTTTTCCTACTATCAGTTGCTCAAAATCTTACCATGTGTTTTTGATTGCAGCATATGTAGACCATTCCTTTCTTGAGAATATTCTGTTTTACCTAGAATTTCTAATTGCCTTGATATGCTCATGCTTTCTTTACTGTGTTACCAAGCTTATCCAATTTATTTATTTATTTATTTATGCGGTACATGGGCCTCTCACTGTTGTGGCCTCTCCCGTTGCGGAGCACAGGCATTGGACGCGCAGGCTCAGCGGCCATGGCTCACGGGCCTAGCCGCTCCGCGGCATGTGGGATCTTCCCGGACCGGGGCACGAACCCGTGTCCCTGCATCGGCAGGCAGACTTTCAACCATTGCGCCACCAGGGAAGCTAACTTTTTTTTTTTTTCCAATTTCTTAATCATATTATTTATTGAATGCTGAATTTTAAATAGATTGCTTTCTAAGCCTGCTTCAAAGCAGTTACCATGAACTTTGTTTTAATTGTTAGCTTTTTTTTTTCTCTTGTACTTCTTATTCATTACGCCACAACTTCACTCCACTGTATCTCCCCCTCTTCCAAGAAGGTGAATGGGAGGTAAGCTTTTTTTCATTCTTGCAGGAATAACGGATTAATTGAAAAGTCTCAGTTTAGTGGGTAGATGCATACAATGGATTTGTGTTTTGCTCATTAATGCTTTGTCAAAATTCCTTTTTCCACCCCTGGATGGAGTCTTGGAGCTTCCATAGTTCTCTGGTGACTTATGGATGAAAACTGTCTAGTGCCTTCTCAGATCTTCCATCTCATCTTCTCCCCCTTATCCAGCAAGGCTTAGGTTTTGTAGTCCTCACTTGTGCCCTATCTGATCCAGCCCTTAATGCTGGACTTCCTCTTTGCTTTTATGGGCCCAATCCTCTGATCTTCCCCCAACTTCTTTCTTGTTTCAGAAAAATTACAGATGCCAAATGGCTACAACAGAGGCTCTTGCTGACGATGGGGAAGGGATAACAGTACCCTAGCCACCTCAAAAAGCCCATCATTTGAGCAGAGTGACAACCATCCATTCATTTCCTGGTGTATCTGGGTTTTGAAGTTCTAAACCAGATAGTCAATGGGGAAGAAATAAAATCTCCAATTCCTGCCTGTCATTTCTAGGACTGGCAAGTCCCAAACTTTACTTCTGTGGGTCTAGGTCAGCCCCCAGTGGAGATTTTCAGTTCATTGCTATTAATAAGTGAGATTTCTTCTAAGATCCTGGCAATAGTCTGAGGCTCCATTTTAATTTTGATGTGATCATGAGATCTTTAAATTTTTCTACTTTAAAAAGATATTTTAGTGGTAAATTGTGAGAAAAAACTTTGACAGCTAACCAAATTCCATTATAAAATCAGAACACATACACATTTGTGTATGGATATAAATAAACAGAATGTCTCAGATAACTATACTTCGGACAAATCTATTAGTTCCTCCTTACATAGCTAATCTGAAGTATAATATTTTAATCTTTCTTCCAGTGCCTTCACTCTAGATGTAATAGAGCAATGATACCAACATTTTATAATTAATAGTTTGTCACGCCTTGTTTTTTAGAGCAAAGGTTGGCTAAACCATATTTCTTCATTAAATTTCTCAGTCTGACCTCCTGGCATGTTTGGTTGTAGTGAATTATAACTCTATTTTGCAGATTAAAAAGAATATGACAAGACATTTTGAAAAGATTAGGTAAAGAAGGATATGAACGTAAATGATTAAGAAATAGAAGTGTTTAAAATGTTAAATATGTAGAAACATCCCATTTTATCAAGTGATCAGATTTTTAGCAATCTCTACTTCTAGAAAACAGTCTCAAACCTGGAAGTAAACAGAAAACTGTTATCCAAACCTTTAGACCTATTACCACAGTTGTTGAATTATGTTCAAGAGCAGTTGCTTCAAAGGACAGAAATTTGAGAGCGGTTTAAAAAAATTTCAAACTTTGTTTAAAAGTTTTGGCTTTGAAGGAGATGCTAATTAAGTAGCAGGGAAGGTACTAAGGGTGTGGGCTCTGGCATCAGGCAGAGACGATTTGGAATCCTGGATTCTGCCTCTTCCTAGTTATCTGATAAGGTACTTCTCACTTCTAGACCTTAGTTCCATGTGCATGTTGGACATAACAACACCCATCTCATAAGGGCTGCTTTGGGTGATTAAATGAGAAAATCTATGTAAAGATTATTATGAACTGATTGGCTATATAAGAATAATCATGAACGCTTAATTTATGTCAAATATTAATCATGAACACTTAATTTATGCCAAATATTTTATTCCTTAAAGATATTGAATAAGAGAGGCTTACACAATAACTTCCTGAGTTTTATTTGTCTGAAATAATACTCTTCACAGAATTGGCCGTGATCTCAACATCCATACTTGGAAGAAACTTCAGTAAAATTTCAAAATGCCCCATCAATGAGTTATGAAAAGAGCTATTAAATGCTCTCTATATTATGTTCAAATGAATATCCAGCCCTAGGGACATGAATAAATCTTTAGTATTGTGTGTCATCAATTACACAGTGGGCTGTAGCAATTTTAGGACCACCTGTGTATTTACATGCTTGAGCAAGTACTTACAAATGAAACAGAAGAGTAAATATTATAGACTCTGGTCATTCATACACAATTTCCGATGGTGAATTATCCTTCTTCCATTTCCCGTTGGTCTTGGTAGCTACGCTCTTTTCTGCCTCCTGTGCTGGAAGGTAATTATGGGGGTCCAAGCTCCAAATCCTAGTTCTATCAAATTTATATTTTAGCATTATAAAGTATAGCATTTATAGTATTAAAAAATGTGCCACTATTTTCAAAGCTACCGTGGCTACAGGAGAACCTGTACTTTCAGAGATGTGGAGAGAAGAATAATAAAAGCTAGTGAAGTAAGGACAAATGTGTGGTTGGATCAACTCTGACTGCAGGGCATCTAGCACATGTGAACACATGTGAGTGACCAGCCAGGTAGAGCAGGATACACAGACTGGTTTGGATCTGATTTTATTCTGGACACTTTCATTAACCATCTGCGTGTCTTTGGGGAAGTCAAAAGATTTCTGTGAGCCTCTGACTTCTCAGCGGTAAAATGTCGAGGGGTTATAATTTTGGCAGTCACAGAAACTGGGTTTAAATGCTGGCTCTTCTACTTAACAAATTGTGTAGACAAGGTATTTAAGATTTGAGCCTCAGTTGCCTCCAATGTAAAATGGGGATGATAATAGGATTTAATTGCATATAATTTTCTGAGGATTAAATGAGGTAATGCATTTAAATACAAGTAAAGTACCGCACATGTAGTAATGCACATTAGATGTGAGTTTAATGTAAATGGGACTTCCCTGGTGGTGCAGTGGTTAAGAATCCGCCTGCCAATGCAGGGGACACGGGTGTGAGCCCTGGTCCGGGAAGATCCCACGTGCCACGGAGCAACTCAGCCCGTGCGCCACAAGTACTGAGCCTGTGCTCTAGAGCCTGCGAGCTACAACTACTGAGCCTGTGAGCCATAACTACTGAAGCCCGCGCGCCTAGAGCCTGTGCTCTGCAACAAAGAGAAGCCACCGCAATGAGAAGCCCGCGCACTGCAATGAAGAGTAGCCCCCGCTCGCTGCAAATAGAGAAAGTCTGCGTGCTGCGACGAAAACCCAACACAGCCATAAATAAATATGAGTTAATATTTGTTTTTGTTTTTTGAACTATTGTTTATTTTCTAGTTTGCATAATGCAAAATGTTTTTATTTTAAAAAATGGGCAAATGCTAAGCAGACAGAACCCCATAGCATGAAATACATTAGTACATTTAAAGACTGCATTAAATATCTCCTTAGAAGGAGAATTAGCTGGGAATGTATGCACTATATATTTCCTTAAAGCAAATTTTTAAAAAAATTTTATTTATTTTTTTATAAAGCAGGTTCTTATTAGTCATCCATTTTATACACATCAGTGTATACATGTCAATCCCAATCTCCCAATTCATCCCACCACCACACCCACAGCCCCTGCTGCTTTCCCCACTTGGTATCCATAAGTTTGTTCTCTACATCTGTGTCTCTATTTCTGCTCTGCAAACCGGTTCATCTGTACCATTTTTCTAGGTTCCACATGTATGTGTTAATATAAGATATCTGTTTTTCACTTTCTGACTTACTTCACTCTGTATGACAGTCTCTAGATTCATCCATGTCTCTACAAATGACCCAATTTCGTTCCTTTTTATGGCTGAGTAATATTCCATTGCATATATGTACCACATCTTCTTTATCCATTCGTCTGTCGATGGGCATTTAGGTTGCTTCCATGACCTGGCTATTGTAAATAATGCAGCAATGAGCAATGGGGTGCATGTGTCTTTTTGAATTATGGTTTTCTCTGGGTATATGCCCAGTAGTGGGATTGCTGGGTCATATGGTAATTCTATTTTTAGTTTTTTAAGGAACCTCCATACTGTTCTCCATAGTGGCTGTATCAATTTACATTCCTACCAGCAGTGCAAGAGATTTCCCTTTTCTCCACCCACTCTCCAGCATTTGTTGTTTGTAGATGTTCTGATGATGCCCATTCTAACTGGTGTGAGGTGATACCTCATTGTAGTTTTGATTTGCATTCCTCTAATATTTAGTGATGTTGAGCAGCTTTTCATGTGCTTCTTGGTCTTCTGTATGTCCTCTTTGGAGAAATGTCTATTTAGATCTTCTGCCCATTTGTTGATTGGATTGTTTGTTTTTTTAATATTGAGCTGCATGAGCTGTTTATATATTTTGGAGATTAATCCTTTGTCCATTGATTTGTTTACAAATATTTTTTCCCATTCTGAGGGTTGTCTTTTTGTCTTGTGTGTGGTTTCCTTTGCTGTGCAAAAGCTTTGAAGTTTCATTAGGTCCCATTTGTTTATTTTTGTTTTTATTTCCATTACTGTAGGAGGTGGATCAAAAAAGATCTTGCTGTGATTTATGTCATAGAGTGTTCTTCCTATGTTTTCCTCTAAGAGTTTGATAGTGTCTGGTCTTACATTTAGGTCTCTAATCAATTTTGAGTTTATTTTTGTGTATGGTGTTAGGGAGTGTTCTAATTTCATTTCTTTACATGTAGCTGTCCAGTTTTCCCAGCACCACTTATTGAAGAGACTGTCTTTTCTCCATTGTATATCCTGCCTCCTTTGTCATAGATTAGTTGACCATAGGTGCGTGGGTTTATCTGTGGGCTTTTGGTCCTGTTCCACTGATCTATATTTTTGTTTTTGTGCCAGTACTATATTGTCTTGATTACTGTAGCTTTGTAGTATAGTCTGAAGTCAGAGAGTCTGATTCCTCCAGCTCCATTTTTTTCCCTCAAGGTTGCTTTGGCTATTCGGGGTCTTTTGTGTCTCCATACAGATTTTAAGATTTTTTTGTTCTAGTTCTGTAAAAAATGCCATTGGTAATTTGATAGGGATTGCACTGAATCTGTAGATCACTTTGGGTACTATAGTCATTTTCACAACATTGATTCTTCCAATCCAAGAAAATGGAATATCTCTCCATCTGTTGATATCATCTTTAATTTCTTTCAACAGTGTCTTATAGTTTTCTGAATACAGGTCTTTTGTCTCCCTAGGTAGGTTTATTCCTAGGTATTTTATTCTTTTTGTTACAATGGTAAATGGGAGTGTTTCCTTAATTTCTCTTTCAGATTTTTCATCATTAGTGTGTAGGAAGGCAAGAGATTTCTGTGCATTAATTTTGTATCCTGCAACTTTACCAAATTCATAGATTACCTCTAGTAGTTTTCTGGTGGCATCTTTAGGATTCTTTCTATATAGTATTATGTCATCTGCAAAGAGTGACAATTTTACTTCTTCTTTTCCAATTTGTATTCCTTTTATTTATTTTTCTTCTCTGATTGCCATGACTAGGACTTCCAAAACTATGTTGAATGATAATGGTTAGAGTGGACATCCTTGTCTTGTTCCTGATCTTAGAGGAAATGCTTTCAGTTTTTCACCATTGAGAATAATGTTTGCTGTGGGTTTGTCGTATATGGACTTTATTATGTTGAGGTAGATTCCCTCTATGCCCACTTTCTGGAGAGTTTTTGTCATGAATGGGTGTTGAATTTTGTGAAAAGCTTTTTCTGTGTCTGTTGAGATGATCATATGGTTTTTCTTTTTCATTTTGTTAATATGGTGTATCACATTGATTGATATGTGTATATTGAAGAATTCTTGCATCTCTGGTATAAATCCCACTTGATCATGGTGTACGATCCTTTTAACGTGTTGTTGGATTCTGTTTGCTAGTATTTTGTTGAGGATTTTTGCATCTATATTCATCAGTGATATTGGTCTCTAATTTTCTTTTTTTGTAGTATTTCTGTCTGGTTTTGGTATCAGGGTGATGGTGGCCTCATAGAATGAGTTTGGGAGTGTTCCTTCCTCTGCAGTTTTTTGGAAGAGTTTGAGAAGGATGGGTGTTAGCTCTTCTCTAAATGTTTGATAGAATTCACCTGTGAAGCTATCTTGTCCTAGACTTTTGTTTGTTGGAAGATTTTTAATCACAGTTTCAATTTCATTAGTTGTGATTGGTCTGTTCCTATTTTCTATTTCTTCCTGGTTCAGTCCAGGAAGGTTATACCTTTCTAAGAATTTGTCCATTTCTTCCAGGTTGTCCATTTTCTTGGCATAGAATTGTTTGTAGTAATCTCTTATAATCCTTCGTATTTCTCCAGTGTCAGTTGTGATTTCTCCTTTTTCATTTCTAATTTTATTGATTTGAGTCCTCTCCCTTGTTTTCTTGATGAGCCTGGCTAATGGTTTATCAATTTTGTTTATCTCCTCAAAGAAGCAGCTGTTAGTTTTATTGATCTTTGCTATTGTTTTCTTTGTTTCTATTTCATTTATTTCTGCTCTGATCTTTATGATTTCTTTCCTTCTGTGAACATTGGGTTTTGTTTGTTCTTCTTTTTCTAGTTCCTTTAAGTGTAACGTTAGATTGTTTATTTGAGATTTTTCTTGTTTCTTGAGGTAGGCTTGTATAGCTATAAACTTCCCTCTTAGAACTGCTTTTGCTGCACCCCATAGGTTTTGGATTGTCGTGTTTTCACTGTCATTTGTCTCTAGGTATTTTTTGATTTCCTCTTTGATATCTTCAGTGATCTCTTGGTTATTTAGTAACGTATTGTTTAGACTCCATGTATTTGTGCTTTTTACGTTTTTTTCCCTGTAATTGATTTCTAATCTCATAGCGTTGTGGTCAGAAAAGATGCTTGATATGATTTCAGTTTTCTTAAATTTACTGGGGCTTGATTTGTGACCCAGGATGTGATCTATCCTGGAGAATGTTCTGAGCACACTTGGGAAGAAAGTGTAATCTGCTGTTTTTGGATGGAATGTCCTATAAATATCATTGAAATCTATCTGGTCTGTTGTGTCATTTAAAGCTTGTGTTTCCTTATTAATTTTCTGTTTGGATAATCTGTCCATTGGTGTAAGTGACGTGTTAAAGTCCCCAACTACTATTGTGTTACTGTCGATTTCCTCTTTTAGAGCTATTAGCAGTTGCCTTATGTATTGAGGTGGTCCTGTGTTGGATGCATATATATTTATAATTGTTATATCTTCTTGTTGGATTGATCCCTTGATCATTATGTTATGTAGTGTCCTTCCTTGTCTCTTGTAACATTCTTTATTTTAAAGTCTATTTTATCTGATATGAGTATTGCTACTCCAGCTTTCTTTTGACTTCCATTTGCATGGAATATCTTTTTCCATCCCCTTACTTTCAGTCTGTATGTGTCCCTAGGTCTGAAGTGGGTCTCTTGTAGACATCATATATATGGGTCTTGTTTTTGTATCCATTCAGCGAGCCTGTGTCTTTTGGTTGGAGCATTTAATGCATTCACGTTTAAGGTAATTATCGATACATATGTTCCTATTACCATTTTCTTAATTGTTTCATTTTTGTTTTTGTAGGTCCTTTTCTTCTCTTGTGTTTCCCACTTAGAGAAGTTCCTTTAGCATTTGTTGTAGAGCTGGTTTGGTGGTGCTGAATTCTCTTAGCTTTTGCTTTTCTGTAAAGGTTTTGATTTCTCCATGGAATATGAATGAGATCCTTGCTGGGTAGAGTAATCTTGGTTGTAAGTTCTTCCCTTTCATCACTTTAAGTATATCATGCCACTCCCTTCTGGCTTGTAGAGTTTCTGCTGAGAAATCAGCTATTAACCTTATGGGAGTTCCCTTGTATGTTATTTGTTGTTTTTCCCTTGCTACTTTCAGTAGTTTTTCTTGGTCTTTAATTTTTGCTAATTTGATTACTATGTGTCTTGGCGTGTTTCTCCTTGGGTTTATCCAATATGGGACTCTGCACTTCCTGGACTTGGGTGGCTATTTCCTTCCTCATGTTAGGGAAGTTTTCGACCATAATCTCTTCAAATATTTTCTCGGGTCCTTTCTGTCTCTCTTCTCCTTCTGCGACCCCTATAATGCAAATGTTGTTGCATTTAATGTTGTCCCAGAGGTCTCTTAGGCTGTCTTCATTTCTTTTCATTCTTTTTTCTTTATTCTGTTCTGCAACTGTGAATTCCACCATTCTGTCTTCCAGGTCCCTTATCCGTTCTTCTGCCTCAGTTATTCTGCTATTGATTCCTTTTAGTGTATTTTTCATTTCCATTATTGTATTGTTCATCTCTGTTTGTTCTTTAATTCTTCTAGGTGTTTGTTCTTTAATTCTTCTAGGTGTTTGTTAAACATTTCTTGCATCTTCTCGATCTTTGCCTCCATTCTTTTTCCGAGGTCCTGGATCATCTTCACTATCATTATTCTGAATTCTTTGTCTGGAACGTTGCCTATCTCCACTTCATTTAGTTGTTTTTCTGGGGTTTTATCTTGTTCCTTCATCTGGTACATAGCCTTCTGCCTTTTCATCTTTTCAGTCTTTCTGTGAATGTGGTTTTTGTTCCACAGGCTGCAGGATTGTTGTTTTTGTTGCTTCTGCTGTCTGCCCTCTGGTGGATGAGGCTATCTAAGAGGCTTGTGCAAGTTTCCTGATGGGAGGGACTGGTGGTGGGTAGAGCTGGGTGTTGTTCTGGTGGGCAGAGCTCAGTAAAACTTTAATCCGCTTGTCTGCTGATGGGTGGGGCTGGGTTCCCTCCCTGTTGGTTGTTTGGCCTGAGGTGACCCAACACTGGAGGCTACAGGCTCTTTGGTGGGGCTAATGGTGGACTTTGGGAGGGCTCAGGCCAAGGAGTACTTCCCAGAACTTCTGCTGCCAGTGTCCTTGTCCTCATGGTGAGACACAGCCAGCCCCTGCCTCTGCAGGAGACCCTCCAACACTGGCAGGTAGGTCTGGTTCAGTCTCCTATGGGGTCACTGCTTCTTCCCCTGGATCCCGATGCACACACTACTTTGTGTGTGCCCTCCAAGAGTGGAGTCTCTGTTTCCCCCAGTCCTGTCAAAGTCCTGCAATCGATTTCCCCTAGGCTTCCAAGTCTGATTCTCTAGGAATTCCTCCTCCCGTTGCCGGACCCCCAGGTTGGGAAACCTGACGTGGGGCTCAGAACCTCCACTCCAGTGAGTGGACTTCTGTGGTATAAATGTTCTCCAGTCTGTGAGTCACCCACCCAGCAGTTATGGGATTTGATTTTACTGTGATTGCGCCCCTTCTACTATCTCATTGTGGCTTCTCCTTTGTCTTTGGATGTGGAGTATCTTTTTTGGTGAGTTCCAGTGTCTTCCTGTAGATGATTGTTCAGCAGTCAGTTGTGATTCTGGTGTTCTTGTAAGAGGGAGTGAGAGCATGTCCTTCTACTCTGTCATCTTGAACCAATATCGTGAGTTACTATTTTAAGTGTGTAGTTGAATTAGAGAAAAGAAAACCCCCTGGGCAGATCTGTACTATGGAGAAAGTTGTTTCTGTGACTCCAATCCCTTTTTCCCTATTACCATGTAAGGAGAATCATCGCCCTCCAGATGTCCATGCCTTAATTCCTAGAAGCTATGTGTTAAGTTATAAGGAAAGAGAAACTTTGCAGGTGTCGCTAAGAGTGTGAGCTAGCCACCATCTGGAGTTTGGCCTTGTGAAACCTTGATCAGAGAAAGCAGTTGAGCCAGCTCAAACTTCTGACCTGTACAACTGTGAGATAATGAATCTGTGTTGTTTTTAGTGACTGTGTTTGTGGCAGTGGTAGAAAACTAACACACTCCCTGACCCCCTTGCGGATCCTGTGAAAGTTAGTGTTAACTCCAAGGATGTTTCACCAGGATCATCCAGAGTGGAAAGGTCTCTGTAAGGTCTTTGTAGAGACTTGGGTAATATAGATAAAAGGAGTTTCTCAGAAGGGTGTAGGCAAAATTAGATGAGCAGCAAAGGGTGAGATTTGAGGAATTTTAAAACTTAGAGCAACATTTATGACTCTACTTTTATCCCCTTGTTTTGAGATGAAGAAACTGAAAATCAAAATCAAAAGTGGCCAGTGGATTTGCCTGAGGCGAAATATCCAGTTAAGTGTTTGTTCTAGGCTAAGACTGATCAACCACATTTTTGTGATGTCCTCTTTTTACTTTATGGACTCTTCAGACCTAGTTGATCCCAGGCACATGCTGAAGCATAGTCCTGCAAAATGCTGAGGGAGGTGACCAGGAATGTACGCAGTGTTTTCCTGTTCAACTAGGAATCTTGAAGAACAACAGCTTCTTTCAAAACAGGGTTTTAGGTGTGACTATGCATAAGGCTTCATTCACCGTCCAAATAGGACTAGCACATAGAATCCTAGCATAATTATATTTCTCAAGCGTTCTGCTTTGTGTGTAACCTAACATGGTCATAGGTAGAGAGAAGTCATTGAAACATCAGATGAGGGATTAGGTTAGGTGATTGCCGCGATCATTTTCTGTCCTAGGATTGTTTGGAGGGCTCAAGGTAGTCATTTATGTTCGCTTAGAAGGGTGTCATCCAGACCTTGACCAGTGTTTGAAAACAGTTTCCCAGCCAGTAATGCAAAGAGATAATCCCGCATGTCAGCCATGTTTCTGGTATATTGTCCATGAAATTACCAAGCAGACATGTCACTGCATCGTAGAAACTTCACCCAGGTTCACATAGGCAAGGTGCTCTTGCCGTAAGAGATGTGTGACAGCAGTGGACAACAGAGGAGCTATTTTTCTCTTTGCAGTATTGAAATTCTGGTTTTCTCTTTGGGTGCTATTAAAATCCAAATAGATGCATGTGAAACATGCCAGTGAGTGGGATTTTTTTCTTTTGCTCCAGAACTGGTGATAAGGGCTCAGTGTTGAATAGGGTCCAAGTAGCCCTCATTTAAATAGGGACACCAAAAACTGGGCTAGAAAACTCTCTAGGACTTAATAAGAAGAGGTACAACTGGCCCTTCTCATTTCACCATCTCCTCAGCCCAAGTTGATAAGAATAAGACTGGTGTATATTAGTTCCCTAGAGCTGTCATAACAAAGTACCACAGATTGGGTGGCTTACACAACAGAAATTTATTTTCTCATGTTTCTAGAGGCTGGAAGTTAAGACTAAGTGTTGGCAGGGTGTGATTCTTCTGAGGCCTCTCTCATTGACCTGTAGATGGCTGTCTACTTCCTGTGTCTCTGTACCTGTTTCTAAATTTCCTCTTCTTATAAGGACACCAGGCTTATAAGGCCCACCCTAATGACCTCATTTTAACTTAATTATTTCTTTAGATACGCTATATGTAAATGCTATCATATTCTGAGGTACTGGGTATTGAAGCTTTAGCGTACATATTCTGGGGGAACACAGCCCATAACAACGGGGAAAGGGAGAGAATCACAGAGGTCTGTAGTCTTGTAAGAAGTGTTATATTCAAGGTGGTTGTTTTCTTGCCCCATCGTCCAGAGCAAAGAAGTGATTTTTGTCTCCTCAAGCCAAGAGAAGGGTCATTCATAAAAATTAGGATATATATACGAATATATATTTTTTTCTTTTATAGTTTTATTTTTGTCTGTGTTGGGTCTTCGTTGCTTCAAGGGCTTTTCTCTAGTCGTGGTGAGCGGGGGCTACTCTTTGTTGCAGTGCACGGGCTTCTCATCGCGGTGGCTTCTCTTGTTGCGGAGCATGGGCTCCAGGCACTTGGGCTTCAGTAGTTGTGGCTCGTGGGCTCTAGAGCGCAGGCTCAGTAGTTGTGGCACATGGGCTCAGTTGCTTTGCGGCATGTGGGATCTTCCTGGTCCAGGGCTTGAACCCATGTCCCCTGCATTGGCAGGCGGATTCCCAAACACTGCAACACCAGGGAAGCCCAAAATTTGGATATATTTTAAAAGAAGTTGGCGGGGGGATGTCGAACCTTGTTTCCTCTCTGAAGACTTGGAGAGCTGCATAATGCATGGAGAAGTGCATGGAAGGGAGCTCTTGCAAGAGCTTGAAATGTAGACTCAAGTTTTGGGGGTCACTATGAATATAGAGGATGGTTCCTTCTTGTTTGGAATTTGTACCCAGAGTTTCTAAGGGCTGAATCTTTACTGAAATATCTTACAGCAGCAGTACAGAAGGGATACTGATGTAATGTCTCTAATGAAATAGATGGGGATCACCCCCATTGTAACTTTCACCTGTTTTGGAGCGCTCAAAAGAGAACCACAACTGTTAGCATGGCTACACCTAAATGACCATAGAGGTTAAAGGTGCATCAGATATCCTTGGACTGCCCAGGTGACTTCTAGGCTAAGCAAGTGGATACCCTGCCCAGGGAAGGATTTGAAGGTAAACGTCACTGGCAGGGCTGCTTAGGAATTATACACATGCTATCTTTGTTAGTGGTTCTCAACCAGAGTGAATTGGCCCTCCAGGGAACAATTACAAATTTTGGTTGTAACAATTATGAGGAAGTGCTACTGCATCTAATGGGTAGAGGCCAAGGATGCTGCTAAACATCCAATAATGCACAGGGCAGGCCATACAACAAAGAAGTATCCAAGTCAAAATGTCAGTAGTGCTGCTGTTGAGAACCCTGATTTATGTGGAGGGCAGTACGTTGACAGGGGCCCCACACTGGCAAGGGCCATCACCATTACATAGAACCAGACTGCAGCAGAGGGAGACCAGCGATGCCTCCTCGTTACTGACAGGTGGCCAGTTACATAAGAATATCTCTGCCCCCCTTATTTCTCCTTCTAGGACTCAACCATAAGGATTGAGATCAAGGGGAAGGAAGGGAAAGAGGAACCTGGAAGTACATTGTTTTTTCCCGTTCTGCAATTCAAGGACATGGTGGAGAAGGAAGAATGTAAAAGCAGATCATGCCCTCCTCTCCATATTAGGCTCCTTGAACCACCGATCCAGTCTGTGATATAAGAAGTGGTTAGCTTTGAATTAAATATGAGACGGAAATATTAACTAGACTGGGGTTTTATAAAGTGCCTAGAAAACTGTGGCATCTGCCTCAATGTCCCTAAGCAACGGTGAGGGGAAACTCAACAATGTTGAATTTGGAAATATTGATGAAAAGAAATAAAACCATTCCTTGGTTGTATCCCAATGACTTGAAACTGAATGTATAATATAAACATGGCCTATACCTGTAAGCAGGCTTACACTCATGCCAGTCAAGAACTTGCCTCGTGATGCCACCAACAGACGATGCAATCCAAAGAAGGGCAACCAAGTATTTGCTCAACTCAGTATTCTAAGCTATGTGAAGCCCAAGTGGGGTGATACTTTTTAGTAGAAGTGCAATATCATACTTATTTATCTGGCCATGTAGCATAGAGAGAAGAGTATCTGTTTTGGAGTGAGAACAATCTAGGTCCAAACCACAATTTAGCTACTTACTGAGCTGAGGATGTGATCTTGTTAACATAATTTCTCTGAGTCCTGATTCTCCATCTTCAAGGTGGATGAATCTGAGTTCAATCATTATTCACAAAGTTTGTTTAGAGTTTACTTGGGGTGAGGGGTACAACTCCTTATCTCTTCTTGATTTAGCAAAATGTTTTCATGGTAGTGATGCCATGGTAGCTACTGTTTACAGAGTACCTTTCTGTATGATTTTTGTTACATAAATTTCAAAACCAAGCGAAACTGATCTATAGTGATAAAATTTCAGCATGGTATTTACCTTTGGCTGGGAGGGGTCATGAAGAAGTGGCTTCTGGAAT
This sequence comes from Delphinapterus leucas, assembly GCF_059928025.1. Taxonomy (NCBI): domain Eukaryota; kingdom Metazoa; phylum Chordata; class Mammalia; order Artiodactyla; family Monodontidae; genus Delphinapterus; species Delphinapterus leucas. The sequence goes on from NC_143134.1 coordinate 83,545,108, forward strand.
GCTGGTAGTGTATTCTTTCCTTATCTGGGTGGTGGTCATAGTGGTTTTCAATTTGTGAAAATTCATTGAGCTGTATATTGGTAGTTGGTGCATTTTTCTCATAGTTTGTATTATTTCAGTAAAATGTTTACTTAAAAACGTTTCGACCACCTTCATATAATTATCATTGCCTAAATGCAGTTCTTGAAAGCATGGTAAAAATAAGCTGTTTTTGTTTTTTAATTTTTTTAGATGTGCCGTATTCTTTTCTGAGTACTTTTGAGTACTAGAGATAGGAAATTTTGTCCTAATTTAACTTATAACCAAAGACCTATGAAGTGTTTTTGGGAAAAAAAAAAGTTTAAGTGATTTTAATAGGAAAGTTGGTACAACTGGTTTTGGAGTCATTTGACAGATTATTCGTAGGAGAAACTTCAAAGTCTGAAATTGTTTCTCCCCTACCTCCTTTTGCTTCCTGTCTCCTTTGAACTCTTTACTTCTCTTGATGTAATTGTCACCCATGGGCGCCTAGTACAGTGCCTGTCTGCTCTGGTGCTGTCAGGAGGGTAGGCATTTGAGGAGTGAGGACTCACTAAAACTGGTGGCCTAATCTGTTATCTCATTGTGGAAATGAGGACCATTATAGAATGAATCTCAAACAGTGGAGATCTGTCAGCAGAAGGGAAGGGGATCTCTTCTTGGAAAGAGACTTTCTACAATCTCAGAGATCTTTGTTGGGAACGGCTGCACCCTCTGCTGGAGGCTCATCAGAATGTCCACAAAAGCCCTCCTGCTGGACAGTTAGCTTTTAGGAGAGGTTACTTTTGCTCAGGTGGAATGATCAAGCAGGAAAGAAAAGCCCTCCTAACTGTTCAGATGATCAGGAAGGGAAGATGGAGCAACATCAGGGACTTACGTTGCTACGTAGCCACCCTGCTTCTTTTGTTGTGTGCGTGAACACAGTATTTGTGAAGGGGAATGTTTGGTAACTCTGCACACAGGGGGAAAGTACATCGAACTTTTTCTCAAATTGATCAAAATTCACATTACATGCCTTTGATGTGCAAGGAATTGGGGATACAGGATTATTAAAACATGGTTCTTGGCTTCAGGATCTTCTCCTCTGGGGAAAGCAGACATGTTGGACAAACGGACATTCTGGCTAGTTTGTGTAATAGGTGATATATGAAGGTATGAGTGTGTTGTAAATAAACGCATGGGGAATAGCTTGAAACAAATTATGGTATAATCTGTATAATCCCATTTACGTAAAATGTTAATATATATAGTCATGATTCCACTTAAATAATATATTAAAATATTAAAAATATTTAAAAATACTAAAAAATCTAGAAGTAGTATGTTGGTATTTTAGAATTCGCTAATTGTAGGATTAAGAACAGTTTTAAAATTTAATTTTCAAGAGTAAATTTTTTTTCTGTTTTTTAGATATATGCTAATTGTAAAAAAAAAGAATCAAGTAATCTGTAAAGATGTAAAGAAGAGAGTGACAAATCACCAGTAATCCATTTTCTAGATGTACAGACATGAATGAGCTGGCATATATCTTTTGGGGCTTTTTCCTAAGCACATGTACACCCAACACAAACATATATTTGAGGTGATGCTGTGCTTTTTCATTTAAGATCTCCTTTTGTCCATATTAATATGTTTTATTTATATCATTGATTTAAAGGAAATACACAATGGATGTCTGTTCATTTATTTTTTTCCAGCTTTATTGAGGTATAATTGACAAATAAAAATTGTACATACTTCAGGTGTACAACATAATTATTTGATATATGTATTGTTTACTTTGTGTACGCAGAGACAGGTTTTAAATGAACACATAATTTTTTTCCGCTTATTCTTCCTCAACCTCAGTTTCACTCCCCCAAACCAACCGCTTTTATACATTTTTATTTTTACTCCTTCCTGTGATTAATTTCATAAGTCTAAATATTATGCTTATATTCCTGCTCTTCCTTCTATTACCTCTTTTGCCCTTTCACTTCCCAGTTTCTGGCAGCTCTTCTGTTAACTTTACATAGTCATGGTGAAACATTTACCTTTCTTTCTGAAGCCATAATCATTATGAGCTTTGTCTTTAGCTTTTACTGAAGGCTGAAAACCAATAAATATTATTTGTTTTTATGGTTATGTAGATATTATTCACCGCAAATTCAAATAAAGGTGTTGGATTCCATTTCCTTCCTTTTACGTCCAACGTTATAACATTATTGCCATTTGCGGAAGGATGTTTCTAGTGTCAAAGTCAAATGCATTTGCTTTTATTACAGTTTTGCTTCATTTTAACATGACTCACATTTAAACAATGGCTTTTTGGGGTAGCTCTTCTTTTTTCTGTCTTTGCTTTTTTATTGACTTTTAATAAATGAATTTCCTACTTTACTTAATGCATTTTTGGACCAGTGGTTGTCAGAATCAAAGGGATTTTTTTAAACAATGTTCTCAAAATGATCCAGCCTCATTTTTTGCAAAAGCAATATTTTCTTCCCAGAGAAAACCCTCCTGGAGCACATTGACTTCCTGCTATATCTGGGCTGGTTGCTCTTTTGATCTACCTACCACTCCAAAGTTGTTAGCCTCACAAAGTGTCTGGCACTCTTGGAGTAGCTTTTTTCTTTTGGAATCCTACATCTTCCCTTTTTTGGTTTCAACTTCATTTTTTGTATGTAGTAGATGCTCATTTTTTGTCGGATTCAAAAACAGTACTTGGTTTATCAACATTCTGTGCCGTGCACAGAATCCAAATATGCCTTTATTTTTTCTCCGTGCTTGATTGGTATTTTGTATGACCATAGAATTTTAGGTCCAGAATCTTGTGGAACTTTGAATGCATCTTTGTCTTCTAACATTCAGGGTTGCTGGTAAGAAGTTGGATGTCACTCTGATCCTGTATCTACTTAATTGTTTTGTAGATGAAGTGTATTTTGATCCACCCTTCTGGAAGCTGTTTGAAGGCAAGAGCAGTTGCCCTGGCCAGAGTTAACGGTGTCTGAATCAGGCCTGTAGCAGTGAAGTGGGAAGCTGTGCGAGACACAATCTGGAGGTAGGATCTGTGTGATTCAGTGGGTCTCCTTTGGTAACTTGGCTTCATTTCTCAGTTTTCCTGCAAAGCCTAGCTGGAACTTTCCATTCTTTATGTACTCATGGTCAGTGAGGATTATTGAGCGCTCACCATTTACTGAAGTACAGCATGGCTGAAGGGTATGAAATATCCAGCCCGTGTTTTTAAGACTTTGGCTCCTTCAGAGAGAAAATACAATTGACCCAAGCCTTTGTCTTCTAGCAATAGTTAGGATTTTGTTGTATTTGTTTTCATCACTGAAGAGCCAGAAGACAGCTAAAAGTTGCAGGTATTGTTATTATTATTGTTACTATATCGTTACTTTTATAAAATAGATGTCCAATCTTGTCTATAAGTAACTTGACAAATGTTTTATTGTGGATTGTAAATTGGAGTTTTGGAAACCCAATGAATAGTAAGCCAAACAGGGCAGATGAGTTATACAAGTAGGGCTGGCCCTATTTTGAAGTTCATCTGTGCTTATCCAAACTCATCTTGAGTCTCTACTCTATACCAAGTCTAGACCCATCCTTGTTCAAATGCAACTTTTCCCCAGGGCCTAGAGTTAGAGCTTTTGAAGATGGGGGGCAGATATAATTTGACATACATGAGGCAAATGGAGGGCGAGAATGGTTTAGGAGTTTGAAAAAAGACATGGAGCAACTGTTTCTTAGCTATTAAAACCTTTGAGTGGAGGTTTGTGACATAAATAGATCAGTCTACTGAGAAGGGAGATAAAAGCTCTCTCTTTTTTGTGTAACTAGAAAAATAATAGCCCCTATCCAGGAGGACATTCTGAGCGTGTCTCCTACTGACACCATGATTCTGCCATGTTCTGAAATATTTATTGAAAAAGATTAGAATCATCAATAATAGTTACTTGATGGAGGTTTGTGGAAATATGCTCTTTCATCTCTGAGAACCATGTGCTTCTATTCAGCTAGTTATTATCACAAATAATTAAGGTCAAAAGCACCATTGATGCTTACTTTGCCACAGTGCATTAAAAATAATATTCTTTGTCTGAAAGCTGCTGAATCTGATACACCACTTTGAATCCTCCTAGTGCATTAGTGGGGCAGACTTATGTGATGGTGGCGCTATGTTTGAATGACCTTTGTGCATAGAATTAAGTGATGGCAACAGGCAGAATAATCTCAGCCACCGTGTTCTAGAATTATAGATCTGTAGAAGGCTGTAGGAACCAGGACATTGAGATAACTTAGCGAAATGCAAGAGGAATTTTCATCTGAAAGGTACCTTTCTTTCTGTTTCTTCGTGTCCAGTTAGGGTCTACAGTTGCGGAGGAAGGTAAACAAAGTACAGGAAGAAGAACACGTTGCAATTACTTTCTCTTCCTTTGACAAAGCCCTCGACTTACCTGGCTGCTTTTTATCAACCAGGCAGCTCAAGCTGAACAAACCAACATATTTTCTGATTTTTATTCATGAATTTTATGTGCTAATTATTCTCTATGCAATTCGTCTTTTTTCCTTTCATTTCTTTTTCCTTCTCTTCATCTCCCTCCTCTTTCTTCCTCTTAGTTTGTTCATAGTTATTTTGCTCATTCATTCATTCCACACGCACACATGGGTGACGTTCTCTGCATAGAGCACCATGTGATATGGTAGATACATAAATGGATAACATAGGGTTCTAATCCTGAAGGACATCATAGCTTAGTTTGCGAGGCTTAGAAGAAAAAATATTTAGAAATTACCTTTGTCTTTTCAGTCATTTTGGTACTTTGGAGGTAGAGCTAATCTTTTGTATATGTGGATTCCCACCCTGTAAAAATACACAGATAGAAGTGAAATAGTTAACTTCACTGAGGTTAACTGAGGTTTGTAGTGCAGACTCTGGTCCCACCACCCTTGGTTTCTCCATAAGCTCCTCTCCCATCTGTGGTCATAAGTAAGACACCTCTATGACACCTCCTGGTTTCCTCTGTTTGAAAGCTCCTAGTTCAGAGCTATTGTTAAAGCTGTCTATTTTTTTTTGGTGTGTGTGGGGGTCAGTGTCCTCCCATATTCATTGGATTTATTTCTATCATTATTTAAACAGGGCAGCTAGGCTCAATGCACAGACTGAGAGAAAAGAATAAATGGCTAGAGAATTTCAATTCTGGTTTTTACAAGTTTTCTCAATCATTCTTTGCGAAAGTACAAGATGGATAACACCCCTCGATGCTTTCTGGATCTCTCCTGTTGAAAAAAGACATTCATTTCTGACACTTAAAAAAGTGTGTCTTTTGGTGGCAAGAGACTTTTTATGTCCTATTCCTGGACCCTTCTAGGCACTCTTGGTTGCAAAGCGTCCTCAGAGTGGCTGAGCGAATCCCCGAGGCCCTGGCTTAGTGGGCTCAGTGCGGGCCTCTCTGGCATTCAGCAAAGTGACTGACGATGGCAGTGTTCAGCATGCCAGCCCTCTCCAGAGCATAAGCAGAAAGGCACCTCATGTTCAGTTCAGAACCACAGAATCTTCATGCAGATTTATTCTGACATGACTTCGACAGCAAAATAATTTTCAAAATGTTTTACGACCCCAGGCACCTCGAAAATAGCTTCACTTGTCACTTCCGTAGCCTCAAATCAGAATTAGACTAATATCAAGGGGGATGGCAACAGCACATTAGCCTGTCAAGCAGGAAGGTCTGAACTTATGGGGAATGCTGCCTGCTCCGCAGAAAGAAACTGTGGAGGAAAGTGCATTTAGCTACGCCACGTTCGCTGCTAGGTTAATATGGACTTAGAATTGGAAGAAAATTGAGAAGAGATAAGAATTTTATAATCCTGATTTGCATAGCACTTTACTGTTTATAATATATCCCCATATACGTTTTCTCTTTTTATCCTCATCATAGACCTCTAAGTAGGGGCTTATGGTCTCCACATTAAAGAAACAGCCTCAGACAGGTTTAAGACCTGCCTCAGACTCAGGCGGAATCATTTGCATTCCATGAGGTAGTTTTCACTCACCTTTGCATCCTGAATAAACAAATAGGCATACATGGTTGTATTGCATTTCACTTTACTGCCCTTCGCAGGTATTGCGTTTCTTACAAATTGAAGGTTTCTGGCAATCCTGTGTCAAGCAAGTCTCTTGGCACCATTTTTCCAATAGCATTTGTGACTCTGTGTCACATTTTGCTAATTCTTGCAATATTTCACACTTTTCATTATTATTATATTCGTATGGTGATCTCTGATCTTTGATGTTATTGTTGTAATCGTTTTGAGGCACCACAAACCGCGTCCATATATGACAGTGAACGTAATCGATAAGTGTCGTGTGTGTTCTGATTGCTCCACTGACTGGCTTTTGTTCCCCACCTCTCTCCCTCTCCTCAGCCCTCCCTATTTCCTGAGACCCAACAGTATTGAAATTAGGCCAATTAATAACCCTATAGTGGCCTCTAAGTGCTCAAGTGAAAGGAAGAGTCACACGTCTCTCACTCTAAATCAAAAGCTAGAAATGATTAAGCTCAGTGAGGAAGGCATGTTGAAGGCCAAGATAGGCTGAAAGCTAGGCCTCTTGCACCAACCAGTTAGCTAAGATGTGAATGCAAAGGAAAAATTCTTGCAGGAAATTAAAATCGCCACTGCATGTGAACTATGAGAAAGAAAAGCAGTCTTAACTGCTGATATGGAGGAAGTTTTAGTGGTCTGGGTAGAAGGTCAAGCCAGCCACAGTATTCCCTTAAGCCAAAGTCTAATCGATAGCCAGGCCTTAACTCTCTTCAATTCTGCAAAGGCTGAGAGAGGTGAGGAAGCTGCAGAAGAGAACTTTTGAAGCTAGTAGAGGTCGGTTCATGAGGTTTAAGGAAAGAAGCCGTCTGCAGGGTGAAGCAGCAAGTCCTGATGCAGAAGCTGCAGCGAGTTGTCCGGAGGGTCTAGCTGAGGTGGTTAATGAAGGTGGCTCCACTAAACAACAGGTTGTCAACGTAGACAAAACAGCCTCCTTTTGGAAGAAGTTGCCATCCAGGACCTTCATGGCTAGAGAGGAGAAGTCAGTGCCTGGCTTCAAAGCTTCAGAGGACAGGCTGACTCCTTTGTTAGGGGCTAATGCAGCTGGGGACTTGAAGTTGAAGCCAGTACTCGTTTCCCATTCTGAAAATCCCAGGGCCCTTAAGAATTATGTTACATCTACTCTGCCTGTGCTCTATGAACAGAACAACAAAGCCTGGATGACAGCGCATCTGTTGACATCATGGTTTACTGAATATTTTAAGCCCAACTCTTAAGACCTACTACTCAGAAAAAAAAAGATTCCTTTCAAAATATTACTGTTCATTGACAATGCACCTGGTCACCCAAGAGCTCTGATGGAGATGTGCAACGAGATTAATGTTGTTTTCATACCTTCTAACACAATGTTCATTCTGCAGCCCATGGATCAAGGAGTAATTATGACTTTCAAATCTTATTATTTAAGAAATACAATTTGTAAGGCAATAGCCACCATAGATACTGATTCCTCTGATGGACCCGGGCAAAGGTCAATTGAAAACGTTCTGGAAAGGATTCACCATTCTAGATGCCATTAAGAACATTTGTGATTCATGGGAAGAGGTCCGGATGTCAACATTAATGGGAGTTTGGAAGAAGTTGATTCCAACCCTCATGGATGACTCTGAGGTGTTCAAGACTTCAGTGGAGGAAGGAACTGCAGATGTGGTGGAAATAGCGAGAGAACTAGAATCAGAAGTGGAGCCTGCAGATGTGACTGAATTGCTGCAATCTCACGATGGAGCTAATGGATGAGTAGTTGCTTCTAATGGATGAGCAAAGAAAGTAGTTTCTTGAGATGGAATCTGCTCCTGTTGAAGATACTGTGAAGATGGTTTAAATAACAAAGGATTTAGAATATTCAATAAATTTACTTGATAAAGCAGTGGCAGGTTTGAGAGGATTGACTCCAATTTTGAAAAAGTTCTACTGTGGGTAAAACGTTATCAAACAGCACCGCATGCTACAGAGAAACCTGTTCCTGAAAGGAAGAGCCAATCAATGCGGCGAACTTCACTACTGTTTTTTTTTTAAGAAATTCCCTGGGAGTTCCCTGGTGGTCTAGTGGTTAGGATTTGGTGCTTTCACTGCCATGGCCCGGGTTTAATCCCTGGTCAGGGAACTGAGATCCTGCAAGCCACGGGGCATGGCCAAAAAAAAAAAAAGTTGCCACAGTCATCCCAACCTTCAGCATCACTCAGCAGCCACAAACATTGAGGCAAGACCCTCCACCAGCAAAGTATTATTGCTTGCTGAAGGCTCAGATGGTGGTTAGCATTTGTTAGCAATAAAGCATATTTTAATTAAGATATGTACTTTTTATTAGACATAATACTATTACACACTTATTAGACCAAATAGACCACAGTATTGTGTAAACATAACTTTTACATGCACTGGGAAACCAAAAAAATCGTGTGACTTGCTTTATTGCCATATTTGTTTTCCTGTGGCACTCTGGAACCCAACGTGCAGTATCTCTGAGGCATGCCTATAGTTGGTACTTAAATAGTTGCTAAATAACTTACATAGCAGCTGAGGTAGACCTTAAATCTAGGACACTTCTATCTTGAGGTGGAGTGTTGATTGCCTTCCTGGGGGGAAAAGCTAATTTAGAAGTACAGCATTGCTGTGGATGGCACTGTGAAAATTTTGCTCTAGAGCAGTAGGGGGCCTAGTTGCTCTCCAGGGCTGGGATGTTGGGGAACAGAGCTGGGTACATGAGTGAGATAGGACAGGCCTGTAGATGAGATTCAGGGATAAAGGTGGGCTTGGGTAGCAGGGAAACAGCCTGGGGGAAAGAATCCATGTCCAAGAGTCCAAGGACTCCAACTAGAGTCAGCCCACCTATGCAGTCGGCATTTAAGCCAGTTCTCCCCATTTACACACGAGGGACCTGAGGCACAGAGAAGTATTTTCACTAAAATCACCTTGAATTGAGGACTGATTTCCTTTAAAGCCCAGGTTCTCATTCACTACACTCTCCTGCCTCTGTAGGAAACTGTGTTCATCATAGTTACATGGAGATCAGCTAAGTGAAATCCAGTTCATCATTTGAGTCTTGTCCGACATCTAGTGTGGGACACAGATGCGTGAGTCACACCACGCCCTGTGATTGATGCCGCAAGATGTGAGAGAGGAGCGTGCAGTAGGGACCTGTGACGAGCTGACACGAGAAGGAGAGCGGGGACCCCAGGCAGGAAGAGAGCATAGCATGAGCAACAGGAGAGGGACAAGCCCAGCCTTCGGAGTGATTAGAGTGCAGCTTCCCGGGAGGCTGGAAGGTGGATTAGAGCTCGATCAGGAAGGGCTGATGCTGTCTCAGGCTGGGGTTCGGACTTGACAGTGAAGCATAGGAACAGCCGCTGGAGAATTCTCTGCAGGGAGTTGCTTTGAAAAAGTGTACATTTTATTTTATTTTTTAAATTTTTAAAAAAATTTTTATTTTTTTTAACATCTTTATTGGAGTATAATTGCTTTACAATGGTGTGTTAGTTTCTGCTTTATAACAAAGTGAATCAGTTATACATATGTTCCCATATCTCTTCCCTCTTGTGTCTCCCTCCCTCCCACCCTCCCTATCCCACCCCTCTAGGTGGTCACAAAGCACCGAGCTGATCTCCCTGTGCTATGTGGCTGCTTCCCACTAGCTATCTATTTTACGTTTGGTAGTGTATATATGTCCATGCCACTCTCTCACTTTGTCACAGCTTAAAAGTGTACATTTTAGAAAGGGCTCTCTTCATAATTTCTTAGAAGTATTTGCAATTTTTGAGGGGGGCTTTGGAACTCCCCATTTTACAGAACCACTGTATTTCACAGAAATATTTCTAATCTAGAAGTTGTAATACCTGGAGAGACATTTAAATACATATTAAATAGTTGTAAATGAAGGGGGACAACGCGTATAATTAATGTGGATAATGCTATATATGTTAGGGGGTTCTCTTTATCCCCGAGGGCAGGGACTGCAGCCCATTTTTAACCTTTTGCCTTTAAAAATCCTGTAGGGTATTAAATGCTTCAAAAGGCCGTAGCAGTATATTTGTCTACAATAGGGAAGAATACCACTTTCTGATCCATGTAAATATCCCTTATTGATTTAAAAGATTCAGCCTGACAGAGTATAAAGTGGATATTTAAAATGTGCATAGTGCATGAAATTACCTCACATTACTAGTAAATGCATGCCTTGTAGCAATTATGTCACTTATGCTTACACTAATTAAGTGTTGATGTGTGAGCGGTAAGTTGCAATGATGTCGTTAACTAATGTACATAAATATTCCCTTTAAACTGTGATTGCACTTTGCCATGATGGTAAAAGAAGGCAAGCTTAATTTAGGAATTAATAGGACTGTTCTTTGAGAAAATGTTAAGGAACTCTGGAAAAGGGAGAGTTTGGTTCCAGAGTGCTGTTTCAATTATAAGAAGGGGATGAGAGGTAGGGAGGGGAGAAGAAAGGCCTCCAGGAGTCTAACATACAAATCTATGGAGAACATTTACATATTCTCTCTTTTTTTTGCGGCACTGGTAATGTCCAGGCACGCAGTATCAGTGGCACAGACTGAGTTTATCAAGCTGAAGGAGCCAACTTCATGCCCACACTATCCCCAGCAGAGAGACACGGTACTACATTTCTGTCACAAGAACTTAGCTGATCTCCAGGAAATTTGTAGTGATGTACCCAGTTGCTGAAGTGAAGATTTATGACGCCCAACCTTGATGTGATTTTATTTTTAACTCTAAGACTGCAAGCCCTGTTTGTTCCCTAGGAACTGAGGCCCAGGTAGCCTGAGAGAGGAGGCGTCATCCTGAATTGCTTCTGCAACCAGAGCTAATACAGAATGGTGAGCCTTCTGTGGTTTGGAGTCAGAGAGGTCGGATTCAGTAACTGGGTATCTGAGCCCTCGGGACACACATTCTTCTCATTTTGTGGCTGATAATGACCCCCCTCTGAAAATAGTACACTTATTTTCTAAAAATATTCCTCCTTCTGCCAAGAACAAAAGAAAGGCTAGTGCCCCCTACAGAGCTTAAAAGGAAGTTTGTTGACTCGTGCTAAGAAGGAAAGGAGGAAAGCGGGGTGGGGAGGGAGGCCTGGTTATAATTATTAGCAACAGCATCTGGGGTAACAGCAGTCAGCAGACAAACCTCAATTATACTGGCAGCCCTGGCCCCTACTGGGGCTAGAGCGGGAAGTGTATGGTAAAAGGTTTGAGCTATTTTCACTTAGCTTCGGCCTCTGATTTTAGAGTTTAGTTTGTCAGTTGAGGTTTTAACATTAAGTGAAACGAGAGGCCATTTTCATGCTGTTTGTACTTAAAATTTCTTCCCCTCCTCCAGCTTCACTGAAATACAATTGACACATAACATCGTGTAAGTTTAAGGTGTACAACATGTTGATGTGATACGTTTATAAATTGCAAAATTATTACCGTCTTAGTATTGGCTACCACCTCCATCTGGTCATGTAGCTACCGTTTCTTTTTTGTGGTGAAAACATTTGAGATCTTCTCACTTAGCAACATTCAGGTATATGATACAGTATTATTAGCTGTAATCACCATGCTGTGTATTAGATCCCCAAATTTGTTAATCTTTTAACTGGAAGTTTGTACCCTTTGAGCAAAGTAATATCTCCCCATATCTTGAAATTTCTTAATTGCAAGAATTGTGTGACATATAATCTTTTCTTAGTACAACATTACCAGTATCCAGAAAGATTACTTTTAGGTGAAATCACTTTATCAGGATGTATTTTTAGTACCCGGATGACTTCGATACCTTGGAGGGATTATATTACATTTGAATCAGTCAAGATAGACATGTCTTAGTGGAGTAAGAAATAACCTGGTACTGTCTGAGGCTTTAAATAACAAAGGTTTATTTCTTGCTCATGTTTCATGCTCATCATAGATCATTAGAAAGTTCTGTTCAGCATAATCATTCAGGGGTCCAGTCTGATAGATCAGCTAGTCTCTACGTGGGAGGATAAAGAAGGCTCTGGAGGGTCTCACAGGGGTAGTTAAATGCTCCAGAAGTGGCATCTCTTCTTCTGCTCACCCCATCCAACCATAAGAGTGCAAGTAAGGATAATGCCACTGGGGCTGGGGAGAGATATTTTGGAGGCAAATAGCTACCACAATATTTATTTTTCTTACACTGAATTTTATCTTTGAACAAAACGTTCACTGTGTGGTTCCTGTATGACGGTCGCTGTGCTCGTGCTTTCTCATACTATCCAAACCATCAGCAAAGAGGATAAAAAGGAAGATTCCTAGGATCAAACCACTTTATTACCAGTTAGCTAAAACAGACTTCAGCCCAGTTCCCCATCTGCCATGCCTAGCGTAAGTGAAATGTCAGTGCCAAAGCACATAGGCTGAATTTCATAATCACTTTTTGGGGCTAGTCGAAGTTCTGCATCGAATTTTTAAAAAATAAATTAAAGATGATACTATATTAGACAAATAGCTTCAGTGAAATTACAAAGAGGAGTACATTAAAAAAAATACCAGCAGTAGAATCTCTTCAAGAATTAAAATAACAGGATAAAATGAAAAAATTCCCTTTAGAAAATACTAATTTGTTGCTGGAAATCTATACTGAAGTTTTATTTGAAGTTCTGCAGTGAAACTTAAATCTCATGTAGCTCAGACACTTTGGGAATGTCTCTCCCTAATATTGTTGGGCATCTGGGCAAGTAAGTGGTTAAATTTTGGATGATTTATGTCTTAGATCCTTATGGTTCTTCTTGCTCCTCTAAAGATCTGTTCAATAATTCTTGTAATTTTAAACAACTGACTTTGAGCTTTATTGAATGGAAAAGAAAGGAATGGATTTAACTTTTTAATTTCTATTTTATTGAAAGGATAAAACAGAAAACAAAATACTTGTGGAGAGGTTGGTGGGGAGATGGAAATGTGGGAAAAAGCGGACTAGCTGGGAGAGAGTTTATTTCACCTACTTGAAAGTTACCATGTTCATTATAGTTTGAGTATGTTTTTAGGTCTCTCCATAAGTAAAACTATAATTTGTTAAAAGGAATCACAATTCCTAAGACCCTGGACTCAAATCTAAAAGATAAAAGCAGAATTTATTTCTTGCTGGCTTAGAGAGCTGCAAGTGCACCCTCTTGAAAAAGCAAAGGTCAGGGTTTATGAAGAGCTTAGGATAGGGATAGGGTTTGTTAGGTTACATTTAAAGGAGGTAGCATTGTGTTGGTGAAGTAATGATTTGGGTGAGTTAATTAAGGCGAATTAACTAGGGTTTGGCAGGAGGTCTACTGGGTGGTTTGCTGAGTCTGAGTGATTCAGCACAAGGGTCAGGTGTCTCAGGCATGAGTAGAAAGTTCTTTTTTATATTCTCGTAAGGGTTCAGATCTTATCTTCCTCAAAGCTCTCTTTCCTTCTCCTGCTGTCTATAATATTTCACTGGAGACTTCCATTATGGAAGAAGTCTAAAGCTGATCCTTTCCATATTTTAGCTCATAGATGAGATACAACATACAAGAAAATTCTGGAGCCTTTACTATGTGACAGGGACTTTGCTTTCATTGGCATTTATCATCTGGGTCTGGTAAGGGAGTCAGAATTGAACATAAGTAAGTTTGAAAAAGAATGACAAGAGCTATGACAGAAGTCTGTATCATAATGGGAAGGAAGCATGATGGAGAGGCTGCTCAGTTGTACTCTTGGCTTCATAACCTCATCCTTTTGCTAAGTCTTGAAAGATGGGCCAACATCTGTAAGGCCTGAGTCCTGGTGTGGCATTCTGGGCAGAGGCAAGGGTATGTGGAAAGACAGAAAACTGTTTACCAGCCCTTCTTTTCAGGGTACCACGAGCAATTTGGTGTGCAGTGGAGTGATGAGATTTTCCCCTTCCCCTACTGCTCACTTTCTTTCTGGCTTTCCCAGGACTTGCTGCAAAGTGAAGTCAGGTTAACAGAGGGGACCTTTGGGAGTGCAATTCAAGTTGACAAAAGATTAAACGTTTTTAACATTACTAGCTGTGCTGGAGATATGGAGAAGAAAAGTCTAATTGTCGATAACATATTTAACCTTGAGATCAGTGCATCAGAAGAGCCTCCTACGTCCTGTCCACAGGGTCAGAAGCATATATACACTTCTAGGTCCCTACTGGATCAGAGGAAGGAATTGAATTCTGACAGCCTCTCCTGAGACCCAGAGATAAAATAGATGAAGTGAGGGTGGGGAGAGGAAAGAATTTACAAGGAATAGGGGACTGTGTTGGAGAAGGAAAAGAGAGAGGGTATAGGATCAGCTAGGAAGGTTTAGTTGGTAGATCTGGGTTTAAACAGTAAAGAGAAGTTATTGGCTCATGTAATAAACAACCTAAATGTCCTCAGGAATGAAGCTCCATTTTTCTGTGATTATCTGAGTATTCTGCCTTGCCTCCCCACCCACATATGTATTGGATTTATCCTTCGTCTGACTTTACTGTAGTGGCCAAGTAGCTGCCAGCAGCTCCAGGCCACATGCTTCCTTCTTCACAGCCAGGGGAAGAGACAGAATGTCTCCCCACATTCATCAAAGTCCAGAGCTTCACGGTGATGGGAGCATCTTAGATTAGGTACCTGCCTCTGAAGCAGTCGTAGGGGCCAGAGGAATGCTCTGGGCTGTTTGGATTAGGGCCCATCACTGATCTTTCCCTGTGGCAAGAGGGATGCCATGGCCGAGCTTGCTTTAGACCGGTCAGAGAGAGCCTCCTGGGGTCAGTGCAGCTCAAGCCTCGAAGTTGTTTCCCAAAAGGAGGAAGGAGAAATTGGAGAATTGAAGAAATATTCTCCAATAGGAAAATATTTATTCTGGAGAGGCAATCACAATACCCACTTCATGTAACCCTGTGTGATACCCCAGAATTCTAGACTGAGGACCTCGGGCCTGTTGAAGGACCTGATTGTCTTCTCTCTTAAGACCGGGAACATAAAAGACTTCAAGCTAAACTAAACAATTGCTTGGATTTGCTTCTAGACCACCTCTGCTGGCTTCGTGTGACAAGAGTAAGTTCTTTCAGTTGTGGACTGCATCACCCCACCCTTCACCCTGGGGCTAGAATTACAGCTAAGTCATAGGTGACGAGAGGGGACCATGTTAAGGAATTTAACATGTATCTTGAAGAATTTTAAAATCTTCTTAGATGAATGTTGAGGTGGGCAGGTTTATAATGAGCCTTACAGTTTGGAAAGACAATGCTGATTATTCGAGTGGAGAATGAATGAAAGAGAGGTTTGGATTGTTTAAGGCAGGAGCAATGAGGATGGAGCCAGGGGGCCTATGTGATAAAACTTAAGGAAGTATCTAAGGACTTAATAAAGGAATCAATAGTGGCAGTGGTGAGAGCGTTTGGTGAGAGAGGATGGAGCATCTGGGAGGAATGGCAAAATAATGGCGCCTGTTTGCAAAAAGAAAGTAATAATTACAATATGCTCGTTTTCTGACACATACTAGAAAAGTAATAATGGTGATTTTTTTTTCCTGTTTGTTTTGTTATGGTGAGAGTAAAGAGTGAGATGTCACAGAATAAAGAGTCTGGAATGGTCTGAAACTCCATTTCCTTTCATCTGCTGAATTTCCGACCACCAACGAATAATAGAGGTAGACGTCTTTTGTTTGTTCTCTCTTCCTTAGAGGAGGGAGCCTCTGAATACTACTGTTTCCTCCAGTGTCATTGATGTTAGCAAAGGTGCTAGTTTTTTGTGGGCTTTAATATCTGAAAAATAAAGGCATACTGTTAAAAGCACAAGGTCTCATATTATTGAAAAATTCCAATATTCCTAACCAGTAGGAATAGTTAGGAGTCGGAGTCTGGACAGTGAAGTCTCTCTGGGTTAGAAATTTTTAAAGGTTAATGATTGTAGAGAGACTGACTATCTTTCTTTTATTCCTTAATCGTTTTGAATGAAGCATTGTAGATAAAATTGAAACATAAAAATTTAGAGCAAAGTAGACTTGGATTTAGAAGTCTCTTTGCTCAGGAAAGAACGTGAATTTCATTCACATTGCCAACAAAGGCCAAGACAAGATGATCATGAAACTAATTTGTGATACCTCATTGTCAGGATGTCATGTGGGTTTTTCCACCCTTAACCCTGATGTGTGCTTTAGCCATCAGAGTCGTTTACTGTTTTTTATATGGACAATTGGGATATTGTCTGGTTGAACAAAGGTCACAGACGGATGTATTTTGCTGAAAAGAATCATTTGGAAAAGCTTGGCATTTTTAACTGACCCCACCCACTTCTGTTTCGTTTCATTGTTGTAGCATGAGATGTAAACTTAGGTGTATGAGCTGGATTGCCTAGAAAATATTTGTTTTTTGTCTCTACAGTGGAATTCCAGGGTGGTGAGCAAAAGGACTTATGAAGTAACTGTTATCTTTATGTGTGTATGTGTTGAGTGGCTCCTCAGGTTGCTTAGGCCCGAGAAGACTACAAACTTGTTGAGTCCTAGTGACTACATCTCTAGACCTCAGTTTCCTTATTCATGGTGGAATAACAGTACCTTCCCTACTTGCCTTGTGAATTTCTTATGAAGGTTTCATACTTACGTGTGATAAGTATGAAATGTCTGCAACTTCAGACTTTATAATTGCTCCCCTCTTGCTATCAAGACGAAGTCCAGGCTGTTTTCCATGGGAAATAAGGCTTTTATGGTCTGGCTCTTGCTTCCCCCTCCAACTCATGTCCTTCTACCCACGCCACTCCCTACACCTTCTACTCTACCCACCAGACATGATGTCATTTTGAAATACTCCTCGTTCTCCAAAGACTATCCTCTTACCCCTGGCTGTTTTCTCATGACACCCTCTATGCCTAAAATGCTTGCTGTCTACTGGCATTTTAGTCGCTCTCTAGGTTTCTAGACCCTTCTCTCCATCCTCCTGAAACCAAGTTGGTACTCAAGGCAGATATCCATGGTAAGATTGCTAGTGTTGAGGGGAAGGACGAGGAAGGATTCTGAGGCTCCCTGTTCTCCATGATGATGGAGATAGAGGCATTAAGGAGTCAGGACTAACTTTAATTTTATGAATGGGGCACCTGAGTCACAAAGGTCTAAGTAATTTGTCCAAGGGGATAAAACAAGTAATTTGTAGACCTGGAATTTGACCCCAGGCAGTCTGACCTAAGATCTAGGACATTTACTTTATGCTACATGGAGTGTGGGGTGTGACTGTTTGCTTATTTCTTCCCTGTCCCGCTGTACATTTTCCTTGGCGCTAATCTAGCTCTAATGTTTTATAAAACTTAAGGCTTAAGGATTACAGGAAGGACTCGCAGGTAGAAGATAAAAGTTTAGATTAAAATAACCACTATCTCTCTGTCTCTCTTGCATGCATGCCGTCTTTCTCTCTTAAATCCCTGACTGCTTCCAGGGATTCCTGCCTCCTATTAGTGGGAAGAGTGTTACACCAGACCCCAGGGTCCTACCTTTCTTCACTGTCCGTGTTTCCCTCATGTCCTACCTTATATCCACTTCCAAGGCAGTGTCTCTGTTCTGGCTGTTTACTGCTGAGTAACGACTCCAAACCTCAGTCATTTAAAATAACATTTTTTTTTGTTATCATGATTTTGAGGGTTAGCATTTGGGGCAGTGATCAGCTTCCGTTCCAGTTTGCATTGACTGGGATCACTCAGTGATATCCAGCAGAAGGTAGGTATTATCTGGATGGTCTAAGAACACTTCTCTTGTTGCCCTTGGAGGGGCTCGCTGGAAGGCCGGACTCAACTGTTTCCTCCCCTTCTCCGCCTAGTCTCATAAAAACCGCAGCATCTCTTCATGTGGTCTCTTCAACAGGGCAGTCTAATCTCTTAATGACATCTTAGGGCTCACTAGTCTTGAATATATTCCTTGTGAGCCATGTTTGTCTTTGACTTAAAAAACTCAGTAGCGAGTATTCCAGGAGAGAGGAGGTGGAAGCTTCCAGTCTCTTAAGACCTAGAAACTGGCACACGTCACGTCTGCCATAATCCGTTGGTCAGAGTGGTCACAGAACCTGCCCAGCTTTGGAAGGAAGCTTCACAGACCCCCACCTCCTGATGGGGGTGGTGTCACATAGTTAGTGAACGTCATTGATCCACTGTAGTTACCTGCAGAAAAGCCACACTGAAGGCAGGGGCCGCAGTATGGAGCAGTGGTCAGGCACCCAGGCTCTGGTAATTCTATGAGTTAGGAGCCTGACCCCACTATTTACTTGATGCGTGCTCTGGGGCATTTCGCCTCTCTGGGCCTCAGTTTCCTCATTAAAAAAAAAAAAGCAGAACTAATACTCATCCTACTTCATAGAGTGGGAGAAGTCAATACATGTAAAGCACGTAGGACAATGCCCAGCACATGATGGAGAGCTGTAGAGATGAGCCGTGTGCCGTCGTTAGACAGCGGCAGAGAAGTTTCATTACTCATGGTCTTAATGCCTTCATCTCCAAAGAGGCTGTTCTTTGCCTTACTAAGTGACCCAATGACATGACATAAGCCACTCTCCTTCACCCCCCAAATCCCACCCCCACCCCAAAACCCCACATATATATCCTCCAGAAGGGCAGCTTACCTTCCGCAAAGGTGATTAAGAAAATTGCGGGCAGCTTTAAAGTAGCAGATTGTCTCTACCTTGAGCTATGCAGGTTTCAATGTTCTTAGGACCAAACTTGGTTACAGCACCCTGTTCCACCTATCACAGCACTTTAAAAATCGGTTGAAATTAACTGTTTATAATTAGCTGTCTCCCCTATTAGACTGTGAATTCTTGAAAGCAGGAACGTGAAATTTCATCTTTTTATTCCCAGTGCTTACAAGATACCTAGCAATGTGTTCAATATTCAGTAGCCCCTCCCCCACCTCCACCTGCATTTTGTTTTCCGTGGTTTCAATTACCTGTGGTCAACCTCTGTCCAAAAAAATTAAATGATAAATTCCAGAAATAAACAATTCATAAGTTTTAAATTGCACACTGCTCTGAGTAGCATGATGGAATTTCGAGCCATCCCACTTCATCCCAGGCAGGGCGTGAATTTTACATCATCACAAGAAGAAGAAAGGTGAGTACAGTACAATAAGATATTTTGAGAGAGAGAGAGAGAGAGACCACATTCGCATAACCTTTATTACAGTATATTGTTATAATTGTTCTATTTTATTATTAGTTTTGTTAATCTCTTTCTATGCCTAATTTATAAATTAAAATTTATCATAGGCATGTACATATAGGAAAAAGCACAGTATAGATAGGGTTCAGTACTACCTGCAGCTCAGGCACCCACTGGGTGTCTTGGAATGTATCCCCCACAGATAAAGGGGGACTGCTGTGTTTGTAAATTGGGTGACAATATTTTCTTTGTTATTCAGCCAAGGTGGAGGTGGATTAGAATGACTGTAGACGTTGTACTGGTGAATAAAATGTTAGAATTACATTCTTGCAAAAGATTTTTAAAAGCTGAAAAAGCAGCATATCATAAAGTATACACTCAAGAGTAGTAATTAAATAACACTTTGTTTATTGATCTTTAAAATATATAGTAGGTCTTACAGGGAGATCAGCTCCGTGCTTTGTGACCACGTAGAGGGGTGGGAGAGGGAGGGTGGGAGGGAGACCCAAGAGGGAGGAGATATGGGCATATATGTATATGTATAGCTGATTCACTTTGTTATAAAGCAGAAACTAACACACCATTGTAAAGCAATTATACTCCAATAAAGATGTTAAAAATAAATAAATTAAAAAGTGCCTAACACACACACACACACACACACACACACAAATATATATAGTGGTCCTAAACCTAATTCAGATGTCAATTTCAAATTGGATACCTAGTAAGTAGTGTACCATGGTCCCACTGATGGCATGGTACTAAAAGTATAGCACCGCCTGAAATTATAGCTTCTCTCCTACTCTTATTTTTGTTCTAGTTTATTTTTTATGTATCTATCATTTCTCATCACTTTCTGAAGTTTTTGGTTTTTTATCTTTCTGTCATATGGATATGGAGTTCTGGGAAACACTTTGTTTTCCCTCTTGGTTTTATAACTGTACCTTTTGGTTTTCCAGACAACTATAGATTTGCGCTTTTATCACTCTTTTCACAGAATGTTAACATTGCTTTTGATTTTCAATGGCTCTCTCTCTTCCGTTCCTCAAAGATTACCTATCACATTTAGGTCATTGTTCAGTGCCCCATGTTTCCGAATAAAATCCAGTATCTTGAGTTAGTTGGGTCCTAGTGGACTTAAATGTAGTGGAGAGTGACAATGACAGCAAATGAATCATTGCCAAAACTTTCCTAATGAAGGTCCCTAAACCTACTCAGAAAAAAAATATTAACAAAGCCACTCATTCTGTTTGCTGAACACCCAAAGCAAAACATTAAAAAAAAAAAAAAAAGATATAGACAATACTCCAGTACTCTTTTCTAAGAGAATCTTGCTGTAAGTGAATCACCACTGTAACCCTGAATAAGTGCAAATGTTGTAAGGTCATGATTATATCCTGGATCTTATTTGGTTTCCTGAGAAGATTTCTTTTACTTTGAGGTGCATGCTTAGTCAAAGCCCTTGACTGTGATCACTCACTTTATTTGTTGGTTTAATAAAAACTGTAAAACTTATGGATTGATTTTTTAAAATGAAACTAGGCCATTTTCAACAAATACCTATTGGTGATTTCAGTTTATAAATTGTGCTGAACATTGTGGGGAATGTTAATAATGATAGAGTCCTTCTTTTCTAAGAGCCATTCAAAGAAAATTATAGGTGTTAGAGCTGAAAGGAATTTTGTGGGGGTTTTTAGTCTAGTTCCCAAGCTTTATGGATAAGAAACCTAAGGTCTGAAATGCTAAGTGATCTTGGGAAATGCATTTAACCTTTATGAACTTCAGTTTCCTCATTTAAAAAAAAGGAAATCATAGTATCTAACTCATAGGGTTGTCATAAGAATTAATGTGATAATAAATATATTGAGCCAAGTGCTGTCCATAGTAAGTTCCCAATAAATGGTACCTTTTTTTTTAGTGTTATTATTGGCTATGATTATACAGATAGGAAGTGCCAAAACAGAGATACAAATCCATTTCTTTCAAACCCATTGTTCTATATAGTTCTTCATGCTATAAATGTATTATTTTCCAGTGTGGGAAACATTTCCCTTTCAGTAGAGTCATATTCAGAAATAGATGTTAATTGTCAGATTGCCATTTGTTTTCACCAGATCACAGCAGGAACCAAAATAATGTTTCAAACAAAAATAACAATAGTCCGCAAACTTTTTTCTGTGTGTGCACTGCTTAAAATGCAACATTAAGTTAAAAGTGAAATTTTTTTTAAAGCTAAGACTTTCTAATATAGACACAGATTAAATGTCACCCATTTGTTCTGCTAAGCATCCCAAATGCTACAGGATTTGCTCCAGATTGTAATTCCTATAAGATCTTTTGCAGTTTCATTGCTTACGAGTTTATCTCGTAGCTGTTACAGTAGGGGTCAGTCTGTGCTACCTCTTCCCAAGGGTCAGTGGTAAATCCTGCTGTCCTTCTTCATTTGCATGCTTCCCATCCAAAACTGGGCAGCAGCCAGTGCTACTGGGACGCTGGTGAATTGGATGCTCACCAACCCTCTGTTTTTGGAAAGCCTATCTTCTTGTCACTTTATGTTAAATATGGATGGGAAAGGCTCTCCTGATCTAACCTACTATGTTTATCCAGATCTGAAATGTAAGTGTTCCTTTCTTATGGAAACCTGAGTGGGACAACATTTAATAAAGTTCTACAGAACTCAAACATGATGCTGGGTCTTAAATTTGCATCTCCTGGCCCTCTATATACTTATTTTAAAGCAAGATTTTCCACGAATTTAGTGACATTAGGTAGTTTTCACACTTTGAGGAGAGAGGTTCTTTGAATGTAAGTGAAATTCTTACATTTACTTTGCCTTCAATTCCTCTTTATTGATTTCAGACATCTAGCGCTATTCACTCATCAGCTTTAACCCTAAAAGCAATGGTGCTTGAATTAGTCAGGGTTCTCCAAAGAAATAAAATGTATACATGTATCTCAAAAGATTTATTGTAAGGAATTGGCTCATGTGATTGTGAAGGCTGACCAGTCCCAACGTCTGCACTTGGCAAGCTGGAAACTCAGGAGAGCTGGTATATAATTCCAGTCCAAAGGCAGGGAAAAAAACAAACAAATGATGTCTCAACTGAAGGCAGTGAAGCAGGAGAAAATTCCCCTTAACTTGTTTCATTCAGGCCTTCAACTGATTTGATGATTGTATGAGGCCCACCCACGTTATGGAGGGCACTCTGCTTCATTTAGTTTGCCAATTTAAATGTTACTCTTACCCATAACACCCTCACAGAAACACCCAGAATAATGTTTGACCAAACATCTGTGCACTTCCACGGCCCAGTCCAATTGACACATAAAATTAACCATCACAGTGCTCAGTGGATTGTCTTTAATCTTTTATACAGTGAGAGACCAGGATTACATTTTTGTTATTCATAAATGTATATGGCTATGTCTCACATGAAATTAGCCATGGCTGAACTTCTAGTTTCATAGACGTTTTATTTTGCTAAGATAATTCTAAAACATGGCACTTGTAGGGCTGATTTGCTAATGTCTCTGTATAGAGTGAATCAGACACAAATGGGAGTCCCAACGTTGTTTTTATTTTGTAGGAGCAAAATGTGGCTTACTGTTAAAAAAAAAAAAAAAATGGAATTTGAAGGCATCAGATCTTAATTTGAATCCAGGCTTTGTCATGCAACATCTGTGTAAATCAGACATATTATTCAACTAAGCCTTAGCGCCCTTCTCTTCTGCATAAATTGGGAAAAATAAAACCTACTTCAGAGTAGGCATAATTTATGCAGACACTTAGAGTACTCCCTTTTTTAGTTTTAAATCCTTATTAGATGTTTATTGGACCTTATTCTATTCTTCTTGTCTCTTAACCTTTTTATCTTTTTATGTCTCTGAATTGAATTATTAATTCCAGTACTTCTTCTAATTCACTAATTCCCTATTCAGCTGTGTCTAAACTATTATTCAATGTATTAATGTTTTAACTTCAGGAAAATATTTTTAATATTTAGAATCTTTATTCAGTTTTTTTTCAAATCTGCCCTGTCTTCCTTCATAGTATCTTTGTGTGTATGTGTGAGTAAAGATATTAATTTATTTTTTCATTTATGTCTTTTTAATGGCCTCTCAGTAATGAAGGATTTATTTTAACAAGACATAAAAAGTACAAACCATGAAGTGAAAGATTAATAAATATAGGAAGAATAAAATATTTAAAAAATTTAATTCTTAAAACCCCCCTATATACAAAGTTGAGACAAGCCACAGATTGGGAAAAGATGTCTTCAATGCATATAACAAATAAAGTATTGATATCAAGAGCATAAATAGAACTACCACAGAACAAGTAGAAAGAAACCAATTATATTAAAAAAAAAAGATATTAATAGGCAATTAATTGACTAGGAAACCCAAATGACTAATGAACATAAAGACTTGTCATGTTAGGGGAAATTGAAAAAAATTATTAGAGAACCATTTCACATTTTATCAAATTGGTAATAAACGAAGAGTCTGACAATAGTAAGTATGAATGTATGAGAATGGGAAATTTCAAAATTCACTGGGCGAAGTGTAAATTCTTACTACCATCTTAAGAAGCAATTTTTCATTATTAATAAATTAGAAGGTATTCATTCAGTAAATTTCAGCTCATAGTTACTTACCCCTAGCAAACCTTTCATATAGCTCTACAATTACAGTTCTTGATTACAGTTCTTTTGTAATAGGGGAAATATTAGAAATAATCTATATCTCCATTAATATGAGAATGGATTTGTGGTATAACCATGCAGTTAAATCCTGATAGCAGGTAAGAGGAATGAATTAAGTCTATATATTAATTTGACAGAACTCTAAGAAATAAGACTGAGTGAGAAAAATAAGAGTAAAATAGCATTTATGTAAAATTTAAAGATATTCATAAGTACTAAATATTGTTTATGGACACAGTTTATGGATTAAAGTGAAAAGATTAACAAAGATGTATGCAAAATCAGAATAGTGATTTGCTATAGGCTAGCAGATAGAGGCAATAGAATAGGGGAGATGTACGAGGGTCAGCTTGAACCAAATCTGGAATTTTTCAAAAATTGTTAAAATATGCACAAATATATTAATGTTAGTATTTATTAATCCTGTATGGATATGTATCTGTTGTATTATTCTCTGAAATAGTATATTAAAATTATTATAAATGAATAAATAAAATCTACCAAAATAATAATTAAACAAAAATTTGGCCTGAGTAAGATTAAGTTGTATGAGGAAAATCAATTGAGGAGATTTATCATTTGTTTTCAAATGCCACTTCTTTCTGACTGTGAGGAAGATATACTGGTATTGTTGGCATATAATTGTTCATAGTGTTTTATTATGATCCTTTGTATTTTTGTAGTATCTGTTGTAATGTCTCCTTTTTCATGTCTGATTTGATTTACTTGAGTCCTCTTTTTTTTTTTGGTTAGTCTAGCTAAAGGTTTATCAACTTTGTTTTTTCCACAGAGCCAACTCTTAGTTTTGTTAATCTTTTCTAGTATTTTCCTAGTCTCTCTTTTATTTATTTATGCTCTAATCTGTATTACTTTCTTCCTTTTTCTAACTTTGGGCTTAGTTTGTTCTTTTTTTCTAGTTCCTTGAGGTGTAACGTTAGATTGTTAACTTGAGCTCTTTCTCTTTCTTAATATATGCATTCATAGTTTTAAAAGCTCCTTTTAGAATTGCTTTTGCTGCATTCCATAAGTTTTAGTATGTTGTATTTACATTTTTATTTATCTGAACATATTTTTGAATTTTCCATTTGATTTCTCTTTGACCTACTGGTTGAATTCAAGTGTGTTTTGTTTAATTTCCA
The DNA here is from genome assembly GCF_059928025.1 of Delphinapterus leucas. Lineage (NCBI taxonomy): Eukaryota > Metazoa > Chordata > Mammalia > Artiodactyla > Monodontidae > Delphinapterus > Delphinapterus leucas. The sequence goes on from NC_143134.1 coordinate 83,570,142, forward strand.
GTTATTTGTGAATTTTCCAGCTTTCCTCCTGTTATTGATTTCTAGTTTCATACCACTGTGGTCAGAAGAGATACTTGATATGATTGTGTATTTACTACAGGTTTTTCCTTCATGGTCACCACAAGGCTTACATAAAATATCCCATAGTTATACTATTTTAAGCAGATAATTTAACTTTGATAGCATATAGAAACTCTAAACTTTTACCTCTACCTCCTTCCTCTCCCCACTTTAGGTTACTGATGTTACAATGTACATCTTTTTAATATTGTGTGTCCAATAACAAATTATTATATTTATAGTTATTTTTAATCCATTTGTTTTTTAACTTTTAAACTTGAGTTGTAAGTGATTTACACATCACCATTACAGTATTAGAGAATCTGACCCTGACTACCTATGGACCTTTTTTGGTGAGTTTTACACACTCATATATTTTTACAGTGCTAAATAGCATAATTTCATTTTAGCTTGTAGAATGCCCTTTCGCATTTCTTATAAGGCAGGTCTAGTGGTGAACTTCCTCAACTTTATTTGCCTGGGAAAGTCTTTATTGCTTCTTTATTTCTGAAGAACAAGTTTGCCAGGTTGAGCTTTTTTCTTTCAGTGGTTTGAATATGTCATCCACTATCTCCTAGCTTCGAAAGTTTCTTCTGAGAAGTCTCTCATAGTCTTATGGGGGTGGGGGTGTCTCCCTTGTATGTGACAAGTTGCTTTTCTCTTGCTGCTTTCAAAATTCTCCCTTTGTGTTTGAATTTTAACAATTTAATTATAATGTGTCTTATTGCAGCCTTTTTTGGGTTCAACCTATTTGGGATCTTTTGGGCCTCAGGTATCTGTTTGTCCATTTCTCTCCCCATGTTTGGGAAATTTTCAGCCATTATTCCTTTAATTAGACTTTCTGTCCCTACCTCTTTCTCTTCTCCTTCATGGATTCCTATAATGCATATATTATTTTTTTGTGATGTTTCATAAATCTCTTAGGCTTTCTTCACTCTTTTTCATTTTTTTTTCTTTTTGTTCCTCTGACTGGATTATTTTTAAATAGCTTAGAGTTCACCGATTCTTTCTTCTGCTTAGTTAAGTCTGATGTTGAAGCTCTCTACTGAAGTCTTTAGTTCAGTCATTGTCTTTTTCAACTCTAGGATTCCTTTTGTTTTCTTTTTGTTGTTGTTGTTTTGATAGTTTCTTTTAATTTGTTGTAATTCTCTTTGTTCATCCATTATTTTCCTAATTTCCTTTAGTTGTTTCTCTGTGTGGTCTTATAGTTCACCAGACCTCTTTAAGAGGATTATTCTGAAGTCTGTCAGACAGGTCATAGATATCCATGTCTTTAGGGTCAGTTATTGAGCTTTATTATAGTTTCCTTTGACAATACCATGTTTACCTTATTTTTTGTGATCCTGTATCCTTGTGTCGGTATTTGTGCATATGATTAAGTGGTCTCCTTTTCTAGACTTTACATGTTTGCTTTGGCAGTGAAAGACCTTCATCCATCAGCTCAACTCAAAGTAATGGATAGATCAGTTGGTAGTGTCTATGCATAGGCAGGGCTTGCTAGTAGGCTCTTTAGTTGGGCCAGGCCACTGCCTGTACTCTGCGGTCAGGGAGGTTACCTTGGCAGAGCTCTACATTTAAGTGAGACCGCTGGGTAGGCCCCCTGTTTGGGCAGGGCTGCTGGTTGTGCTCTGAGGTTAGTTGGAGACACTAGGGGGACTCTGAAATCACCTCTGGTTAAGGGAGTTTTCAGGCTGTGTTCCCTGTCAGGGCGGCGCCCCTCGTTGGATTCCGTGTTTCGGTAGAGCTGTTGGGGCTCTGCAATCTCTCCTAGTTAGATGTTGCCTCAGGCTGGGCTCCCTGACCGTATGGTACAGGTGGATGGACTCTGTGTTCAGGAATGGCAGCAGGCAAGCCCTTATGGTTGTTTGAAGCCTCAGGTTGTGCTGTGTAATCAGATGAGGCTGTAGGCTGTGCCCTGAAGCTACATATGGGGCCTCAGGCTGGGCTTTGTGATTTGATAGGCTGCTGCCTATGCTGCACTGTGCTATTGGGGAGGTTGCTGGCCTGGCTGTCTGTCCAGGTGGTGCCTTCAGCTGTATCTCGCAGGTTTGGTGCTCTGCTGTTGGGCCAGGATGGGGAGGAGGCCACTGTCTGGGCCCCCTGCTTGGGCAAAGCTATAGGTTATATTTAGCAATCAGGCAGGACTGTAGCTTGGGCTCAGAAGTTGTTGGGACCATAGGCTGGGCTTTGAGACTGCCCAGGGCCACTGTTCTGGCTCCCTGCTTATGTGGGGCCAGAGGCTATGCTCCATAGTTGGGCAGAGCTATGGACTTGGTTTCCTGCTTGCATGGGGCTATAGGATACTCCAAGATCTTTGGCCAGGCTTCCTGATTGGGTAGGACTGAGTCTATGCTTAGCAGTTGGGCGGGGCTGTGGATTTGCTTCCCTGCCCTGGCAGGCCCATAGAACACATTCTACAGACAGCTGATCCCCCAAGTCAGGCAGAACTGCCAGTTGAGCTCCCTGGCCAGACAGGGTCACTGATTCAGCTTTGCAGATGGGCAGAGCTGCTAGCTGGGATCTCTGCTTGGCTGCAAGCAGGTATGCAGTTTGCCAAATTCTGAGCACTGGTTGCTGTAAGCCCCACAGCATCTGTCTATGATCCCCAGTGGTCTAGTTCTGCAGATTCCCCCAGAGATCCCTTTGAGGTGAGACCTGAGTAGTCTTCCCAAGAAGAGTCTTGCAATGCTGCCAAAGCTGGATGTCCCTCCTGGGACAAGTTTTCTCTATTTTTTATAAATTTCATAATTTTATATTATATTTTAGACTTTGTATGTATAGTAACAATAGATAAAGAAGTACTATATTTTGTTATTTTTGTTTATTTTCCGGAGAATGCAAGTCTTTATTCTAAGTTGAAGGTAGACGAGGGCTGATCTTACAGAGTCCTCCTAGATTTGAGTTTAGCAATGGCTGGTCTGCAGTTTTGGTTACATCGGGTTTACCTATGATTAGCCCAACGTCCATTCTTGACACCTTTTCAATTTTGTAAATTTTGAGGCTGGAAGATTTGAGCTGAAGTCTCAGATATTTTTGTTTTAACTTTGAGTTAATGCCAGCAGGGCCCTGAAATGAAAGTTCTGTGAAATGAGTGCGTCTCTGAAATATCTCTTAGATTTTCAGCTCCTCTTTCATTGCTACTTTCTCAGCAAAGTGCAAGGTGGAGCCTTAGCAATGTGTATGAATGGATTGTCAGGCTTTGATTTACATTTGAGACTCTTACAGATTCAAATCTACCTGCCGGCTCAGGCTGTTATTTGAGACTGTGCTCATTTCCCCTCAACCTCTCAATGTTTGTCATTTTGGGTAGACATCCTCCTTCATCTAATCATACTCAGGCACCTCCCAGGTATGGAAGTTGCTGCAGTTTTCTGCTTGTCTATTAAAAGCTCATTTCTCTGTTAAATTTAGTTTATGAAGGTTTCTGTGTATCCACTTTTCTTTGTTTTCCCCATAGGAAAATATGATTTTTATTTTGTTTGGGTTTCTTACGTGTCCTAAATCTTAATTGGACTTAGCACAACTTTTAACAAGAAGTACTAATTCACAAGGAGTATAAATTCATACCTAAGACTCACATGGATGATTATGAATTCTCAGGGAAGACTTGTTTTTCCACTTGGAGTTTAGCATGAGACAAACTTTATTGTCATCTCTTTGGGTTTGTTGGTAGATCTTGCTTCCTGTGAGTCCTGAGCTTCTGACTTTAGATGGAATTCTCAACTACAACCACCTACTTTTTGATGACCTGAGATATTATATCCTATTTATGTGGCTTCTAAAATCCAAGTTCTCTGGTTGATTCAACTGGTATCTGATCTCATGTCCCTTCCCAAAACATCCAGAGATTTAGGCTCTGGTAATCAGTACTTTCTCTGTGTTTTTTCTGGAGATTTTTCTTACATAATTTTGTGTGTGTGACTTTAGGAATGTATTTAAGGCGATATTTGTTATATTTTGTTTATGGCTTACAGGTTTTTCCACAGATAGGAAATTTTTGGTTATTTCAATCATCATGTTATTGGAAACAGAAGTTATCTTTTTGCTTTGGTACTACAACATCTGTCCGTATCCCCCAACGTTCCTTTCCTCTTTTGTGGTACGTGAACTTAGTCGTTGACTGTGAATGGTATTGGGACCAGGGGGAGGTGAATTTTAGCTGGTGTGGAAGCATGCATGGTGATTCTGTCAAGAGAATGTGTGCTTATTTTGGGCTATCCTAGTCTGAAAGCTAATGGAAATGTCCCAGTTATACCACCTTAGCACTGAGTACTTACTTTGTGCATGTGCATTCTCTCGACATGGGGGTGATGACCTCTTGATGACAAGGTGAAATAAGTGAGTATGGGAAAGAGGCAGGTTCATTTTCTCTTTAGTCTCAGGAGAATTCATAGCTGACACCTTCTTAGACCAGAAGCTGTGTTCATCATCTCCTCTCTCCCCCGATATCACTTAGGAGAGAAATTGTGTGGAGTTTTAACAGCACGGTTTTGGGAATCAGACTAGCTTGACTATTTACTTAAACTTTTCAAGTCCTACTTCCCCCCCACCCCCACACTTTATTGAGGTATAATTGACAAATAGAATTTTATATATTTAAAGTATACAGTGTGATGATTTGAGATACCTATACATTATGAAATATTTACCATAACCAAATTAACACATTCATCACCCCCACCCCACATATTTACTTTTTTTTTTTTTTTTTGGTGAGAACACTTAAGATCTACTTTCTTAACAACTTCCAAATATACAATACAGTATTTTTAACTATAGTCACCATCTGTATGCTAGATCTTTGGAACTTATTCATGTTATAACTGAAAATTAGTACTCTGACTAATATCTTTCCATTTCCCCCACTTCCCAACCCCTGGTAACTACCATTCTCCTCTGTTTCTATTTGTTCACAAGTCCTAATTTCTTTATCAGCAAAAAGAGTGTGATCATATGTATAGCATAATTTGCTTCTTGTTTTTTGAGGATTAAGTGAAGTGTGAGTTAATGCTTACAAAGTACTAAGTAGATAGCCCAGCATACAGTAACCTCTAGATCGATGTTAGCTGTTATGATTTGTTAGTAGTAGAATCCCAAGTAATTAATATGAGCAAAACATTTTGAAATATATGTGAGGTCACAATATGAACACCAACATCCCTGATACACAGTGATTATGAGACAGAAGGCCTTGTGCCCCACTATTGTCTGCCAGCCTGTTATCACAAGTCAGACTTTCATGGGTGGTATGCCATACGATGTTTCTCACTTGGATATTATTAATGCTGTATCTAGAATGTGGGTAGTGTGTCTTTAAAAGATTGTAGCCTACTATTTCTACACAAGTTACTATGAAAAAATTTGCATTGTGTTGTAATAAAAGAGCCCTCTCAACCAGAACTAAAGTGTTGTTTCCGCAACACTGAAAGAGAGACTAAACAGAGCAAACTGGAAAAGCTGCTTGGTGTTGTGTGAGCAGTTCACATTGTTTTCCTTTTTTATTGTACTGTTTTACCACTGGCAATCAGTGTAGGGCCTTCACTTATGAAAATATAGCTGTTGGCAGTTTAGGCTCAATTTCATTCTCTAGCTGTCATAAGTAATCACATGGGAAGATAATACTTGATGGGAATTTTGTTTTCTTTCCCATTTTTTCTTTTATTTTTCTTTGAGGCAACTTGTTAGAGAGGAGGGCAGGTAAGATTGATATCTATGGTATACTGCAATGCTTGGAAAATACACATACATTCTCAGAAATTCTTTTCACATAGGGAAAAAAAAGAGGCAATGCCCTATTTAAATTAAAGAATTAGCAATCATTGCCACTTGTTCCCTACTATTACCTCCATAGACTCTTTCTTTTAAATTGAATTATAGTTGATTTACAATATATGTAAATGTTGTGTTAGTTTCAGGTGTATAGCAAAGTGACTCAGTTATATATATTATTTTTCAGATTCCTTTCCATTATAGATTATTATAAGGTATTGAGTATAGTTCCCTGTGCTGTACAGTAGGTCCTTGTTGTTTATCTATTTTATATATAGTACTGTGTATCTGTTAATCCCGAACTCCTAACTTATCTCCATAGACTCTTGATGAAATAAAATACCAAAATTTTGTTCAATGCATTACAGCAGATCTGTGGTTTTGTCGGCCCCTTTTATAATGAAGGCTGTCTTCATGCATTCTTGCTACAGATGTGTAACCTGAATTGAAACTGGGCATTAGTTTTTATTAAGGAATTCCCATGAGTTTCGTAGATGTGATAATGGTATTATGATTATAAAGAAGAATGTCCTTACTGGGTATTGTTTTGTTTTGTTTTGCTTATTTTTTGTAAGCATTTCATACTGAAGTACATAGGGAAGAAATGTCATCATATCTATTATTTACTTTTTACTACTTCATCAAAGCAGTACTTAGAGTAAATGTTGCAAAATGTTAAAAATGGTTAAATATGGACATTGAGCACATGTGATTCATTATTCTATGCGCTACTTTTCAGTAAGTTTTAAAATTTTCTTAATAAAAAGTTGAAAAAAATCTTTTTGGTACACTACTCTTCTTAAAAACAAAGAGTGCTATTTAAAATGGTATTTTCTGAAAAGAGAATTTATAATGCATAAAATGAAGAGTCATAGAAGTAGACTAAACAAAGTTTAACAGAATTAAAAATGTCCTCAAAGCAGAATCTCCAGATATACCATTAAAGATTTAGAGGTATAGAGGTATTTGCCCTTTTTTTTTCTTTTTTAGGAGGACATTCAGTTTATGACCATGATGACTTTTCTAGGTTTAGGGAATAGGAAGATCAATACGATACGCTCCTTAGAAGACAAAGAACCATAGAAACTTTCAGACGGCAAGCTTGGTGCTTTAGTAGAGGGAGTTGGCCTGACACAATGAGAAGAACACAGATTTTGCCTCCACGTGGCTGAATTGGGCCGCTGACTGTAATTTACTAGCAGTGTGAACTTGAGCAGGTTCCTCGGACCAAGTCTCAGGTGTCTCCTTGGTAGAATGGGGATAATAAAATATATCTCGCAGGGGATGTTGTTAGTATCAAAGGAGGTCACAGGCATAAAGAGTTTAGCACAGAGACGTGGGAAATAAAACTCCTGTCCCTGTTACTATTAGTAGCATTCCATTAAAGACAAGTAGAAGAGGAGTGATCAGGAACTCAGAAGAGGTGAAATTTGAGTTGAGCTTTGAAGAATGGAGAGGATTTTAAGACATGAGAGGGAGCATTCCAGGTACATAAGAAGGGTGGAGCTGAAGACAGCAAGTGGTTCAGTATAGTTTCATTATAGGCTTCTTGGAGTGGAGTAATGGAAAGATAGGTTAGAGCCTGATTATTATAGCTTTTCACGGGTAGTCCAAGGAACTTGCCCTTTACTTTGTATGCCATGTGAAGAAGCATTGAATGGTTTGGACAAGCTTCGACATGGTCAGTTGTGCTCTGAGAAGTTCAATCTGGCAATCAGATTCACGTTGGCCTTGGGAAGTTTGAAGGCAAGTGTACCATTGCAGAGTTTCCTGAGCCTCTACCAGATAGGCATCCTCCTCCTTCCTTCCAGGACTCTGGTTTTGTTGGGGATGGTGACACAGCAGCTTGGAAAGGAAACAAACAAACAATCTAAAATATGCAACCACATTTGCCATCCTTCTTTGAAGTTAGGGGTGGCATTGTCTAGTTTTGGCTAGTGTGATACAAGCTAAAGTCATAGAGTGGGTCTTCTGAGAATGTAATTTGAAAGCAGGAGACAGGGCTTCCCTGGTGGCGCAGTAGTTGGGAGTCCGCCTGCCGATGCAGGGGACACGGGTTCGTGCCCCGGTCCGGGAAGATCCCACATGCCGCGGAGCAGCTGGGCCCGTGAGCCATGGCCGCTGAGCCTGCGCGTCCGGAGCCTGTGCTCCGCAACCAGAGAGGCCCGCGTACCGCACAAAAAAAAAAAAAAAAAAAAAGTAGGAGGCAGCCTTAGGCAATAAAACTGCTCTGTGAATACGCTTAGAATATAAAAGTATGGAAAGCCAGCAGTATCTTGGGTTTCTCATGACTCTGTGGAACTGTTTCACTATCCTACACTGCCTACCGCCAGCCTTACTGTTATATGAGAGAAAGAGAACTCCCAATTTTTTCCAAGATGCTGCATATATGGCTGTTTTGTGTTACGTGCAGCTGAATTCAATCTGCAGCTGAGGTAAGCCCCAAATTAGGAAGCTTTACGAGGGTGAGAAAGAAATGAGAAGCAATAGGGAGCTGGACTGTGGGTAGGGGCAGCATCAGTAGAAATGGAAAAGACTGGTAACCAGGAGACACATTAGGAATAGACATCATGAGACCATTACTGATGGATGTGTGGCTGGAGGGAAAGGAAGGGGGTCCAGTATGACTTTCAAGTTTAAGCTTGGGTGATCAGGAGAATGGTAACATTATTGGCAGACCAAAGATACCTGTAAAAAGATGGCTTAAGTGACATGTATATGAAAATAAATTAAATTTTAGATAACTGAGTTTGATTCAAGAAAGAAAAGACTGGATACTGAATTAGTAGTATGAACTCTCAAGCCCTTAGAAAAATTGGTAGAAAGAAATAATAGGGTATGGTAAAGGGTCTCCTATCAGATTGCAGGGCTTCTATTTATTCAGTATGAAGATGGGCCATACTGACTGGTCAGAATTTTCAAACATGGGTTTAAACGACACTTGGAAAATATATTATCATTTCCTCTAGGGCACAGTAGCTAGAAAAATGCCTTACTTATCTAAGGCGTAGGTCTGCTTTGAGAGTAGAATATAGGCTAGGTGACCTCTGGATGTGCTTGATAGTTCTATGATTCTATAATTATCTCAGGCTTCAAATCACTTTCCAGGGAACAGCAAATCATTCTTACTAATAAAACACAATTTGAAACTTGGAACTGAAATTACACATTTTCAATGAAGCGTTGTAATAAAGTTAGTGACTGGAGACTCCCCCTAGGAATAAAGAGCTAAATGTATTGGTTGGCCACCCATGCAAACCAAAGCTAAAGTCTACACTGATTCATCACGTGGAAGATGTGGATCCTCTATATAAGTTTTAAATATAAACCTGACAGCAAATGGAAGAACTAAAAGGGCATTGCTATTTAACCGTGGAATCTGCAGTTAATACTGATAGGCACTCCGAAGTCTAAGTTCTGCATCAACCCCACTGAGAAACTGCTGCCTGAATCTAGTTCCTGCATTTAGTTCCCTTCTGAGACCTGTTTATTGGTGCTGTGGATGGAAACTCATCTCTGGGTTCTTTATAATTCTGCCAATAATAAGAGACCAATGTTATTAGAAAAAGGTAGCAAGATATGGGGAACTTTATATCAAAAAAAGTTTATCCTAAGTTCCTACCCATTCAGAAGAGCAATTATTTTTTTTAAAGCAATTATTTGGGTAATTTTGTTTGAAAGAGACTTCAGCATATGACAGAGAGCAATTATTAGCATAAATGATTTGTGGTACAGTTGTTTTCTTAAAAATTATATTTCCCACAGAAGCCTACTGCTTCTGATCTGAAATGTAGGCTCATACAGATAGTAAAGTGCAGTGATTCCCAAAGTGGCTTCAGGTAATAGTTGTTCCTCCCAAAATTTTTCCCTGGTCAGATAAGTTTGGGACAGTTTTTTTTTTTTTTTTGCGGTACGCGGGCCTCTCGTGTCCCCTGCATCGGCAGGCGGACTCTCAACCACTGCGTCACCAGGGAAGCCTGGGACATTCTTTTTTTTTTTTTTTTTTTTTGTTTGTTTGTTTTTTCTTTTTGCGGTCCGCGAGCCTCTCACTGCTGTGGCCTCTCCTGCTGCGGAGCACAGGCCCCGGACGCACAGGCTCAGCGGCCATGGCTCACAGGCCCAGCCGCTCCGCGGCATGCGGGACCCTCCCGGACCGGGGCACGAACCCGCGTCCCCTGCATCGGCAGGCGGAATCTCAACCACTGCGCCACCAGGGAAGCCCTGGGACATTCTTTTTAAATAAAATTACTAAGTTGCTTTCTTGCAGTTCTTGCCAGAGCCTTTATAAAGCTCTGTGACTCACCAGAAAGGAATGGAAAAAGCAACATTTTCAAGAATATTACCTCTTAGAATGATTTTTGTGTGATCCCAAACTTCTTGCCACAGTGTACGGGGTCATCTATGGGCTCCTGATCCAGTTGGTCTAACTGAATTTCTTTCCTTGGGAATTTGACATTGAGATCAAGAAATTCTCTCTCTCTCTCTCTCTCTCTCTCTCGACGCATAATATGTAAGCTCTAAGTGACCGTGGTTTTTAGTCCATGTAGGGCAAGAGAGAGAGAGAGGAAATGCTCTGAAAGTGCTTTAAGTCCCTCTTTACTTTTTTCAGCTATATCCTTTTCTTTGTGGTGGATTTCTTTCTTTCTTTCTTTCTTTTTTAAGGTTTAATTATTTCCTTTTCCCTCCAAAAGGGGTATAATGACTACAATCACACAAGTTTATGGCAGAATAAGACATAGAAAACAGGTCACTCCACAGTCAGCTCAGTGCCTTTTCAATGACAAGGTTTGTACAAGTCTTGAATAATACTTTAAAAATATTAGCTTGTAGTTAAATTTTTTTAATGTTAGGAAATTAAAAGAAATCACTAATTTTTCCATTGCAATAATAAACAAAAGTTATCCATGCGTCCTTATGTATATACATTATATTTAGTTCACTTAATATTTAATAGAGAAAATTACAAAATAAAAATAACACAGACTTATGTATCTACCACTTAAACTGAATAAATGTTAATGCTCATAATATTTGCTTAAAACGCTACGTCTGACCCAGTCACTCCAAACTCTCCACAAAGACCACCCTTAATGTGAAGTTGGTGTGTATCCAAACCATTTTTTGTATGCTTTTATGGTATAGGAATCTCTATTCAAAATATATGTATTTTAACAAAATGTATTTAACTGATATAAAATTTATAACACTATGCAATTGTATTTTTGCACTTGACATTATGCTCGCATATGTATTTGCAGTGCTTTTCCTATTTCATTTTTATTGAGCAATATCTAGCATTATTTTATCAGCATTATCCTTTACCTGAGAGACATTTTGCCATGTTGTTGCATGGCTTTAGTATTTATACTTTATAATGCCTGGATAATCTCCCACTGAGTTGACAAATGATAGTTTGCTTTACTCTTCTCATATGGATTAGGTAATTATGATATTTTTTGGCTATGATAAATAAGAAAATAAAGAAGTAAGTATATGATACAATTTAGGATATTTGTATCTGAAATTAAGAGAAAGCCTCATTAGTCATGGCTTAAGCCATATTGGTATTGCTGTTTGCATAATAGACCAATAGGCTGCTTGCGACCTGAGTCGGGTTTTCTGTTATTCTTTTCCTCGTGATTATTTTTTTGAAAATCTATTAATATTTAATTTGTTGAATTTCAATACAAAGGAAGTATAGTGCCATTAATTTTCCAATCCTTCAAGTTAATAAAGTCATAAGATCTCTTTTAATACAGCATAAACTGAAATATACAGAATTTGTCAGGAGATAGTCTATGAATGCTTTATGAATGAATGAATCAGCTGATTTTTTCAAAGGCAGGAGAAAGGCCAGTATTCCAGTTTGAAACCCACTAAATAGGGAATTCCTTCTTACTCAGGAGAGAAGCAGTCCTTTTATTTTATTCAGGCCTTCAACTGATTTGACAAGGCCCACCCACATTATGGAGGGCAATCTAATTACTTAGTCTATTGATTTAAATGTTAATCTCATCCAAAAATACCCTCACAGACATCCCGAGAATAATGTTTGACCAAATATCTGTACAACCTGTGGTCCAGTCAAGTTGGTACACAAGCATCACAGTTGGCTAGGGAGGCAACCAAAAGTGTCCCCTTCAGAGGTAAGGAACATCATTATATAGCTTTTTTGGTGTTTTTAATAGTAGTGTTTTCCCAAGAATGGATTATTGAGTTCAACTGATGGGAAACATTTCTAACATTTTTGATGTGTGTTTCCCAAATGTTTCCTTAAAAGACTTAAAATTTGCATAGTTTGTAGTAATGTTTCAGAACATGTGATTCCTGCCTTATCCCCAGCATTAAGTTTCTTAAAAAATTGGTTACTTATTAGGTGCAAACTGTTACTTATTATGGCTTTAATTTTCTTTTTTTTTTGACAAATGGGATACATTTTTGTCATGTTTGATTATCTCTCATATTTGTATTTTCTTTCTTATGCATTTCTCTAATGAAATCTTAGCAACTTAAATATTTTATAGGATTTTATATATTATATATCAGTATATAATATATAAAAATATATGTCTCTATTCTTTTGCTATCCCTTTTCCTATTTGTGACATTTCCACCAACCTGCTACTTTCCTTTTTATTTAAACGTTGTTGCATTTTTCTTATTACACAGGTGTTTTAATTTTCTTAATCTTACCCATTTTGATCTTTTATAATTTATTCTTTTATTTTAATCTTCTTCGTTGTGGTACTTTTCCTTCCTTCCTGTGATTTAATTTTAATCTGTTTAGAGTTTGTTATGGAATAAAGCATAGTTTTCTTAATATCGTTTATTAAAGAAATGCTCTCATTGTTTTTATATGTTTATGATTTACAAATGTTATAGGTATGAATACATATGAATTTGGTGTGGAGGGGGCACAATTCAGTCCATAATATTCCAGTATGACTGTATTTGGAGATAGGGCCTTTAGGGAGGTAAAGTTAGATGAAATTATCAGGGTGGAGCCTGAATTCCATATGACTGGTGTCCTTACAAGAAGAGGAAGAAACAAGATAGATTTCTCTTTGTCTGTGCTCACAGAGAATAGGCCATGTAAGGACACATAGAAAGTGGCCATCTACAAGTCAGGAAGAGAGAGAGGTCTCACCAGCAACCGACCCCGATGGTACCTTGATCTTGGATCTCTAGCCTCCAAGACTGGGAGAAAATAAATTTCTGTTGTTTAAGCCACCCAGTCTGTGGTGTCCTGTTATGGCAGCCTGAGTAGACTAACACAATAACAATCTTAGACTTACTGGGATCTTTTCTTGAGAAAAGATCTATAGTTGCTTCCGTTAATATAGTCTATTAGTAGAGGTCTCAGTTTATATAAATGTGTATGTAAACATAAAGTACCATCACAGCAAAATTTGGTTATTGTTTCTAGTTTATATTATATTTTGAGTGTAGTCTGCCCTTTTTTATATAATATTTTATTCAGGATATAAAATTATACTTTAAAACATGGTATATCAGTTCTTCTGAGTTTCTCTGTGGTACCTAACACAAAACATCATGGAGCAGAGCTTATAAACCAGTCTTTCCTGGCTCATCTAAAATGTAAGGGACCCACATGGCTCAGCATGTCTTCCCGGTGTTAGGAGCTAGAAATGTGAGTAAGGGCAGATGAGGACGAAAAGTGGCGTTTCCTAGGGTCGCTCTGAGGCAAATCTGACTAAGCTAAGGTGGAGGAGTTGACATTTGCGATTGTTATCATTCTAAGTAAAACCAAGAACTGAATGTAACTACTGAGCATTTTGATTCTACAAAACATCTAAATATTTTCTTACGCTGATTTCCACCTATGAGTGCACTATTTGGGTTAAATATTTTAAACACCTTTTTAAAAATACAGATGACTTTTAATGATTTGTTTAGCATTTACCTGGGCTCCTATTAATGCGAGATTCTCTGGGAGGCAAAAGGTGAATTAGATGTTGTCCTCAATGAGGCTATAAGAATAGTGTAATGAATGAGAACATCATGTTATGAAGGTTGTGTTTTGGTTGTCTACAGGTTGGACTCTTTTGTCTGAATTGGCTGGACAGTTCGGCTCAGCTGCAGACTGATTTTATGTTTTCTTCAATAGCTTTAACTGAGTAATCAATTGATGTGTCGGCATTACATAGATGTGGCCCAAAATAAACAATTTCTTGCTCCAGAGTAGTTGAGTTTAGGCTATTCATTATCATTTAGGAAGAAAGAGTTTCCAAGAGAGAACAGAAATGATTCAGTATCTATGAGTTTATTTTGCTTTAAATTAGCAACTATGATGATGATGATGATAATAACAACAGCAGCAACAATAATAATAAAAGCTTAGGAGCAGATGGGAGATTTGCCTCAACTCTTGAATGCTTCTTAGTGCTGCCTCAGCGCTGTGGAGGGTTCAGAAGGTTCAGTTGCTGATGGTGAGTCTTGGGCCTCTGCCTGGTCCGTGTTCTTCTGAGAATATTTCTGGAAAGAGGTTATTGTTTCAGCATTAATACTAGTCTCACTAATCTTTGATCTTCCTCTTTCACCACACGAAGGACTTCTGGGTGCTGTTCTTTGTTCAAACAAGGTTCAGCAAATCCCATTTTCAAATCTGATATTCGGGTCATCTAGATACCTCCAGGTCCATCAGGCCCCCTTTCAACAGGGCTGAGTAAGCATGGCTTAATTTTTTCCGGGCTCTAGGGTACTGTGTGATTTGAGAGACAGCAAGTCCAAGTGTATAGGAAGCTAGTAGAACAGAATAGAATTTTTTTTGTTGGTCAGACTTTTAACTAAATTTAGTACTGATCCCTCGAGGAAGAAAGAAGAAAACCCTAATTCGACACCCAATTATTTTTAAAAAAGGATCTAAAGACATAGCAGGAAATTAGACCAGCCAGTTTGACACCAGTTAAATCTCAGAAGCATTTTAAAAAGATCAAATGCTGGAACATTTAAAAAGCACAGCTTGATAACAGTCAATTAAGGAAGCCTCAGGATGTGGCCAGGAGATTTTAGTAATTTGTGTGTGTACAGCATGGATGGAATTTCTGAAAGGGATTGCCATGAGAATCAAGAAAAACATGGTAAAAGTCATAAAGCAGGATATGGCTGTTTGACAAAGCCCTACGTTTTCTTTTTTTTACTTAATAACTGAAGCATGGAATCCTGGGGACCAAAAAAGCCTGGCAAATTGAATTAATAGTTGAGTAAACTTGGGTATAAGTCAAGTTCAATTTCACATTTTTAGCAACTTAGTTTTGCTCAAACTGCTATTATTCAGTGATAGTAAGATTTGGGGGGTAAAGCGATCTGGTTATGGTAGGATCATCTAGGACAGTGCTTTTCTAAGTGTGGCCCATGGGCTGATGCTGTTCTGTAAACTGTTGTCTTCAGCAAGATAGGTGCAGAAATGAAGAATAAGTATTTATTTAGAAACTTTTATAGCAATGTGACCAAGTACTTTCCTGAAAACATGGACTTGAAATTTGTATATCTTTGCTTTTTTAAAAACGTCAGTCTTAGCAATTAATTTTATTGTATTTTAAAAAATGATAGGTCTGTGGCTTGTTGAAATAAAGAAATAGCCCTCCCCCACAAATAGTTTGAGAAGCACTGATCAAGATTTTTTTAAAAGAAATGGCATTTGAAGTATGATGGGTACCATGTTATTAGAAAATGCCAACCTATTTTTCCTGTTAGTAAAAAAATCCAAGCATAATTACCTTGAATACATTTATAAAATGGCTTTCAAAAATAGACATTCGAGGAAACTCATTGGGTTGAGAGATTACAGGATCTGAACAGAGTCTTTTGTCATGAGCTGTAGATGTAGCTAAGGCTACAGTATGAGGTGAAAGGTAGATTGGATCATTCTTCCAGTTCTTCCAGCCTTCCCTGTGTTAGAAATATACATGTCCTTTGCCGTGTGATTTTGCATTTCCTGTGACTATATGTCAAGGACGTTACCCTGTCCCACTGATATCGGGCTTCACCAGGTGATTTGCATTGGACAATAGAATATGGGCAGAAGTGACAGTGTACCCGGTTCTGTGACAAAGCCTTAAAAGATGTTGTATATTTCTCTGGCTCTCTCTGGTTCGTGTGATCATCTTGAGAAGGGCATGCCCCAGCTGTCTTCGGCCCCTTCAGTATGAATCCAGGAATAAGACACTCAGAGCAAAGCTAAACTTAACCCAGTGCAGCCACACTGCCGCCTGAGATAGAGTCATCCCTGCCAACCCACAAACCTATGAGCCAGAAAAATAACTGCTTTTTGTTGTAGGCCATCTAGTTTTGAGGTGGTTTGTTATACAGCATTACTGCCGAAATAGCTGGCCAGCACAGTTGGATTATGATACATTCCATAGCCAACAAACAGTCTTTGGTTTACCTTTCCAGCCTGGAAACCTCTTCTGCATGTCATTCTCACATATTCAGCTAGCTATTTGACATTTCAACTTAGATGTCTAATAGGAAGCTCAGGTGTAACATACTCAAATCTGAACTCTTGATTCTCCTGCTCCAGTCCCAACCTACTCTACTTCTTGGTAAATGGCAGCTCTAGTCTATCAGTTACTCAGACCAAGGTCCTTGGGGTCATTCTTGATTTGTCACTTTTTTTTTTCATATCCCATATCTAGTGGGATGTGAAATACATTGAAATACATCCTGAGTCTGACCATTGCTCATCCCCTCCATCTGGGCTTCCCTAAGAAGCAGGGGAGCTGCTCTTTTTTATTCGGCTGTCAGTTCTGAGATCTGTTCTCCACATGCCAGATGGGCTATCCTTCAAAATATAAGTCACATCGTCTCATTCTTCTTCTCCTCCAAGTCCTCTCTTGCCTTCCCAACTCACTCAGACTTTCTTTCAGAGTCACTGTCGGGGCCTTACTGGCCCTACATGTTCTGGCCCCGAGTTTCTCAGATCTTACCCCCTCTCACTGCCCCCCCCCCCATCACTCTGCTTTAGAGACCTGGCCTTCCTGCTTCAGGTAAGTACACTAAGTGGGCTTCTGCTGTGGAATCTGTCCTTTGAATGCTCTCTTCCCAGATATCTGCAAGTTTTGCTTTCTTGTTCCCTTTAGGAATCTCCTCACATATCATTCCTTCCCTGATCCCATCTGGAATAGTAAAGACCACTCCGTCATGTTACATATTTATGATTTATTGTCTACCTCTGCTCACTAGAATGGAAGTTCTCCGAAAAGCAGAGACTGTCATTTACATGGCTGGATCCCCAGCATTAAGCACAGTCCTTGGCACATAGAAGGTGCTTATTAAAAATCTGTTGGTGAAAGCGTTAATTCAACATCTTTGGAAAGAATATGATTCTGTTAAGTTTTGAGTTTATTAAGTGTGAGTCAGGTATTCATGTGCTGACTGATGTTAGTGAAAAGTAAAAAAAGACTCAACTTTCTGTTTTTAACAAGAAATTGATGTTGGCCGAATAGACAGAACAATATTTTGGTCCTGGATTTTAAAGACAAAGAGCACTTGGTTAACATTAGTATGAGGAGCATTTTGATTTTAACATTGAAGACATGAAAATAAGTTACATTCAGGGTTTTTGGTTTATATGTGGCATTCTATAAGGATTTTTTTTGAAATCAATCCATTTTTGAACAAGGTCATTTACAGAGCTTGCTCATAGACAGAAGGTAAGAAAGAATTCTAGAAAGAATTCGGGGAATGTAAGAAG
Source organism: Delphinapterus leucas (assembly GCF_059928025.1). NCBI lineage: Eukaryota > Metazoa > Chordata > Mammalia > Artiodactyla > Monodontidae > Delphinapterus > Delphinapterus leucas. The sequence goes on from NC_143134.1 coordinate 83,587,687, forward strand.
CATTTTTACTTTAGGGGGAAAAATAGCACTTCCTCCAAGAACCTATGGGAAGATGAGGTTGGCCAGGTAGGAGGTGGTGACTGTCACTCTCAGATCTTGCCCACACTGGCAGTTTTCTGGCATTTCGGTAGCACACGGTTTTGGTGAGGATTCAGTATGTTATTTCAGGAGCAGAATCTCTGCCAAGATCATGAAGGGAGTGCAAACTCCAGGAAATCTTGTAAAAGAAGCAAAAATGTTGTCATATGCTTGGATGTCAGGCCAGCTGAGGCAAAACTGCAGCATACCTAGACCCTAGTCCTACCACATATGGTAATTCTGGGTCTTCCATCCGAAGTTCCTGCTCAGAGGTGACAGGAACATAACTTCAAAATCGACTCCTCAGTATTAGGCTGCTAATCTCCATATGTATGTACACGAATCAGTCCTTTAATTATTTCTATAATTACAGTGTTGCAAGTATTGCATAGGACTATGAGCACCGATACATATTACAAAAAGGCGAAAATGAAGGGAAGAATACCGTCGTCTTTGGGGAGAAAAATCTCTTAATTTTATTCTAACTTATTTTGTCTTAAGTGAACACAAAAGATGTTTAATTTTCTCTGGTGAAGAAAGGGGGGTGTAAATAGCACTTGTTAAATAACTGTGCCAGGCACAATGCTAGGAGCTTCACATATGTTTCCTTGGTATAATACATAAATTTGTATCTGTGTATAACTTCTTTGATTCCAGAGTGAGATGTTCTCACAAATGCTTAGGCTGCAGCTGAGACAAAAGCAAATTTCTCCAGACAGGCTACCTAAGACACAGAAATGTTAAGTGTTTTGCTTAAGACCACACAGCAAGTCTGGAGTAGGGCAAGGAAAGCTATTTTACTCTCATTCAGGATAAAAGATTCCATGGAAGTATCAGCTGTTATTGTAAGTTGCATGGACAATTTACACTCTGACATGACATTTAGCAGTATTACAATATAGGTTGTTCTGTGTGATGAATATTCAGTGAAACAGTTCTCCCATTGCCTCAGATAAGAAACTTTAAATTATTCAATAGCTTCACTTAGTCTTTTGGCTTTTTCTTCCTGCATTCACAAGGACCCTTTGAAGCAAAGCCTAGTGCATTTTCTGGCCTTTGTGGAATTAGAATAGTGACATAAAGTGTTGCAAGAAGTGTGTTATTGGGGAGGGTGAAGGGGAAGCTGGGACAAAGTGAGAGAGTGGCATGGACATGTATACACTACCAAACGTAAAATAGCTAGCTAGTGGGAAGCAGCCACACAGCACAGGGAGATCAGCTCGGTGCTTTGTGACCACCTAGAGGGATGGCATAGGGAGGGCGGGAGGGAGACACAAGAGGGAGGAGATATGGGGGTGTATGTGTACGTATAGCTGATTCACTTTGTTACACAGCAGAAACTAACACACCATTGTAAAGCAATTATGCTCCAATAAAGATGTTAAAAAAAAAAAAAAGTGTTGTCCTTGTGCTGAACTCCCGCACATCTTACGGCTTCTATATCAGGAAGAGCCTGTAAGTGATGCCTGGGGTGGCTGTTGGCTGCCTTCAGCCTGATCAGCAGCAGCAGACATCATCACAAGTGCAAAAGGTACTGCCAGCCAACTGCCAGGGGTGCCTTGGGGGTTGGGCGAAATGTACAATGTTTGTTTACAGGAAGGGTGAAAGAAGAGGTTCTTCTTGTGGGATGTTTGAAAAATGGACCGTATATTTTTCTCCAGTGGAAATGCCACTTCTCTGATTTTTTTCCCTTCCATCTGCTTCACCTATATATGATCTCCGTGCAGTCTTTTCTGAAGTACTGTGCAGTATTTGAAAATGAATTGAATCCTGAAAGCTTTTCTCTTTATTTTTTTCCCCCTGGTAACTGTACAAATCCATTAAGCATTTCTTTATTCCCTAGGGGTTGAGTGATTTATTATCCTGACCCTGCTGGTCAGATAAACAAAAACCTAACTCAGAATGAACAACTGTCACTGTTTCTTTGAGTGATGGGCAGAGAATTTTAAATAATGGTTGGTGTTTTTGAAAAATGGAGGAAAAGCAAGAAAAGAAAAATACTCGAATTTCACTCAAGGTTAGCTGTGGGGAGCTATAAGCAGAAAATTTTGTTTTTCTTCTACTCTCTGAAAATATGTTCTTCATTTATTTTCTTTATTGGAAATTAAGCACTTTCATTAAGAAAATGTATTAAGTTAGTAAATAATACAGTCCTTTCTTTTGTTTGTTTGTATTTAATTTCTTTGGTCTCAGTTTTCTTCTTTTTAACTTGGGGTGAGGGGGACTAGTAAGTGGTTTCTAGTTTCATTTATGGATTTGTTCATCGGTTGTTCGGATTACTTACTTTGTGCCAGGTTCAGTGTTAATACTTGAGAAAACAGGAGATGGGAAAATAAAATCTGCCCATAAGAAAAGGGCACGTGACCCAGCAATTACCTGCACATACACAGTCATACACTCCGATGAGGCAGCGATGGAGACGTGGGCAGTGCAAAGTGGGGTCAAAGGATCTGCCAGGCACTCAGGCAGGGTTTCAAAAGTAGTGATGTTCATGTTGGGTCTTGAAAAATGTTTGCATAGTGTTAAAATATAGAGAAAATTATTGCTAGCTAAGGAATATAACTATGCACACACGAGGAGGACTGCTCAGATCTGGGCTAGAAAGAGATGTGGCTAGGGATGCTGACATTTGTCAACATGTAGGTAGTGCAGTGACCTGGGAGGGATACAGTCTGGAGTGAGAACATGAACGCTGAACGGGTATCTCTGGGGGATAGAATTGCATGTAACTAGTGGGCATGGAAAGAGAGATTCACAAAGAAAACTCAAAAGGTTGTATGTACCCAGAGGTAGAAAGAGAACTGAGAGTGATACGACAGCTTAATAATCAAACTTTTCGTTTTGGAAAAATCTAGACTGAATCACACCCTATGGTTTTATCTTCTAGGTTACCAGTTTTCTGAACAAGTACACAATTAAATATTTAATGTGAAAATACAAAGGACATGAATTACTGAACACTATTATGTTTTTAATTAATATTGAAGGTACACAAAAAAGACACCTCTACAAGCACTTACATTAAGATATGATTTAAAGGTATTTGACAATAAGATACAATTATCTCCCTATCAGATTGGTGAAGATTACAGAGATCGATACCACTCACATTATCTGGAAGGCCATCTTGCAGAGTATATAAAGATCTAAATGTGCCTAATCTTTGACTCTGAAATTCTGCTTTCAGGAATTCATTTATTTATTTAGCAACATTTGCTTAAGGTCTTTTTTAAAATTAATTTGATTTATTTGTTTTTATTTATTTTTGGCTGCGTTGGGTCTTCATTGCTGTGTGCGGGCTTTCTCTAGTTGTGGTGAGTGGGCGCTACTCTTTATTGCGGTGCACGGGCTTCTCATTTTGGTGGCTTCTCTTGTTGCGGAGCACGGGCTCTAGGCACGCAGGCTCAGTAGTTGTGGTGCACGGGCTTAGTTCCTCCGTGGCATGTGGGATCTTCCTGGACCAGGGCTCGAACCCATGTCCCCTGCATTGGCAGGTGGACTCTTAACCACTGCACCACCAGGGAAGCCCAGGAATTTATTTTAAAGAAATAGTATATATACATTCTTTGTCCAACAATAAGAGACTATTGAAATACATTTCACTGTACAGTAGACTATTCCCTGAAAATTAAAATGACGAGTCAGAAATACATTTATTGACATGAAAGGATATCCTCATATTATTGCTGAAGTATAAAAAGCAGATTGTAAACAGCATATATAGGTTACTTTATTTATTTATTTATTGTTTTGCTGTATGCGGGCCTCTCACTGTTGTGGCCTCTCCCATTGCGGAGCACAGGCTCCGGACGCACAGGCTCAGCGGCCATGGCTCACGGGCCCAGCCGCTCCGCGGCATGTGGGATCTTCCTGGACCGGGACATGAACCCATGTCCCCTGCATCGCCAGGTGAACTCTCAACCACTGCGCCACCAGGGAAGCCCCAGTTACCTTATTTTTAATTTGCAGTACATATAGAAAGTGGCTGGAAAGATCTACATCAAATGTTAACTGTTTTATCTGGGGACAGTTCTCTAGGTGATTTTCACTTTATAATTTTATAACATTTTGTAATGTCTTTGTGTTTTTGTTGTTTTTGCAGTGAGCATATATTATTTTCACACTCTGATTAAAACACTTCTAATTAAATTATCATGTCATTGACTTGGAAATTCCATTGGCCACTACTACTTGAAAAAGACCAGTGCTTGACCATCTTTAATGGGCATATGAATCACCGGTGCAGACATGTGTGTGATTCAGGAGGTCTGAAGTGGGGCCTGGGACTCTGCATTTCTTACAAGATCCCAGGCATTGCCTGGTTGTGGACCACATTTTGAATAGTAAAGTCTTAGTAAACTATGAAAACCTGTTTTCTAAGATTTTATTGCTTTTGTTGTGCCTATTACAGGCAGAAACATGCATGGAACAGTAAAACACTTCTGGAACACAAAACTGGAACAATTTTGTTATCATTTAATTGTTCTCTTAACTACTTGAGTAAATGGATTCCATCTCCGTTCAGTCCAGAGATACCCAAGGTCCTCTTGGATTCATATGGCTATCCTGGACCACCTAAGCTCACAGCAGGGCCTTCTGCTCAAAATAGTCTCATTCTATAGAGCTTCTTGGGTAACATACTCACTTGAAGCTTGCTACTCATGTTTCTTTTGCTTAGAACATTAAATTGGTGATTTTTCTCTGATAAAATAATCAATGCTTAAATGTAAATACCTTCTTGGCTTTTGAGTGTTTTCCAAATTGCTTTAACTTCTTTTTTTTTTTGAATTTTTAAAACTGACGTATAATTTATACATAACATTATATTAGTTTCAGGTGTATAACATAATGATTCAATATTTGTATATATTGTGAAATAATCACCACAAAGTCTAGTTAACATCCATCACCTTACATAGCTACACAAAATTTTTTTTCTTGTGATGAGAACTTTTAAGATCTACTTTCTTGGCAACTTTCAAATCTGCAATACAGCATTACTAACTATAGTCACCATGCTGTATATTACATCCCCATGACTTATTTATCTGATAACTGGAAGTTTGTCCGTTTTAACCCCTTCACTCATTTCTCCCACCCCACCCTCTGCCCACCACCAGTGGCAACCACCAATCCGTTCTCTGTATCTATGAGCTTGTTTTTTTTTTTTAATTTTCTTTTTGTTTTTTTAGATTCCACATATAAGTGAAAGCACATAGTATTTGTCTTTCTCTGTCTGACTTATTTCACTTAGCATAATGCCCTCAAGTTCTACCCATGTTGTTGCAAATGGCAAGATTTCATTCTTTTTTTTAATGACTGAATAATATTCCATTATTTATATATGTACATACCACATTTTCTTTATCCATTCATCCATCAATGTACACTTAGATTGTTTCTGTATCTTGCCTGTTGTAAATAGTGCTGCAGTGAACGTGGGGGTGCATGTATCTCTTTGAGTTAGTGTTTTCATTTTCTTCAGATAAATGCCCAGAAGTGGAATTACCAGATCATATGGTAGTTCTATTTTTAATTTTTCAAGGAAACTTCATACTGTTTTCCATAGTGGCTGTACCAGTTTACATACCCACCAACAGTGCACAAGGGTTCCCTTTTCTCTAATCCTCACCAACCAATACTTGTTGTTTGTATGTAAAAATTATAGCAGGAGTGAGGTGATATATCGCTGTGGTTTTGATTTTCATTTCCCTAATGATTAGTGATGTTAAGCATCTTTTCATGTACGTGTTGGCTATCTGTATGTCTTCTTTGGAAATATGTCTATTCAGATCCTCTGCCCAATTTTGAATTGGATTGTTTGGTTTTCTTGCTGTTGAGTTGTATGAGTTCTTTATATATTTGGTGTATTAACCTCATCGGATATATGACTTGCAAATATTTTCTCTCATTTTGTAGGTTGACTTTTCATTTTGTTGATGGTTTCCTTTGCTGTGCAGGTTTTTAGTTTGATGTATTCCCACTTGTTTGTTTTATCTTTTGCTGCTTTTGCTTTTAGTGTCAGATTCAAAAAATCATTGCCAAGACCTATATCAAGAAGCTTACTGCCTATGTTTTCTTCTAGGAGTTTTGTGTTTCTGGCCTTATGTCTTAAGTCTTTACTACACTTAACTACACTTTAAGTTAATTTTTGTGTATGATATATGATTGTGGTTGAGTTTCATTCTTTTGCACGTGGCTTTCCAGTTTTCCCAACACCATTTATTGAAGAGACCTTTCCCCATTGTATATTCTTGACTCCTTTATTGTAAATTATTTGACCATATATGTGTGTGCGGGTTTACTTCCAGGTTCTCTATCCTGTTCCATTGATCTTTGTGTCTACTTTTATGCCAATACTATACTTTTTGATTACTATAGTTTTGTAATACAATTTGAAATCAGGAAGTGTGATGCCTCCAACTTTGTTCTTCTTTCTCAAGATTGCTTTGGCTATTTGTGGTCTCTTGTGGTTCCATATAAATTTTAGTATTGTTTGTTCTGTGAAAAATGCCATTGCAATTTTAATAGAGTTTGCATTGATCTGTAGATTGCTTTGGGTAGTATGTTCATTTTAACAATATTAATTCTTCTAATTCATGAGTATGGACTATCCATTTATTTGTACCCTCTTCAATTTCTTTCAATAATGGCTTGTAGTTTTTAGTGTGTAGGTCTTTCATGTCCTCGGTTAAATTTATTCCTGAGTATTTTATTCTTTTTGATGTACCTGTAAATGGGATTGTTTTCTTAATTTCTCTTTCTGATAATTTTTTAAATGAATGTATAGAAATGCAACAGATTTTTGCATACTGATTTTATATCCTGTAATTTTACTGAATTCTTTTATTAGTTATACCAGTTTTTGGTGGAGCCTTTATATATAATATTATGTCATCTGCCAATAGTGACAGTTTAACTTCTTCCTTCCCAGTCTGGATTCCTTTTATTTCTTTTTCTTCCCTAATTGCCCTGACTAGGGCTTCTAATATTATGTTGAATAAAAGTCGTGAAAGTGAGCATTCTTGTCTTGTTCCTGATCTTAGAGGAAAAGCTTTCAGCTTTTCACCATTGAGAATATTGTTAGTTTGGGGCTTGTCATATATGGCTTTTCTTATGTTGAGGTACATTCCCTCTGTACCGACTTTGCTGAGAGTTTTTATCATAAATGGATGTTGAATTTCGTCCAGTGCTTTTTCTTTATCTATTGAGATGATCATGTTATTTTTATCCTCCATTTCGTTAATGTGGCATGTCACATTACTTGATTTGCAGATACTGAACCATCCTGGCATCCCTAGAATAAATCCTACTTGATCATGGTGTGTGATCCTTTTAATGTATTGAATTCAGTTTGCTGATATTTTATTGAGAATTTTTGAATCTGTGTTCATCAGGGATATTGGCTGGGCTGTAATTTTCTTTTCTAGTGACATTCTTGTCTGGTTTTTTTTTTGTTTTATTTGCGGTATGCATGCCTCTCACCGTTGTGGCCTCTCCCGTTGTGGAGCACAGGCTCCGGACGTGCAGGCTCAGCGGCCATGGCTCACGGGCCCAGCCACTCCGCGGCATGTGGGATGTTCCCGGACCGGGGCACGAACCCGTGTCCCCTGCATCGGCAGGCGGACTCTCAGCCACTGCACCACCAGGGAAGCCCTCTTGTCTGGTTTTGATATCAGGGTACCGCTGGCCTTGTAAAACGTGTTTGGAAGCATTCCCTCTTCTTCTTTTTTTAAGAAGAGTTTGAAAAGGATTGGTATCAATCCTCTTTGACTGTTTGGTAGAATTCACCAGTGAAGCCATCTGGTCCTGGACTTTTGTTTGTTGGGAGGTTTTTGGTTACCTATTCAATCTACTTCCTTATAACTGGTCTGCTCAGATTTTCTGTTTCTTCATGATTCCGTCTTAGAATGTTGCATGTTTCTAGGAATTTATTTCTTCTAGGTTGTCAAATTTGTTGGCATATAATTGTTCATAGTAGTCTCTTATGATCCTTTGTATGTCTGTGGTATCAGTTGTAATGTCTCCTCTTTCATTTTTTATTTTATTTGAGGTCTTGTTTTTTCCTTGGTGAGTCCAGATAAAGATTTATCAATTTTGTTTATCTTTTCAAAAAAACAGTTTTACATTTCAGTTATATTTTCTACTGTCTTTTTAGTCTCTATTTCATTTATTGCTCTTCTAATCTTTATTATTTCCTTCCTTCTACCAATTTTGGGCTTCATTTGTTCCTGTTTTTCTAGTCCCTTGAGGTGTAAATTTAGGTTGTTTGAGATTTTTCTTGTTTCTTGAGGTAGGCATTTATCTCTATGAACTTTCCTCTTAGAAATACTTTTGCTACATCCCATAAATTTTGGTGTGTTGTATTTCCATTTTTGTTTTTCTCAAGGTATTTTTTGATTTCTCCTTTGATTTCTTCTTTAATCTGTTGGTTGTTCAGTAGCACGTTGTTTAATCTTCACATATTTGTGAATTTTTCAGTTATTTGCTGGTAATTGATTTCTAGCATGTCTATAGGTTATTAATTTTAAAAAATGAATAAAGCGGCAAATTCAGTCCAGACAGGGTTAAGAGGGATAGATTTTCCCAAAATATGTCAGACTCTGCTTACCAACACAGCTATCTACTCAGGTTTTAGTCAAATCTATCCCCTATTCTAACTTATATTATTAAGCTCACACAAATTAATTTAATAGTTTTGCAATTCAGTTAAAGGGCTCACCTAATTTTCAAAAAGAACCCAGATTGCTAAATGAACCCTCTCAACCTGCTTAACTAACCGAAATTTCTATTTTATATTTGTTGTTCTTGCTAATGAGCTAACTAATAAAGCAGTTGGTATTAACAAGATTTATTTCTAAACCTATAGTTTTTGTGTTAGTAAAGGACAGAACTATGGCAATATGCCATGTATTGATTTATTGTTAATTCACTTATTTGATATAGTTAGTTTGACTACAACTTGGGTTTCTTTAGTGTAAAGTAGTTCTTATGCAGTTGGTAAATAAAGAAATGATGTCAGCAGAGACAGATTTACCTTAAAGCTGAGAAGCTTTTTGTTCACATGATGGTGTGTTTTTATAACATTTACTAAAATAAAGTACATAATTTAACCTCCATAAATTAAGTTTTCTATCTGTCTCTCATCCACCCCGCCCCCCTTTTCCTGTTAGACTTTTCTGTGAGATATGCAATAGCTGAAGTTTGGGAGTTGGTGCCTTTGTAATGAGCAACCAGTGAGGTTTGGGAACTGGTGGATCAGATCCAGAAGATACCAACAGCAGCAATTCAGTGAGAGCTAGAGATACATTTTTAAAATAATTAATGACCGGGCTCTTGGGTCATTAGATAATCCAGCTAATAAAAGGAAGGAATAATATGAATACATTGGAGAAGTGTTTACATTTCCTGTTGACCTGACACAAAAGATGATCATTGACAAAGATAACATAAAACTCATAATATGGCACTAGAGAGATGACAACTAACTTGTTAATGGATGCTTAAAATTCCAAGAATGTTTAAGAGTTGTCACTGCATGGGGAAACTTGAAGAACTCTGCAATCCTACATATATAAAAGACATTTGATATTTTCCCAAAGTTAGCAAGAATTCTAAACATGTGTAAGGCTTTACAGTAACAAATCATGGAGCTGAAAAAAATGTTTCTAAACTTTCAGTAAGGAAAAGCAAGTTTTGGACAACCTTGATTGAGGAGGGACCGAATTTTATTTTCTGTAAAGAAAATATTAAATTTTGTCATCATACAAAGAGACAAAGTGGACACAAACAAAAATACAAGTAGCAAGTATTATAGAGGCAGGGCAGGAAGTTAATTAGTAAAAGTATATATTTCTTCTGGATCTGTAAAGTTCTTGGCAGTTATCAGGATTTTAAAAACTATTAATTGTTATGACTTACTTGCCTGCTATTATAAATGAATAGTCACTTTTCAACCAAATTTTACATTTATAACGTTGCATTTTTTTTCTTAAAGAAGGATCTTAAAAGTGTAGAAGCTTCAAGTCCCGTAAAACATAGATATGTCCATGATATCAGAATAACTTGCAAGTCTGGTTGGCTTATATGGGATGTTTTTTAGCATGTTAATATTTTGAAGCCAAGAGCAAGGGTCTCTGCAGGAACTCACCTGCTAGCTCGCCAGAGAAGTAGTACTTGGCCTGCCCCCCTCATTTTCCCTGTGTGACCAAGGTCACTGCACTTGGGTTCAGGGGATTCTTCAGAGTTGAGCAACCTAATTAAATCTGCCCACTTCTCCATGCAGATAATAATCAGCCTTTCGGAGTCTTGGGTTACAGCCGGGCAGGGGACAGCAGGTGCCAGACAGGAGAGAGCTGCCCTGTGAGACATGGTACCCCCGGCACTTGGAGCTTGGGTTTCACCTTGCCCCCTGCACATTAGGGCAACGGCGGCATGGTGAGTGACTTGTCGGCTCCCACTGGCTGTGGAGCCAGGGAGGCGAGAGCGTGTGGCGGCCATCGTGGAGCCATTTAAGGGCTGTGACTGTTGTTGCTCTCTCTATAATAATGGACTGGATATTGCCTTTTAGACTGAAGGAGGGGAGCAAACCCCACCAGGTTTTGTGTCTGTTTTATATCAGCTTTCAACCTTAAACAACTCTATTAAGTGCTCTTTGGGTTACACTGAAATGCTTGAAGAACCTCATTACAGAGTTTAATTATCATGGCATTTGATGAAGGGGAAAGATGAGTCCGGCTGGGAGAATCCTGTTCTCTGAGTGCTGATGATGCTGGTGTGGATTTCAGCAACCACTAGAAGGTGCATTTTGCATTTCTTGCAGAGGTACTTTGCAAGAAAGGAAACTGGAAGGGGCAGCCAGGAAAGAAAAAAACTACCACCGATCTATTTTCTTTTTTGAAATTGTAAATTACATAAAAAAAGAAATTGAAACATGAATAGACAAAAGCTTTGTTTATTTATTGCCAGGAGAGACCCATTAGGATGCCGTGCTGTGTTTCCATGGCATTGTGGAGACATAAACAGAAAACACGGGCTAATGCATTCAGTTAGGCACAGATTTTAAAGTCTAATGTGCAATCTAAATATATATCACATGTATTCTTGCTATTTATTTATCTATTGTATATCCAGCAGTGAGGGGGAGACTGCCTGACTAATGGGAGCTGTGATCCATTTGTAAATGTGCCTACACGTTCAAGCCTTCAACCTTTGATGTGTGTCTGTGGCTTCTCCATGTTCTTTGTTACCTTGCAATCCCTCCTTACCTACCTTTGCCTTTTCTAGACTGGAGGCAGCAAACACAAATTTCTTAATTCATCTTCCAGGAAGGTAACCTAAAGGAGGGAAGCGAGTTAGGTTAAGTGTCGATGAATCATTGGGAGTGATGAGGATGCAGCAAATTGGAGAGTCCATGCTCTCTTGACGAGCAACAATTCTCGACAAGCACAAATATAGGTTTATTTCATAAGATCTGACAAATTTTCAAGAGAATCCGTAAATCTGCATTTTTACTGATCCGGCAGATTTTCAAAAGAATCTGTAAATCTGCAGTGTTACTTGAAATTTATTGATTAAAAAAATTAGTATATTTGTTGGTCAAATGCACTAGAGCAGGAAGAGTACAAGGGCTGCCAGTTTATGACATCTGATTTGTGATGATGACTTTGCCGTTGGCTTTTGTCTTTTTAAGGCAAAGAGGCTTTACCCCTTCAGCAGTGCAGATTGCACACTGCATATAAAACAGCTGTGTCAATCTCAGAGCCCAGCCTAGAATCTAGGGCTTTGACTCCTACTTTGGTGCTCTTTCCTCATTTTCATAGTGCCTTCTTGCCTGGTGATTCTTTAGAACTTTCAGCTGGTTTCCTCCAAGAAAAGCATTAAGCAGAAGGGAATAGAAAATCACAAACCTAAAGCAGAGAATCATGTGGCATCAGTGTTCCAAAGAGCTCATGTTGTGTGAGAGAACACAGATCAGAACAGAGCAAGAGAGTGTGAATTCATACTATTAGAGACCATGCTTACAAATAGGGTGAATGCCACTCAAGAAGAATTCATTTCAAGCCAGGTAATCATAGAACCAGAAAATAGTGCTCTCCAGGTTCAGGGATACTGCTCATAATTGTTACTGTCTGCATGAAATCAGCTGGTATCATTTGGGTCCCATCCTCAATTTCAGGAATATTGGGGTATTCCTATACTTGGGTGTCTGTCTTTAACGGGTAGAGAGTAGAGTGAGAGAGAAACCTGTGTTCTATGTTCCTTTATAAGCAAATATGACAAAGTTTTACCTTTTTTCTTAAGCTCAGTTATGAAGTAGATTTTTTTTTAGGGCAGTGTGGTTTGACAAAGGCTAGCTGAGAAATATAGTATAAGTCTTCAGAAAAAGAATATGAATCCTTATTGCCTGGAATCAAACAAGGAATCAAAAATATTATTTTGGAGATCGATGTATTTATTCCATCTCTAACAATAAAAATGAATTATTTGAAAAACGAGTAAACAGATGAAATAATTAGCTTGAAAAATATCAAAGCCTTCTCTTGAATTGTACTTTCTTTCTTTTGTACTTGATTTGCCTGAAATTTTGCAGACGTGGTGGAGGTCACTATTTTGGGTCAACTCCCTTTGCCTTTTGCTTTTCACGGGCTCATGCTTACACTCTGGTGGTGAACCACTTTTTCTTCTTAGGTTTTTCTTGTTCCATTTATTCTCAAAGGTCCATTAAATAGGAAACACCTTATTATAGCTGCAAAGTGAGTGTGCTGCTTACTCATCCCCTGGCCTGTCGCAAAGAGGGTCTGGTTTTCTGTGAAGACGATCCCCTTGCTACCCATATCACAGTGCACTTGGATTACCTGCCAAGTGCTTGCTGTATAAATTATAGCTGCCTGGTGGGAGCTTTAATTCACATGCTTGATGTTTTTAAAAAAAATATGTTCAAGGTTGAACTCCATAAATCTAAGTTTTTTGACTGGGTTATGTCTGCTCTCATTTTTCCTTTTCTTCGTCTTGTGTTTAGAATTGAATCTTTTTTAGTGGGAAAGGGAAGAAGATGCAGAAAAAACTCCATGAGACAGAATATTGCGTTTTGATGAATCTCAATTAATAAACGCTGAGTTACCCTAGAAATATAAGATCTATTAGCAGAGATTACAGGCTAGTACTTATTTATGTGTTTATTCAGAAGAGCCAGCCCTCCTAAACCTCAGCTTCAGCCCTCAGGATTGCCTTTTCTATTTCACACACTCAAGTGCATGTGTCCACGGGTATACATGAACATTGGCGTATGCAAGTTTAGTTACAGGCCACCAAGTTACTTATCATCATTGAGAAACAGAAAATGAGAAGTGTTAACTTGGTGCCTAGTTTCAAGTTTGGCAGTATCTTAATTCCGTTACTAGTTTTCTTGCCTTGTCTTTTCTCTTCTTACAACAACTAAACATAGATTGAATTTCCAGATTAGATAGTTGACATTCTGGACAAAGGGGAAGTTGATCCACAGGACTGGGGACTGGAGACAGACACAGACAGCATGAGAAAGCCATATCAGGTCTAGAACAGTGCTTGGAATAGGATTGGAGAGAAAAGTTTTGCCAGTAAGTAGTTCTAAGGAGAGGACAGAAGAATGAAAGAATCGCTGTGAGGCTGAGTGATTAGTGGAGTGAGATTAGAATTAAATATGATGGCATGAAGCAACTAAACATACTAATTTATGATTTTTTGTTTGGAGTATAGTTGATTTACAATGTTGTGTTAGTTTCAGGTGTACGGCAAAGTGACTCAGTTACATATATATTATATATTCTTATATATATGTATTTTCAGATTCTTTTCCACTATAGGTTGTTACAAGATATTGAAAATAGTTCCCTGTGCTATACAGTAGGACCTTGTTTATTTTATTTACAGTAGTGTGTATCTGTTAATCCCAAACTCCCAATTTATCCCTCTCCCTGTCCCTTTCCACCCCTGGTAACCACAAGTTTGTTTTCTGTGTCTGTGAGTCTATTTCTGTCTTGTAAATAAGTTCATTTGTATCAATTTTTTAGATTCCACATATAAGTGATATCATAGGATATTTGTCCTTCTCTGCTCTGACTCTACCTCACTTAGAATGATAATCTCTAGGTCCATCCATGTTGCTGCAAATGGCATTACTGCACTCTTTTTATGGTTGAGTAATATTCCATTGTGTGTGTATATATATATATATACACACACACACACACACACACACACACACACACACCCCACGTCTTCTTTATCCATTCACCTGTCCATGGACATTTAGGTTGCTTCCATGCCTTGGCTATTGTAAATACTGCTACTAGGGCAAACATACTGTTTCAAAGTACTGTCTTTGAAGAGAGTCTCTTGTAGCTGAAGACCCTTTCTTTGCTGGATAGGATATGTGAAGTCTGGGTGAGAGAGGACTTGCTCTGCATAAGAAAGGGAGGAAGCAGTGGAGGTTCTAAAGAGAAAGGAAGAGCAGAGAAACACCGAGGGGTCTGGGCAATGGGAATTAAATTGGTGAGGCTGGCCCCAGCTCAGGGAAAGACAAGCGAGGAGACAGCTGAATGGCCACAAGAAACCAGACAGGGGAAAACAGATGTGTCTGAATGAATCTGTAGACTTCACTCTCAGTAATGTGATGTAAAGCCTTTCATTTGCTATGTCTTTGGTAGTTCTCCATGGTTCCTGAATGTTTTGGGAGTGTGTGGGTTACTTTTGCAGGCTGTGAGGAGGTGCTGAGGTTGGCATTAACGTTGAAGGCAAAAGTAGAGTCTCTAAGCAGGAGGAAGCCTACCTGGATTGAGAAGATAGCAGTAGTACCAATGACAACGATGACGATGACATTGATGATGACAGTGATAATCCTATGAGCTATCACGTATTGAAGGCCTACTGTGTTCCAGATACTTCACATACATTTTAAAATTTAATTTGCATGACAACTCTGTGGAATTGGAACTGTTGGCGTCCTGTTCTATCCCTGTCTTCACCCGGCCCTCTGGATTGATCTGAATCCTTTGCGGGGCACCCGGAGAGAGAAAATCCTTTCTTGAGCTCCGGGTTGCTTATTTTTGGTATTTCCTTCTAAGCAATGTCAGTGGCACAGACTTGACGCTAGAACATAAGTTTATTCCCCAACACTGACTAAACACTGTCAGCAGAAGTAGTTACAGGTAAATGACTCTTAAAGCTCTCTCCTAGATCTATAGCTTCATCTTAACACATTAATAGATAACTCATTTTGTTCGCCTTTATAACATTCACAAACTTCCCAGATTCTTTTCCAGGTAGAGCTAAGTAGACTCTGGTGCAACCCCTAATTATAGCTTATCTTATTTTCACATGGTGCCTCATTATAATGCAATTTTCATTCATCAGAGGCATCTTGCCAGGGCACCTGGGTGTTGGAGTATGCTCAGTACATACTAAACCAAGAACATTAATTTGACTGGGTCGTTTCTGTCTTTGCTCTTGGCTACCCTCTCTCTGGAGGTAAAAGAATGCAAACTATCCTTCTGTTTTCCTGTTTTCTTTCCTTATTTTGTCTCGCCCCCACCCAAAGACAGGCTGCCCTGCAAAGTTTCTCCTGAATAATCTCCTCTCCTTGCAAACCATAGGTTCTCCTCTGATCAATACTTTACAGTGATTCAATGATATGTAGAGGTAATACCATTCCCCATTTTACAGATGAGATTTAGGGAGGTAAGGTTCACACAAGGTCACACAGCTAGGAAGAGACAGAGCTAGAATTCCAGTCGGAGTCTATCTGCCTCCCAACACCAGCCTCTTTCTTTCCTATTCTGGCTCCTTTCACCAGGTGCAAAGGAGTTATGAAGGGCAGCCTACAAATTATGGCAGCTCTCTCCCTCCACCATGAGGGCATAGGCTGGACAATTTGGGGGCATGGGGTAGCCAAGCATGTAGTATCATGGAGCTAAATTGCAACATCTATTTATCACATTTCCCTGAGATTTTTTTTCAGTTTAAACATTTTTAAAATTAAAAAATATAAAATCACCATCTAGGCTTAAGTTAGTTCTAGTAAAAGTTGCAGTTGACATTAAATGTTTGTAATAATGCTTACAATATTGACTGTTTTAAGTGAGAATTCAGGGGCAACACACTTTCCATACATCTTTCCAAAGTTCAAGTGCACACTCTCCCCACCAAACTTACTGCAGAGGGGAAAAAAGAAAATCTTGCTTAACAAGAGGAACATGTAAAATGCCTTCAGCACAGGAAACACCTTTTATTTTACTCTAAGAATAACTCCAAAACATCAAGCATTAAAAACAGCAGTGAATAAATCTTTACAATTGTACTTCTTCCCACACTGACAATTGTTGAGAATATACTTTGCTCCTTACACTGTCTTATTATCATTGAGAGTGTAAATGATGTTAAAATACATCCGTGTGTTTCCATCCCAGGAACCACATGAAGCTACCTTTGCTATGTGCTATCTGCTTGTCTTTCTACCTAGCAAGTTACACTGGGATTTGTGTGTGTGTGTGTGTGTGTGATATGCTGGATGAGAATCTCATTGTAAAAAAACTTTTTGTTATGAAAATGTTCAAACATACACAGTTGTACAGAGAATTTCATAGTTGACCCTCGGTATCTGCTTGGCATCAACAGTTATCAACTAGTGGCCTATCCTGTTTCTTCTGTCTCTGCTCCCTAGTTTTTTTTTTTTTGGAGGGGGTGTGTATGTGGGGCGATTAAAGGGGAATTGAGTATTTTAAAGCAAACCCTAAAAATCTCATTGTGTGCAAATCTGAGACTCACTTTAAGTTATCTCTAAATCAATTCCAATTTTTGCAAGTAGTTCCTATGTATAGTAGATACTCAAATTATTTTTCCTCATTAATTCTAAGAAATGATTCAGAGACCTAGAGGAGGATGCAGTGAGCATACTCTGGGCTTTTTTGTGTTGTTCCCCCTCTGTCAGATGTTGGAAGAAGTGCCATTTGTGAAGTAGGTGGACCCAGAAGTGGTATGGACTGGCCATGTGCTGGATCTTCTTCTTAACACTGGTTTCTCCTTTGCCATCTTTCCCAATTTTCAGTAGGGATCTATTTCCTAGACGAGGGAGTATGTGGTGATAGTAGGTTGAAGTTGCTTTGATGAAACTCATGAATTTTTCATGTAATTTAAATACAGTTTGGGCTACCAGGGGCCTGGTTCTAAGGAGTGCTCTCCTGCTAAGCCTAGGCATTGTGTCTTCAAAGTCTTGCCTCCCCCATGGAAATCTGAGGAAGGAAAATATGAAAAGAAGAAACCAGCTTTGTTCTGCACTCCTGACTTTTATGGATCCATTTGCTCTCATGGCTCTAGAGTCAAGGCAGAGGAGAGAGGTATTTTACACTCAGAACCTCAGCAACCTGAATTAGTGGCCTTTTCAAATGGCTCTGCACCTATAGGTTGATGGATGGAGTTGGGGCTTCATTTAGCCAGATCTGTTCATGTGTTTATTCCTCTCAGTGTCTCACTGTCAAAAGAAGGTACTTGGGAGTTTAGGGCCTGAACAGAAGTTAAAATGCACTGTAGACATTCAAAGCACTTGATTGACTGATTCATTTATTCATTTTGTGATTCTAGGCCCTGTTCAGCATTTTGGGGATACACTGTAAAAAAAAAAAAAAAAAAAAAAAGGCAGAGTCTCAATCTGCATGGAGTTTATGTCGTAATGGAGGAGATAGACAATATGTAAGCAAACAAATAGGTAATAATAGTTGTGTTAAGCCATATGGAGCAAATGAAGGTGGTGATGAGATAGCACCTGATTGGAGAACAGAGAGGTAGCAACTTTAGATTAGAGGATATGTCAGGCAGGATTGGCAGGTCAGTGCTACATGAAGTGTGGCCTGGGAGCATCAACATCATCTAGAAACGTTTCAGAAATCCACATTTCTAAAGATCTGTTAGAAATTTGATCTAAAGATGAAAGATATATTGAATTTTGATCTCTGGGGAAGGAGCTCTCCAGGTGATTCTTAGGCATCGAAGTTTTGAGAAACACTGTGCTAGATTATGCAATGACCTCCAAAACCCACTTTCCTGTTGCATTCCCATCATGGGTCAGCAGAAGGCCCTACTCCTAGTCTTTCTGTGGCCCACGTGCCAGCAGCTACTACTGTCTTTTAAAGACTGTTGGTTGTTATGAGGAGCGTGAAAAAGCTCTGGAGGGTCTTGCAACTAGACACTCCAATCTGGAATTGACACATCATTCCTGTCCACAATCAACTGGCAAGCCCTGGGCCCATGGCTGTACCCGATCCCAAGAGACCCAGGAAGGACAGCCCTTCCATGTGCCCGGATAAGTGGTGCCTTATTTCTATATTATTACTAATGACTACAAAGGCTAATGCCAACAGTATCATTTCATACCTTTGAGTCATCAGGACTCCAGGTCCAACCATATCTGCTGTGGTCTCCTTTTGAGGAAGGTATGATTTAGGGAAGTGGTACTACATAGTAGAAAATGCTTGGACCTTGGTTCCAATCCCTGATATGCCACTTGGGCAATTTATTTAAGG
The DNA here is from genome assembly GCF_059928025.1 of Delphinapterus leucas. Taxonomy (NCBI): domain Eukaryota; kingdom Metazoa; phylum Chordata; class Mammalia; order Artiodactyla; family Monodontidae; genus Delphinapterus; species Delphinapterus leucas. The sequence goes on from NC_143134.1 coordinate 83,606,319, forward strand.
TACTTGACACTCAGTTTCTTTTTCATCTATAAATTGGGGGTTATAATACCTTCCTTTCAGGGTTATCACAAAGATAAAATGAGATAGGGAATCTAAGGAGCCTTTCTAGTACAATTAGTGGCATCTGTGTCTAATGGTAGACAAGAAAGATACTACTCTTTACGTCTAACAGTAGGCACAAAAGATACTAAACAGTGTTACTGATTTAGAGTGGAATAGATTCATTGAATCTGGGGAATTGAAGGAGATCTTAGAAGCCTCTTCTTAGTCCTTTATCCCATCCATTGCAGAAATCGCCAGAAACTTCCTGGCAATTGGTTATATAATCATTCACTTGCAACTCTAGTGACAAAAATTCCTCCCTCTTTGAGAAAGCCCTTTTCAACCCAGAATTGTATTTTCAGAGGACCAGTTTATTGCTATGGTTCACTCATGCTTGAGAAAAAATGTGTTCTGTGGTCAAAAAAGTTTGTAAAGTTCTGGGTTTGACAAACCAGTGCAGTTTTTTTTCTTGTATACAACTTCTTAGAACCCTTCATATTTTCATGAACATTGTGATTTTCTAGAAGAGTGCTATGTTATGCAGTATTTTCCAAGTAATACTTAGGGAATAGTGTTTTGAGAAATATATTATGGCAAATATTGTTGTAAATATTAGACACCTATATTGAAGCAAATTCTGCTGCTTAAAAACTTGGAACTCTTCCTCCTATCTCTGTTCTCTGGAACAACAGAGGTAAATGTGCACTGCTTGCCACACAACAGATCCCATACAATCGATGTACGAATCAAAGACATGGTGTGACATAAAGTAGAATACATCTGAATGGTTGTTGCAATATACAAAGCCTTTTAATACCAGAGTCTTTGACCCCTGTTGTGCACAAATATTGATTATCCAAAAACCAGAAAATGGGACAAATAGCCCTTTCTGATAATTCTAATTTAAACACTGAAGAATGTATTTATCTAAAGGACTAAAGGGAAATTGTATGTAATCCTTCTTCTTGAGTTCCTCTGATGCCTCTTATCACTTGGCCACCCCTCTGCAGCCAATATTACTGTGACGTCTAGGATGAACCAGGCAGGAAAGTGAAGGAATTCACCAAGGCCACTGAGGGAGTCTATGTGTCAGATCCCAGAATAGAAGGCGAAGGCGTCTGGCTCCTGTGGTCTTGGCCTGTGAGCAGCCATATCTCCTAAGCGGTCATTTGATGCTGGGAGGGGAAAACGAACTGGCGACAGAATGAAAAGGATTCAATGATACACTTTCTCTCCTATGACATCTTCGTGATGAGATCTTCTGATGTCTCCGTATCCACATTAGTTATGTAATACAATGAGAAATTGCTTTTGTCATCAAAAGCTTAGGACAGACAATTACAGATCTAACTTGAGCATTTTATTTGAGTAGTGAATAATCCTTTCACACATACACACAAAAACACATATAGCTTACCTTTGTAAAAGCTTCAGCCCTGGCTGTGCCACTAATAAACTGTGCAGTTATGGACAGGACATTACCCTCTCGTGAATCAGCATCCTTATCCTTAAAGCAAGGGGGTTAAACCAAATTACCAGTTTTATTCCACCTCCACATTTCTATAACCACGTTACAGAATTTTCAATGAAGGGCATCCTTTCAGTTCACAAAACCAATTATGTAAGACATAATTTCATCCTTTTATTTAAATCCACTTAAATGTGACTCAGAGCTCTCATGTGTCCAAGATGAAGTTCAATCTCAGACATCACTGGCGTTAACACTTCCCACACAGAAATGTGGTTGTATTTCAGTGTCTTGTTCAGTGCCAGAATAGACCCTCAGTTCGTCAGCTATAGGGCTAGACTGTTAGCATGAGTTGCCACTGTGCCCCCTGACCTTATGGCATGGTTCCCTGTGGTTTCAGGGTATCGTGCTTAAGGCATAGGTCCTTATGCCGAGGCTGGAAGCCTGTGTCTACAGTCCTTCTTCCCCGGTGAATCATGAAGCCATTTCTTTCTTGGCCACCTTCCAAGAAGCTACCATAGTGGATCTCTCTTGTCATGGGACCTCTAAACTTTTGTCTTTTTCAACAGTCCAAGAGATTAAAATTATTTTCTCTTTTCTAGTAATCCTGAAAGACATTTATCTTTCCCCCACCATCTCCAGAGGTTTATCCAGAAGGTAAACAATCTCTGAAAAGAATTTTATATTTCACAAAGGATAGGAAGAGTTTTGTCTTCAAGTAGCTTCTGCTTTATATAAAAAATATTTCTGGTGGGATAAGGAAGGTGGGAGGGAGACGCAAGAGGGAGGGGATATGGGGATGTATGTATATGGATAGCTGATTCACTTTGTTATACAGCAGAAACTAACACATCATTATAAAGCAATTATACTCCAATAAATATGTTAAAAAATATTTCTGAAGCAAGGAAATACTAAATGCCTGGCTATTTGCTTGAAACACAGGAAAGGAAAAACAGGGGGGAGACAAACATATATTAACATTTTGATAAATTGTAGTGACCAGTTGCTAATACACACAAACTTGAGGATCTATGAGGGAGAAAAATAAACATTTTAAAATGTTTTTTATTCCATACATAACATACTTTCAGCATAGAATATTTAAAATCAAGGTAGCAAAAATGAAATTGTATATTCAAAGCATTTATGATCCAACCTCTTGGAGAAAACTATTTTTAATATTTTGGTGTATATATTTTCACATTCTCTCTATGCATAAGTACTATTACTATCATTATTATTAAAGCTGGCTAACATTTATTGTTTGTTTGCTAAGATAGAAGAGGCCTGAGGGAAATCTAATTCATGAATGATACAGAGACCAAGTCTTTGAATAATGAAAATTTTAAGTAGCCAATATTTATTGAGAATTTATCATATCTGTATATACCAAGCCTTATGCGAAATCCTTTAGGTGCATTTTTTTCATTTCATCTTTGTGTCAAAGCCATGAAGTTAGTTTTCATAGGAGATAGTGCTAGACATCTACCAAGTCTCTATTTCCCTCCCTTTTTTCCTAACAGAACTGCAGCTTTTTTAAGAATCCACCCTTCTCCTTTGCAATTTATGTCTCAGGGAAGCTGTCCTATCTCTAGCTTGAGGGATGGGCTTGATTGATGTAAGAATAATTCCATTACAGCAGGTAGTGATTTGTTCAGCCTGTGAGGATACTCAGTCCTGGACAATGAGACATGAAGAAGAGTAGGCTGGGAGTTTCTGGAAATGATTCTGTGATCCTAAACAAAGAAGCCCAAGAAGAGGCTGTTTCTTCCTTTTCTTTTAGACAGCTGAATATGATGTCATGTTTCTTATTGTTTAATCTATTTTGAGTTAGTGTTTCTGTTTCTTGAGGTTACAAACATCCCAACTCATACAGTATGATTATTTCATATCTACAAAGGATGAAATTCAAGCTCAGAAGTTCAGCAATTGCCCAAGTCAGTAAGAAAGATTCCATCTTGGTTCCATCTGAGTTCAGAATCTCCACTCCTAAGCTTGAAATTTATTTTTACTTATAAGTCACTGATCTTTATTTTTCGGTGAACTTGCTGTTCATGCCTTTTGGAAAGGCACAGTTTAAGTCCAGTGTATATTTTGTTTTCCATAATTTCAGATAAAATACTTGTGAAAAGCTTCTCACATAGTTCTTAAAATTCTTAAAGCTGTCACTTCTATTCGTAAATTAACCTCACCGTTACTTTTTATTTTTGTTGTTATAACTCTAGGAGGTACTGTTTCAGTGTTAACCCAACACATTTTAAAACATGATGAACTAGCTATAAGTTATTATTTGAAATAAGTCACCTGGCTGCACAGTGTTTTATTTGGATGTCTCAGGGCGTCATCCTAAATAGTACTGTGGTGACTTCTTTTCTCACCACCTATCAGTTTGTAAGTTTCTTGAACACAGAGGCTGTGTATCCTTATATTTTAATAGCTCAATGGAAACTCTGGCCCATTTATGGGAGGAATAGGTAGCAAACTTGCATTTATTGAGTACTAAGTAATGATAGGTAATAGGCATGCTCTAGGGGTGTATATATAATATTTAATCATCAGATAACCTTATGGATTACATTTTATTATCTCCATTTCACAGTTGAGAAAAAGTTCAGAGATGGTAAATACGATTCATTCATTTATTCAGTTAGTCAGAAAATATTTCTCAAGCACAGCCTTCCTGCCAGGTGATAGTTGCTACAGATACAATGGTGAACAAGTTATAGTTTCTGTCCACAGTAACTTTATAGTTAAGGGACAAAGACAAAGAAGGAAAGAGACAATTATTATAGAGCGAGAATGAGAGGGAAGCACAGGGAATTATGGGAGCAAAAAAGAGGGACACCTGACTAAAATGTAGCAATTAGGGAGGGTCTCCTTGAGGAAGTGACATCTGGTTTGAATCCTAAAAAGAAAATAAGAGGCAGCCAGGTAAGGGGGCAGGGGGTGAGGTTAGACTTCAAGGGAGAAGGACCCCATGTGCTAGTCTCTAAGGCATAGTGTGAGCATGGTATCTTCCATGAGGTTAGAGAATGCGGTCTGATGGGGGAGGGTGAGAGATGAATCTGAAAAGGTACTTCACATTTTTGAATCACTTTAGTCGATGTGCTAAGAAAGTTGAATTTTGCCCTGTATGAATTGGGGGGCCATTTGGGCAGAGAAGTGATTTATCTTATTTCTGTTTTGAAAAGGGTAAAGAATGGCTTGGAGCAAGGTATGGCAAAGGTTTTCGAAACTAGATATTTTCAGCTTTGTGGGTCACATGGTCTCCAACTTGACACTGTTATTGTAGCACAGAAGCAGCAATAGACAATATATTCATATGTAAACGTGTGGACATGACTGAATTCCAATAAAACTTTATTTACAAAAACAGGCAGGGATCAGATTTGGCCAGAAGGTTGTAGTTTGCTGAACCCTTGTTTGGAAGGAAGTGAAAATCAGGACACAAGAGGCTGTTATAGTAATCCAGTCAGCACTGGTGGCAATCTGAAAGAATAAAGAGATAATGTAAGTGAAAAGAAGTAGGCAGATTTAAGAGATATAAGGAAATGGTTTGACCAGGGTTTAATGATTGATTTGATCTGTACATAGCAGAAGAAGGAGTAAAAATGGCTCCTAGGGGACTGGTACGAATCATGGTGTAGATAACTGTGCTCCAACTGAAGACAGGACTAATTGGAAGAGCAGGTTGGGAGAATGAGGTGGGGAAAATATACAAATTAAAACATCAATATCCTGGTGGAGTCATTCAGTGGACAGGGGGGCATATTAAGTTTAGGTACTCAGGAGAGCAATCCAGGCTAGCCACAAAGATTTGTTAGTCCTCGGCATATATGAAGTACGATTGAATATAGAGGCATGGGAGACACCTTCCAGAAAGAGTGACAGGGAGGAGAGGAGCTGAAGCCTGGGAACAAAACCCCAGGGGATACCTAAGATATAGGCAGAGGAAGTGATTTCTGTGAAGAGAGCTGAGGTGAAGTACTGGGGAGGTATGTAGAGACAAGAAGGAGAGATGTCATGGAAGGCAAAGGAGTAGAAAAAAGAAAAGACAAAATCAACAGTATCTAATGCTGTGTCCTTTGATTTTTGGTCAGTGACTTTGGGTGACCCGCTATCAGAGGAGTGATGGGGAGGAAAACCTGTTTGTAATGAATTGAAGAGGATGGTAGGAGATGAGTGTTGACATCTAAATGGAGAAAATAGTCAGATGGGGGGTATGTATGATGTGTTTTAATAAAGGAGGGAGAGTCTGGATGATACTTACCTTTCTGAGGTGAAAATACTTGCTAAGAGAAAGTATTGAAGATACATACAAAGAGGGTAGTTGATAGAGGAAGGTCTCAGAAGAAGGGGATGGAAATGGGTTCCAGGGCCAAGGTGATGCATTTACCCAAAGGCTGCAGCTTCTTGCATTGGGACAGGAAAGCAGGAGGCAGAAAAGGCACATATTTTAGTGACTTAGTAGAGGGGAGGGGCAGGAAGCTGAGGGGGGTCTGTTTTCTCTGAGAAGTTTGAGGCAGGGTCTCTGATGAGAGGGAAGGGGTTTTTGCTGTTTGGGAACTTGAAAGATATGGAGAAGGTTGAAAACATCTCTTTGGAAAACTTTAGAGGAAAAAGTTTTTGGCAGGTTGTCAGATCATACATGGCAAACTCGGTATTGGAGTTTGTATTTCTGTAAGTCTAGAACCACTGTTTTGTTGAATATACCGTGTTGCCAGTGAGACGTTATGCAATTTTACGTTTACATGGAACTATTGCTAGTTACAGGGGACCTATTTACGAGGACTTGATCCTTCGCTCTGATTTTTCTTGCATAACATTTATGAAGTGCTAATGGGAGCTTGTCTAAAATGTGCTGTGTGCACAGGGACTCCATATGTCCCCATGTGCTATGAAGATGACAGACTGGATGGGGAAACATTTTAAGATGGACTTTCCCAACACCAAGTAAACAGCCTCCCAAGGCATGGCTCTAAGTGTGTGTAAAGAGGATAGCAGAAAACAATAACAAAGATAAATCTTAAGCAAACCAGGGATCAATGAGAAAATTTTAGCCCTACGAGAAGAGCAACGTCCAAGTGAAAATTTCAGAAACTGTCCAGGCCCTACCACAATATTGTGCTTTCTTTATAGATTTTAGGGTTGTGAAAATGATTCTTCCATGCTGTACAATCCTCAGACCAGACAGTGAGGAGGGGTTGAAAAATTTACTTACTGTATGAAAGTTTCCTGTTACTGCCCTGTTACTTATGGTCAGTCCCTTTCTTCTAGCTCCATAGTTATTTATTAGCAAATTTGAAAAAGTCCAGTGTAAACTCACAGGTCAGTGATAAATCCACACAGATTGGGTGATGAGAGTAAGCTGCCTGAGCTAGCTGACCTTTGAAGGAACAAAACTACAGGGGAAGCTTTACTGCCGTTTCCTGATAAGGTATATTAATTTGTCTAGTCCTATATTATTAGATCCACTCTCTTGTTATCCCAAAGAAGAGGGCTTGTTCTCATAAACTGGTTGGGTCCTTCTAACGTACATCAACAGGAGAGAAGCATCAGAGGAAGTTTGAGTGAGTTGGAATTAGAATAGATATTATAATTTGCTTTTTTGTAGGGGGTGGTCTAGACAGAGCATTTCACCAAGTCAGTATTTATCAGTGTACATAAACTTGGCTATTTTGAACATCCCAATTATGTGCTACATTAATATTTTATGTGCAACACACTATATTTCATAGTGTCACTAAAATTAAATCTGACTACTACAAACACTGGCAGCAAACCAAGTCGTGTAAAATGAGGTTATAGCATCACTCACTCAGATGTCTACCCCATTCTGATCATCTCTGGTTCAAAGCAGCAGAAGGCCGCATTTCTCCCAGTAATAATTTGATAACTTAGATAGTGTTTCAGACATGAAGGTTTGACCTTTCCTCAACATGGAGGTTAATATTTCCCTTGATTCAGGATTCCATCACTTAGGTAACGCTCTCTTCAGAGACTATAAGTGACATGATTAGCTGTGGGGGGAATGGGACCTGCCAAGCCTCCTTTCAAGGACCTGCTGTACATCTTGGAGGAGCCACTCCAGTTCAGGCTGAGAACTGCAGCTCTAGAAATTAGTGGGATTGTGATATATTTGTAAGGTATTTTCTATATTAGTAAAATATTTCTATATTTCATATGTGTATATATGAATTTACCTATGACTGCTAAGAAGAAAAAACAATTAGCCAAGTCGTAAATTATCCTTTTCTTCATGTTTTAATTCTGATCACCCAAATGCTTTGTAAGAGATTTAGCCTTACTGGCATATTTTTGTGTCCAAAAATAAATGAAAATTTGTTTTCAATCTCACAAGTCTTGCTTTTCATATCTTGAAGCCAGCTGGGCCCACATGTTCAAATGTGGACAGCTCTGTTCTAGACTTTTATGTCACGAGCCATAGGCCAAAGGGACAATTCACAAAATATGAAATTGATCTGTTTCCTGGGAATGCTCTCTTAGGCATTGTTTTAATCTGTGGTACATGTTATATTTTAGCTGATCTTTATTGCTATTACTAAATATTTATTTAAAGAATTAAGGATTGAAAATTATTCCTCTCCCTTAGTTTCATTTGGATATGTTAAAGATACCACCCTGGTGGTTATTTTTACTTAAGCAAGATGCAGGTATTTTTATTAAACTTTAAGTTAAAACATATTAAGTTTTAAATTAAAAATGATCCCAAACCTAAAGTACAGAAAATCATGTAATGGAGTCTTATGTACCCACCACTGAGATTCAACAGAAGATGACAAGTTTTAATATTGGCTTCAGAGAGGATATCTAGGATCTGAGCAGTAAAATTAATGAGCTTGATCAATGAATGATGACAGCTTTGTTTCTTTTCAATTGTTATTCCTTTATTTCTTTTTGTTATTGAGCTGGCCAGTGTCTTCCGTATGGTATTAAATAGACATCTGCTTTTTTTTAAAACATTTTTATTGGAGTATAATTGCTTTACAATGGTGTGTTAGTTTCTGCTTCATAACAAAGTGAATCAGCTGTACATATACCCCCATATCCCCTCCCTCTTGCATCTCCCTCCCTCCCACCCTCCCTATCCCACCGCTATAGGTGGTCACAAAGCACCGAGCTGATCTCCCTGTGCTATGCGGCTGCTTCCCACTAGCTATCTATTTTACGTTTGGTAGTGAATATATGTCCATGCCACTCTCTCGCTTTGTCACAGCTTACCCTTCCCCCTCCCCGTATCCTCAAGTCCACTCTCTAGTAGGTCTGTGTCTTTATTCCTGTCTTACTCCTAGGTTCTTCATGACATTTTTTCCCCCTTAAATTCCATATATATGTGTTAGCATACGGTATTTGTCTTTCTCTTTCTGACTTACTTCACTCTGTATGACGGACTCTAGGTCCATCCACCTCACTACAAATAACTCAATAGAAATCTGCTTTTAAAAGGAGTAATTCAAATGTTTTACCATTAAGCTTGCTGTAGGATTTAAGGAGATTCATTTTGCCAGATTAAGGATGTTTCCTCCTATTCCTAATGCTCTAAGTGGTCCCTCCTCCCCACTCCTCACCCCCAGGAAGAGCTGTTGAATTTTATCACATATTTTGTATTCCTCTAGAGATGGAGGTGTTACTCTGATGGTTTTTATTAAGACTTTATCTTTTTAGAGCAGTTTTAGGTTCACAGAAAGCTTGAGGGGAAGATACAGAGATTTCTCCCATACCCCCTCCCCCCAAAACAGGCATAGCCTCTCCATTATCAGCATCCCCCACCAGAGGGTACATTTGTTACAAGTGATGAGCCTCTGCTGACAAATCATAATCACGGGCTTCCCTGGTGGTGCAGTGGTTGAGAGTCCGCCTGCCGATGCAGGGGACACGGGTTCGTGCCCCGGTCCGGGAAGATCCCACATGTCGTGGAGCGCCTGGGCCTTTGAGCCATGGCCGCTGAGCCTGTGCGTCCGGAGCCTGTGCTCCGCAACGGGAGAGGCCACAACAGTGAGAGGCCCGCGTACCGCAAAAAAAAAAAAAAAACATAATCACTCAAAGTCCATAGTTTACATTACAGTTCACTCTTGGTGTGGTAGATTCTATGGATTTGGACAAATATATAATGACCTATATCTATCGATATGGCATCATACAGAGTGTTTTTTTTCACTGCCCTGAAAATCCTCTGTGCTCTATCTATTCATCCCTCTCTTCCTTCAGCCCCTGTCAAGCACTGACATTTCTACTGTCTCCATATTTTTGGAGAATTGTCATATGGTTGGAATTGTACAGTACGCAGCCTTTTCAGGTTGTCTTCTTTCACTTAGTCATATGCATTTAATGTTTCCTCCATGTCTTTTCCTGGCTTGATAGCTCATTTAGCACTGAATCATATTCCATTTCTGATGTACCACAGTTGATTTATCCATTCACCTACTGAAGGACATCTTGGTTGTTTCTTCCAAGTTTTGCCAGTCTGAGTAAAGCTGCTATAAACAGTGGTGTGCAGATTTTCAGGTGGATGTAAGTTTTCAACTTCTTTAGGTAAATGCCAAGAAGCATGATTGCAGGATTGTATGGTAAAAGCATATTTAGTTTAGTAAGAGCCCGCCAAACTGTCTTCCAAAGTGGTTGTACCATTTTGCATTCCTGTGAGCAAAGAATGAGAGTTCCTGTTGCTCCATATCCTTACCAATATTTGTTGTTGTCAGTATTCTGGATTTTGGCCATTCTACTAGGTGTGTAGTGGTATCCAGAAGATTTTAAGGACCTCATTGCTAGTCTAGTTGGTGTATGGGCTTGAATCACCTTTTAATCACTAAACTGCTTTGCTGTCCCTTTACCAGGTAGCCTGAATGCCTTTTACTGAAATTGTTAATCTTCACTGAGATGCTAAACTGATTTCTGTCACTCTTCAGTGTCAGAACAGACATTTTTGCATTTGAATCTTTACATATTTAATGGGTTGAAACTCAGAACATTCTCATCACTTTAAATCAGTTTTAGCCCCAGGGAAGTAACTTAGCAAAGTAAAATAAAATGAAATAAATAAGTAAAATGTGTGAATACATGAGATACGTGGGTGGTGGGAAGAGCAGTATTTATACTCAAAGTAGTGCCTTTCAAAATTGATTTAGCAGCAAACTGTATCTTTAAACAAAATGTAACCAGAATGCCAGTGTGAAAAATGGATAAAACAGAGCATCTTGTATTGGTAGCTTCAGGGTGAGCAGGGTAGAATGGGGACCTGGGTTTGTTCCTAAGAGACAGCCCCCTAATTTTTACCCTTCTTGCCTCTGAGAGGTCCCTCAGACTTCTAGGGATATCACAGAACATTGTCTATAAAGCACTTACCTAGACAATAACTCATATTTTGACAAATATTGTAGATTTCATATGTCCAAATAGGCCTTACTTTAAAAAGTTATCTTGGGAACTTGCACATTTCTTTCAGTACATTTTTTATAGCGGAAAACAATACAAACAAAAATGTAAGAGAAGAAAATAACTTAGCATTTCTATTTACACTAATAATAAATATTAATACTTAGACTTCTGTACCTCCATAAAGAAATCACCATGGAAGTTTATATTTTTATTCCAGTCATAGTAACATTGTTCAAAAAGTGTCAGAATTACTCACTGAGTCCATTTATGAACCACTATAGAAAGCAAATATCAATTAATTAAGGTAATAACCTGTTTTGAGGACAAATGGAATTATCTTCACTGGCTGGATCTTTGACTGTTTCCAAAAATCAAAGCCAACATCAAAAGGCTGAAGTTTTGCCATTACAGCTATTCAAAGCAAAAGGAATTGCAAATGCCAAATGTAGCTCCAAAAGAAAAGTTCCTAATGTGATATGACTATGAACAATCACAGCATCATTAGAATAAATGCGGAACCTCCTTTATGGTGATTGCCTTAAAGAATTCTATGTTCCTGTGGCTGAGTTGTGGAAGTGTCATGCCTGGTAGAGCCCGAACAGAATATAGGGTACAGAAGATGGAGAGCAAGCAAGAAGAGGATTTCTTGGTTGGGTGAAGCTGGTGAATCTTGTTACAACCTAAAGGGCAAAAAAGGTCAAGCGTGGCCACTGGGAGTTAGTGGCTAAGACTGAGAAATAAAATCAGTGTATGGGCTTAAGTGGAGAAAGGAATCTGATGGACAGGTGCAAAAGAGAGCAAATTAACAATTTTTATAAATCATGATTTTTAAATCATTGAAAGGAATTTAATGAAGGGCTAGGAGTGTGGTTGACCTAAGAAGGTAGCTTTGGTACAGTAGAAACCATTCCAGATTTGAGTCAGAAGTCATGGATTCCTTTCCATCCTCTACCACGTATCAATGGTATGACCTTGGGAAAGTCACTTGACCCCATCTGTGTTCATATATTATTTTGCCCATATCTCTGTCGCAGCTCTTATTACATAATACGCCATTTATGCATTTGTCTTCCTTCTTAAGCTCTGGGTATTTCAAGACAGCCTTCTTAACTTACTCATCTTTGCATTTCCTAGTGCCTGGAAGAGAGACTGGCACAAAACAGGTGATCAGTCATTGTTTGTTGAAATAAAATGCAGAGTTGTGACTATTGAAGTGGAAAAAGCTCTTTGTGAAGTGCAGAGGACTGTAGAGTTGTAGACCATTTTTTACTAAAAATAAAAATCTGAGAACTGATTCGTAACATAGGAAATGAAGAATTCAGTAAAAGATATGGCTCCACTTTATATCTTAATCCTTTCAAGTTCAAGAGGGTTGAGATAGTAAAGTGTTTTCGGATGTGTGAGTGTAGGCAGAGGTTGGCATTAATTCTAAACAATAGAAGTGACTGCATTTTGGGCTTCCCTGGTGGCACAGTGGTTAAGAATCTGCCTGCCAATGGAGGGGACAAGGGTTCGAGCCCTGGTCCGGGAAGATCCCACAAGCCATGGAGCAACTAAGCCTGTGCGCCACAGCTACTGAAGCCTGTGCTTCACAACAAGAGAAGCTACTGCAATGAGAAGCCCTTGCACCGCAGCGAAGAGCAGCTCCCGCTCGCTGCAACTAGAGAAAGCCCGCACCCAGCGACGAAGACACAACGTAGCCATAAATAGATAGATAGATAGATGGATAGATAGACTGCAGTTTGACTGGACTCTTCAGGGATTATGTTCACATGTTCATGAATATCACAGGTTGTTCAGCTTGCCACTCACCTGGTAGTAGAATTTTGCTATGAAAGGACTAGATTTAACCTAATTCTTCCTTGGTCACTTCCGTAGGCTTTTTGTCTTCATTCCTTTGTGCTCTCATGGAGAGGGGACCGGTGTTTTCCCCTGGCTTGAGGTTAATTTGAGCCACAACTCGGCATCGAGGAGAGAGTCTCGCCGCATACTTTGTGTGGCACCAGGTCGCCATCTGAGGGCTTGCGTTTCATGTTTCGTCAGGCATCCTACAGTGCAGTTGTCTGTACCCGGGCAGAACTAAGATCCATCCCTGCCTGAGCTGGCCTGGAGACTTGCCCGTGGTGTCAGCCTTCTCTAGGAAACACAGGAAATGCTTCATGATGCTACAGACCTTGAGGAGAATAGCTTTGACAGATAGTAGGTCCCCTAAACTCAGACTTGGAGCTTCTTCTGGGATGACTCCAGTGCAGATGAGATGAAAGGAAAACAAAACATTAACAACCATTTTGACAACCCTCCAACTCTCGAATTTAATTGCAGCCAGCTTTCCAGGAAGGATGCTGAGCTACAGAGTTCAGTATCTTATCAGGTTAGGCCATCTCATTTGATAAGTCCCTCCCCATTTATTATTCTCCCATTCCATCCTTGAAGAGCAATTGTTCCCAAGCATAACTCCAGCTGATTATCCAGAGGTGTCAGGCATGATTAATACCCTACCTTACATCATGCATCATCTTTCTTTTCCCCTTAGGGCCCCAAGAGCAATGTCCTTTTCTGCTCCTTGCTGCCACAACAAATAAGTTCCCCTGTATTGTATGTACAGAAAGACATATTTCCTGGTGTCTGTGCTCTGCACATCTTAGCAGATTGGATGGCAGTAGTTAGGATCGTCATAAATTCGATGCTGGCATGATATGTCTAGGGTGCTGCCAGAGGTCAGACTCATGGAACTGCCATAAATGGCTCCCCGAGAAATGACAACCAGAAGTAGTACGAAGGTTCTGCTCACCCCTCCCATCCCAATCTCAGCAAATAACAAAAGGGAATCCAGAAAGTCTGAGCATTGTCGTGTGAGCTGAGAGCTGTCATCATAACCCATGTGTGGTGTGTGTGCTGAGTTTAAAGCCTCGTGGTGTCAGAAGAGCATGCGTTTCAGTCAAGCATCAGAAGACTCAGCCTCGAGAGCCTCCTCTTTTCTCCTTCAGGTTCACACTGAGTCAGGTGAGGAACCTCTTTGAGCTTCAGTTTCTTCATCTTTAAATGGGGTTAATAATCCATAACTTGCCGTACATGAGGATTAAACCCCATATTATATATGAAAGTGGTTTGTAACCTGCCAAGTGCCATAGAGACATGAGGAGTTAGTGTCTTCTGCTCTGTGCTGGAAATTGAGGTACTGCTCCCTTCTTGGTCTCCATGTCAAAGTGTGTAGGTTCACCTGGCTGCTTCTGCTGCCCTCTTGCTCATCTAGCTTTGCTCTGCTGCTTTTCCCTGACGTCTGATTTTGGCATGACCCCTGGCTCTGGATGGACACCTCCCTACTGCTGTGTTTGGCTTCCGTGTGTGCCCTGAGCCCCAGTGCTCTGCCTGCTTTGCCCTCTAGTGTGTTTTTGGCCTCCATCCTGTGTTCACTCATTCCGGCCACTGCCCTGACTCTTCCTCTTCTGCCAGGGGTCTATAGTTCCACCTGACAAAGTGTTTCAAGAGCTTTGTCAGGTTGTTATAAATGGGATTCACAATGCACTTAATCTTTAATCCAAGTGGAATCTGATTTTGTACGTGTAGAGGTTAGGAAGCTAGATTTTTGTCTTCCAGGTGGGATTCTGTAAGTTGTAAGTAAGCATTCTTGCATTGGAGAGGACATACAATAATTAAAAGCTCAATAGTAGCCTGAAACTAAAGTAGCTTTAGCAAAACTGACTTTGGAAGTGGGCCAGCGAGGAAAGAGAGTAAACAGCAAAAGCCTCTTAAAGGCTTCATGTTACTGTGTGTGCTTATGGTTAATTTTTATTTTGATAGAATCGTAGAGTCACATCCCCAGCATACTGAGAATTGAGAATTCCCGGACTAGTGTGCAGAACATAGCCCTGTGGGGAGAAGCAGCCCTGTACACACCAGATCTTCCTCACTCCCCACCTTGCCTTGTCCTGCTCTGCAAGGGGCTTCACACACACACATGTGTGGGCACTCCGTCCTGCATGGCTAAGCTCTCTCTGCATCCACCCCTATTCCACAGCTTGGGCCCAAGGATGTGCCTGTTGCCTTTGTCTGCAAGACAGATAAGGGAAAGTCCAGAGCAGGTGGAGGTTGTTTGGTCAGGAGATACTGGGTTCATGGTCTTGAAGGGGACAGGTCAAAGACTCCAGGTAGGCATGTGCCCCCAACCATAGGAGGCATTCAAGAGTGGGCTCTTGAATGTATGAGTCCCAGGGCAGGGGCCTTTGTCGTGCTGTAAGTGCTGGACTCCAAGCGCAAGGACTTAAAATGTCTTCTTTTTATTAGAACTCACAAAAGATTTAAAGAGGATTTTGGCCTCCCTCCCCATGCCCCAGGCCAGGATACCTAGAGTCCCAAGTGGGGACATAGGAGACAAGATTCCATCATTGGCTCAGAGAACACATCAGCTGGCTTTTCTGTCTGTGCTTTCCTTATTGGTGAAATGGGAGTAGTTTCCTCTCCCAGGGACATTTAAAAAAGATAAATGTTGAGTTTCAAGAATCTGAAGGAGTATACCCTGAGTTGATGAATGTGAGGGAATGACACGAACGTCTTTCCTCCTCTCCCAGAAAGTTGAGTTCCAGGACCGCCTGCCTTTGGGTCTGGAAATTCCGCAGGTCTCCCAGCGGGAAAGCTGGTTACTCTTGAGAGTCTGGATGCTAGTGCCAACTGTCATGTTCTTCCTCCCAGGACTTAAGTGCTGAGGGCTTATTTTTCCCCAGTGCACTTTCAATCTCTCTGTTTTTCCGTTCAGGTGCGCCCCAGCTGGCCAGGTGGCTTTGCACTGGGGATGCAGAGGGTGCTGCCAGCTGCCTGGCTTCTCTTAAAAGTGCACAGGCGAGGGCAAATGGGGCTCTAGAAACAGACCAGGAACATCTGACTCGGGCCCTAGTAATCATCTCTCCTTAATGGCAGAGAAGAGCGTGTGCCTTTCTTGGGAGGAAGGAGGAAAATCACAGATGTGAAAGTGATGAGAGGAGAAATGATCTGGTTCATTTGGGAGGCTGAGCCGAGTTTTCCTCCCTTCCTTATTTGATCCTCCTGAGTTTATCCCTTCCCTGCAAATAAGCACCTTGAGGCAATTAAAAATGCTGAGTTCTCCAGTGCTATCATAGTGATTTGGTCTTCACTGGAGGAAATGAGCTCTGAGACAACAGTCAACAGCCTGTCGTCCTTCGAGGTGGCTCGGGAAATACAAACCTCACAAGTATTTAGAGCCTTTCTGCTGACTAACTGCCTTCGAATGGAAGGCTTTGCCCATTGTCTTTGCTTTCTAAAAATGCCAGAAATAATTGGGACCATGACAGGATTAACTGTAGAGTCAACGTCACCCCTTTCACTGGAGGTGGAAATACAAATGAATGCCTTAAAGTGCTAACATTTTCGCCTCCTGAGGGTTACCTTTAAAGAGCATTTTTCAAATAACTGTGTATCTCCCTCAAATCACTAAAACAAGAGGTAAACCAAAACAGGCCAGCAGCTACCAAGAGGGGACAATTTTCCCCGCAGCTGAGGCACTATTTGCCGAATTACAGCCTAGGAGTGATTTTTATAGCCAAGTTATAAATGGCTGCAAATCGGGAGGTTTTGATGGAAATGCGGACTGACTTTTAGCAGTATTGATGCTTGTGAGTGCTGCTGTGAAAAAAATGTCCTCCTTCTGCCATCAGACTCCCCAAGCTCTTTAATTCTTGTAAATAATGTGCTCGCATCAAATCTTGCACTGAAGCTGGTCAGTGAAGCAGCCAGGGGGATATGATTAAGGAATAAAAATTCCCATTCTGGGTCAGGAAACACGGCCATGGGTTTGATTTCTGATCAGTCAAGTGGCGTGCGTGTGAACACAAACACACACACACACACACATACACATACACATACACATACACACACCCACTTCTAATGACACAATTATCTCTGATCAGAAGTGAAATGGTTAATTGCTTCCCCTTCCTCCAATCCCCCAACTAAGGATAAGTGAGAGCAGGAATGAGGCTCTCCCTGACCTCTATGCCTGTGCATCCTCTTGGCAAAATGTCTTGATGTGGAAAATAGCAACGCCCTTCAGCCCTCAAGTGATTTCTTTCATTTCACGGTATCAGTGATGAGAGACACCCAATGTTGTTTTTTTTTTTAACATCTTTACTGGAGTATAATTGCTTTACTATGGTGTGTTAGTTTCTGCTTTATAACAAAGTGAATCAGCTATACATATACACACAATCCCCATAGCTCCTCCCTCTTGCATCTCCCTCCCACCCTCCCTACCCCACCCCTCTAGGTGGTCACAAAGCACAGAGATGATCTCCCTGTGCTATGCGGCTGCTTCCCACTAGCTATCTATTTTACATTTGGTAGTGTATATATGTTAGTGCCGCTCTCTCACTTCGTCCAAGCTTCTCCTTCCCCCTCCCCATATTCTGGCACCAGGTTGTGGTACAGACTCAGAAGTTTTGCCTCTTAGTCAACTATTTGATTGCTGTGAATTAAGCAGAGATAGTCACCATTACCTCTGAGGGACATAATTCTAGCCTACCTCACATGAAACCAAGGTCTCTTCCTTTAGAGAACTCATAAAAAATCGAGGCTTTTGTCATCGCTTTCAATCGCAGATTGCTCTCAAATCTTAGTTCACACACATTAATCACTTTACATCCCACCCCCCCAAATAAAGCATATGTTCCAATCTATTAAGTTCTTTGCACATCTGAACCACCAAAAAGAGGTCAAATAATATAGTTTGGCACATTTTCCACTTTGTCACTTACCATTGGGATTTCGTAGATAGAAAAAAAGGTGGCAACTGCCCTTGAAAACACGAGAATATGGAGGTTTTTTTTGCCTTGACAGGTTTCTTTTTCTCCCCCCATTTTAGTCTCACAAATCAGGCAGTCTCTGTATTCTATGAAATGTAAAGTTTACTTGGATGACTTTTCATAAACTTCATTTTTAACACATTTTCCTCCTCTTTGTATTTTTATAATATATGCAAAATGCCAGGCTCCTCAAAAGAACTTTACAGGTCATTTTCCTGCCATAATAGTTGAATCAGACGCAAACGCACTTCATGGTTTAAATGCGGTGACAGAAGTAGCCTGACAGCAGAAATATGTACTGGACAGTAACTTCCACAAAAGCCTTGAGATTTTCACATGAGTAGAGATTATGACTTTGGAAGTCACTTTTTTTTTTGAAGATCAGCTCTGTGTAAATATGGACGAAGAGCATTTATTGGTTCTGTACTGTCAAGTGCCCTTGACCTAGTGACATTATTGATTTTCCACCATTGTCTTCATATGCATTGGTCCAAGAGGATGGAACCATAATAGCTGCCTCCCCTGATAATTAATTTTGATCCGCTTGATGTGATGAGCCTTACAGATGCCCTTGGAAGAATGACTTCCAGGTCAGTGCATGCACGTGTGTGTGCACACTCAACGTCATATATTTTCAAACGAAAAGTTAGGTTACCTGGTCTGGTGAAAGATTTGGCTTCTCCTTGGTGAGTCTCCTGATAGGAAAAGAGTTGCACCAAACAATAAAATTCTTTTTAGTTATGAACATAAAGAGATATCTTTATTTAAAAGGATAAAATTAAATGAAATTGCGACAGTTGTGCAAAATTTGAAATGCATATTGTCTCATTGGTAGTGAAATGATCAGTTAAAATCTCTTTCTCTTGCTCAATATTGAAAACTTCATGTTGTTTTTTTAAAAATAAATTACCAAAATATAAATTTCCTCACATAGTTATATTGGTTTTTAAAGATTAGTACATGAAGAAGTTACTGGATGAGTGTCTTAGTTCAGTCTGTATAGCAGCATGCCATAGGCTGGGGAGCTTAAACAACAGGGATTTATTTCTCACAATTCTGGAGGCTAGAAAGTTTGAGATCAGGGTGCCAGCATGGTTGAATTATGATGAGGGAAGCTCTTCCTGATTAACAGATGGTAGTCTTCTTGCTGTATCCTCACATGGTAGAGTGAGGGGGGGCTCTGGCTTCTGTCTCTTCTTATAAGGGAACTAATCCCATTCATGAGGGCTCCACCCTCATGACCTAATTATCTCCCAAAGATTCACCTCCAAATACCATCACATTGGTATTACTGGGGATTAGGGCTTCAACATATGAATTTGTGGGGCAGGGGCAAGTGGCACAAATATTCAGTCCCTAACAATGAGCAAAAACTTTCCCATTATTGACTCTCCTTGGAAGAATGTGGAAGATTTGGGCTAAGAAAACTTAATTTAGTTAGCCCCTACTTCATTGACCTTGCATTGTTATTTGCTGTTTTAAACTGCCATTATTTAATAGGAAAGAAAAAAAAAAGTAGTTGTCTATTATTGGATGAAATACCCATTTCATCCCGGGGAATAAATGAAGATTAATTACTGTAAGTATTGTGTTTCGTGGATCAAAGCAGCATATCAACAAGTATGCATTTTCTAGTGTTCCATTTCCATGTTATAATTAACATGTTTTGGTTGTTTTGCTATGCTTAATAGTAGTATTTGAGTCATATCGAAAGGCCTCCTTCTAAATACAAAGAATATAATAAGTACCTTTGGGATTTTTTTATTCATGACAGTCAAAATAAGGAACCCATTGCCATTTTAGGTTTTGAAACTTCCATCAATGCGACTTTAATTTTTCATTCTGTTCCACTTTTCCTTGCTGTCTTTCTTTCTTATCTTGAATAAATGTAAAAATACAGAAAAGCTTAGAGAACAGTAACAAGCATTTTGTATCAGGCTGTTTTGCTGTGTAACATACCAGCTCAAAATTTGGTTGCTTATGTCATTAATCATTTCTCAGGAGTGCAGGGGCTACATGCGAAGCTCATGCATGGGTGGTGTTAAAAGATAAATTGAGGCATATTAAATTTTTTAAGAGTTTATTTTAGCAAAAATTGATTTGAATTGGGCAGCTTCCAATCTAGCAGATAGAAAGGAGCTCTGAGGAGCTGAACAAGATGAAAGACCTCAGTAGCAGAAGGGAACAGGAACAAGGAAGTTCTACTAGACAAAAAAGCAGGTTGGTTATATAAGGTTAGTTTTTTTTAGGAGGTGGCAGGGATCTATCAGGCCACTTAACTAACTAGCACTGATCAGGCAATTCCTGATTGACTAGTTTACCATTCCATTTCTGGGAGAACTGAAACTGTAATTAAGTCTTGGTTTGATGACATGGGGCTTAGCATAAGCAGCTCTATTTGGGGTCTATTGTCCTGTTTTTACAGTGGTCAGCTGGTTTATCAGCTTGGTAAGGGGCAGGGGTTGGCTGGTCTATGATGGCCACAGCTGGGCTGACTCACCTGCGCTCCACGTGGCCTGTCATCCTCCAATAAGCTATTTCAGGGTTGTTCTCGTGGTGAGCACGGGCGTCTGAAAGAAAGAAAGCAGAAGAAGTGTGCAAGATCTCCTAAAACCTAGTCTTGAAACTGGCACACCAGACCCATTGCTTTCTGTTGACCAAACCAAGTCACAAGGCCAGCCCAATTCAAGGAGTGGAGAAACAGACTCTGCCTCTTGATGGGAGGGGCTATGAAGTGGTAGTTTATATGGTGTGGATATAGGGAGACCTTTAATTGGGGCTATCAATGCAATTAACCTACTATATGCATTATTCCAGACCTCCTAGGACTGATACTTATTAATATGTGTCATATTAAAATTCTTAATTCTCAGTTAAAATATTAAGATATTAAGGATAAATGTGAACAAATTTTGGGTCATTTTGCAGGTCCCATTCATTTCCCCCATGGAGCAATCACTGTCATGAATTTGGTGTGTGCTCACTTCATCTTTAAAAATACTTTTGTGTATGCATGTACGTAAAAGACACATATACGCTCCCACACACAGATACTGGTGGTTTTTAAATGTATGCAAATTTTTGACATTCCTCCTTTCAAGATGTAATGTTTCATAGCCCTTACATTTGAATAAAGGCTGTCTGTAGTAACTCGCTGATGACAATTAAAATAAAGTGGAAGGGACACTGCATGACTTCCAAATCAGGGTCATCAAAGAGGATGCCGTTGCTACCTGGCTTTCTCCCTACTGGGACATACACCTTGACAGCTCTGAGCTGATGTGTGGGAAGTTCAGCCAAAGAATAATGACTCCCCAAATACGCCCATGTCTTTACCCCCAGAACTTGTGAATGTTACCATACATGGCAAAAGAGACTTGGCAAATGTGATTAAGTTAAGGATCAGGATTTAGGGGAGATTATCCTTGGTAATCTGGGTGGGCCCAGTGTAATCACAATGGTTCTCATAAGCAAGAGGCAGCAGAAGTCAAAGGAGGAAATGTGATGACGGAAACAAGAGGTTGGAGTAATGTGAGGAGGTGTCACGAGCCAACAAGTGTAGGTGGCCTTAACTAGCTAGAAAAGACAAGGAAATGAACCTCCAGAAGGAATCATCACTGCCGTCACCTTAAGTGAAGCATGTTGTGACTTGTGACCTATGTCAGACTTCTGAATTACAGAACTCTAAGATAATAAATTTGTGTTGTTTAAGCCAAAAACAAAACAAAACAAAAAAGACTATTAGCTGAAGCCACCAGGCTGAGCTGGAGAGCCCACATTGAGAGACCACATAGGGTTAGAGAGATGTCCCCAAGGAGTCCCAGCTCTTTCGGCCCCCAGGTGGCAGACAGGTGAGTGATGGAGTCTTCAGACGATTAGAGCCTCCAGCCTTTGAGCCACCCCAGCTGATGCTGAGTGGAGCGGGAATGAGATGTCCCCATCAAGGCCTGCCCAACTGTGGCTTCATCTTGTCTTAAGAGAGTGTGATGCAGTTGATGGTAGGCATGCTGTTCTCCTGTCAGGGCTTTTCAGAATTTATAGGTGCCTCAGGGCCCCAAGTTGTGTATGTGCTTGTCTGTCTATCACAAAACATGAAGCTTCTTCTGGGGTTGCCTTTGTGGGGTTTTGGAAGCTGCAGTAGAATGCAAATGCAAAGACCCAACTTTCCATTAACCAGCTTTGTTTCTTTTATATTGTGATCACACTTGGCAAATATCTCTGTCCCAAGGAAATGATTACTGAGTCACATCATAATTACAACATTACTTACTATCTCCTTCCTCAGAATAAAATTTTCTCAGGGAGATTTTTGTCTTACTACTTTTGCATCCCACTGTACAGGGTAGGCACTTAAAGAAGCATCTGTTGAAGAAAATAGCATACCTTCTCTGGGTCTTTGTGCCCTGAAGAATTGGGGAATTAGAATCCATTAGCTGTAAATCCTTCTGTGATTCCGTAACACCTGTGTAGCTATAATTATGTTTAAAGTGGCTAAGTGCCATGCTTCTGCTACTTTTCAAATGCCAAGGGGATGCCCATCTCATGTGATAAAACATAGAAAGAATATGGTATCTTCACAGTGGGAGAGACTTTGAGAGGTATTGATGGGGTCATATTACAAGATACCTTCTGTCTGACTGCAGTACACATGTTGTGCCCAGTGGTGGAAACAGCTGCCCAGAGTAATGAGACAGGTATAGCATGTATTTTATAGAGCTGTATTGAAGAAAAGGCAATCCACTGAATTTCCATATTATGCACAACCGTGTATTAGTTACAAACATTAGTGGCTCAACCATAGTACTAAAGCAGATAAAGAGTCTACATTTAAATACTGAACTTCTGATAATTAAAGACCAATACTGATAATTTCCCTAGCAATGAATATAACCCCTAATACAAGGAAGCCGTTATTCCAGGGCAGAGTACTGGACATAGATGATGCTGAACCTGGATGATGTTTCTAGGCAATCTGGATCTCATTAGAACTGCCTAAAGAGGTTTTCTAATTTCCTGGTGAAAAGGGATTGTTGTTAACATCAGACCTAAACTTATTTATTTGTACTGTACACACACACACACACACACACACACACCCCCAAGCACAAACTATAGTACATATCTGTGCTATTTTAGCCCATGCATGCTATTCATTCCCTATTGTGAACTCAGTTCAGATGGGCTCACTTGAAAATTGAAGTCAAGATTCTGGTGTTCAAAAAATGTACTGCCTCAGACCTTTGGTGGAAACTATGGGCCAGTTGATTCTGTGCATTTGTTTGTATCAATCAAAAACAACAACAACAAAAAATATGCTGGTGTTCAAAGAATAGAGAGCCCAGAAATAAACCCACACACCTATGGTCAGTTAATCTTTGACAAAGGAGGCAAGAATATACAATGGAGAAAACATAGTCTCTTCAGCAAGTGGTGTTGGGAAAGCTGGACAAACACATGTAAATCAATGAAGTTAGAACAATCCCTCACACCATACATAAAAATAAACTCAAAATGGCTTAAAGATTTAAATATAAGACATGACACCATAAAACTCCTAAAGGAGAATATAGGCAAAGCATTCTTTGATACAAATCATACCAATGTTTTCTTAGGTCAGTCTCCCAGGGCAATAGAAAAAGCAAAACTAAAGAGATGGGACCTAATCAGACTGATAAGCTTTTGCACAACAAAGGAAACCATAAACAAAACAAAAAGACAACCTACGGAATGGGAGAAAATATTTGCAAAAGATGGGAAAAACAATGGCTCAATTTCCAAAATATACAAACAGCTCATACAACTCAATAACAAAAAACCAAACAACCCAATTGAAAAAAGGGCAGAAGACCTAAATAGACATTTTTCCAAAGAAGACATACAGATGACCAATAGGCACGTGAAAAGATATTCAACATCGCTAATAGTTAGAGAAGTGAAAATCAAAACTGCAAGGATTATCACCTCACACCAGACACAATGGTCATCATTAAAAAGTCTAAAAATAACCAATGCTGGAGTGGGTATGGAGAAAAGGGAACCATCCTACACTGTTGGTGGGAATGTAAATCGGTGCAGCTACTATGGAGAACAGTATGGAGGTTCCTCAAAAAACTAAGTTGCCGTTATGTTCCACTCCTGGGCATGCATCTGGAGAAAAACATAATTCAAAAATATACATGTGCCCCTGTGTTCATAGCAACACTATTTACAATAGCTAAGACATGGAAGCAACGTTTTTTTTTTTTAACATCTTTAATGGAGTATAATTGCTTTACAATGGTCTGTTAGTTTCTGCTTTATAAAAAAGTGAATCAGTTATACATATACACATGTTCCCATATCTCTTCCCTCTTGCGTCTCCCTCCCTCCTACCCTCCCTCCCTATCCCACCCCTCTAGGTGGTCACAAAGCACCGAGCTGATCTCCCTGTGCTATGCAGCTGCTTCCCACTAGGTATCTATTTTACATTGGGTAGTGTATATATGTCCATGCCACTCTCTCACTTTGTCCCAGCTTACCCTTCCCCCTCCCGGTATCCTCAAGTTCATTCTCTAGTAGGACTGTGTCTTTATTCCCGTCTTGCCCCTAGGTTCTTCATGACCTTTTTTTTTTTTTTTAAGATTACATATATATGTGTTACCATATGGTATTTGCTTTTCTCTTTCTGACTTACTTCACTCTGTATGACAGACTCTAGGTCCATCCACCTCACTACAAATAACTCAATTTCGTTTCTTTTTATGGCTGAGTAATATTCCATTGTATATATGTGCCACATCTTCTTTATCCATTCATCTGTTGATGGACACTTAGGTTGCTTCCATGTCCTGGCTATTATAAATAGTGCTGCAATGAACATTTTGGTACAAGACTCTTTTTTTTCTTTTTTTTGTGGTACACGGGCCTCTCACTGTTGTGGCCTCTCCCATTGCAGAGTACAGGCTCTGGACGTGCAGGCTCAGCGGCCATGGCTCACGGGCCCAGCCACTCTGCAGCATGTGGGATCTTCTTGGACTGGGGCACGAACCCGTGTCCCCTGCATCGGCAGGCGGACTCTCAACCACTGCGCCACCAGGGAAGCCCATGACACATTTTGAATTATGGTTTTCTCAGGGTATATGCCCAGTAGTGAGATTGCTGGGTTGTATGGTACTTCTATTTTTAGTTTTTTAAGGAAATTCCATACTGTTCTCCATAGTGGCTGTATCAATTTACATTCCCACCAACAGTGCAAGAGGGTTCCCTTTTCTCCACACCCTCTCCAGCATTTACTGTTTGTAGATTTTTTGATGATGGCCATTGTGACTGGTGTGAGATGATATCTCATTGTAGTTTTGATTTGCATTTCTCTAATGATTAATGATGTTGAGCATTCTTTCATGTGTTTGTTGGCAATCTGTTTATCTTTTTGGAGAAATGTCTATTTAGGTCTACTGCCCATTTTTGGATTGGGTTGTTTGTTCTTTTGATATTGAGCTGAATGAGTTCCTTGTATGTTTTGGAGATTAATGCTTTGTCAGTTGCTTCATTTGCAAATATTTTCTCCCATTCTGAGGGTTGTCTTTTCGTCTTGTTTATGGTTTCCTTTGCTGCGCAAAAGCTTTTAAGTTTCATTAGGTCCCATTTGTTTATTTTTGTTTTTATTTCCATTTCTCTAGGAAGTGGGTCAAAAAGGATCTTGCTATGATTTATGTTATAGAGTGTTCTGCCTATGTTTTCCTCTAAGAGTTTGACGGTGTCTGGCCTTACATTTAGGTCTTTAATCCATTTTGAGTTTATTTTTGTGTATGGTGTTAGGGAGTGTTCTAATTTCATTCTTTTACATGTAGCTGTCCAGTTTTCCCAGCACCATTTATTGAAGAGGGTGTCTTTTCTCCACTGTATATTCTTGCCTCCTTTATCGAAGATAAGGTGACCATATGTGCGTGGGTTTATCTCTGGGCTTTCTATCCTGTTCAATTGATCTATATTTCTGTTTTTGTGCCAGTACCATACTGTCTTGATTACTGTAGCTTTGTAGTATAGTCTGAAGTCAGGGAGCCTGATTCCTCCAGCTTCGTTTTTCTTTCTCAAGATTGCTTTGGCTATTCGGGGTCTTTTGTGTTTCCATACAAATTGTGAAATTTTTTGTTTTAGTTTGGTGAAAAATGCCAGTGGTAGTTTGATAGGGATTGCATTGAATCTGTAGATTGCTTTGGGTAGTAGAGTCATTTTCACAATGTTGATTCTTCCAATCCAAGAAGATGGTATATCTCTCCATCTATTTGTATCATCTTTAATTTCTTTCATCAGTGTCTTATAATTTTCTGCATACAGGTCTTTTGTTTCCTTAGGTAGGTTTAGTCCTAGATATTTTATTCTTTTTGTTGCAGTGGTAAATGGGAGTGTTTCCTTAATTTCTCTTTCAGATTTTTCATCATTAGTGTATAGGAATGCAAGAGATTTCTGTGCATTAATTTTGTATCCTGAGACTTTACCAAATTCATAGATTAGCTCTAGTAGTTTTCCGGTGGCATCTTTAGGATTCTCTATGTTTAGTATCATGTCATCTGTAAACAGTGACAGTTTTACTTCTTCTTTTCCAATTTGTATTCCTTTTATTTCTTTTTCTTCTCTGATTGCTGTGGCTAGGACTTCCAAAATTATGTTGAATTATAGTGGTGAGAGTGGACATCCTTGTCTTGCTTCTGATCTTAGAGGAAATGCTTTCAGTTTTTCACCATTGAGAATGATGTTTTCTGTGTGTTTGTCATCTATGGCCTTTATTATCTTGAGGTAGGTTCCCTCTATGCCCACTTTCTGGAGAGTTTTTATCATAAATGGGTGTTGAATTTTGTCAAAAGCTTTTTCTGCATCTATTGAGATGATCATATGCTTTTTCTTCTTCAGTTTGTTAATATGGTGTATCGTATTGATTGATTTGCGTATATTGAAGAATCCTTGCATCCCTGGGATAAATCCCACTTGAACATGGTGTATGACCCTTTTAATGTGTTGTTGGATTCTGTTTGCTAGTATTTTGTTGAGGATTTTTGCATCTATATTCATCAGTGATATTGGTCTGTAATTTTCTTTTTTGTGGTATCTTTGTTGGGTTTTGGTATCAGGGTGACGGTGGCCTCATAGAATGAGTTTGGGAGTGTTCCTTCCTGTGAAATTTTTGGAAGAGTTTGAGAAGGATGGGTGCTAGGTCCTCTCTAAATGTTTGATAGAATTCCCCTGTGCAGCCATCTGGTCCTGGACTTTTGTTTGTTGGAAGATTTTTAATCACAGTTTCAATTTCATTACTCTTAATGTCTGTTCATATTTTCTATTTCTTCCTGGTTCAGTCTTGGAAGGTTATACCTTTCTAAGAATTTGTCCATTTCTTCCAGGTTGTCCATTTTATTGGCATAGAGTTGCTTGTAGTCTCTTAGGATACTTTGTATTTCTGCAGTGTCAGTTGTGATTTCTCCTTTTTCATTTCTATTTTTATTGATTTGAGTCCTCTTCCTCTTTTTCTTGATGAGTCTGGCTAATGGTTTATCAATTTTGTTTATCACCTCAAAGAGTCAGCTTTTAGTTTTATTGATCTTTGCTATTGTTTTCTTTATTTCTATTTCATTTATTTCTGCTCTGATCTTTATGATTTCTTTCTTTCTGCTAACTTTGGGGGTTTTTTGTTCTTCTTTCTCTAATTGCTTTAGGTGTAAGATTAGGTTAGGTTTATTTGAGATGTTTCTTGTTTCTTAAGGTAGGATTGTATTGCTATAAACTTCCCTCTTAGTACTGCTTTTGCTGCATCTCATAGGTTTTGGTTTGTCGTGTTTTCATTGTCATTTGTTTCTAGGTATTATTTGATTTCCTCTTTCATTTCTTAAGTGATCTCTTGGTTATTAAGTAGTGTATTGTTTAGCCTACATGTGTTTGTATTTTTTACAGATATTTTCCTGTAATTGAATATCTAGTCTCATAGCGTTGTGGTCGGAAAAGTAACTTGATAAGATTTCAGTTTTCTTAAATTTTCCAAGGCATGATTAGTGAACCAGTGTATGATCTGTTCTGGAGAATGTTCCAAGAGCACTTGAGAAGAATGAGTATCATGTTGTTTTTGGATGGAATGTCCTATATATATCAGTTAAGTCCATTTTGTTTAATGTATCATTTAAAGCTTGTGTTTCCTTATTTATTTTCATTTTCTATGATCTGTCCGTTGGTGAAAGTTGGGTGTTAAAGTCCCCTACTATGATTGTGTTACTGTCAATTTCCCCTTTTATGGCTGTTAGTATTTGCCTTATGTATTGAGGTGCTCCTATGTTGGGTGCATAAACATTTACAATTGTTATACCTTCTTCTTGGGTTGATCCCAAGATCATTGATTGTTATGTAGTGTCCTTCTTTGTCTCTTGTACTGGTCTTTGTTTTAAAGTCTATTTTGTCTGATATGAAAATTGCTACTCCAGCTTTCTTTTGATTTCCATTTGCATGGAATATCTTTTCCCATCCCCTCACTTTCAGTCTGTATGTGTCCCTAGGTCTGAGGTGGGTCTCTTTTAGACAGCATATATATGGGTCTTGTTTTTCTATCCATTCAACCAGCCTATATCTTTTCATTGGAGCATTTAACCATTTACATTTAAGGTAATTATCGATATGTATGTTCCTATTACCATTTTCGTCATTGTTTTGGGTTTGTTATTGTAGGTCTTTTCCTTCTCTTGTGTTTCCTGACTAGAGAAGTTCCTTTAGCATTTTGTTATAAAGCTGTTTTGGTGGTGCTGAATTCTCTTAGCTTTTGCTTGTCTGCAAAGCTTTTAATTTCTCCATCGAATCTGAATGAGATACTTGCTGGGTAGAGTAATCTTGGTTGTAGGATTTTCTCTTTCATCACTTTAAATATGTCATGCCACTCCCTTCTGGCTTGCAGAGTTTCTGCTGAAAGATCAGCTGTTAACCTTATGGGGATTCCCTTATGTGTTACTTGTTGTTTTGCCCTTGCTGCTTTTAATATTTGTTCTTTGTATTTAATTTTTGATAGTGATTAGTATGTGTCTTGGCATGTTTCTCCTTGGATTTATCCTTTATGGGACTCTCTGTGCTTCTTGGACTTGATTAACTATTTCCTTTCCAATATTAGGGACATTTTCAACTATAACCTCTTCTAATATTTTCTCAGTCCCTTTCTTTTTCTCTTCCTCTTCTGGGACCCCTATAATTCGAGTGTCGGTGTGTTTAATGTTGTCTCAGAGGTCTCTGAGGCTGTCCCCAATTCTTTTCATTCTTTTTTCTTTATTCTGCTCTGCAGTAGTTATTTCCCCTATTTTATCTTCCAGGTCACGTATCCGTTCTTTTGCCTCAGTTATTCTGCTACTGATCCTTTCTAGAGAAATTTTAATTTCATTTATTGTGTTGTTCATCTCTGTTTGTTTGCTCTTTAGTTCTTCTAGGTCCCTGTTAAACGTTTCTTGTATTTTCTCCATTCTATTTCCAAGATTTTGGATCATCTTTCCTATCATTTTTCTGAAATCTTTTTCAGGTAGACTGCCTATTTCCTCTTCATTTGTTAGGTCTGGTGGGTTTTTACCTTGCTCCTTCATCTCCTGTGTGTTTCTCTGTCTTCTCATTTTGCTTAATTTACTGTGTTTGGGGTCTCATTTTCGCAGGCTGCAGGTTCTTAGTTTCCATTGTTTTTGTTGTGTGTCCCCAGTGGCTAAGGTTGGTTCAGTGGGTTGTGTAGGCTTCCTGGTGGAGGGCACTTGTGCCTGTGTTCTGATGGATGAGGCTGGATCTTGTCTTTCTGGTGGGCAGGTCTACGTCTGGTGGTGTGTTTTGGGGTGTCTATGGCTTTATTATGATTTTAGGCAGCCTCTGTGCTAATGGATGGGGTTGTCTTCCTGTCTTGCTAGTTGTTTGGCATAGGATGTCCTGCACTGTAGCTTGCTGGTCATTGACCGGAGCTGGGTCTTGGCGTTGAGATGGAGATCTCTGGGAGATTTTTGCTGTTTGATATTACGTGGAGCTGGGAGGTCTCTTGTGGACCAGTGTCCTGAACTTGGCTCTCCCACCTCAGAGTCACAGCCTTGACGCCTGGCTGGAGCACCAAGAGCCTGTCATCCACACGGCTCAGAATAAAAGGGAGAAAAAAAAGAAAGAAAGAAGATAAAATAAAATAAAATAATAAAAATAAAAAATAATTATTAAAAATTATTTTAAGTAATTAAAAAAAAAAAGGAAGAAGAGAGCAACCAAACCAAAGAACAAATCCACCAATGATAACAAGTGCTAGAAACTATACTAAAACAAAACAGAACAAAATGGACAGACAGAATCCTAGGACAAATGGTAAAAGCAAAGCTATACAGACAAAATCACACACAGAAACATACACACTCACAAAAAGTGAAAAAGGGAAAGAAATATATATATCGTTGCTCCCAAAGTCCGCCTCCTCAATTTGGGATAATTCGTTGTCTATTAAGGTATTCCACAGATTCAGGGTACATCAAGTTGATTGTGGAGATTTAATTCGCTGCTCCTGAGGCTGCTGGGAGAGATTTCCCTTTCTCTTCTTTGTTTGCCCAGCTCCCGGGGCTCAGCTTTGGATTTGGCT
This sequence comes from Delphinapterus leucas, assembly GCF_059928025.1. Classification (NCBI taxonomy): domain Eukaryota; kingdom Metazoa; phylum Chordata; class Mammalia; order Artiodactyla; family Monodontidae; genus Delphinapterus; species Delphinapterus leucas. The sequence goes on from NC_143134.1 coordinate 83,636,632, forward strand.
CCGCCTCTGCGTGCAGGTCGCCGGAGGGCATCTGTTCTTTGCTCAGACAGGACGGGGTTAAAGGAGCAGCTGATTCGTGGGCTCTGGCTCACTCAGGCCGGGGGGAGGGAGGGTACGGATGTGGGGCGACCCTGCAGCGGCAGAGGACGGCAGGACGTTGCAGCAGCCTGAGGCGTGCCGTGCGTTCTCTCGGGGAAGTTGTCCCTCGACCACGGGACGCTGGCAGTGGCAGGCTGCACAGGCTCCCCAGAAGGGAGGTGTGGATAGTGACCTGTGCTCGCACACAGGCTTCTTGGTGGCTGAAGCATCAGCCTTAGCCTCTCACGCCCATCTCTGGCGTGCGTGCTGAAACCCGTGGCTTGCGCCCGTCTCTGGAGCTTAAGTGGCGCTCTTAATCCCCTCTCCTCGTGCACCTGGAAACAAAGAGGGAAGAAAAAGTCTCTAGCCTCTTCAGCAGCTCCAGACTTTTCCTGGACTCCCTCCCGGCTAGCTGTGGCGCACTAGCCCCCTTCAGGCTGTGTTCACGCCGCCAACCCCAGCCCTCTCCCTGCGCTCCGACCAAAGCCTGAGCCTCAGCTCGCAGCCCTGCCCGCCTGGTGGGTGAGCAGCCAAGCCTCTGTGGCTGGTAAGTGCTGGTCAGCACTGATCCTCTGTGCGGGAATCTCTCCGCTTTGCCCTCCGCACCCCTGTTGCTGCGCTCTCCTCCGTGGCTCCGAAGCTTCCCCCCATCCGCCACCCACAGTCCCTGCCTGCGAAGGGCCTTCCTAGTGTGTGGAAACTTTTCCTCCTTCACAGCTCTCTCCCACTGGTGCAGGTCCTGTCCCTGTACTTTGTTTTTTCTTTTGCCCTACCCAGGTACGTGGGGAGTTTCTTGCCTTTTGGGAGGTCTGAGGTCTTCTGCCAGCGTTCAGAAGTTGTTCTGTAGGAGTTGTTCCACATGTAGATGTATTTCTAATGTATTTGTGGGGAGGAAGGTGATCTCCACGTCTTACTCTTCCGCCATCTTGAAGCTCCCTCACTATCTCGGAAGCAACTTAAATGTCCATCACACACGCAGACACCCGCACTCACACACAGTGGAAAATTACTCGGCCATAAAAAGGATCAAATAATGCCATTTACAGCAACATAGATGGACCTACAGATTATACTAAGTGAAGTAAGTCAGAAAGAGAAAGACAAATACCGTATGATGTCACTTATATGTGGCGTCTAAAATATGATACAAATGAACATATTTACAAAACAGAAACAGACTCACAGACATAGAAAACAAACTTATGTTTGCCTAAGGGGAAAGGGGGTTGGGGGGATAAATTAGGAGTTTGGGATTAGCAGATACACACTAATATATAGAAAATAGATAAACAACAAAGTCCTACTGTATAGCACAGAGAACTGCATTCAATTACCTGTAATACACCATAATGGAAAAGAGTATGGGAAAAAAAAGATTCTGGTGTTCAAGAACACTCCTGTCTGTACCGCACGTTTCACTTTGTTACTCAGTTTTGTTTAGAAGAAATGTGCATGGGGAATGGGGTTTCAGATATTCCAATAAGCTCAGTAAAACGAGAGTTTTAGTAGGAGGCTGAAATGGAAAACAGTTAAAAATAAGCGAAAAATAAGATTACAGTTGGAGAAAAGTGCCATATATGATCAGTTGCCAGTGAGATTAGAACTGTGAAGAGGTGCAACGTAATTTGAAATTAGGTGCAAAGAGGATGAATATATTTTATGAGGCACAGGTGCAAAATGAGAGTTTGTAATAGGTCTAGTGAGGATATTTGTAGAGCTGGTTCTAAGTCTTGAATTTACATTATGGTGAATCTAACCCAAATGCTGATCTTCAGAAAGAGTGACATCATTGTTGAACAAATGTTTGCTAGTCCTGAGCAATGAAATATATTTTTAAATGTCTACTTTCTTTTTCCTTTTATTTGAATAGTAGAAAAATTGAAATTGTTACAGTGCACTTCCATTTTTGGAGAAATGTACAAGATTTTACCTTAACTTACTTAACCTAAGAATCAATCCAAACTCTGTCTCCATGAAAAACTCGCTATCGCCTTTTGACCTGGAGCAAAACAGTCGTTAACACAAGATTTTTTTTGCGAATCCAGACGATGTAATTTCTAGAAACCACCAGTAGGTGTCTCTTATCAGTAGTTTTGTCTATGGAAGGGGCTCCAGTCATTTCTATTACATTTCAGTTTAGTAATGGTCATCATGAGAAATTTGCCCACTGTGTAGTGCAGACAGTCAAAGCCCATTTAATGTATTTCTAAAATAGATCAGTTGATCTTAATTTAAACCCCAACTTTTCAGGTAATGAGTTTCTAATGGTGATTGCTGTGCACATGGGTGTGTAGCAAATAGAATATTAAGTTCAACAATTGAGCTCATTTCTCTTGAAGTCTACCAAAATTACAATGAAAAACAAAAAATTCTTAAAGTAGAAGTTGACAATCCAGCCATGGAAATGAACATTTCCTTCATTAGACTGGCAAATGTGAGACATTTCCTAGAGAGCCCGTCTAGGGGTTTTCATTACATATGAGGTTAATGTTTAATATCTGGAGTCTGCAGGGCCTTTCTAACAGGAAAAAATACAAAAGTTACTTCTGTGTGGAAAAGTTTTATAAAGAGATTTCTTTTGAGAAGATAAAATGAAGCAGCTTACTGAAAAGTTAATCCTGAAATGTTCAGTTTGTGCCCCTCTGCTTCTTAGAGGTGACAATTTACCACTGCAGACTTTCCAGGACTATTGTCTTGTTATCCTGCCCACCCTTTTTTTTTTTTTTTTTTTTTTTTTGTGGTACGCAGGCCTCTCACTGCTGTGGCCTCTCCTGTTGCGGAGCACAGGCTCCGGACGCACAGGCTCAGCGGCCATGGCGCACGGGCCCAGCCGCTTCACGGCATGTGGGATCTTCCTGGACCGGGGCACGAACCCGTGTCCCCTGCATCGGCAGGCGGACCCTCAACCACTGCACCACCAGGGAAGCCCCTGCCTACCCTTTTGATATTGTTTCATTTATTGTCTAAATGTTCATCTGGTGCTGGGCATACATTGCCTTGTGAATACCTCCTCTCCCCAACCAGCTGGTGCTCTGAGGGCATATTACATCTTACACTCTCTGATCTCTCACATACTATCTAACCTGGAGTCAGCCTCATCCTAAATCAACACAGAAGGTTCCCAGTTGTCTCAGTATGGCAGTGAATCTTCTGGAGAAATGTGCTGTAGCTCGTGACAGCTTTTGTACTTGTACTTCCACAGTCCTTGACAAGCACAGTGCACATAGTAGGTGTCATATTATTGTTGAATGAATAAATGAAGCACAAGGATGATAGAATAAGAAACACATATCCTAAGTTGTGTGTGTGTGTGTGGTGTATTTAAAAAGGAGTATTTATTGAGTGCTTCATGCAAACCAGGCAGTGCATTGCACAACAGACTTAAGGTTCACCCTAGTCCAGCTGAACTCAAACCATCATGGAAGAATTGGAGTTTGAGCTGTGCAGATTTCATGGGATTGATATAAACAGGGTCATGGAATGGGGTTCTTCGTCAATGGGCTTTTGAGCTGAGCAAAGGAGGAAAGAATTTTGAAAGCTCTGTTTTGGAATATGCTAAGTGAAAAATTACACCACCAGAAATGCATTAATTATTTGATCATTCTGTCTTAGGTTGGGTTCCATAGAAAACAGACTCTAAGATATTTGTTTGCAGAAGCTTATTGGGGACACCTTCAGGATCAGCACTTGTGAGTGAAAGAAATTGGATTGGGCACAGGGGGAAGTTAAACTGAGAGGCAGACTCAACAAAGACTTCAGCCAAACCCACAAGGAGCTCTGGAGCCAGAGTGGCTCTTCAGATTTACATCCCCTTGAGTTAAGGGGACTGGCCTTGGTATCCCCACGTCCATCTGTGATTGAATATAGGCTATCCGAGGGAGGGGAGTGACCTTGAATGTGGTGGCTTTCTTCAGTTAAGGACAGTTCTCAGAAGGTGACCCAGCTGGGAGCCATCAGGGGCCAAGAGCTCTGGGAACAGGGAAGGGGTAAACTGGGTGTGTGTCAGAGTATCCACTAAATGTCCCTTCCTTTGTTTTCTCCCACCAAAGAAAATAAAATCCTCAGCTCATCCATGGAGAAGTGAAATAAGGTTTGATAATCAGATTAGCTATTATGTCAAGGCTTTTAGGGGACTGTTTTCTGACCTTGAATGTTTTGACTGCAAACCATGCTTGAGCCCCAGTGCTCCAGGGTAGAGGAGGGAAAAAATTCAAGGAAGTAGGTTTTGATAGTTCAGGTTTAGAACAGCTGACAAAATTGTAGGGTTAGTCTTTAGGGTCGAGAGGCCAGCAGTCCAAGTTGCAGAGTCTAAGAGGGACCAGACTTGATTTGGAGCCCAGACGGTTGTAGAGGTGATGGGGATGGGAATGGTGTAAATGGATGATTTGGAGGAGAGGTCATGTCTGCATATGTTTCAAATAGTGACAGTACAACAAGAAAAGCATAAGGAAATCTATGGTTTTAGTGTATTCAGCAAGTTTACAGTAACCAGACAGTTGGGGGCACAGGACACAATGGTCAGGCTTTGAGGCAACCTACTAACAGGCAGCCAGATGGGGTCCATTCAAGAGTCTTAAGGAAGATGTCATAGTCTGTTCAGGCTGCCATAACAAAATACCATGGGCTGGGTGGATAAAGAACAGAAATTAATTTTCTTGCAGTTCTGAAGGCTGGAATGTCCAATATCAGTGTTTTGCTGATTCATTTCATGGTAAGAGCTCTCCTTCTGGCTTGCAGATGACTTCCTTCTTGCTGTGTCCTCACCTGATGTAGAGAGAGAGTAAGTGATCTGATGTCTCTTCTGATAAGGACACTAATCCTATCAGATTAGGGCCCCACTCATATGACCTCATTTAACTTCAGTGACTTCCTTAGAGGCTGCATCTCCAAATACAGTCATGCTGGGGGGGCGGGGTTAGGGCTGCAATACATGAATTTTGGGGAAGTAAGCGTTTAATCCAAAACAGAACTAACATTCCTGTGGAGATATGACATCAGACACCATAGGAGAAACAGTTGTTCCTACTGAACAACTGGACAGACATTGGGAATAGGTTGAAGCTCTGTGGTCACCCAGGAGTGCCAGGATACCCCAGCCCCCGTGCAAAGAGGGCATTAACTGCTTAAATCAGCAAGGCTAATTCCAGACCCTAATAGCCATACACCTCAAATCTCTGTAGGGGTTGGCTCAGAAGAGTGGATGAGGCTGAGGTTTTGAAGGAATAAACCTCATAGATAACACTGAATGAATAACCGCTCCAGTTTGGGCTTGGTTCACAACAAAAGGCTTAGCTTCAGAAATAGTACTGTTCTTGGAAACTAATTTCCTATAATGATTTGGGTTTTCTATCAGTTACTATTTCCTTTGGAGAGTGAAGCCTGCTGTTTTGTGAGAGTAATACCTTCACAAAATTTCAGTGCTTTTTTGGAGCAAGGTTATAGCTAAACATTTACTTCCAACAGAGTTGTATAGGTCAGTGCTGTTGTTTTTTTTTTTTTTTTTGCTATTGTTTTCTTAATGACATTATTTTCTCCTTATGACAAAAGTAGAATATATGTTTATTGTAGAAAATTATCTGTAATCTCACCATCCAGAGATGTTAACATTTTTCTTGGTCTCTTTCATTTTGTGTGTGTGTGTGTGTGTGTGTGTGTGTGTTTTGAAGAACAAGATGGGATCATGCTATATGTACAAAATGAATATCCTAAGTATTTTTCTATTTTAAAAATATACTACTGTAGCACTATGTTAAAAGGCTGCACAGTATTGTTTTAAACAGATTTACTGTAATTTACTTAATCAATTCCTTATTTTTTTTTGACATTTTTTTCCAATTTACATTGTTATGAAAAGTGCTTTGCTGAACGTTCTTGGAGTATATCTTTGCACGCATTCTTGGTTATTTCTTTATGATAAACTCATACAAGTAAAAGTGTTAGGTCAAGTGGCATGAAGAAATGTTTGTTCATTATTTTCAAACATCCGTGCCCAAAGATTCTAGCAGTTTGTACTTCCAATTACAATATCATTGTCTTGAGCATAATATATATTTTTAAACAATCAACAGAATTTATTGTTGAAGAAAATATTCCGACTATCAAGACAATATAAATATGTATTCAAAACATTTGAGTTGTTTTAGTTTATGTTTAGTTTACATTATGAGTAGTAAAGGAAATAATTTCCACAAATCTATAACTACTGTATAAAGACATTGAGAACATGTTTTCATATTAATATTTTTTCTAATGTTTTGGTTTTTTCATTCAAATTTATTAAAACATCTTTCATATAAAGATATCAATTTTGTAATATTAGAAAATTTTCCTTTGTGTCATGGGTTTAGAAATTCACACATGACTAAAAACACAGCCACTTGTTGAGCATAATATTTTTAATACCAGTATGACAGATGAAAAATAGCATACCATTGTTTAATAGTCATTTCTCTGATTATTAATGAGGTTTAACATTTTTAAATAAATTTATTTCCTTGTTCATTTGTTACGGTGGGTTATTGCTAATTTCTTATTGATTTGTAAAAGCCCCATATATATTTCAATTCTTTTGTCACCTCTGCTGTAAATATTGCTATTAGTTCTTTGTCTTCAGTCTTGTTCATAATTTAGTTGGTTTTGTTTTATATCTAGAGATTTTTAATTGTTGTGCACAGAAGTCACATTTATATATATATATATATATGCGCCATTGGTGCTTTGCTTAGGAAGCCTTCTTTCGGTTCATATTTCTGACATGAGTTTCAAAACAGAAGCACATTATCATTTATCGTTTGTATTTCTATGGTCATCTCAATAGTAATTTGTGAGAGGGTAAGAAAGTGTCTCAGTAAAGATGTTCAGGTGGCCATCTTGAAACAGAGGTGAGTTCAGAGTTCCAGTAGAGCACTTTAAATGTTTGGATCTTTCTCTTTTAGATCAGAAGAGTTAATTAAATTTAATTAGACATGATAGGAAAAGGAGTTTAGGTTACCTTCACACTGCCTGGGATTGTCCTCTACTCACGTCAATGTTTGTTGGCCTTTGGTGCAGACCAGGAGCTGATGAGAGGGCCTAAGTGGGAGGCAGATGGGAGCCAGACAGATACGTAGGTACACTGGCCCAGGAGCCAGCACAGCGAAGCAACGATAGCTCTAAATAACTGTCACTTTGCCGCTCGTATTCATTCTTCAAGGTCCAGAGTAAGATTTATATTCCAACTTTTCCATCCCAGGCTGATTGCCTGATTCTCCAAATAGCTGAGGATATTAGTATATTCATTACTCTCTATCCGGTTTAGTTCTTTTCATATAGTCTCTAATATACAGTTTTGTACTCTCTAGTTTTTATACTGCCTAATGTAAAGCTTAAAATATGAATTTAGCTTTCTTTAGAAGACTTTAAGATTCCTGATATAATTTAATCATAACCCAGGCCATATCAGTCTATAGAAATACTTACTAATTTGTTGGTTGAGCACAGAGATTCACACAAGATGAAATAAAACACATAGTGACTACTAACATGTACCTAATGAAGTATAGTTGGATTTCAAGGGATTGTTTGGTTTAAAAATACACATTAAATCTTTCAATCGTTTATCTCTTTTACAAAAGGTATGTATTTAGCAGTACATATTAAGGTATATTCTTTTCCCCATAATACTTAAAGTCAGTAAGATCTTGGGCTCAAGTCAAAGAAACTCGGTTTGAATCCTGACCCTGCCATTTACCAGCTGTGTGAGCATGGGCTTCAGTTTCTGCATCTGGAAAATGGGGGTAATATATTACCTTCCTCAGGAAGTTGAATTAAGGCTTGATCCAGTTCAATCTGAATTTCCCTGAAGTGTATCACAAGGAGGTGATGTAATTCTTTAGACAGAACTGCAAGATTTAAATTCCCTCCAACTCAAGTCATAGTTGTTAGGGTAGTAGGAAACCAAAACCCAAATCATAACCCAGCAACTAGAAACTCCCCCAGTTCAGTCTTTACTAGAGCTGTTTTGTTTTAAGAATTATTTCACAGTTGAGTTGTTGGTTTTTACTCCAACTCAATTTGTACACATTATTAAAAATGGAATGAGTGAGCCTGTGGCACATCTGGAAAGAGAAAATAGGCCAAATTCCAATTCGTTATGCCTAACCTCCCCATGAAGTTTTCCGGTGGGTGCAGCAATGTTGTTTTTGACTATTAACGTTGAGCCATATGTGCCATGCTCATGGGTGGCTGTTAAGCAGCTGTCATTTCCAGTCCCCAGGGTGGGCAGAGACACAGTTATTATATGTATTTGGGGCAAAATTCCCCTCTTCCTGGCCCCATGGCAGGTTTTGACTCCAATATTCCATTCTCCTGATGTGTGGGTAATCTCTCATTGACATCTGGAAGCCTTGTGCCAGGGAAGCAGAATATTAGCGATGAAATTCTCCACATGGATCTGAAAGAAGGCTTTTCGCCTGCAGTTTGGGAAGTTTTTGTGAAGCTCTTTGGGATCCTTCTGGATAAAGAGCCTTCCATAAACCTTACTTATTATGATGATGACTGCTGGCAGAATTGAAGTTACACATGGGCGTCGGGAGGACAATCTATTCTCTTTGTGCACACGTAAACCTCTGTTTATCTATACAAATATCTTTGCAAAGAGCAAAGCTGAAATGTCTTCTCTCCAGCTGGGGTGCAGTTCTGTTGTTGCCGCACAGTAAATTGGGTCACCGTCCAGCTTTGCATCCGGCACCTGCTCCGCCACATAATGGGGAAACGAGTGCTTCTATAGTGATGATGGCAGTGTGCGGCTAACCTGGGCCAGGGATCGCCATGGACAGCTAATAAGGAGTCCAGGAGAGCCCATCATTCAGATTTTGCTGCCTTGTTGTTCTTGGCTGGGAGGAAAGACCTTACCAAAAGGAAAATTGTTCTTTTAACTCCTACGTTTGAACTCTTCCTGTGCTTTCTGAGGAGAGTGATTTGAAAAGGTTAGATTTTGCTAGCGTGTGCCAATTTGGAGAAGGAAATGTCTCTAATGCACAGGAATACTGGGAACTGTAGATTTTTCTGGAGACTAAGTGGGGTGGTCTGAGACTAATTAAAAAGGATTTGGTGGTTGAATAAACAGAGTTGGGGTAATGGAGTGAGCAATAGATACAGAGTCAGAGCTCAGATCTTAAATCCACCATCCACTTGCTGTGGAGCTTTGCCTCAGTTTCGTCATCTGTGCGAGAGAGGGTTAGTGCAGGTGACATGAGCAGAGTGCCTGGCATATAGTGGGTAGTCATTACACACTCATTGACTCCAAAAAGTAACTGTGTGAGGAAGGGCTTGCGTCTGTCAGGCAAGGTGAAGTTTCTCTTGGTAACGTGCAAGTCCCAAATCTCAGTGGCTTAAAGAGCAAAGTTTTATATCTGTCATATTTCATGTCCACTGAGGTCAGCTGTCCTGCTGACATGGTCATAGTCTACATGATCTTCAGTGCAGAGTCTAGGTCCACTCATGACAATGGAAATGAAAGCTCTGGAAGGATTTGTGGCTGCAGTTAAATGATCTGGCCTGGAAAAGATGCATGTCTTTTCTGCTTAGAAGTCACTGGCCAAAACTAGTCACATGGATCCTTCCGATCACTAATGATCCAGTGGGTAAATCCTAATTTTTCTCCAAACAAGGGAACCGAGAATATTTCTCAAGTAGCACTAATGACTTCTGCAGTGTCTCCCCAGGAGGCTCTGACAGCATATATCTATTCTACATATCAAAGTGCTGCTGTATGTTTTCTTGCCTCTTCATTGTAATATATAATCATTTTCTCTCTTTCGTTGAATTTTTAATATCACTGACTTGTTTTCTCTTTATTTTATTTTCTTCCAAATGGAACACAAGAAGAAAACTTTATATTTTCTTAGGATGGACCAAAAAGGCTTTATTTGACTTTACTGTGGACAGTGATAGGAAGGCAATGCTGCCTAGTTTCACCTTTCTTTCTGATCTTGGGAAGTTGTGGAGGAGGACAGAGTATGAGAAGTTGAGAGGGAGGGTGTGAGCAACCATTTGAGAATTTCATGGAGGGACATTTATGTTATCTGGCAAGGTAAAATCCAGTTGGGGGTAATTATTCTGCAATAATTGTAGAACTTAAGCTGCTTATAAAGCTATGCTAAGAGAGGGAAAAGCTGGCTTTAAAATATATATGGTCTGCTTGAGAAAAACCAGAGAGATTTATGAATTTCTGTATTGATATTTTTTCCCTTTTGGGAATCTTTATTTCTCTTGGCTACTGAATGTATGCTAATGTATCTGTGTTCCTTTAACAATTTGAAGAAGGGACTGAAGGAGTCTGAGGATGTATTGGTATAGCAGATACTGTTAATTGTCTCCCAATATCCATTTTCCCTTCTAACTTTTCATAAGAGAATTTTCACCACCCTATCCTGGCAGAGCTAGAGACTAAAGCCTCCTCTAGCCTGATGGATGCAGTGTCTCCCCCACAAAGTTATTTTTTGGATATAATTAACATTTAATAACTACCAATTATTCCAAGTGTATCTTGCAACCATGTGTGATGGCCACGTATTAAGGTTCAGCTGATGGGATATGGGCAGAAGCAATGGGCTCAACTTCTAGGTCATATTGTTAGTAAGGAAGTTGTTTAACTTCTACTTCCTTTTCTATCTTGCTGGTTTGGAAAAGACTTGCTGGAGTCATCACTTTGAACCCAAGGATAGAAGCCACATATTGAGGATGACTCTCAGTACTTTGGACTGACCGCCAACCTCTAAACTATGATATGAGAAAGAAGTCTTCTATGTTGATTAAGCCATTGTATTTTGGGCTGTGCTCTTTATTATAGGAGTTTAGCTTCCACCATACCTAACAAATTTCCCCTTTCCCAGCTCAGTTTTATTTTCAGCATCATATTTAGATTGATTTAATCTCTTCTTTACCATTTCATCTTCTCTTATATTGGAAGGCATGGGGGGTGATTGGTCCTTTGCTGATTGTGAAATTTAGGATGATACTTAACTTACACTTTGTGTGTGTGTGTGTCTGAATTTTTATCTTCCCAAATTAATCAGGCAACTGTGAACACAGGGTTTTTGAGTTCCAGGTTGTACCTAGGACTTGTTCTTCCAAACCAGTATTCTAGCTTGTATCATCAGCTCTATTTTATCCATCCAGGCAAGTTATTTTACCTAGCACAAAACCAAACCCTGTGTGATCAACATTCAGAAATGCAGTAAAAAGACTCCCAGGGCTTAATGGCCTTGTGTGTTATGAGAAAAATTCTGGAGTCATATTTAGGTATGAAAATAAGCCCAATCGGCCTTTGCACAGCCCTATTTTCTTCATTTGGTTCCACTTCATAGTTGAATAAAAGCCTGGAGTGAAGGTCTGTGATTTTAGAAAATGTGACTCTGGCACATTCTCAAGGCAGATGGACTTCTTCTAAGGAGCTGATGCCCTGTGGGGTGGGTAGGTTTGCATAGTAAAGAGATAAATCAACTGTAGCTAGGACAAGGTGGAGAGACAGCAGGGATTCTTTGGGGGAGGCTGGGGTTTTTGCCTTTCCACTTGGAAATGTGATGGTTTATTTAGTGTCTTGAAATGGAATAAAAATTAGTGGGCTGTTTCTCTACATTCCCTTGCCAAACTCGCTTCCTAATGGGTAAAACAGACATAATCCATACCTCACTCCCCCTACCCTCCCCACCACACACAGCATTCGTTTGTTTTCTTGATATAATGATGGAAAATTCAGCCAGCCACCTTGCTCTTTCCATGGAAGGTCAGGCTGGGCTCTTGTTGACAGCTGTTTAGAGGAAACCAACTGAATCATAGAACTGAATGCATTCTTTGTTTTGGCATCTTGGAGACCAAAAGCATATTATTGTTAGCATGTTTTGCTCAGCATTTAAGCAGGCTTCGAGCAGAATTAGTGATAGTAATAAGTGGTCTGTCTAAATAATATAGTGAAAATCAGAATGCTGGGTTTTTAATTGTTTTTTGATAAAAAAGAAGGCTGTTTAGAGGATAAAAATATTAAAATGCTTTCCTGTAGAATTTTGTCTCACTCTTTTCTATCTTTGTATTCTTATACCCAAGCAAGTTACTGTACGTTACATCTCAAAATAAAATACCATTATTATAGCATGTATTTATAAAAGGGGTCCACTCTGCAGACTAAAATTCCTGTCAAAAAATTCTCATCCAAGATATTGTTTTATTAAATGACTGAAATACAGTTTTAGAGCTGGGGCTAGAAGTCAGTGATTCTAAGAATACACATTTTAATTGATTTATTCTATGATCATTAATCGTATTCATAAAATACTACATTTTCATCTTTTGCTCTGTTACTATTAGAAAGTCACAACTCCTATTTGTTCAGATTTTGTAGTCACTTAAATAAATTACAGTGCAAATAAACTTTAGTCATGACATGCTATCTTCATGACAAATTTGCTTGAATTTTGTTCGCCTGTGTAAAAATCTGTTTCCAATGCTGAAATAATGATGGAAGTAACTCATTGGAATTACTAGGATTGTGTAAAGGAAGAATGTGTTCACTCCAGCAGCTCTGGGCAACTCAAAATCTTCACACATCATCTTAACTTACAGAATTGGAAAAATAGAGTAATGGGCTGGGGAACTCCACAGGAATGAGTTGTATTGAAACAATGAATGTAAATAATAAGTCTTGTCAGATTAATGTAACGTCTTGCTATGATCTAACAGAAAACCTTGTGACTTAAAAAGAATAAAGGGCAGTGAGGTTGGTATAATTGAATCTAACTTCAACTCGTATAATTCGATCATGAAAAATTCTTGGCTAGCTTCTACATCTAATGGTGATGGAGAGTTTCTTGAAACATCAAACTTTAATTTTGTCTGTACTTCACCAGACCTTCAGGATTAGGAGTATTATACTCAGATGCCTGTTGGGTTCAGTTAGATAAGTGGATAGCTGAACCAGACGTGTAAGGCTCTAGGAAATGGCAGTGACAGTGGAGAATTCATGTCCAGTTGATGATTGCCATGTGCAGATCTGGGTTGGGTGAAGAGATTGTCTAGTTTTCAAGAGAAATTGGAAATCTGGGTTTTATGTAAAATCTGATTTTTAAATGTTGGTGAGAGGTTTTAAATACTGTGGGCTAGCTAGCTAGCTGTCTAAACTTATTTTAAGTTTAAGGGACCACAAATTTGAAATTTCTGAACTGGATAGTTATAGTGAAAACTAATCATACTGATTTTTTTTTTTTTTAAATGTCTTTCATTGGAGTGGAAATATCTTCATGATTGTCTCAGTGCAGACCTAGTTTGGGGATATATACATGAGATAGTGTCTTAGAATCAGTGAATTTGATCCATTTATTTGTAATTCTCATATTTGGGAATAGGGTGCTGAATAAGCTCCTTGATAACCTTGACTTAGGTAGGTGTAGTAAGCAACTCGGACTTTGCCATAATAACTGTGAAAATTTAGCTGAAAGGAGCAAGTTAAAGTTCCAGTGGTGAAGAACTGCTCACCTAGAAATAAAAAAAGGAACACACACCTATAACATAAACATAAAATAACTGATGGATATAAAGACAATGGCCAGAAATATCCTTGAGGTCATAATGACTTGGAAGTTAAATGTCATCTTTTATAAGTTGTATGACCCAGGGAAGGTTAAGGTATAGGAAGAGGTCAGAAAATGTCTTCATCTTCACCATATATGCTGTTAATACTTGAAAGTTTATGAAGCACTTGTGCCATATAACTAATCCATTTGATGTAGCCAGCATGTTTTTCTAATAGGCTCATCTAAGGTTCAATACCACTTCAAGGAGGTAAATATAAAAAATAAAAAGAGGGTCTTATCCAAGTAAGAGAGGGATAAAAGACACAAGGAAGGACTTACCGAAGAACAAGGACTCTAGGGCCAGAATGCCGAGGCTTGGATTCTGGCTCCACCATTTAACCAGCTCTGTATACTTGGGGCAAGTTGCCCTCTCTGTGCCTAAATTTCCTAATCCGTTAAAATGGGATAATGAGAGGATCCTCAGAAGCACAAACTGATTGGTATATAATTATTTGGTATTACTATTAATGTTATAACTAGAAAAATTTAGCGGAAAGACAAAAAGGAATAAAAAAGTAGTTGTTACTATGTATTATGTTTATGGCCCTCATTTTAAGTACTCTATAGGCTTATCTGCTTATTCTTCACAGTAAGCTTATGTGTTAGATGTGATTATCTTCATTTCACGGATCCAAGACTGAGGCTTAATGAAGTTAAGTATAGTAGAAACTCTTTTAAACAACTTCCATGTAACTACCTTTCTAGATTAATCTGAACTCTAAATTCCATCTGTAGAGCTCACGTGGGTGCCCATGACTTCTGAATGTCTATGACTACAAGGATGCTCTGGTCACCACTGCTCCCACCAACAGGGTTGTGGACCTCCCAAGAGTCATCTGTGTGTGTTTCCCACACTATTTATATGTCTTCTTGTAATCAGGCCTGACCCTAACATTGATAGGATCATGCACAAGAATACAAAGGGAGGTCCATATCCCTTGGATCTAAATATTTAAAGGTATAACTTAAACTAATAAACTCTTAAAGTATGTTCTGTTCCCCTTACTTGGTAAAATAAATCTTCATAATGATCTGGAAATCTCAATTCCAATTTCCAGTTCTCGAAATCTTTGATATTCCAAAACATAGTGATGCAAAGAGGTCCCACTCTTGCCACCTTGCCCTAAAGCCTTCTTGCCCTGAAGCCTTCTGAAGCCCTGAAGGCTTCAACCTCAAATGTGTCCCACATTGTAAGGGGTCTTAGGTAGTATATGAACAACTTAAACCATGCTTCCAAACTTTGTTCACACCTAAATTTTTTTCATGATATTTGGCCAGGGAATTTCCAGGCTTTGTACCTGGAACATGGTTTGGGAAGCGGGATGTGTTCACTGGGCGGGCATGGCACCTTGGCTCCATTGAGAGGAGCATGGCGAGAATAGGATCAAAATGTGAACTTCTAAAGCCTGGGCCCAAAACGGGGGTCCCTGTTCCTGTGTCTGGAGGAGGTATTGATTGTGACTGTCAGTCAATTAAAGGTTATGCAAAATAATGAATTGTTAGCATGCAAATAACATGATTATTATTTCTATGAAAATTATGTTGGAAACTTCAGTTTCCATTTGAGTAGCTAAAACATCATTATTATATCAGATGTAGGCAAAATTTATGGAAATTTTGGAAGAGAAATAAAAATGTAGAAATTTCCTGCATTCAGCTTGATTACCAGATGTTAAGTTCTTTATCAAATTTAGGAATTGAGAATTGTACGTGATGCATTAGGGATATGAGTTATGCAAGAAAATCAATGAGGAGCTCCAATCTGTGGACTCTTATTCCAAGAAACAGCCATGTTCTATGATAAAGAATGAAAATGGAATTTACATTTATTTATTTAAAATAAGATGGAAGAAAACATTTAAAATATAATTTCAAAATATATTTCCTGGGCTTCCCTGGTGGCGCAGTGGTTGAGAGTCCGCCTGCCGACGCAGGGGACACGGGTTCGTGCCCCAGTCCAGGAAGATCCCACGTGCCGTGGAGCGGCTGGGCCCGTGAGCCATGGCCGCTGAGCCTGTGCATCCGGAGCCTGTGCAACGGGAGAGGCCACAACAGTGAGAGGCCCGCGTACCGCAAAACAAACAAACATACAAACCTCAAGAGCAGTTGGTTGTGTGGTTGGAGTGCAAGGTTCTTCTCACTAGAGTGGAGGGAGCTTTTAGGAATGCTTGAGTGTGACATACTTGCAGTGATGCAAGGGAGAAAATCAAGGGGTTATCTTGCTCCTTTAAGTTATTATCACCACTGATCTTTTAAAAAATAACTTGTGAAGTATGAGGTAGTATCTTTAGAATAGATTATAAAGAATGGAATACTTCCTTTCTTTCCTTTTACTTCTTCTGTGGCAGACCTCCTAAAATGTCAGTGATAACAATTCTGAAAGAGGCAGCTCTTTCTGTGCTGCCTGTAACATTTGGAAATCTGAATATTTCCAAGTCAACAGGCAGCTTTACGACAGGACCAGTGCTGTTGCTTGTCTAAAGCACTAGCTTGCTCAGTCTCTTACTAGGGACTTAAAACTTCCTATCAGGGCTTCCCTGGTGGCGCTGTGGTTGAGAGTCCGCCTGCCGATGCAGGGGACACGGGTTCGAGCCCCAATCTGGGAGGATCCCACATGCCGCGGAGTGGCTGGGCCCGTGAGCCATGGCTGCTGAGCCTGCGCGTCCGGAGCCTGTGCTCCGCAACGGGAGGGGCCACAACAGTGAGAGGCCTGTGTACCGCAAAAACAAACATACCAACAAAAAACTTCCTGTAACCTCCACATGTGCTTCTCAAACTCTGTGTGCATGTGAATCACTGGGAGATCTTGTTAAATGAACTTTCTGACTTAATAGGTATAAGATGGGGCCTTAGGTTGTATATTTCTAACAAATTCCCAGTTGATGCCAATGCTACTGTTCTGAGGGCATTTGGAGTAGCAAGGACGTAGGCAATAGCTCTTATCTAAGAATGCAATGTTCACTTTGTGATTCTCAAATTAAGGTGAAGTGGTAGGAAAACTAGGTCTTAGAAATACAGCCTTTTTTATGGATAAGACAGAATCGATGAGAAAAAGGAAAACAACAATAGACACAAAACTACTAGCTTAGTCTCAGCAGCCAAAGCCAAGAGACAAATTCCGCTGCGGGTGAGAAGTGTTGTCTGCAGAAGTCTGGACTGGTGTTAGAGGGAGGCTGTCACAGAGCACAGCAAACACTTTGCACCTGTGATAGTTACAAGTAAATCCCAGGCCAGACTTCTTAGCAGCTGCTAAGTGGATTCCACTTGCTCCCCTGATCCCATCCTTCCAAAGCTGATAATGAAATCATAGCGTTAAACACAAACCAGAGTGAACCACCATAAAATTAATAGATGATCTCACCCGTGAAGGGTAAACATAAATGTATTCTGTGCCTTGGAGAAAAGCCCATTGAGGCCTATGTCCCTTCTAGTCTAGCTACAAAGGGAAAACTCTGTAGTCAGAGCATAGTGGTTGATCTGTCTTTCCTGGAACGTGATGACTTGGGTCAAGATGTAATACATAAGGGCATGTAGCCACAAACCAGGATTGGGATGTGGGATTTTTCCAACCTCTTCTTTTTCCTCAGCCAAATCATTCAGTGTGTGACTGGGCCAGTGCCTCTTTAGTAATACAAAAATCTTACACACTACCATGTCCTGGATCATGGTGCCAAGCGAGCAATTTGGGGAAGAAGAAGGTCAGTTATAGGAAAGATGGCAGGGAAACCAGGACAGGCAAAATTCCTGTTTCTCATTAAAGAGTACTTGAGAGAAAGTATAGAGAGAAAGTCAGATGACAATTTTGCCACAAGAGAAAGTGAAATTAGGAGAATCAAAATTAGGTACAATGGTACTTGCTTTGGCAGAGTGAGTGTTAAAATAAACTCTCTATTCCAGTGATATTTAATAAAGTTGACCAAATTTCCTGGCTCCTGCTAGGATAAATAAGTCCTCAGAAATCCTGCGAGCTACACATACTTACGTTTTCCACACTTTTTAAAAAAAATGTAGCCTAGAGGTTAGGAGCACAGAGCCAGACCCTCTAGGTTCAAATCCTATTTCTCCCACTTACAAACTGGGAAACCTTGGACACATTTCCTAATTTTTTGTACGCCAGTCTCCTCATTTGTAAGACAGGAATAACAGTGGCCTTCTCCCAATAAGATTGTTATGAAGGGCCAGTGGGAGAGGATTACAAAAGTGCTTAAAGCAATGCCAGGCACTGGGTAAGTACAATTCGGGTTAGCTATTATTACTGTTGTTGTTTTTGTTATTATTTTCATCATCTTGATGGTAAAGCATGCAGATCATCATTCTTCCAGAAACAATCTGACAAGCAAGGTCAGGTAAAATGAAAAGCAACTTGAAAATGATTTCCGATAGTTCCGTTAATTGTAACATGGAGGAGACAGTTCTTCAGGGGAGCTGTTGCTTATTTTGATTGGCTCTTAATATACTGTTTATTTTTTCAGTTCAACAATTGAATAACGATGGTGAGCCAGAATTAATTAGACGACGATGTCTAAAGTATGATTTTTGTTTCTGAAAAGCTGTTATTCTAGAGGGAATAGAGAGCAGTTACTACTCTTTCCAAAGTTCTCTGTAGCATTCATTGTGTTATGGCTTCAGCAACTGCACCTCTTTTTGCTGATTTCTGTCAGTTGGAATTTTCCATTGGTTTGTTTTAACATTTCATTTAAAAGAGATGTCTAGACCAAGGCCCTGCATAGGATGACTACCAGTAAATTATCGGGGGGATAGTTTGGGAACACAGAAGGTCCAAACATGTACTGTTCTTTTTGTCCTGGGACTGCCACATTCTGATTGCCACTGTGTGTGTGCCCAGAGCCTGAGAAATGCTGTCCTTGGACACTGGGCCAGAAAGAAAAATCTGAGGTGAGAGACATGGCTGCTCTGGTGTTTATTTACTGGGGGCTATATGCTTTTAATTCCGGCTTTAAATTCCATAGCTAGAAATGCAGTCTGTGGGCCAGGGACAGGTGAGTTTCCAAAAGTGATCTCAGAAGGTTGACTTTAGAAGCCCTGAAGATGGGGATTAAAGGGGGACCTTTTAAATAAACCCAGTGCCCACAATGACTTTATTACCACACTGCTTCTTCACACTGTAGATTACACGAAGGCCTGGAGACTCACTTCAGCAATAGCCACAATTTACTAGCTGTACTGGGCCTCAGATGAATAGTTTCTTGTAAAAGCAGTGGCGGCTTTATCCTAGCAGAGCACAAATAAATCAGCTCTTATTATTCCACATTCATTTAATCCTGGGACATGAGTCAGTGAGACCTTTCTGCCTCCTAATAAACAGCAGCAGCAGCAGTTTTTCTTTATGAGAGCAGTTGTTCATCCTAAATTAGAGGCAGCATTAGGCGGAGGCAGAAACTTTTGCTGGATGATTTAAAGATATATAATCTGAGACCATAATAGTGTATGAAAATGGTACCCATGTGTATAAACAGAGCAGGGCCATAATTTTGCTGTACGTGGGTTACTTTAGAACACGTGGCTTCTCTTATCTCTCTTTTCTTGAGAGTTTCCTTTGTTGCAGGTGATGTTGTTATCCTGTCTCTCTTGACAGGACTTGAGTGTCCTTTAATCTCAGTTGGGAGCTGGGTAGGCACTGAAGTTTCATCCTCCTGTTTCTGTTTATCCGGAAGGAACTCAACCAATTTCCAAGCTGGTAGAGGAGGATGCAAGTGAGGTGTGTCACCTGGCTATTTCAGTTTGAACTGTTGCTCAAATCAAAATCATAACCCAAACCCAAATAAAACTTTTTTAATACCAGCTAAGCTGGGGTCACAGCGTTTTCTGTTGTAATGTCATCATGTATGTGGAGAAAACTACTGGACTCACATTGTTACTGATGATGTGGTTTAGTGAGATACTTTCAAATAAGCCTTCAACATATATAAATTGGCCTTACTTCATGCGTGGGGGGGTGTTTCTAAATAGAGACAACTGTGTTTTTCTTCACCCACAGCATAAATATGACCTCAGTAAACTGTGGGCTAATTCCATGCAGGATGTTCTTTCATAACCTCCATCAGAAAAAAATACATCAGGAAGCAATCAGCTTAATAAAAATACATGTGGAATCACTTGCTGTTCACAAGCAAATGGAAAATCAAATATGAATTTGTTCACTCCTCTGTGTAGTGTGCAAATCACTTTTACTATATTGATTGAGTTTATAGACTAATACAGTGCTCTTCACAGATCAGCAGGCATTAATTGAATACCCACTATGTGCACTCCACGCCAGTGGAATTTTATGTTGATCTGCTTTTTTGAAATGCATTTCTTGTGGTGGAGAGAAGAGGGAAAATAGTCCAGGCCACTGGATTGAGAAATATAAGCAGTGGAACTAATATAAAATTAATGAAGTACATTTTTCCATTATGGATGTGAAATACAGTTATCATAACTAGGTGTCATTGATTTGACCAGTAATTCTCACCCATTCACTTAATGAAAATGAATGTATTTTGATACAAGTGGAAATAAAAAAGATAGAAACCAGAAACTGAGAAATATTACACATAAATAAGCATTAAGGAGTTGCAGATAGCACTGAAGTTGACTTGTTTTTCTGTAGCTAAAATAACTTTAGTTTTTCAATACAATGTGTATATAGTCAAAATATTCTGTTTGCCCACAAGGATACATCAATACCCATGATCCTTTTTCTAAGGAGAATTACAATGGTTTGACAAAAAATACACTAGAGAATTTAAGCAAAATCCACATAGAAATCAGGGTAGACGTTCATGGATCCTGACTTTTCTATAGTGTGTTGCTCCTGTGTGGGTGAAGGGTTCCTTTCCTATTCAAACTTCTGGCTACAGGTGGTAGCCAAATTCCAGCTCATCTTTGTGCAATGCATCCTGCTGTTTCCTAGGGTGGACCAGATGGTCCACAGAGGATGTGTAAGCACAAAGCCATTGTAGCATTGTCATTTCTCACTGTAGAGAAATGACACCACGTGGTCAGTTCCTTATCTTCATGTGGCAAGACCAGCACATTATTAAACAATGATTTTAGAAATAGATGATCAGCTTTTTGAGCACAGCAAAACAGAGCTCATACAATATTTGTTTCTAGTTTCTAGTTATATGTCAGCACAATTTAAATGTGGCAATGCTGGGTAATATCTGTTTTTCTAATAGCGTTTTCAAAGCCTAAAGTAACACTCAGCAAGTAGTAGATGTACACAGCACTGTCAATTGACCAGTTTCTAAGACCAGTTTCTTCCACTTTTTGTTCACTATTCTCGTACACCAACTTATTTATAACTATAATGTAAATTTTTTTGGAACTAAGAAATGAAATAGCAACATCTTCAGTTCATGTTTGTCTCAGGAAAGTAAGGCAGAATTGACAATTATTTGGACAATTTTGGCAAAAGGCTTAGAATATGCATACAATTCACGACACTGTTAGGCTGAACAAGCTGAATTTTGGGGGTATAATCATGAGACAACTTGATTTTTGACTCTCACTGCTCTTTAAAAATGTATTCAGTGTGGAAATTTCCTTTCCTGCCCTGGGTGAAAATTCAGCGGTCTCATGACTTTTCTCATTACTCTTAAGTTATTAAAAATCCAGTCCATATAATAATTAAAATTCCAAACTTGCTTTAAAGTTACTTTTGTCCCAGTCCTACCTAGGGCTTTATCATTTCCCTACTCTTCTTCCCCCAGCTTGCTTCCTGTGGTTTCTGATCCCTTTGAGCTTAAGGGGCCGAAAGGAGGACTTAAGGAACACCAGAAAGTTCATAACTTAACTGATACTCTCAGGCAGTCCAGGTTGCTTCACCTTCTCAGGCAGTTATGAAAAACTTTTTCACATGGGTGTATTGGGAAACATGCTCCTTCCAGTTGTTGGAATATGTTATTGCTGTTTTATTGATCTCTCTCTCTTGTGTCTGGTTCCTTCCAAAGACCTTAGAAATCCTTTGGCTTCCATCTTCTGAGATTGCTTTTAAGCAGCCTTCTCCACACTGAGTTGAAAACAACCCAACACAACTTCATCCCATTCATGGTCCCCATATAATCCATGAGAACGTCTTATGGTTTTGTCGCCTGTAGACTGCCAGTAGACTAAAAATCAGGCTGTTCCCTAATTCAGTGTTCAGTCGCTGAGTTCACCTCTCACAACACCAGTCAAGCTCTCTACATGATCCTGACAATTTTTATACCCTCATTATGGGCGAGGGATTAAAGAATCATCCAAGTTTCCCAGTCTATAGTCTATGCAAGCCCCCCAGCCTCACCCCAGCCTCACAACTCCTCTTGGCATCTGCTGTTGTTTGTACACCTTGTATAAAAATAAGGCAGGAAGAAACTTCAACATTCTGTTATACTGAGTTGCACATTTTCAAAGAATGAAATTGATTCAAATGGTTGTGCTATTTCTTCGGTATTCTTAGTCTCCACCTGACCTTAGTCAACACTGGAGATTTTTTTTTTTTTTTTAAACATCTTTATTGGGGTATAATTGCTTTACAATGGTGTGTTAGTTTCTGCTTTATAACAAAGTGAATCAGTTATACATATACATATGTTCCCATATGTCTTCCCTCTTGCGTCTCCCTCCCTCCCACTCTCCCTATCCCACCCCTCCAGGCTGTCACAAAGCACCGAGCTAATATCCCTGTGCCTTGCGGCTGCTTCCCCCTAGCTATCTACCTTACTACGTTTGTTAGTGTGTATATGTCCATGACTCTCTCTCGCCCTGTCAAAGCTCACCCCTCCCCCTCCCCATATCCTCAAGTCCGTTCTCCAGTAGGTCTGCGTCTTTATTCCTGTCTTACCCCTAGGTTCTTCATGACATTTTTTTTCCCCTTAAATTCCATATATATGTGTTAGCATACGGTATTTGTCTTTTTCTTTCTGACTTACTTCACTCTGTATGACAGACTCTAGGTCTATCCATCTCATTACAAATAGCTCAATTTCATTTCTTTTTAAGGCTGAGTAATATTCCATTGTATATATGTGCCACATTTTCTTTATCCATTCATCCGATGATGGGCGCTTAGGTTGTTTCCATCTCCGGGCTATTGTAAATAGAGCTGCAATGAACATTTTGGTACATGACTCTTTTTGAATTTTGGTTTTCTCAGGGTATATGCCCAGTAGTGGGATTGCTGGGTCATATGGTAATTCTATTTGTAGTTTTTTAAGGAACCTCCATACTGTTCTCCATAGTGGCTGAACCAATTCACATTCCCACCAGCAGTGCAAGAGTGTTCCCTTTTCTCCACACCCTCTCCAGCATTTATTGTTTCTAGATTTTTTGATGATGGCCATTCTGACTGGTGTGAGATGATATCTCATTGTAGTTTTGATTTGCATTTCTCTAATGATTAATGATGTTGAGCATTCTTTCATGTGTTTGTTGGCATTCTGTATATCTTCTTTGGAGAAATGTCTATTTAGGTCTTCTGCCCATTTTTGGATTGGGTTGTTTGTTTTTTTGTTATTGAGCTGCATGAGCTGCTTGTAAATTTTGGAGATTAATCCTTTGTCATTTGCTTCATTTGCAAATATTTTCTCCCATTCTGAGGGTTGTCTTTTGGTCTTGATTATGGTTTCCTTTGCTGTGCAAAAGCTTTGAAGTTTCATTAGGTCCCATTTGTTTATTTTTGTTTTTATTTCCATTACTCTAGGAGGTGGGTCAGAAAGGATCTTGCTGTGATTTATGTCATAGAGTGTTCTGCCTATGTTTTCCTCTAAGAGTTTTATAGTTTCTGGCCTTACATTTAGGTCTTTAATCCATTTTGAGCTTATTTTTGTGTATGGTGTTAGGGAGTGATCTAATCTCATACTTTTACATGTACCTGTCCAGTTTTCCCAGCACCATTTATTGAAGAGGCTGTCCTTTCTCCACTGTACATTCCTGCCACCTTTATCAAAGATAAGGTGTCCATATGTGCGTGGGTTTATCTCTGGGCTTTCTATCCTGTTCCATTGATCTATCTTTCTGTTTTTGTGCCAGTACCATACTGTCTTGATTACTGTAGCTTTGTAGTGTAGTCTGAAGTCAGGGAGCCTGATTCCTCCAGCTCCTTTTCTTGTTCTCAAGATTGCTTTGGCTATTCGGGGTCTTTTGTGTTTCCATACAAATTGCGAAATTTTTTGTTCTAGTTCTGTGAAAAATGCCAGTGGTAGTTTGATAGGGATTGCATTGAATCTGTAGATTGCTTTGGGTAGTAGAGTCATTTTCACAATGTTGATTCTTCCCATCCAAGAACATGGTATATCTCTCCATCTATTTGTATCATCTTTAATTTCTTTCATCAGTGTCTTATAATTCTCTGCATACAGGTCTTTCGTCTCCTTAGGTAGGTTTATTCCTAGATATTTTATTCTTTTTGTTGCAATGGTAAATGGGAGTGTTTTCTTGATTTCACTTTCAGATTTTTCATCATTAGTATATAGGAATGCCAGAGATTTCTGTGCATTAACTTTGTATCCTGCTACTTTACCAAATTCATTGATTAGCTCTAGTAGTTTTCTGGTAGTATCTTTAGGATTCTCTATGTATAGTATCATGTCATCTGCAAACAGTGACAGCTTTACTTCTTCTTTTCCGATTTGGATTCCTTTTATTTCCTTTTCTTCTCTGATTGCTGTGGCTAAAACTTCCAAAACTATGTTGAATAAGAGTGGTGAGAGTGGGCAACCTTGTCTTGTTCCTGATCTTAGTGGAAATGCTTTCAGTTTTTCACCATTGAGGATGATGTTTGCTGTGGGCTTGTCATATATGGCCTTTATTATGTTGAGGAAAGTTCCCTCTATGCCTACTTTCTGCAGGGTTTTTATCATAAATGGGTGTTGAATTTTGTCGAAAGCTTTCTCTGCATCTATTGAGATGATCATATGGTTTTTCTCCTTCAATTTGTTAATATGGTTTATCACATTGATAGATTTGCGTATATTGAAGAATCCTTGCATTCCTGGAATAAACCCCACTTGATCATGGTGTATGATCCTTTTAATGTGCTGTTGGATTCTGTTTGCTAGTATTTTGTTGAGGATTTTTGCATCTATGTTCATCAGTGATATTGGCCTGTAGTTTTCTTTCTTTGTGACATCCTTGTCTGGTTTTGGTATCAAGGTGATGGTGGCCTCGTAGAAGGAATTTGGGAGTGTTCCTCCCTCTGCTATATTTTGGAAGAGTTTGAGAAGGATAGGTGTTAGCTCTTCTCTAAACATTTGATAGAATTCACCTGTGAAGCCATCTGGTCCTGGGCTTTTGTTTGTTGGAAGATTTTTAATCACAGTTTCAATTTCAGTGCTTGTGATTGGTCTGTTCATATTTCTTCCTGATTCAGTCTTGGCAGGTTGTGCATTTCTAAGAATTTGTCCATTTCTTCCAGATTGTCCATTTTATTGGCATAGAGTTGCTTGTAGTAATCTCTCATGATTTTTTTTATTTCTGCAGTGTCAGTTGTTACTTCTCCTTTTTCATTTCTAATTCTATTGATTTGAGTCTTCTCCCTTTTTTTCTTGATGAGTCTGGCTAGTGGTTTATCTATTTTGTTTATCTTCTCAAAGAACCAGCTTTTAGTTTTATTGATCTTTGCTATCGTTTCCTTCATTTCTTTTTCATTTATTTCTGATCTGATTTTTACGATTTCTTTCCTTCTGCTAGCTTTGGGGTTTTTTTGTTCTTCTTTCTCTAATTGCTTGAGGTGCAAGGTTAGGTTGTTTATTCGAGATGTTTCCTGCTTGTTAAGGTGGGCTTGTATTGCTATAAACTTCCCCCTTAGAACTGCTTTTGCTGCATCCCATAGGTTTTGGGTCGTCGTGTCTCCATTGTCATTTGTTTCTAGGTATTTTTTTATTTCCTCTTTGATTTCTTCAGTGATCACTTCATTATTAAGTAGTGTATTGTTTAGCCTCCATGTGTTTGTATTTTCTACAGATCTTTTCCTGTAATTGATATCTAGTCTCATGGCGTTGTGGTCAGAAAAGATACTTGATACAATTTCAATTTTCTTAAATTTACCAAGGCTTGATTTGTGACCCAAGATATGATCTATCCTGGAGAATGTTCCATGAGCACTTGAGAAAAATGTGTATTCTGTTGTTTTTGGATGGAGTGTCCTATAAATATCAATTAAGTCCATCTTGTTTAATGTATCATTTAAAGCTTGTGTTTCCTTATTTATTTTCATTTTGGATGATCTGTCCATGGGTGAAAGTGGGGTGTTAAAGTCCCCTACTATGAATGTGTTACTGTCGATCTCCCCTTTTATGGCTGTTAGTATTTGCCTTATGTATTGAGGTGCTCCTGTGTTGGGTGCATAAATATTTACAATTGTTATATCTTCTTCTTGGATCGATCCCTTGATCATTATGTAGTGTCCTTCTTTGTCTCTTGTAATAGTCCTTATTTTAAAGTCTATTTTGTCTGATATGAGAATTGCTACTCCAGCTTTCTTTTGGTTTCCATTTGCATGGAATATCTTTTTCCATCCCTTTATTTTCAGTCTGTATGTGTCTCTAGGTCTGAAGTGGGTCTCTTGTAGACAGCATATATAAGGGTCTTGTTTTTGTATCCATTCAGCCAATCTGTGTCTTTTGGTGGGAGCATTTAGTCCATTTACATTTAAGGTAATTATCGATATGTATGTTCCTATTCCCACTTTCTATATTGTTTTGGGTTCGTTATTATAGGTCTTTTCCTTCTCTTGTGTTCCTTGTCTAGAGAAGTTCCTTTAGCATTTGTTGTAAAGCTGGTTTGGTGGTGCTGAACTCTCTCAGCTTTTGCTTGTCTGTAAAGGTTTTAATTTCTCCATCAAATCTGAATGAGATCCTTGCTGGGTAGAGTAGTCTTGGTTGCAGGTTTTTCTCCTTCATCACTTTCAGTATGTCCTGCCACTCCCTTCTGGCTTGTAGGGTTTCTGCTGAGAGATCAGCTGTTAACCTTATGGGGATTCCCTTGTGTGTTATTTGTTGTTTTTCCCTTGCTGCTTTTAATATGCTTTCTTTGTATTTAATTTTTGACAGTTTGATTAATATGTGTCTTGGCGTATTTCTCCTTGTATTTATCCTGTATGGAACTCTCTGTGCTTCCTGGACTTGATTAACTATTTCCTTTCCCATATTAGGGAAGTTTTCAACTATAATCTCTTCAAATATTTTCTCAGTCCCTTTCTTTTTCTCTTCTTCTTCTGGAACCCCTATAATTCGAATGTTGGTGCGTTTAATGTTGTCCCAGAGGTCTCTGAGACTGTCCTCAGTTCTTTTCATTCTTTTTTCTTTATTCTGCTCTGCAGTAGTTATTTCCACTATTTTGTCTTCCAGGTCACTTATCCGTTCTTCTGCCTCAGTTATTCTGTTATTGATCCCATCTAGAGTACTTTTAATTTCATTTATTGCGTTGTTCATCGTTGCTTGTTTCATCTTTATTTCTTCTAGGTCCTTGTTAACTGTTTCTTGCATTTTGTCCATTCTACTTCCAAGATTTCGGATCATCCTTACTATCATTATTCTGAATTCTTTTTCAGGTAGACTGCCTATTTCCTCTTCATTTGTTAGGTCTGGTGCATTTTTATCTTGCTCCTTTATCTGCTGTGTGTTTTTCTGTCTTCTCATTTTGCTTATCTTACTGTGTTTGGGGTCTCCTTTTTGCAGGCTGCATGTTCGTAGTTCCCGTTGTTTTTGATGTCTGTCTCCAGTGGCTAAGGTTGTTTCAGTGGGTTGTGTAGGCTTCCTGGTGGAGGGGACTAGTGCCTGTGTTGTGGTGGATGAGGCTGGATCTTGTCTCTTTAGTGGGCAGGTTCACGTCTGGTGGTGTGTTTTGGGGTGTCTGTGGCCTTATTATGATTTTAGGCAGCCTCTCTGCTAATGGGTGGGGTTGTGTTCCTGTTTTGCTAGTTGTTTGGCATAGGTTGTCTAGCACTGTGGATTGCTGGTCGTTGAGTGAAGCTGGGTGCTGGTGTTAAGATGGAGGTCACTGGGAGATTTCCGCCGTTTAATATTATGTGGAGCTGGGAGGTCTCTTGTTGACCAGTGTCCTGAAGTTGGCTCTCCTACCTCAGAGGCAGAGCCCTGACTCCTGGCTGGAGCACCAAGAGCCTTTCATCCACACGGCTCAGAATAAAAGGGAGAAAAAGTAGAGAGAATTAGTAGAAGTATGAGGAAAGAAAGAAGGAAAGGAGGAAAGGAAGGAAGGAAGAAAGAAGCAAAGAAGGAAAGACAGGAGGGAGGGAGGGAGGGAGGAAGGAAGGAAGGAAGGAGGGAAAGAAGGAAAAAAGACAGAAAGAAAGAAGATACAGTAAAAATAAAATAAAAGGACAAATGTTGGAAGCAAAGCTATACAGAGAAAATCTTACACAGAAGCATACACATACACCTTCACAAAAAGAGGTAAAGGGGGAAAAATCATAAATCTTGCTCTCAGAGACCACCTCCTCAATTTGGGGTGATTCGTTGTCTAAAGGAGGGAAGGAAGGAAAGAAAGAAAGAAAGAATGAAGGTAAAGTATAATAAAGTTATTACAAATAAAATTAATTATTGAGAAAAAAAATTTTTTTAAAAAACCATGGACGGATAGAGCCCTAGGACAAATGGTGGAAGCAAGAGTATACAGACAAGATCTCACACAGAAGCATACACGTACACATTCACAAAAAGAGGAAAAGGGAAAAAAAATCATAGATCTCGCTCCTAAATTCCACCTCTTCAATTTGGGATCATTCCTTGTCTATTCAGGTATTCCATAGATGCAGGGTATATCAAGTTGATTGTGGAGCTTTAATCCGCTGCTTCTGAGGCTGCTGGGAGAGATTTCCCTTTCTCTTCTTTGTTCTCACAGCTCACAGGAGCTCAGCTTTGGATTTGGCCCTGCCTCTGCGTGTAGGTCGCTGGAGGGCGTCTGTTTTTTGCTCAGACAGGACAGGGTTAAAGGAGCCGCTGATTCGGGGGCTCTGGCTCACTCAGGCCGGGGGTGGGGGGCGGAAGGAGGGGCACTGCGTGCGGGGCGGGCCTGCGGCGTCAGAGGCGGCGTGACGTTGCGGCAGAGGCCGGCGTGACGTTGCACCAGCCTGAGGTCCGCCGTGAGTTCTCCCGGGGAAGTTGTCCCTGGTTCCCGGGAACCTGGCAGTGGCGGGCTGCACAGGCTCCGCGGAAGAGGGGTGTAGAGAGTGACCTGTGCTCGCACACAGGCCCCTTGGTGGCGGCAGCAGCAGCCCCAGCGTCTCCCGCCCGTCTCTGGGGTCCGCGCTTTCAGCCGCGGCTCGCGCCCGTCTCTGGGTCCGCGCTTTCAGCCGCGGCTCGCGCCCGTCTCTGGGGTTCGCGCTTTTAGCCGCGGCTCGCGCCCGTCTCTGGAGTTCCTTTAAGCAGCGCTCTTAAACCCCTCTCCTCGCGCACCAGGAAACAAAGAGGGAAGAAAAAGTCTCTTGCCTCTTCGGCAGGTGCAGGCTTTTCCCTGAACTCCCTCCCGGCTAGTCGTGGTGCACTAACCCCTTCAGGCTATGTTCAAGCCGCCAACCCCAGTCTTTCCCTGCGCTCAGTCCAAAACCGAAACCCAAGCCCCAGCTCGCAGCCCCGCCCGCCCCGGCGGGTGAGCAGACAAGCCTCTCGGGCTGGTGAGTGCCAGTCGGCACCGATACTCTGTGCGGGAATCTCCCCGCCTTGCCCTCCGCACCCTGTTGCTGTGCTCTCCTCCGCGGTACCGAAGCTCCCCCCTCCGCCTCCCGCAGTCTCCGCCCACGTAGGGGCTTCCTAGTGTGTGGAAACTTTTCCTCCTTGACAGCTCCCTCCCACTGGTGCAGGTTCCGTCCTTATTCTTTTGTCTCTGTTTTTTCTTTTTTTCTTTTGCCCTACCCAGGTACGTGGGGAGTTTCTTGCCTTTTGGGAGGTCTGAGGTCTTCTGCCAGCCTTCAGTAGGTGTTCTGTAGGAGTTGTTCCACGTGTAGATGTATTTCTGGTGTAACCGTGGGGAGGAAGGTGATCTCCGCGTCTTACTCTTCCGCCATCTTCCCAACTCCACCAACACTGGAGATTTTATAGTTAATTTTGAATCTGTGTATCTACTGTGTGCTTTGGGTGCAAAGAATGAGAGGTAATAATGAGTGCTTTTTCTTGCTTGTACCAGTTTTCTTTCAAGCAGGTATTACCCAGCAATGCCACATTTAAATTGTGCTGACATATAACTAGACACTAGAAACAAATACTGTATGAGCTCTGTTTTGTGGGTTAATTGTGTGTTTTCACTTTCATTTTGGAGTCTGTATAACTTCAGCTATGAATCTGCATGAGTCTTCTAATGAAAATTATGCCTTTCATACGTGTCTGTAGTTGTGGGGTAGGGAAGAGAGAATGTAGAGGAGGAAGAGAGAGAGAGTAATTGGTAGAAGGGAAAACAAGCCCTTTTTCTTTGAGTACCTAACTATAATTCTCAGTGCTTTATGTCTCTGGACTAGAACCTATATTCTTTGCAAAGGCAAATGTTTTCCTACTGAATTTTAAAATCTGGATAGGTTTAGAGATGATCGTGTAGAACCTCTTGATTTTACGGTTTACATTGTATAATGGGTTTGGAAAAGTTCATCTCTTTCAGTTGTAAAATTCTCAATTCTATAAAGCTGAATTTACATTTTAAGTGATTTTTTTCCTCCCAGGTCACATAGCTGAATAGTGGCAGAGATGGAGCTAGAACTCAATTGCAATATGTCAAGCTTTTCCTTTGTTGGAGCTAAAACTGGAAAGAGATTTTCCAGTGTTTATTTCAGGATCTTCTATTTCCATAGGATCTAAACAAAAGTGCATTGGCCATTAGGGATTTTCATACTACTTATGTCATCCATGCTTGTTACAGCTTTCCATGGTGAGGGAGTGTGCGCAGCTGAGTGATGGTGACAGATATACAGGTAGTACAGGTAATTACACTGACAATTTTCCTAAAATATTGCAATGACTTCTCCCATGACTATTCTCAAGGGTACATTCAAAAGCAAAACAAAAACTTCACTAGCAAGTGCAGTTTATGAAGAATTGATGAGAAATATTTGCTTATGCAACTTAATTGTACTTACCTATCAGACTCCAATATAAATTAGTTATTTTACTATTTCTCAGACAGTTCTAGGACATTAGATGACTTGAATTCTGTATCACTGTTATCTTTGCAGTGTAAAAAACTATCCTAAAATTTAGTAGCATTAAGCAATAACCAATTTGCTATGTTTCTGGATTCTCTGAGTCAGAAATTTTGAAAGGGCTCAGTGGGAATGGCTTGTCTCTACGCCATGATGTCCAGAGTGTCAGCTGGGGTGACTTGACTGGCTGGCTGACCTGAACACATGGCTTCTTCACACACATGTGAAGTGTCTGGGTTGAGATAATTGAAGGAAGGGATCAGATATGATTATTGATTAGAGGCCCAATTCAAGCTCTCCAGCATGGTGGTCTAAGAGTAATCAGACTCTTTATATAGTGACTCAGGGCTCAAAGAACAAGAGAGCAAGGTGGAAGTTGCATGGCCTTGTGTGACCTAGCCTTGAAAGTAACATATTGTCATGTCTTCCACACCTTATGGATTTAAGCAATCACAAGTCCACCTAGACTCAAGAGAATGGGATATAGTCCATAGCTCTTGATGGAGGAGCATCAAAGGATTTGTGACCATATTTTAAAGACAACATATCCCAGTTACCTGACTTTATTTTTCTAATTGTTGTCATACTTTTACATTTTAAATTTTTCAAGAGATTATTATTGATTAAAAAAATAAGTATTTGTCCAGTGCAGCACTATTTACAATAGCCAGGACATGGAAACAACCTAAGTGTCCATCAGCAGATGAATGGATAAAGAAGATGTGGTACATATGTACAATGGAATATTAGTCAGCCATAAAAAGGAATGAAATTGGGTCATTTGTAGAGATGTGGATGGACCTAGAGTCTGTCATACAGAGTGAAGTAAGTCAGAAAGAGAAAAAGAAATCTCGTATATTAACACATATATGTGGAATCTAGAAAAATGGCACAGATGAACCTACTTGCAGGGCAGGAATAGAGATGCAGACACAGAGAATGGACACAGGGAGCTCAGCTTGGTGCTCTGTGATGACCTAGATGGGTGGTGGGGTGGGAGGGAGGTCTAAGAGGGAGGGGAAATATGTATACATATAGCTGATTCACTTCGTTGTACAACAGAAACTAACACAACATTGTAAAGCAACTATACTCCAATAAGAAAAAAAAAAGTATTTGGATTCATCTACATATATACCCCATTGCACTTTATTTCTTCCTGCGTCTCTATTTCTGTCTGAGATAATTTCCCTTCCACTAGAACAACTCCTTCTATATTTCCTTTAGTGTGAATCTTCTGGTTTCCATTTGTCTAGAAATGACTTTATTCCTCTTTTACCTTTGAGAATTTTTCTTCCTGAGTTTAGAACCCTAGGTTGGCATTGTAAAGGTATTTTTATTTTTGCATCCATTGAAAAACTTAATCAACTATCAGACTTCTTATTTTTATAATGATAATGTATTCTTTCTGTGGTTTTTTTTGTCTTTAGTTTCTAGCTGTTTGTGATGAGCCTAGACATGGTGTTCTTTGTATTTATCCAGCTATCATTTCTTAAATATGTGATTTGATGTCTTTCATCAGTTTTAGAAAATACTCAATTTTTATCTCTTCAAATTTTGTTTCTCTCCTATTCTCTGTCTCCTTTGCTTTTGGGACTCTGATTATACACGTTAGACTTTTAACACAGTGTCACACACATACTCTTTTATGTACTCTCCATTCTTCTGACCCTCAATGCTTTAGTCTGGATATTTCCTACTTGAAAGTTTCAGTTAACTAATTCTCTCTTCTGCTGGGTCCAATCTGCTTTTCAAGCTATCTTTTGTGTTCTCCTTAATTTCAATTATTGTATTTTTAAATTATGGAATTCCATTTAATTCTTTTTTATGGATTCTGGTTTTCTGGTGATAATTTCCATTTTGCCATTTTTTCCTTTGACAATTAAAATTGTTTTCACATCTGATAATTCCAATATATGGGTTACTTGTAAGTCCATTTCTGTGTTTCCCTCTGTTTATTCTGTATCTGTCTGTACCAGTAAATTGTTTTAACTGAATGCCTGGCACTGATTATGAAAAATATGAATGGTCTGGATGTTTCTTCCTCCAAGCAGAATTTATTCTCTTCTTTAAGCCATAGAAGGGCAGATCATCTCAGTCCAAGCAGGGACTGAGCTGACTTGAGGCTGATTTTCAGTCTTTGTAAGGCTCAGTCTATTTCTAGTTTGCCATCACCTCCGTGGTATAGCTCTCCAGGCTTCCTGACTGAGACTGTGTCCTGTTCTCTTAGTAGGTCTTGGACTTCCATTTTTTTTTATCCCTAATACCATAAGACTGCCTCAAACTCAACAGTGTTTTTCAACTGATTTCTTCTTGGGGTCTTAGTGTTTTGCTCTGTGCAGCTTATTAGGCAAATATATCAAAGGGAAAACTGAGTATCCAGCTCAGATTTTTGCATCTGCCTTCTTTACAAAATCTTGGCCACTCAAGTCCTTCCTACATTGATAGTTCTGAACTTCACCTTTTGCCTCTTTGCTCTATGAGATGGCATAAGACTCAGCTGGCTTCTCAGCATCTTTACTGTCCCAGGAATGAACAGATACCCCCCAAAAGAAAAATGACATGCAGAAAGTTTGACTTTGCTCAGTGAATTTCTTCTTTCCTCAGGATCTGATTCCACAAGTTCTGGCACTAGGCAGCTCTATCATGCCTTCAAATAGATGTTTAAAAAATTAAAAATCTCCACATTTCAGTAGGATCATTGGTCTGCTACAAGCTATTTCATTGTAGCTAGGATTAGAGATCTAGCTTATTCAGCAAAAGAGAAATTGTATAGAAACAACTTATAAAGTAAATTTAATGTTGTAACCATTTCTTCTAAGTGATTTGAAACTATTTTTAAAATCTCATTGTAGATTAAATGATACTCTTTCTGTTTATTTGCCTGGCTGATAAACATTTTTTAAATTTAATATTTTAAAGTCTTGAAATAATTGTAAATTCACTTGCAGTTGAAAGAAATAATACAGGGTGATCCCATTGTATACTTTACTTGGTTCCCCCCAGTGGTTACATCTTGCAAAACCATAGTACACTATCACAGTCAAAATATTGACATGATACGGGTCAAGAAACAGAACATTTCCATCACCATAAGGATCCCTCGTGTTGCCATTTTATAGCCACACACATTTCCCTCCTGCCTTCATCCCCTCCTTAAACTCTGGCAACTACCAATCTTTTCTCCATTTTTATTGTTTTGTCATTTCAAGAAACCATGTAACCATTTGGAATTTCTTTTCACTTAGCATAATGCTCTGGAAATTCATTAAGGGTGTTGCTCATATCAATAATCTGTTCCTTTTGATTGCTGAGTAGGATTATGTAGTATGGATATACCACATTTGTTTAACCACTCACCCATGGAAAGACAATAATTTTTAGCTATTATGAATAAA
The DNA here is from genome assembly GCF_059928025.1 of Delphinapterus leucas. Classification (NCBI taxonomy): domain Eukaryota; kingdom Metazoa; phylum Chordata; class Mammalia; order Artiodactyla; family Monodontidae; genus Delphinapterus; species Delphinapterus leucas. Next base: position 83,670,846 of record NC_143134.1, read on the forward strand.
GCTGCTATGAGCATTTGTATAAAGTTTTTGTGTCAATCTTGGTCTTCATTTCTCTGGGATAAATGCCCAAGGGTGCAACTGATGGTTTGTATGGTAGCTGCATAGTTTTATAAGAAACTGTAAACTGTTTTACAGGGTGGCTGTACCATTTTACATTTCCACTAGCAATTTATGTGTGATCCAGTTTCTCCTCATCCATTGCTACCATTTGGTGTTGTCACAATATTTTAGGTTAGCCATTCTGATAGATGTGTAGTGGTATCTCATTTTAGTTTTAATTTGCACTTTCCTAATGGGTAATCACATGAACATCTTTTCATATGCTTATTTTCCATCTGTATATCATCTTTGTTCATGTATTTGCCCATTTTCTAACTGTAATTTTTTTTACTGTTGAATTTTGAGAGTGTTTATTCTAGATACTAGGCTTTTGTGAAGGATGTGGTTGGCAAAAATACTTTCTCCCATTCTGTAATTTGTCTTTTTATCCTCTTCCCAGGGTCTTTCAGAGAGCAAAAGTTTTTAATTTTGATAAAGCATGTTTATTAAATTTTCCTTTTATGCTTTTGGTGTAAAGTCCTAGAACTCTTTGCCTAGCACTATATCCTGAACATTTTCTCCTAATTTTTTAAAGTTTTACAGTTTTACATTTAAGCCCATGATTCATTTTGAGCTAATTTTTTATAAGGTGTGAGACTTCTGTTTAGGTTCATTTTTTTTTGCCTATGGTTGTCCAATTGCTCCAGTACCGTTTGCTGAAAACATGACCTTTCCTCCACTGCATTGTTTTTGCACCTTTGTCAAAATCAGTGGAGCATATTTGTGTGGGTCTATATCTGGGTTTTCTGTTGTTTTCCATCAATCCTTGTGTCTGTACCTCTGCCAGTACCGCACAGTCTTCATCATGGTGGTAATATAATAATTCTTGAAATTAGGTAGACTGATTCGTCCCACTTTATTATTCTTTTTCAAAATTGTTTCAGCTATTTCAGTTTCTTTGCCTTTCCACATAAATTTTAGAATAATATTGTTCTAAATTAACACATACTCTCTCACACACACACACACACACACACACACACACACACATACAGTCTTCTGCTGGGGTTTTAATAGACATTGTTTAAACCAGTGAAGTCATCCCTTGGTATCCATGGAAGATTGGTTCCGGGACTTCCACTGATACCAAAATCTGTGGATGCTCAAGTCCTTTATATAAAATTATGTATTTGCATATAACTCATGCACATCCTCGTATACTTTAAGTAATCTCTAGATTACTTATAATACCTAATACAATATAAATGCTATGTAAATTGTTGAAAATTCCATTTTGAGGAGAATTGACCATCTTTACCATGTTGATTTTTCCAGTTGATGAACATACTATATCTCTCCATTTGTTTAAATCTTTTGACTTATTTCATCCGTATTGTGTAGTTTTTAGCATATAAGTTCTCTTCATGTTTTATTAGATTTACATCTAAGTATTTTATTTTTGTGAGTGATTGTAAATTGTATTGCATTTTTAATTTCAGTCTTCACATTTTCATTTTTAGTATATATGAATACATTGATATATTTATGTTTATCTTGTATTCTGTGACCTTGCTGAACCCACTTATTAATAATACGAGTTTCTTTCTTTCTTTGTTTTTTGTTTTAAGATTCCCTGGGATTTTCCACCTGGACAATCATGTTATCCACAAATAAGCACAGTTTTACTATTTACTTTACAATCTTCATGTCATTTATTTTCTTTTTTTGCCTTATTTCACTGGCTAAAACTTCCAGTGGTATCTTACATAAACCTTGCTCTTGACTTTAGAGGCAAATCATTCAGCCCTTCACCATTAAGTATGTTAGCTGTAGGTTTTTGTAGCTGGTCTTTAATCAAATTGAAAAAATCCTCTTTTATTCTTATTTTTCTGAGGTTTTTATCTTACTAATTTTTGTCAAGGGCTTTTTCTGCATTGATGATTATGCGACTTTTTTTTGTTGTTAATTGGTTGTGGTGGATTACATTGATTGGTTTTGAATATTGAACCAACTTTGCATTCCTGCATTCACTAGGTCATGGTGTATAATTCTTCTTATGTATTGTTGAATTCTATTTGTTAATACTTTGTTAAGAATTCTTGCATCTGTATTAATGAGGGATATTGGCTTATAGTTTATTTTTTGTACTGTTTTTGTCTGGTTTTGATATCAGAATATTTTTAGCTTCATAAAATGAATTGGGAAGTGTTCTCTCCTCATAATTTGAAGAAGATATGTTGTATAATTGGTGTTAATTCTTCTTTAAATGTCTGGTAGAATTCTCTAGTGAAAACATCTGGGCTTGGAGATTTTTTGGGGGGAGGAGTTTAAAAATTCTGAATTATTAAGTTCTTAATAGTCACAGGGCCATTCACGTTATTTATTTCATATTAGGTGAGTTGTAACAGATCATATTTTGTGAAGGATCAGTCAATTTCATCTAATTTATCAAATTTATGTATGTGGATGTGTTAGTGGCATTTTTTATTGCCTTCTTGATGCCTGCAAGATCTGTAGTGATATCCCACCTCATTCTTGATATTGTTAATTTATGTTTCCTCTTTTTTTTCTTTGTCAGTCTTGCTAGAGGCTTGTCAATTTTACTGATATTTTTTTCCAAGAGCCAGCTATTTGTTTCATTAATTTTCTCTACTGTTTTTCTGTCTTAAATATCTTTAATTTCTGTTCTTAAAGTTACTATTTCCTTTCCTGTTCGTTTTGGGTTTATTTTATTCTCCTTTGTCTAGGTTATTGAGGAGAGAGTTTAGATTATTGATTTGAGACTTTCCTTCTTTTCTAATGCATACGTTTACTGTTATACATCTTCCTTTCAGCACTGTTTTAGTTGTGCCCCGCAAAGTTTGATATGTTGCATTTTAATTTAGTTCAATGTATTTTTAAATTTCTCTTGAGAATTCTCCTTTGGACCTATGAATTATTTAGAAAAATGTTGTTTACTTTCAGAGATTTTCTTCTTATGTGTTTGTTCTTGATTTCAGCCTTGATTCCCTTGTGATCAAAGAACACACTATATGTGATTTAAAGTTTTAAAAATTTGTCACTGCTTGTTTTATGGCCCAGGACATGTTCTATCTTGGTGCATGCTCCACGTGCACTTGAAAAAATGTGTATTCTGTTGTCTTGGGGTGCAGGGTTCTATAAATGTCAATTAGATCCTATTGGTTGATGGTATTGTTGAGTTCCTTTATATCTTTGCTGATTTTCTATCTAGGTCCTCTACCAATTTTTGAGAGAGGCTTATTGAAATCTCCAACTATAGTTATTGTATTTTTCTACTTCTTTCAGTTCATTAGATTTTACTTCACTTTACTTCACTTCATTTTACTTTACTTCATATTGTACCTTTGTTGTTTGGTGCATATACATTTAGCATTGCTTTGTTTTCTTGGTAGATTGATGCTTTTATCATTATATAATGTTCCTCTCTATGTCTGGTAATTTTTGTTACTGAAAAGTCTACTTTAGCTGATATTACTATAGTCACTCATGCTTTCCTTTGATTAATGTATGCATGATATATCTTTTTCTGACCTTCTACTTTCATCTTGAATATATCATTATATTTAAAGTGGTATATTTAAATATCATTATATTTAAAGTGAGTTTCTTATAGACAACATAAAATGGTCATGTTTTTTAATCCACTCTGCCAATCTCTGTCTTTTAATTGCTGTATATAAACCTTTTACATTTAATGTAACTATTTATATGTTGAGTGGCTTTTATTTCTTGTTTTCCTTTTGTTTTCTTTTTTTGCTCTTTACTTTTTCCTGCATTCCTGTGGTTTGCTTAATCATGTTTTTAGAATTTCATTTTGATTTATCTATAGTGTGTTTGAGTGTACTTTTTTGTACAGTTTTTCAGTGGCTGCTCTAGGCAGTACATTATATATTAATAACTTATCCCAGTCTTCTGGTGTCATCATTTTACCAGTTAGAGTGAAATATAAAAATCTTACCTCCTTTATATCTCTTTACTCCTTTACCTCATTTTTTCCTTTTATAATATTTCTTCACCCTTTTTTAATCTCATAGCCATTCTTTTAGGGTGGGTCTGTTGATGACAAATTCTCTTACTTTTCCTTCATCTGAGAATGTCTTGATTGTCTATTTCTAAAGAATATTTTTGCTAGGTATGAGGTTCTGGGTTGACAGTTCCGTTCTTTTAGTACTTAAAAAATACTTTACCATTTCCTCCTGGCCTCTGTGATTTTGGATATTATTCAAAAAATTGTTTCCCCTGTATGTAAGGTGTCAGTTTTCTTTGGCTGCTTTCAAGACTTTTTTCTCTGTCTTTAATTTTCAGAAGTTTAATTACTATGTCTTGGCATGGCTTTCTTTGGATTTATCATGCTTGCTTGGGTTTGGTCAGCTTCTTGAATCTGTAGGTTTATGTCTCTTGCCAAATAAGGGGAGTTTTCAGCCATTATTTCTTTGAGTAGTTTTTCAGCCTTGCCCTCTTTTTTCCTCTCCTGTGACTTGATCATGAATGTTAGATACTTTGCTGTAGTCTCACAGGTCCCTGAGGCTCTGCTCACTTTTTTCCAGTATATTTTCTCTGTTGTTCAAATTGGGTAATTTCTCTTTTTCTACCTTCCAGTTCAGCAATTCTTTCTTCTGTCCCCTCCTTTCTGCTCTTCAGCTCCTCTGCTGAGATTTTTATCTTGGTTATTGTATTTTTTAGTTTCAAAATTTCCATTTGGTAAATTTATACCTTTTATTTCTTTGCTAATACTTTCTGTTTCTTTGTAGAGGCTTTCTATTTTTTTCTTTCTTATTTCCTTTTAATTACTTGTTAAAGATTTTTTGTCATGGCTTTAAAATCTTTGATAATTCTGCCATCTCTGTATTCTCAGTGTTGGAATCCATTGATTGTTTTTTCATTCAATTTGAGCTCTTTTTGGTACTTGATATGACCAGAGATTTTTCATTGAAATGGAGACATTTTCATATTACATTATAAGATTTTGCATCTTACTTAAGCCTTTTGTTTTAGCTAGTTTTATCTGACATTGATTTGACAGGGGAAATAAGGGCAACATTTTGTTACTTCTAGGTAGAGACAGAAGTTCAATTTCTCCACTCAGTCATCCCTTACATAGAGGAGGGGCCTCCTTGCTTCAGCTAAGTAGAAGTGGGTATTCTTTCTCCCATATGATTTTCTATTGATCGCTGGTGGGAGCTGGTTTCATTACTGTTGGAAGATGGGGAAAGTCCTAGCTCTCTAGGAGGCCTTCTCTGATACCACCCCAGTAGGGAAGTGGACAGGTGTCTTGTTACCGACAGATGGAGGTGGAAGTCCACGATCCCCATGTGGTCTCCACTGACACTATGGTGGTGGGGGGAAGGGATTGTTACCAGCTGGCAGGGATGAAAGTCCTGACTCCGTTCTTACCTTCTTTGAAGGTACCCTGGTACAGGTGTTGGGACACCTTGTTACAATCTCATGAGGATTGGAGTCTAGCTTCTCATTTGGACTTTGCTGCTGTGGGTAGGAATGGCACCACAATTTTTTCTGCGTTTGGCTAATATAGAATGATTATTGTCTGCATATTTTCTGTCTTGTTAGGATGTTCCTTTTCTGGTCTTTTGGCTAGAGACAGCAGGTTTTCATTGAGGCTTTTTTGTCTTCTCTTTTTGGCATTTCTGGGTTGTTGCCTTCTTTGGCTCCAAGTGTAGATACATGAGGCAAAAAGAAAACCCAGGGAACTCACTACCTTGTTGTTACATGGGCACTGAGATTCCTAGTGAGTCTTCTCTCCAACTTTGAGTCTTCCTGTGTTTGTTTTATGTATAATGTCCAGTGTTTTTCATTGTACTTAGTGGGAAACACAGGGAAAACTATACCTATTGCATCTTCCTGCATGTGGACAGTCCTAAAACTCTGGCAAATATTTTCCTTTCACCTTCCTGTTCAACATAGAACTTTGAACTTAAGTTTTGGACGTGATTTTTTTAATGACTATACCTCTTTTGCTTTGAAGACACAATGTTTTCAGATGGCAGAATAAGGCTTGACTGGACTGGTAAGAGGAGACTTCTGAAGTACCCCCTTCAACTTACAGATTCCTTAAAATATCTCTTGATTGAAAACTATTGATGGATGCAGGCTTCGATGTAGTTAAACAAATGTCATGGCTAATCTAACAGTCTGGAATTAGATCTTGAGATGTGTTCTAAGATAATTTTCATCAGCATATTTGTTGTATTGGATTAAAAATCATGGGATCTTTATGTTTTGAGGAAACTTAGCAGTTGGCTAGCTGGATTTACCATTTACTTCACACCCTTGGCAGATGAAAGATTCATGTATTTCTTAAGCGCTTCCAGTGATTCCTTAGGCAGTCATATGGAGTAACCAAGGGCATGTAGGGAAGCATGTAGGCCAGAGTGGTAAGGGGGGAATGGATAGAAACTGAACAGGGATAAAGAATATAAAGTGATAATCTCTTTACTATTTTACTATTAAATTATTTGTATGTTATAAGATGATTTGTTGGCTACAGGGCTGAGTATATTGTAACTCTATTCCTCAATGTTGCCCACCTTCTTCTTCACATTTTTTAACGCCCCTAGTTGAAAGTAATGGAACAGCAATTTTATTACATTCAAACAGCTTCATGCTATATGATTAATTATATGACTTACTGGGGGATAATTCTTGCCAAGAGTAAGGTGATAGAAGAGCTAAGCATTTTAATGTAATAGCATGCAGTATTAAGTAGTCTTATTTGTTTACATGCATTATGGTGATAAAAATGGCATACTAGAATTATTATATTTAAGCCACTATTAAAAAATCTTTGGCAAGTGTTAAAAAATATCCTGTGTACCTTCCTCTGAATTGAGGGGTGCCACTGGATCTGTTCAGCTAGTTTAGATTAAAATTTAGCTACTGAATCCTAAGACATAAATACTGCTCTGTCTTCTTGACTTCAATACCTCAGATGTGGAAATCTGCAATTAAGGCTCACTCACATGAGAGCTCTGCCAGGCTAATCAGTGGACTTTTCTCACTTCTTCTCATAATATATTTTAGGATGGGTAGGCTTATCTAAGTGACTCAAAGATGGAACTAGGCACAAATGTTATTAATATTACATGAAATTAAATCATTGTTAATGTGGCCATACTGCAGGGTTCCCTGGGGGACAATTCCAGTTGACAACTGTTGTCCTGGCTTAATTATTAATAGTTTCTCTATCACTCTCAAAGTGTCCTGGTTTAGACAATAAATTATGTGGTCACCTAGTTATTATGCTTTGTATTTGTTGTCTGTTTTTGTCTTTGCTAGCTATAGATTTCATAAAAAACACCTAACATTTAGATAATGAGACTTAGCTTCTGATCATTCTAGAACTGATATACACCATGAGATGCAAAAAAAAAAAAAAAATCCACTTTGATTGCTTGACTGGTATGTGAAATGGGGAAGTAGAATTTTGTAAAACACATTTATATCGGAGGAGTCTCTAGAATCTATTTCTCCCACTGCCTAAATGATGAAAAGGGGGACTGGATAATATCAGAATTTATTTACAACAGAGATCCTTAACTTTCTTTCTTTTTTTTTTTTTTGGTATCGTGGATACCTTTACAGTCTAGAGAACCCACAGAGCCCTTTTCAGAATAATATTGTAAATACATACAATAGAATACATAGAATTTCAAAGGAAATCAATTACTCTATTGAAATACCAATGTGTGATAAAGTAATATGTATCCTTCTTTATGAATGTATTAAGTGATAAGATCTAATAGCAGGTTTAATAACAGCTATAATTTCAAAAGAGCAACAAACAAAAATGATGATTTGTGATATCTGTGACAACTGTAATGTGATGTGATTATACCTGTGATTTTTCTTGGTGACACAGTCACAGATTCTGTCAATGCTCTATGGTCTATATTCAGAATGGACTGAAATGTTAAATTACAGCTGGAGGATAGCGAAAATGAAGAAGTAATACTTTTCCATCCAAAATCTCAGACCTCCTGAATCATATCAAAAGACCTCTTAGCTGGGGGAGGGGGTGTCCATGGACCCTAGGTTAAGTACTCCTGCCCTAAAATAATATTCACTAAATTGGAGGAAGGTTGGGCTTCCCTGGTGGCGCAGTGGTTGAGAGTCTGCCTGCCGATGCAGGGGACACGGGTTCGTGCCCCGGTCTGGGAAGATCCCACATGCCGCGGAGCGGCTGGGCCCGTGAGCCATGGCCGCTGAGCCTGCGCATCTGGAGCCTGTGCTCTGCAACGGGAGAGGCCACAAGAGTGAGAGGCCCGCGTATCGAAAAAAAAAAAAAAAATTGGAGGAAGGTAGATTATTTTCACACTTCTTATGTGCTGAGGCAGTAAAACCATCCAAACAAGGTAGAAACATGCTTCTGGTAGAGTAAATAAGATCAGGTACTGTTACTGAAAAACTTCTGTTTATTTGCATTCACATTTACAAATTTATGCTTTTCTGTTGCATACACTGCAGATTATGTAAAAGGTCCTTCATTTTTATACAAGCTATGATGGCAACACCTTTTCATTTTACTCCATGATGTTGTTCTCTCCATTCAAATATCACTGGATTTGAAAGCTTGAGAAACTCTCTACATTCAGATAGTAACAGATTACAGCATGCAGCCAATCATTCTGCTTATTTATTGGATCAGAGGATCATAGGTGTGTGTTTGTAATCTCACATGCATTTTTCCCTTTCTCAGGGTTAGGGTTATGCCCAAAGTAAATACTAGCCATACTGCTCAGCGCTGAGGTAAGTTCTTAAGGTATAGGACGACCAGAAGTAACAAGGATGGATACCATGTTACTAAAGAAAGCATTGGTCCATGTTGAATGGGGGTTAAAAAGGTATGGCAAGGAGTCTGGAGGGATGCAATTGTAGGGTGGAAAGTGAAGTCTAAGGCAGGAATCTGGTGACAGGCTCCAAGTTGGGTAACAAATGCAGCTGGAGGTGTGTAGGGCTCATCATGATTGGGTCCTGAACACAATGGTGCCAGGATCCACTGTGGAGAACAGTGCCATTTCAAGGTAGATGTGTGCAATCCCTTCTTATCACTTTTCTGTATTCCCAGCCTTTGTCATCAGGGCCACGTTCTTGCCCTTGTATCTGGAATGTATTCCATAACAGGACAGCTGATTTTGGGTGGGGAATCAACAAACTCAGAGAAACATCACCTGGCTTTCTTCCCATTTGTCTTTTGCTTTCCTGACCTGTTTCTGGGTTTGGTCATAAGCTTGATCCTCTTCTAGACAGAGAAGTGCACGGGGAGAAATCTGGTTGAGGCATGACCTCTACAATCATGTATCATTTCAGATGAATCACCTTCCCTAACACTCCAACATAAAAGCAATCCCGTTGTTTCTTTTGGCTTGACCCTGAGGTCAGGACACACCTCCGAATATTCTGTATGTCGCAGTCCCCTCCCTGTTCCCAAACTAAGCTGAATTCCCAGAGAAGAAAGAAAGTCAGTCATTTTGGGCCTCAGGATGTGGAAGCATGAGCATATGAGCGTAGGTCAGAACATGAGAGCTGGTACAGAAGGCCCACCAGCAAATCATGTTTATGACCCATCTCTATCATGCTATCCAGGTCCTCTTTAAGTTTTTCTACAGGGTGTTATTTGATTGTTTTTTCCTCTACCACATGTATCAAAGACAGGAGTGAGGATCAAAAAAGTGTTAATGTAAGGTGTTTCTGCCATAAATAAAAAAGGCAGAAGAGTTATCTTGCATGTTCCATTGTGAGGGCAGACTTTGCTTCCAGCAGCAGGGGCGGGAAAAGCGTGGAGAGGGGCTGTAGGTATCACAAGATTGGAACGTGTCAGCGGGGCAGCTGCTGGGGGCAGTCAGTGTCCGCCTTTCTCTTCCCTCAGGCTTGGGGACAGTGTGGGAAGAAGAAAGGAGAAGCAGAATGGCGAAGTGGGCAGCTAGGAAGCAAAATGGAGAGAGGTGGAAGGAAAGCAGTTCCCAGTGGCAGACAGATGTCAGTTCATCATTGTTGATTTTGGACTGAAACCCTCTTTCCAGCCAAGCAGGCAGGCAGAGGTGAATTTATCAGATGTGATTTTTATCAGAACCAACTGCATGAGGCGGCCAGAGCAGTCACCGCGGGACCCCAGTGCTTGTGATTGGCTCTGACACATCCGGCCAAAAGGGCTCTTATTCCAAGAATGATCTTCTTTTTTCGATGGTATTGAGCTGGGACTGATTTTGATAGCCAGTTTCAGTCAAGAATCATAAAGTTATTGCACATTTAAAACCATCGGTATGAGAATCATTCTCTCCCTCTTTTCTCTCTCTCATCATTTCACAGGGCTGCAAGGTTACAGAAAGGTCTAATCAATTGTCAAACTCTTTTATCACTGAGAAGGTGGTAAAGAGAAAAAGAAATCTAACTGCCCTACTGTAGGGGGTTCTTCGACTATACGGCACCCTTTTCCACACACAATGCCGCCGTGATTAATGTCCTCCCACCTCAGACCTTGTTAAAACCTGTTCTCTCAAGCAGCCTGGTGGAGCACAGTTAAGAGTGGGGCCGAGGTTGCATAAATCAACGTGTTCTCACAGCCCCCAGGATATCCATTATAGATGCCAGCTGGATGGCTGGAAGATAGAGAAAAATGAATATTGTATCCTGTGGCCTTTTGCCTCTAATGACCACTTTTCAACATTTTTGAAGGCGTGATTAAATTTTGATAACCGGGGAAGTCACTCTGAGCAGGCTGAAATAGAGATAAATTGATGGAGGGTATGACATCTCAGTGGAAAGCAGGCAACTAATTAGTGTGGGAAGCGCACTCTGAAAGAGAAGTAAAAGGGAGACAGGTTTAATCAGAGGAGCTGCTGAGGTACAGGAATAGTCGGGATAATTGCGGCCTAGGTAGAAATCACAGGCTCAGGGAGCGGTTCTTTCTGTCCTCTTGATTGGCAGCCGCTGACCTAGTGGCCGGCACCCTTGAACCTTTACAACGGGAACAGCCTTGTCAAAGCAATTTGCTTGCAGCTCTCCGTGACCAGTTATTTCAGCCGCCGGAGCTGGGACACCTGATCTGAAAGGGCACCCTGCTCCCCTGGCTGGCTGGGAGCTGGGCAGAGCAGCCTGTCGTTTGCGATGACTTGACTTTTGAAGCTGTGGCCCTTTCTCAGCCCCGGCCCTCCCTGTGGCCCACTCACACTTAGGTGAGCTCCCAGGACAGCTTCTGCCAAGACACAGTGTCAGGGCAATTTGGCCATTCCTTTGGGGAGCGGGGGAGGCGGGGCAAGAGGGGATGCATGGCAGTTAGGGGGAAAGGCAGTGTCAAGGCAGGCAGAGGGGAAGCCCCCAGAGGATTGGCCCCTGGAAGAACGGCTTTCTCTGGTTGCCTGCTTTTTCACGCCCCAAGGCAGGCTAAGCAAAGCTGGGGTGTAAGGGTCTCCACCTTCTCTTCTGGGCGGGCCTGTGGGGGGAGCTTAGAAGCCTCCCGGTTGAGCCCCTTCGCCTCCCTTTCACGATGGGCTGGAAGGTGCCGCCCAAGCAGACAGGCCTTCACTGCGCTTTGTTCCAGTGACCCTGTAGGATTTTGTTTATTGCTAGCAGGGAGTTTGCTGATTTAAACTTGTGTTGAGGAGGATCATCTTTTTTTTTTTTTTTTTTCCTTGCCTTCAAACCTGCGTTAGCACCTAAGACATTATTTTTTCCCTTTGTTACGGTGTTTTGGGGAAAGGAGACTGGATGGGAGGAACCAAGGTTGCAGCAGAGAGATGGATGAGAGGCAGCCAGGGGACTGGTGTACAGGCTCTGTTCTTTAAAGTCATGAATTAGTGTTTCTCCCTCCTTCCCTCTCCCCTCCCCTCCCCTCCCCCTCCTCCTTTTCTTTCTCTCTCTTCTCCTCCTTCCTTCTTTCTCTCTGTCTTCCTCTTCTTCTTGGCTAAGAGCTTACTAGTTTCTCTTTTTAAATGCATGTCACCTGTATCTGGAAAAATGCCCCAAGCCAGGAGAGTTAATGTGATTTCTGTTCGTAGTGGCAGCTTATGGTTTCAGAGAAGCCTACAGTTAGAGTTGTCTTTTTTCTTTTTTTAATATGGCATTTTTCCCCCCCACTTAAAAATGAGGCCTGGTTATTAGAGGACCTAATTACATTCTTTGAATGTACTGATCCTTCTATATTTGCCATGAGGCTTGGCCAGTGGGAGCCTCTACGGCTTGTACCACATGTGGCCGCCTGCTTGGTGAAAACGGACATGGCATCAAATTGTTGCCCATTGCCCTGAGCTATTTAGAGCACGGAATGTTAGATGGAGAGGCTGCTCCATTCTAACTTAGGGGATCCTCTCTCTCAGTCTCATTCTCCTCAGAGACTGGCTGCTCCAAGTGAAGACTGGGGAATATTCTCCAGGTACCTGGCCTAAGGGTTCCTCAGGAAACTGGAAACTTAGGAGTCTTATTATGTTCCTGTACCCAAAAATGACACCTGGCTTCAGGAGTCCCAGTCCCTAGGAGATGGGTACCTGTCATTTTCAGCATAGTACTCCTATTGCTTACATAACAACGTGGTAATTTACTCTTCCTTTTTCATATCTTCGTTGGGAAGTGCCATACAGAATGACAGGGACAACCCAAAAGATGACGATATCTGGACTGTAGGCTCTCCCAACTCCCAGACAGATAATTACAATGCCCCATAATAAATAAGCCAGAAATGCTGGAGCAGACAGAAGAAGGAGTCTGAATTCTGCTTCAGGAGCTGAGGAATTCTTCATAGAACATGGTGTCCCTGAAGGATGAGGAGGAGTTTAGCAGTTGAAGATGGAACGGAAGGGAATTCTCCGCAGCAGGGAGTATGTGCAAATTCCTGGAAGGGCATTGTGTGTTCAGAGAGCACTGGGCTGTGGCCCAGGCATCGTGAGGAACATCACCAGTGAGGCAGGTGACAGCTGGGTTGCCAGAGGTCTCAGATGAGCTCAAGGCCATGTCTGTGTCCATTTTACCACCAAAGCTCGTGTAATATGGGGCGCACAGTAGGTGCTCAATAAGTGTCTACTTAATGAATGAGCGGAAGAACTAATGAATGAGGAACCCGGATGTTAAGAGGGAAACTTGGGATGAGATTTTTTAAAACAAGGAATGTAACTGGTGGATAATGTGGAGGATGGTCCGCCTTGGGGTGAGTGCTAAAGGCAAGTAGTCCAGGTGAAATAGACAAAGAAAAAGGAAGACAGGAAGGCTGAAGCAAAAACATACCAGGAATGCAATGGAGGGCAAAGAGTCAAGAGACAGACATTTCTGGGATGAACTCATGGTGCTCAATGGATGTGGGGAGATAAGAGGAGTGAGAGACTCCTGAGAATGCCTCTCGGATGTGTGGCTTGGGTGAAGCGGAAATAGTATGGCACAACTGGAGGGCGGTTGTGAGAAAGAGCCAGAACTAAATAGGAATGAGCAGTTATACAGTCCGGGCAATCATGCAGAGGGAAGGGAGGTGGGGAGAGTGCCGCTAGGGCTTATTACCAGCATTTCCCCTAAGTGCTCCATGTGGGCCTGTGGGTCTGTGTTCATCTCAGTGGGACATCTCTGCCTTACGGGTGTATGCTCTGAAATTTTGATAAGTATATAACATTATTTTCCCTGAGTTTTAATACTGTTACTCTGATTTTTATTCTGTCATAAGAAAATGTTGCATTGAGTGGATTGTCATTGGATTATGTAGATTATGTGGAGTGGGGTATAATTTTTTGAAAGTAATAGAAACATGAATAGCGTCAAATCAAGGCTGATACCAAAGAAAATGATACATGTAACATTTATTTATGAAAAAAAATATTGCTTAGCATGTACCAGGTATTTGTCTAAATGTTTTCAAGTATCAATTAATTAAATAATTGTTTCTAATATCCCCCATGAGGAAGATATCATAATTGTGTGTGTTGTGCAGATGTGGAAACCGAGGAACAGAGAGGTTAAATTATTTCCACGATTGCCATTGTAGCATTAGCTAACACCTCTATCAACATCATATAATTATCATTTCTTTGTGGTGAGAATAATTAAGACCTGTTCTCTTAGCAAGTTTGATGTCTGTAATACAGTACTGTTGTCTATAACCACTATATCGTGCATTAGAGCTCCAGGATTTATTTATCTACAGTTGCAAATTGTACCCTTAAACAGCATCTCCCCAGTTCCCCCACCCCCGACCTATAGAGCTAACAAGTAGGAGAGGTCAGATTCAAACCCAAGACTCTCTCCATAGTCCCTGCACCTACCCACTCCTGCAGGCTGGCTTCTCTTGTTAAACTGTGTCCTGCGTGGTAACGGCCAATGGAGGAAGTGATGAGTGGTGGGCCTGAAGATTAACCACAAACAAGTGACGTCACAATTATAAATACTTTTATAAACGTGGAGATGATGTAAAACTTTAGAAAGTACTCATTGGTCGCAACTACTGCGGATCTGTTTAGTGTTATTTTCAGTCTTTCAATCTGTTTACCTCTGCTGATGAAATGTTTAATGATTGGCAAATACAAAATGGCTGAGAACCCTTTGTCAAAACTTTCCATTGATTTTGTCCAGAGATTAAATTCACTGGGGTAGAGGATTTAGATCCAGGGGCCATGGAGTAGGGAGGATCTGTGAGACTGAGGGAGAACTCCAAAAATAGTTCAAGAACTGTTCTGCTTTGTACGAGTGTTTGTTGCAGCTGTCTGGAGCCCCTGGTAGTGAAGCAGAAGAGATTCAGGAGTGAGCCCACCTGACTGCAAACTCTGCCCTCACTACCCACCGGTCCTGAGACTTTGGGAAAGATATATTACTTTACTGTTCTGTGTCTCAAGTTTCCTCAACTATGAAATGATGGTAAAAACGGTCCCTACCTTAGAGGGTTATTGAGAGGTTTGAGTTAATGCTTGCTCAGATAAGCTCTTAATACGTGACTCCTTTCATTATTAGTGTGCAAATAGGACCCCAGAAACCCATCCACCTACCTCCTCTCCTCACAAATTTACCTCCTTTTTGTTTTGTGTCCCCATAGCATCTATTTGAATTGTTAATCCAGCAAAGATAAGGTATTTAGGGATGCAGATCTGTGATTTATTCCTCAAATGAGACGGCAGGTGTTAAGGAAGCGGGGCATTCAGATGGAGGCTTTCTCATGACATACTCCTTCCCAGCTAGGCTCCTTGTGTCCATAATTAAAACAAAAAAACAAATTAGAAAATGGTTGGTATATGAGGCATTTTTAAAGTGTCAGTGTGGCTTCAATCCTCTGATTTTTAGAACATCTATTGATATAAACCCTTTACTGTTTAAAAAACACACATATGATCAACCTTGAGGACATTATGCTAAGTGAGATCAGTCAGAGAAAGACAAATATTGTACGGTGTCACTTAGATGTGGAATCTAAAAAAAGCTGAATTTGGAAAAACAGAGTAGAATGGTGGTTACCAGGGGCTGGGGGGTGGAGAACTGGGGAGATGATGTTTAAGGGTACAATTTGCAACTGTAGAAAAATAGATCCTGGGGATCTCATGCACAGCATGGTGATTATAAACAACAATACTGTATTATAGACATCAAGCTTGCTAAGAGAAAGATCTTAATTATTCCCACCATAACAAAGAAATGATCATTATGTGATGCGATAGAGGTGTTAGCTAACGCTAAGTATCAATCATCTTGCAATATGTAAATGTATCAAACCAACATGGTGTACACCTGAAATGCACAGTGTTACATGTCAATTATACCTCCATTAAAAAAAATAAAAAACATTGTCTCTTCTGATGATCATAACTCTATAGGTCAGTGTAATTTTATTTATTCTATTTCTTTTTGTCCTTCACATGCAAAAATTAGAGTGGGTGATAACACATTCTCCTCATCAGTCTGTACACGGTGGCTTCTTCAGTACTCTTTGTTGTGAAATTGCCTGCCTGTGGTAAAGTGCCCCAGCGACATGCCTAAAGCAGGGCAGTGGGAACTGTTTGGCCCCAATAGGAAGGAGTATTTTACCACTGGCATTGTTTAAAATTGCAAGGACATGGGGATTAATAAAAAGAAGACCTGACTTTTGGTCGGTGTTACTATCATTGTGAATCCTCTAAGGATGAGACACCCTGTGTTGCCTGAGCCTGGGCCCTGCCCTTGGTGCACCACTATCATGTACAAATCATACGAATTCACTTGATTAACTTTTTATAAGGACACACCCTGACAGCCACAGTGTAAGTCAAGATGCAGAACATTTCTACCACCTTAGAAGTTTCCTTCACATCCTTCTCCATCAGTACTCATCCTCACTCCCAACTTAGAGGGAACCACTGTTCTGACTTTTATCAACATAGATTAGCCTTACGTGTTCTTAACTTTGCCTAAATGGAATCACACAGTACGTACTCTTTGGGGCAAGGCTTCTTTTTTTTTCACTTTGTGCATGAAATTCGTCCAAGTTGTTGGGTGTGGCGGCAGTGTATTCCGTTTTACTGCTGGCTGGCATCATTTATGTGACTATGTGACAATTTATTTATCCATTCAAATACTGGTGGACATTGGGTTGCTTCCGTTGTTTTGACTGCTATGAGTAAAGCATCTATGAAGGTACTTGTGAATGACATGCTCTCATTTTCTTTGAGAATCTACGTAGAGGCGAGGTTGTAGGAGCACCCCTCCGGCATGGGGCATAGCTTAGCTTAGTAGATATGTCACGCTGTTTTCCCAAGTGGTTGTGCCAGCATGGTCCACTTTTGTTTATCTAACTAATTAATTATTTTTAATAATTTAAAAAGTATCCATAAACCCATCATTGAGTGAAATAAGTGTTATCTTCCCTACTTTACAAATGAAGAAACTGATTGGAGTGAGGTTTAATGCTCTTACGTATCACACAGCTAGAAAATAACATAAATGGGAGTGACGCCTGGGCCTTTTGAATTTACCCTCTCCCTGCTGTAGCTTTATATAACAGCTCCTTTAAAGACATTGAGTTATCTGTAAGCAGAAAAGGCACTTGTAAAGCATTCACTGGGACAAAATCGGGAGAAAAAAAAAATCTCAAATTCTGGCCAGAAAAAAATAGGCGTTTCTCACTACTGCCAAAGAACTTGCTGGCAGAGAGCAAAGTGCCTGTCGGACATGGATGCTGGCATGATTCCCGGCACAACCTGCCTATACCTTGTTTGGCATCACAGATTCAAGGTTTTATGCGTCCGCGGGGCCAATGCATGGCATCCTTGCACAGGTCTACTTGTATTTGCCACTAAAGGTTTCCCGTCATTAAAAAAAGATAACCTACACCCTTGCTGAGCAAAGTGCGGCCCAGGGACCAGCAGCTAGGCATCAACAGGAACTTGTTAGAAATTCAGAATCTTGGGCCTCATCCCAGACCTTCAGATGCTGCTTTTCAACAAAACCCCCAGGTGATTCCTATGCTCATCCAATTTTGAGAAGCACTGATTTGTACAGTTGCGGATTAGAAGTCACTTCCTCCTGCTTTGGGGTTTTGGGGGATGCAGCTTTTCATCCCTCAGTCTCAGTTTCCCATTCTGAAAAATGGGGCTGACAATATGTACTTTGCAGGGTTGTAATAAGGACTAAAAGATAAAATAGAAGAAAAACAGCGATCACAATTCCAGATAAATGTCGGTGTTCAGCCAAGTGATAGCTGCTTTTCTTGGAGGTTTTCTCAAGCAAGGTGGGCCTTTCTCAGTGGTAAAATGCGAGCCTTTAATTGTCCTAAATGCCCAGGGCCCAGCCCTCCTCTTACCTGCACCAGTGCTGCAAGAGAATCACGTGCTTGGAAATGTCAGGACAGAGTTGGAGCTCTCCCTGGAAGTTACCCAAGCATGAGGGCCAGGCTCCAGGCCTCAGCTGATGTTCCTTGCTGACTGTTCTCTGAAAGCCACAGAGCTTAACTTAAAAAATGGAGAGCTGCAGCCATGGAATAAAAAGAGCCCAACACCTGTCAGGATAATAAGCAGGTTCTCCAGGGGAAGTTTGTTATACAATAGGACAGAGACATTCATGGGAGCAGAGGAGGGGAAGTGGGGTGGGAGATTTGACATGTCAGAGAGGCTGGTGTGTATAAATATTGCTCATAGGCAAATTAAGAATTTTTAAAAAACAGGCAAGAAAAGGTCTTCCCAGCTGAGCTGTCCTGAAAATTGAGATGTCCCTGAAGTACAAGTTAGTGTATTTTTCCTGGTTGAATAGGAAAAATTATGTTTGATTGGACAAATGTCTTTAGCAATGATAATTACATGGGTACCTGAAACATTACCTGCCTGGTCATTTTCTGCAGGGTTAATATCAGTGGAACATATTAAAAAATACGAGTTTTATTTAATGACCTTTTTTCTCTTTTCCTGGTACCAGTTTTCACTGCGTGATTTCTGACTTTGGTGTCAGATTGTACAGGAAAGCAGTTTAGAAGGTATGGGTGATAAAAACAGGCCCAATCAATTTTTATAGGACCAGCAGCAGTGATGACTTAATTGCTACCTTGGTGAAAAGGCTGTGATCCTTATGCTAAATTATTTAAAAAATAGCTTTCAATGTATGTTTTCAGAATTCTGCTCAGTCTCTTGGCGTTTGAAATAGTACCAGCAGTTTGAGTGCAGAAAGGCTTACGAATGGAAAGCTCACAGCTAATTTGAAATACAGGATTTCAACAACTCAGTGGAGCTGGGTTGCTGGTGAGGGTGGAACAGGCGAAAGGAAATGCAGACTATGTACATAATGAGGGCAGTCAATCCAACTTGGTAGCCAGCAAGCTCTGTTGTGTTTTAAATGGAGTATTGTACCTCCTGTCTTGATGACATATTCAATTAAGTGATATCGTATTATTATTTCTCACCCTATGTGATTTAACAAAAACGTTATTGAAACTCAGAGAAATCATTCTAAACAAGGAAAAGAAAATTCTTTGATTGGGATTATAATGATGTCTTTCACAGTCTCTGACAGGTAAATTATGAACATTTGCAGCAAAACTTCGGTGCATAATGTTAATTTGAAATGAGTTCAGAATATCAATGGGGCTTTTATTTTTATAAATGAGGGTCGATATTAAGAGGGATGGAAGCTACTGCTTCTTCCTTTGAAAGGCAATGACTTTAGCGTTTATCTTATAGATAGTAATAATAAATACAAAGTGGTGAGGGTCAGTTTAGGGCACAGTGCTTCCTGGGAGGAGACCCCTATGGACAGCCATCTCTCAGGGCTCTATGTCCCCAATGTTTTCAAGTTGAGGTGGATGGTTTTCACTTACTGTGTACATCACTTTCCAAGTATGACGTTTGCAACTGATAATATTTTCTAAGATACTAATTTTCTAATGTTTCAGCCTAACCATAAAAAAAAAAAAGAGTTACATCAAATTATTGTTAGAAAGTTATATCAAATTACTGCTGGGCCAAACTTGGGAGGTTTTGAATTTCATTTTCTGGAAGAACAAAAAAAAGCCCCCAAATGTAAACAACAATATCAAAACTTGAAAACAGACATTGAAAATATTTTGTTAGGAACGAGATGGGCCAAAGGCAAGGTCTTAATATGCATCGTTTCTTGTGTCTGCTTTACACAGCCCAGAAGCTCAGATTCCTCCCAAGAATTTTTTAATCTACAGACAATGCAAGCAAAATGTAGCTGTAGTGTCACTACAGCTGCTGCTCCCTGAAATGAGTCACTAAGAAAACTTAAAAGGAGGTTCATTGGAATCTTAACAATGATGCAATAACTTTGAACACTGAGCAGTGTAGGAGATGAATGAATGAATGCTACAGCCAATAGAACAGTGAACACATGCACTTTTGTAAAACATATAGGGTGCTATGAACTTCAAATAGTCACAGAATCATAAAGACATAAGGGATTTGGTGTCATATAATCCAGCCCCTAATCTGTAGTCCTCCAACAGTTTTATTGTTTGACCTCTGCTTGAACACATGAAATAAAGGGAAAATTAGAAACCTCATTAGATCTTAAATACATTCAATTTTTCAGAAAATTTTAACATTCAACCTATCTTTCCCTCTCTATTGATTTACTTTATGGTCATGGATCTCCCTCTACGGCCACATGGAAACATACTGATCCCTTTGCTGGAGGACATAATTTCAAATATCTATAAAAACTTGCATATTTGGTTGCCAGAGGTGGGCGGTAGGGGGCGGGAGAAATGGGTGAAGGGGTTCAAAAGATACAAACTTCCAGTTATAAAATAAATGAGTCACGAGGATGTATTGGGTTGGCCCAAAAGTTCGTTCGGATTTTTCCATAAGATGTTACGGAAAATCCCGAACGAAATTTTTTGGCCAACCCAATAATATACAGCATGATGACTATAGTTAATAATACTGTACTGCATATTTGAAAGTTGCTAAGAGAGTACATCTTAAAAATTCTCATCACAAGAAAAAAATTTTGTTACTATATATGGTGATAGATGTTAGCTAGACTTATTGTGATCATTTTGCAATATATACAAATATCAAATCATTATGTTGTATATCTGAAACTAATACAATGGTGCATGTCAGTTATACCTCAAAAAATCAGCTTATCAATCCTTGTTGAGATTTTGACTGGAAAAGCATTGAACTTATAGACATATTTGAGGAAAATTTGCAATAGGAATATGTTATTACCATTTAGTCTGGAAATTGGTTTGAAAATGTAATAGAAATACAGTTGTGCCAGACCAATGATGTTTTAGAATTCATTCCCTTTTTTGGGGGGAAAAGATCTCATTCACAGTAACAATAAAAACTACAGGTTGTATAATCAGTTAAAGCCATGAAGAAGAAAGAGAGAAAGAACTTTAAACCATCATACAAAAACAAAAAACAAGAAACACAAACTTCTAGATTACTTCAAAGTGTTTCTCTCTCTGTTTCAAGCACTCATACAGTTATTTATTCGTGCAATCACCCATGCAACATTTACTGGGTGCATACACATACAGTGTGTCACAGCTGTATTGGGCACAAGAAATACAATATTAAGTGTACACAATAACATTAAAATGAAGTCACAATGATTTATCACTTACCATTGTTATTGACACTTCATATGCGTTACGCCGTTTAGTTCTCACAATAACCTTATGAGAGAAGTACAAGTTTTCTCTCCATTTTACAGATACGAAAACTGAGGCTAGAAGGAGTTAAATATTTTCCCTCTAAACTTAGATAGTGGTGAAACAGAAACCTGAACCAGTATTTCCTGGACCGTATAATGCATGCTTTTAACTATTCACATCTTATTCCATAGCCTAAGTTGGGAGAGACACATACAAGAAATTACAGTACAGTTTGGTATGTACTATATAATGGAGATAATATAGGAAACATGGGAAGAGATGGTTTTAAGTCTGACTACAGGTTTCAAGAGCAGGTAATTCTTTGAAAGATGCACCCTTGAAGAATGAGTAGGACAGCCAGGGAGATGAACAGATAATGCACAACGTAGATGAGCATGAAAACTTAAGGTAGTGGCATATAGTAAATATTAATGGAGCATAAGGTACAGGAAGTGGTGGCTGGACACATCAGGAAATCAGTAAGAAATGAGGGATTAGAATTTGGAGAGTTGCTAACATCAAAGATGCTAGAAAGCAATCCTTAGAAAATGGTGGGAAACCATTATTGGGAAGTTAATAATTAGATTTGCGTTTTTGAAAGTTATTTCTAGCAGCATTTTCAAAGTTAAATGAGGGAGGGCTAGGCTGGAGGCGTGAAAAACAGTATGGGGGGATGTAGTACAAAGGAATACTCTCGAGGTCTCCTATGAACACTTTACCCATAGAAGAAAATACTGCCCTCCCAGTGAGTTCAAAGAAGAACAGAGGAGAGCAGGGGGGACAAGATATCAGGTGTGTCTGCTTTGCATCAGGAACTGTTGACTTTGGGGCCTGTATGTGCTTACCTCCCAAAGTATGCTTCTTAATTTCATGGGGCAAGGACATTTGTATCTAAATGAATGGTCTGCCTTTGTTGAGGGTTGGTGTGACTGGCCAACTTTGGCTGTTGTTCAGCAGCAATTAATGGATATTTTCTGTTTCATCAGAGGCTTGCTGTGCTGGCTACCCCTTGTGTATTATCAACTGCCCTTTTTATACCAATTAAGCCCCAAAGATAACAGAAGCAAACTAATATGTGATTCAATAGAATCTTTGCAATATTTAAAAGTTCTAATATTAAGGACTATATTGGGTTATTGAGCATTCAATTAAAGAGCCTCAAGTGTTTAATTTAGGATTTTCCATAGGACAGGTATTGTTTGTTAATTAGTTAATTAAGTAACAAATGATTATTGAAAACATGCATTAGGATTAAGCAAGCTGCAAGAGAGATAAAGATATCTCCAAGGCAATTAGCTCACTGTAATCTTAATGATAAATATGTAATTAGACTCTTATTCTAAAGAGATTGTTTGGAATGGTTTTCGCAAGCATTAAACAGGCATGCAACAAGATTATTTACTTACATAACAAGCAAAATATAATTCTAATTCTTATTCGGCATTAGGCATCAGCCAGTGTGTTCAAATGATACCTAATTTGCTAAAAGCAAAAGTTTACAAGTAATAGTACTTAAAAATATAATCCATTAAAAGCTTACATAACTAACAATTATATTACAACTAGATTTATCCCCAAGCCTGTTTATTTCACCTCCTGGGCAATTATCTGAGACTTTCAAATGTATTATGACTTAATAGCCAACATTTATACATTTATGTATGCAATACTTGAGGGGATTACTAGTGCACCACAAAATGAAAACCCTTCCCCCTTCCTGTAGCGTCAACTTGTCAAGAGAGAAATAGATTCCCTTCTCGGATGTCTAGAAACTACCACAGTTCCTGGCACATGGCACTCCATAAATGTCTTCTAAATTGATTTGAATGAGTGGAATCAGGAAGTCTAGATGTTTCTTAAAGTATATCATTTGGTTTAATCCCCGTTTTGTTGAAATTCCCTGGCTGCCACCACTGCATATGCTATTCTTCTGTATATTTTTTCCTACATCCAGCATCCCAGTTCAGTAGGGCTAAGGAAATTGTATCTTCAAAGGACTAGCATGGATTGGGGATGTTGTGAGAATTACAATAATGATGATAATCATGATAAATACCAACACACATTTATTAAGTGCTTACTATTTCCCAGGCATGGAGAGAAGCTTTTATCATTGATTACCACAGTTTAGACTGTCAGTAATCCTAATAGGTAGATCCTACTGTTATCTGTGTATTTCAAATGGGGAAACTGAGGCTTAGAGCAGTTACATAATTTCCCCAAGATCACGCAGTTAATAAGTAGTGAAACCAGGATATAATCCCAGGTACCGTAAAGATAGAGTCCATTTTTGCCTGAGATTGGGTTCTCTTGAAGCAAATCCTGGGATGGAGTTACTTGTGCAGCTGTTTTATGAAAGCACGCTCTCAGGGGACTCTGCAAGGGAATGAGCCAAGCAGGGTAGGGTGGGGAAAGAAGCTAGGCAAAGATGTGAGTTCATTTCAAGTCTAGCCTCAGTCTGATTGCGCAGGAAGCTCTGGAGTGTAAGTAACACCACCAATAGTCCCATCTTCAGGCATGGGGACAGAAATTTATATCCCTGAATTTGTCTCTCATGGGCTGTTGGCTGCTACTGGGGAAGGAGACATAAGCTCACAGGTATGTTCTAGTGGGAGATAGCTCATTTTTGCAGAAGCCAGTACCCAGGACAAGTTTGTTTGTTACCTGTTGCAACTAACTCTCACAAAAGCAGTGGGATGCATGCCCTAACCAGCTGCAGAGCAAGCAGAAATGTCTATAGCAGAAGCTGCTTCCACAGTGGTTCTCTTGACTTCCAGGCTCCCATGGAGAACACAAGATTTTTGTCAAGCAGACTAGATTTTTTTCCTGATCTGCCTTTTCCTAGCTTAGTGCCTTTGGGAAGTTTGCTTCAACATCCTGAGTCTCATTTTCACTATCTGTAGAGTAGGTGTCTTAATACTACTAGTCCCGTGGGATTGTTATGATGACTAACTTGAAAATGTATGTGAATGCATTTTGTAAACTAAAGCAAAACATGAATGTTGTTTGTGGTGTTGTTTATTGCTGTGTCTGACTTCCCAGGCTCAGGGGCAGCTAGTGGATGGGAGCTATGGAAGCCCTGGTCTACATGACAAATAGGGAAATAAAAGGACGAAGATGAAACTGAACCTGTAGGGAAGATGGCTGACCACCTAGATAGACTCTTTAAAGACTTCTGCTGAATATTGATAAGCTTAATTAACGTGCAAAAATTGAGGGTCAGAAAAATTAATCTACCCAAGTTCCACAGTGAGTAAATGGCACTCGAAACCTAATTTCACAGTATTTTTCAGTTATACCATATTTCTTTGATGCCTTCAATATTGGCAAACCCAAGTGATTTTTGCAAAGAGATCTCCTCCTACTATCTTGAATCCATGGATAATGTCCACTCTCCTATCTCAAGAAGTTCCCATCTGTAGCATCTTGTGCCTTGGCTCTTTCTCCTGAATACATGGCATCCATTTAAACTAATAATTACAAATTCCGAATAGAGCAGAGAGAAACAACTTCTGATTCCAGTTTGGCTCAGAATCAGCACTTACCCTGAGAGGCATTTTGAACCTTATCTGAACATTAAAAAGGCAACAAGTTCACCATAATATCATATTCTGTGGAAGTCAGCATGGAAAAGTGACTTCCTGCACAGTTCCGAAGCATTAGTGAAGGACCATAAAGCCGGTTGATATGGAAACTATGGTTTCAGTGGAAGGCCCATTATTTGTGAAGGAAAGAGATTTAATTTTTCAGGCGGGTCTAATTTTCCTCCTGAGAACATCTTTCAGGCAATACCCAAATAGCCATTAATTCAAAGGAACTGTCTTTGGAAGAAAAGCACTTAGAGAGTGATTAATTCTAACTAATAACTAATCCAAGCTCTCTCTCTGATAAATAGTCCAAGTACTCCCCACCCCCTCCTCTCTCAACATGTAATTATAATTAGACAAAAATACCGAGTGCATCCAATGTCTGCCAATGTCAACAGGGGTACCATTTATGTTTTCCCTATTTTCTTGTCTTTCCTCGTAAAGTGGGAAATATTCCTCTTAACAGAGCAGTCTCAATGGCCTTAATTGTGGTTTATGAACATTCCTTAACCAATCATTAATAAAGGGTAGAATAACTCTTAGACTATTTGCAACCACTCCTTGAGTAGGGTGAGTCCACTTATCCTTCTGAGATGGTGTGAAGGAGACATGGTAACTGAACAAAATTGAGCTTCTGTTAGGAAGAGGGAAGAGGAGAATAGATGATGGATAGATAACCAGCAAAGTATATAACAGAATAACAAAGACGATACTATATGTTGAAATAAATACTGTATCTTAATCCTCGTATTGATTGGTTAGAATATTTAGAAGAGGAAGAATATAAGTTCTGCAGTTAGCATCTTCAAGTCCCTAACACCAACCTATAGAGACCTTTTCTTCCCAATGAGAATGAATGCGTCCTCAAGCTTGAGGCCCTGAAAGCAACTGCAGAGCCACTTGCTAGGAAATTTCCATATGGCATGATAGCCACCATGAGTTACTCTGAAAGTGTTATAAACACTTCTTTGGAAAAGGGAAGATATTAAACCTCTTGCCATAGCCTGATGAAGGAGCACAGGTTTTGGATTTAGGCAAATCGATACTTGAATCCCTGCCCAGTAATTTTTATCACATTACATCATTTTATGCTTTAGCTCTAGTGAGTTCACTTATAAGATGGAGACCACAGTTTCTACCTTATAGATTTGTTTTGAAGATTCAGTGGGATAAAATATGAAAAAATACTTGGTGCAAAATGGGGAGTTGATACCGTCAGTTCTCGCTTATTGTAGGCATGAGAATGGGCACAAGGTGGTGAGGGAATCACTGGCCAGTAAGTAAGAGAAATGCAACCCATCACTTACATAACCTAAGCTTTTTTGCAGGCCTCACTGGGTAGCACAAGGATTGGCAGAAGAAAACTGAGATTTGAAACAAACTTAGTTCTGTATTGATTTTGCTGTGAGATCTAGAAGCAATCAGTTGACCTCA
The DNA here is from genome assembly GCF_059928025.1 of Delphinapterus leucas. NCBI lineage: Eukaryota > Metazoa > Chordata > Mammalia > Artiodactyla > Monodontidae > Delphinapterus > Delphinapterus leucas. Next base: position 83,696,991 of record NC_143134.1, read on the forward strand.
AGATTTCATCATGTCGGTCAGGACACTTACTTCCTGGCTTTATAAAAGAATATGTGAAGAAATTCCTAGGTGCTTTGAGCTTTCACGTGTCTGTATATTGAAGAAAACATTATGTAGAAATACGTGACGTTGATGAATGGATATTTGTAAGCATGTATTTGTGCTTTGAAAAGTGATCTGTATTGTGAAATTTGATAGGCAGTGTGTTTGAATGTTATGGTGGGTGCTTGGAAGGGAGGGGGGCATGTGTGCTCAGGGATTAATGGCTGATGGACTCCTCTCAAGAGGTGACATAATCTTTCCTTCTACACCAGACCGTAAAAACCACATGACATCTGTTCATTGCAAGGCCACCATTCTAACAAAGCACTGGATCCCACATGTCTCAGAACTTGGTTTCCATCACACAAGCAGGCTTAATTATTTTAAAATTCACCTTTTTGAGGGATGTCATCCAGAGACTGTTGCCATGCTTGGGGTGATAGAATACTTGTTTTAGGTTCTTTAAGCCATGCTTAACTGATTCTCGAAGCCACACTTTTAGTTTGGCAGCTCCAAATAATCTTGCCTCACAAAGCATTTTTAATAGCATTTGTGAAAAATCTCTTCTCTCCGAAAGTCAAAATGTTCTGCATAAACAATAAAGCAAAATGGAGGCATGGGCTATTAAACAAACAGCAGTGGTAGACACCAATATTTCACAATATCGCTACTTGCTTAATAGGGTGCCAGCAATTTTAAAAAAATCTGAAGTCGTTCTCTATTTCCATTAACTTTTCAACTGAGCTTTTTCATGATGTTGGTTATGAACAGTAAAAGTAAATCAAGTGATACTACTAATAATTTTCAATTAAAAAAAACAACTAGAAAGTGAGCTGGTGTTTCAGTCCAGTTGTTTGAGGATATACATTCCCTTTTCATTAACACAAGACCTAGTTAAATAAATGAGTGTCATTTTATTCTTGAGCATACAGAAAGGTTTTCCCAAGACTCAAAAGATTCTAGGCTGGAATCTCTCAATGTTGATCACTTCTCCCTACCTCCTTGTTCCTTTATCCCTTTCCTCTTCTGCCCTCACCATCTTTTATGTTTTGTGTGTGATTTTTGGGCTTTGTGGGGAAAGGAAAGTTAGGTTAGGAAGAGGGAGGAAGTCAGGATCAGGCATTCCAGAGCAGCACAGGCTCAGAATCCAGGGATAAATAACATCCTCAGAAAGGAAAACTGAATATTCGTGGACCAGTGTCATCCTTCTGTGTGGAAGGGAGGAATATGGGCAGGGCAAACAGAGGGAAGAGCTCTCTAGAACCTACTTGAACTTGATTTTAGAGCTTCTTTGCTCTGACATCTACCTGATTCCTGAATTTCAATTGCAGGGAAAGGACTGTGGAGATGGTTTGAACTAAGACTTGATAGCCAATGACTATAGGCTCATTAAAGAAGAAGGGTTCCATTATATTATATAGCTATCCACTGCTTTTCAGGTTTGCTTTGTGCCACTTGGCTTTTATGAAGGACCTACATTAGTACCTGTTTATGCTAACAGAACTATTCGAAGATAATTTTTGCTTTTATAAAAAAAGGCAAAAAGTGAAAATAGTGTTCAGTGTTTGTTTTGCAGGGAGTCATTTTAGAGGCAGTGCACCCCACTCTGAATAGCGGGAGTGGCTCCGCCAAGCTCCTTCCCCAGAAACCACACTCAGCATCAAGCCACCATAGCTTTGACCTGTATCTGTATACATCTGTGCTTTATCTCGATTTATTTCGTGCATCCATTAGCAAGATGTGTTTTAATAATGCCTCTTTGCTTTATGCCATTTCAGCTTATCAAAGTTTTCCCAGGAAAGCTCTTATTTCAGATAGTGGAGGAAACCTGTAATACCAAGCCTAAAAAACTTAGAGACCTTTGTTGAGATTTCAATGTTGAGCTTCCAGATTGTTGCATGTCTTAAAATACTCTCAACTGTATTTCTGATTATTGGATAAAATTTTATATAACTTATCTAATTACTATAAGATTATATATGAAAGAAGAATAGAAAGGTAGTTACCAAAATGACAATATGTGGTTTGTTTATTGGAAATAGAGAAAAATCTCTCCTCTCCTTCCTGTAGTTACTTAATGTTTAACAATTACATAATAATAATTCCTTTTATAATAAAAGAACCAAAAAAACAAATAAGTATGGATGCCTGAAGAACAAAGTCCAAAGTTGAGATGAGCCACATGTTAGCTCTACATGGATTAGTTGATGGGAGGGGGAGTCAAGGCTGGCAGAATAGCCAGGAACCATGAAAACTGTAGTAAGAACCCAGTGGAGGTTAAAACGGTACTAGGAGTTGTGTAATGCCCTCATCCTTTCTTCTTCCTTTCTCTAAAGAAATTGATGGTAGAAGCAAGGCAAGTAGAAATCTGGATTATTGTCTTGAGTTGCAGTAGGAATTCTCAGCCTGGCTTGGTGTTGGGTCACCTGAATGGAAAAGATACAAAGAGACTAAACCTAATACCGTAACAATCTTACTCCACTTAGGTCAGGATGACTCACACTTCTCAGGGGGTCCCTATCTTTAAAATGCCTCATTCCGGAATAATGACTTAATCCCAACTTTGTACCATTTTTGTTTTTGCCTAGACTATTCAGGGCCGTGAATTTCTTGAAAAGTTATAACTGGTTTTGGTTGAACTTTTTTATGCTCAGAAAAGGCAACTATCCATCATCATCTCCCCTACCTCAACAAAGGCCTGTGGCTTATTTATTTCAGCATATATTCCTATTAATCCAGGACTCTATCCTTTTAACTGCCAAAGGATTGGAGAAGGCCAGCAATTTCATCCCAGCGCCCCCCCTCAATTCTTTCTGGGACTCATTTCTTGCACAAGCAGTTCTATCCTGAAACAGGGGGTATGCAGTAACTAAATATGGATGCATATTTTGGACAGCAACGCAGAAGTAGTATTTTTTCCCAGCAACACCCAAATTTTGATCTTATGGTTTAATATTTAACTTATCTCACACATTTAGAGAGCCTCCATATTGATGATTAAGTGGCAAGTGGTCTCTTGTATTTATTTGGAAGAAGAAAAGGAATTTGCTTTCAGTATTTTAAAAACACGCCCAACTATTTGATCCGTACGGCAATGTGGACCATTGAGTACGTGTACAGTTTAAAAAATTCAATCCTTTGAAATCTTAGTTGAAAATGTCAAAGTCGAGCTGCAGTGAGCCTCATCTGAACATGAGAAAGCCCCCAACCTCACCTAATAAAACTTTCAGATTTTTTGATTGAATGCCATTTGAAATTGCCCTCCTCACATTACCGTGCACTAGGTAGCATGCAGTTAGGTTGCCTCTCGACATGACCCTATTAGAGATTGCCACTTGTGAGGAAATCTGTTCAAAAGCAGAGGCTGCATTAAGCTGGATACCAGGTCAAATGACAGTATTTGGGAGGGAAATGGAGAGGTACTTCAGTCTAACGATTCGTGAAAAGTTAAGTAACAACAAATTGCATGAATATGAAGTTGGGGAAAGAATGCTCTCATCACTGCTTTTATCTCTCAGCACTCCGCACAGATGGTAGCCTGAGGGATTAGAAATGGCACCTGCTGGTGTGCCTGTCTCTCTCTGAAATTATGCTTTTTAAGATTGTGATTTTAGAGCATTGAAGATGGAAAGGGGGAATGTCAGTTTGGGGTTCTCAACGTTTTTTCTTTAAGTCAGTAAAAGGGGATGGCAGGAAGTGCAATATGAGTATTCTGACATTTCCTACTTATTTTTGCTTCCAGGAACCTCTGTATATTCATGCAGCTGGCTGTAGAGGACTTTGACAGTTTTAGTTGGAAGCTGGGGAAATCTCAGGAAAAAGCAAACTCAGTTTCTGCATTAATAAATCATGGAAATAGATCTGGGACCTTCCACTAATTTATATTGGGATTTTGGAATTTTAATTTTTATAAACTTTTTGCTGGAATATGATAGCAAATCATATATATATGATTCATGGCAGTGAGATGGAAATCAAATATAACAGTGAAATATACAATGCAATGTAAATATATAATATAAACAGAAAAGTATGCATGTTATAAATTTTCACAAACGGAACACACACCTGTGTAAAGCCATACGAAAAAGAAATAACAATCCAGGAGCCTCTCTCATGCCTCCTTCTAGCTACTCCTCAAGGGTACCCACTCTCCTGTCTTCTAGATTCATTTTGCCTTTTGTGTACTTCTGTAAATGGAGTCATACTACATAGCCTCTTTTGAGACTGGCAGCCTACGCTCAACATTATAAGACCCACCCATAAGTACCATACTTCATTTTAATTTATTCATCTGCATTGTTGTATATTTTTCCACTATGTGATTATGCAATTTATTCATTCTTGATGGGTGCTTAGGCTGTTTTTGGCTCCTACAAGCAGTGCTGCTTTGAACATTTCTTGCATGGATCTTTTGAAGGACACATATACATATTTCTGTTGGGTATATACCCAGGAGTAGACTTGCTGGGCCACAGGATATGGATAAGTTCATCCTGAGTAAATACTGCCGAACAGACATCCAGAGTTGTTGCTACTTCTACTCCTACCAGCAGTGAATGAGGGTCCTGGTCGCTTCACATCCTCACCACACTTGGTATGGCTCTAGGAATTTTTGAGGTTCTTGAGGATGATGTTGTTTTCTTGTTCATCTCAGTGTTCAGAGCATTGAACACAATGATAGCACTATATTAGGTTACCAGATGACTGTCAGCCTAATAACAGCTGGATTTGTGAGCAGAGGGATAGCAGAAGCAGAACTGAAGTCTATATTGAGCCAGGAAGTTTAGATCCTAGGGCTGAGGAGTGTGGTGGCTTCCTGTACATGCCTCAGTTGCAATCTCCAAACTGAGGAGCTAAATAGCAGAAATTTATTTCTCACAGTTCTGTAGGCTAGAAGTCCAAGATCAAGGTGTTGGCACGTTTGGTTTCTTCCGAGGTGTCTCTTCTTGGCTTGTAGAGGCCTGCTTCTCTCTGTGTCCTCACATGGCCTTTCCTTCTGTGCACACGTCCCTGGCATCCCTTTGGGTCCTAATCTCCTCTTTTTATAAGGACGCCAGTCATATTGAATTAGGGCCATTACTAGAGGCCTCTTTTTAACTTAATTACCTCTTTGAAGCCCCTCTCTCCAAATACCGTTACATTCTGAGGTACTGGGGGTTAATGGGTTAATGGCTTCAACATATGAATCTGGGTGGGGGGGGGACACAACCCAGCGCATAACAGGACACTATTAATTTTCGCAACATTACAGAAAGTAAATATGAGACCTAGACTAAATTCATGGCAGTGGGATGGAAAGACAGATGATATAAGAAATACATAGAATTACTAGGTTTCTGTCTTGAGTGAGAAGGAATAGGGGTGCATTCACTGAGATAAGTAATTCAGAAAAGAGGCAAGTATTGGAGGGGACAGGTGATTAAGAAATCATCTTTGACTAGGTTGAATTTTAGACACTAACGTTTTTGAGAGAAGTTGTCTAGTATGCAGTTGGCTAGGTGAGGTTGAAGCTGTCATACTTTAGATATTACTTATATTTAATAAACTTTTCTTAATTTCATTGAACTCCTTCTGGTAAATGGACATCAATCAATCATGCATAGGAATGAGGGGGTTTACTGGAGGAGAAAAAGCCACAGATCTTTATAATATTTCAGGAAATGTTTGTATTCACTAATTCTCATTGTTTTGGAGAAGCTCTTGAAACTACCTTGCCTCAGTTTCTCATGATGTATTTTATCAAACACACTGAAAATAAAAAAATATATATCTTTCGCTTATTGCAAGGAATAAATGTTCCTTTCTTAGTAGAAGCTTCATGGAAATGAATGAAACTAACACACAGTGATGGGGAGTTTCAGTATCAGAGAAGTGTTTAAAATTTGACAAGCTAACCTTTTGAAATAGCAAACATTACCAAAAGGCCTGACTGCTTGTTACAGTTGGATGCCTTTCCAAATGTGACTTTGGTAAACAAAGCTGCATTTGAACTACAAGAGAGAACGAGGGTCAAAGAAACATTAATTCCAAGGGATAGGGGTGGGATGGGCAGAAAGTCTTAATTTTGTTTAAGGGCAAAAGTGACATTATTTTATGATGAGTAATAATTGTAGGTAAGCGTGTAAACTATTACAGAATAGTTGACATAGAAACTTTATAAATCTCAAGGTCTTATTTATTATATTTCTCAGAGCTAGTTCCTATACCCTCAGGTTAGATCAGGGGTTCCCAAGCTGGGTGATTTTGCCCACCATGGGACATTTGGCAGTGTCTAGAAATGTTTTGTTTTTTGTCACAACAAGGGACAGAGAGGGGAGCTTTGGGGGTGTTTGTTGGTAGCTGGTGGGTGGAGGCCATGGATGCTGCTAAATATCCTACAATGCACAGTCAACCCCCTACAACAAAGAATTATCCAGCCAAACTGTCAGTAGCGCAAAGGTTGAGAAATCCTGGGTACATAACAAAATAAATGCCATTTGCTTTAAAAAGTAAAGAATCCATCTTCTGAGTTGACTTTCAAGTTTGGATCAAATTTCTCCCTAAGTAATTACTTGGTGGGGTGGTAGTGGTGGTGGTGTGTGTATGTTTGTTTGTTTGTTTGTTGTTTTTATCTGGGGTTATTGTTGTTTTGAACTGCATTTCATATCTTAAATCTCTGGGTTTAGATGAAATTAAGCTGTGTCAGCATTGTATTTCTTTAATCTTACTTTTGCACATAGATACATTCAAATAATCAGAGATTTTTATAATCTCTGAAAACTGCTACGGTTCTCAGAATGAAAATTCAGAGCTCCACTGAATACTCATATAAATCATTGAGTTTTGAATGACTATATAGTCCAGTGTCTATAAACTCAGTGTCTTTTTCTTTTTCTAGTAGAACACATTAATGTGGTACGTTTGTATATTGCATTATTACTTATGAGATATTTTAAAATACATTTCACCACTGAATGCTTATAAACCCAGTGTTAGTTACTTCTTATTATTGTAACCTTTTCAAAAGTGAAAAGATGAGCAGACAAGAAAACCTTCCCCAGCTCTTCTGGGCATATTAACTTTAAAATAAAGTCAAAGATTCATTAGTTCATTTGAATTCAACAAATATTTATTAGGCTTCTTCAGTGTGGCAGGAACTGTGATAAAGTGCTGTGCTAAGTTCTGAAATTAAAGCCAGAGTCTGTTTTGAATCCCATGAGAAGAGTTTTAACCTCTTGGGATTAGAATTTGGGTTCTTTGAGAAATTCCAGTACCAAAAAAAGATTTGTATTTTGTATTTTAATAGAATAATGTCATTCACTCTTACAGAGTTGTAAGAGGTGGAAATAAGCACGGGGTGCCCCAGACGATTTATTAATTAATATCCTTAAAGTGTCAGTAGTGGCAAAATTCTGAATTTGAATATCATATTCCTATACCTAAATATATTTTTTCCTGACTCTACTGGCTGTGGATTATGGATCAGCAAAATAAAACAGTTGTATTTATAACCATACACATCTAAAGAATTATAAAATACCAGGGTTAGAAAAGTTCTTTGAGATATCCTATTTCATACTCCTCAGGGTCAGAGGGGCCAATTGACTTAGACCTCAGGGTCTAAGCCAATTACTAGGAGAGTTAAAACACAAAATCTCAGGTATTCAGATGTGTAGACTTTTCCACAAAATTTCTCATCTGCTTTCCTCACAGACCTCCATGTTTGATGACAGTTTTTCTGGGACTCTCAGTTTTAGCACTGGAAGTCTTGCATTGTGGGGAACCTCTCAGCCCCAGCAAACTGGGACAGTTGGTCACCCTAACCTGACAAAGACACAGCGATATTTGTTATGTGTATGAGTATTGCAGATAATACTGTTATGTCATTCACCAGTTTTCTTGCGGCATGTTCAACAAAAATGAGCTTTTGTTTCCATCTTAGCAGTGTGAGGTCATACTGGCTCAAATTTGATAAAATTTGAGCCTCTGTACAATGGTCTGATTAAAATTAATCCTTCCTATCTCCATTATTGCTGGTTAGCTTTACCTGTCTTTGTCAATCAATTTCCTAATTAATGATTTCCTATTGTAAGGATGCTGCTTTTTATTCATGGTGGGGAGGGCTTTCCTTTAGGTATTACCTTTTTTGAAAAAAAACTGAAGTATAGTTGATCTACAATATTAAATTAGTTTCACATTTACAACATAGTGATTCAATATTTTTATAGATTATACTCCATATAAAGTTTTTATAAAATATTGGCTCTATTTCCTGTGCTGTATGTTATGTTCTTGCAACTTATTTATTTTATACCTATTAGTTTGTAACTCTTAATCCCCTTTACCTATCTTGCCTCTCTCCCCATCCCTTTCCCCTCTGGCAGCCTCTAGTTTTTTCTTTGTATCTGTGAGTCTGTTTTGTTATGTTCCTTCATTTGTTTTGTTTTTTAGATTACACATGTAAGTGAAAACACATAGTATTTGTCTTTTTCTGTCTGACTTATTACTTCACTAAGTATAATGCTCTTCAGGTCCATCCATGTTGCTGCAAATGGCAAAATTTCATCCTTTTTATGGCTGAGTAATATTCCAGATGTGGTATGTGTGTATATATATATGTGTGTGTGTGTGTGTATACACACACACAACACATCTTCTTTATGCATTCATCTGTTGACGGATACTTAGGTTGCTTCCATATCTTGGCTATTGTAAATAATGCTGCTATCACCTTATAGCATTTCTTCAGCCTGCTCAGATATTTTCTGAATGACCACCGGTTACCCAGAATGGAAGTCTGCCTACAGTCTTACAGAGTATTACAAGATATGAGAAAAGAACACAAGGGGTTATGGGCATGTTGAGTAGGAAGTGGTAGGAGATACTATAACATTTCCCGTATATATGAGATGTGTTTTAAGTGATAGACAAAGGATACTTGTTTAACATGTCCCAATAACACCAGAAATAAGATCTAAGTCTATTCATTAAGCATAAGTCTTTGACCTGTTTGCTAAGAAAACTAGAATTAACCCCCAGACACAGTTTGTAAAATTCTACTTTGAGTCTCTAAGTGCTTAGAAAAGAGACAGATGTTTTCATTAAAATGTGAAAATTTTCCATCTTCCTGATTTATGGCAGTAATATTAAAGGTATTTATCTGAGAGTCTTAAGGCTTTTTACCTCACAGTGAGATACTGCTTCACATACCAGAGAGTGGCTATAATAAAAAAAGTCAGACAGTAGCAGTCATTGGTGGGGATGTAGAGAAATTTGAATTCTCCATAGATTGCTGCTAGGAATGTAAAATGGTGCAGCCATTTTGGAAAATAGTTTTGCAGTTTTTTAAAACGTTAAACATAGATATTTTATATCACCGAGGAATTCTGCTCCTGGGTCTCTACCCAAGGGAAATAAAAACTCTTGTCTACACAAAGACGTGCACATAAATGTCCATAGCAGCATTGTTCATAATAGCTAAAAGGTGGAAACAACCCACATGTCCATTGACCGGTGAATGGATAAACTGGTGAATGGTTAAATGGATAAAACTGGTGAATGTGGTATATCTGTACAGTGTAATACAATTTGCAGTAAAAAGAATGAAATCCTGATACTTGATGTTGAACCTGTCAGTTGAACCTGAAAAACATTATACTAAGTGAGAAGTCAGGCACAAGAGGTCACATATTTATCATCTCATCTATATCAAATGTCCAGAAAAGGCAAATCTGGAGAGACAAAAAGTAGATTAGTTATTGCCTGAGGCTGGACATGTGAATGGGGAGTGACTACAAGTGGTGTGATAGAAATTTCTACAGTTAGATTGTAGTGATGGTTGCACAACTCTGTAAATTTATTAAAAATTGTTAAATTGTGTACTACTTAAAACAGGTGAATTTTATGGTAGAACAAAACCCCAGCATACCTCAATATATCTATGTTTAAAGAAAGCATGTTCACCTGAATTCACTTTCCTTGAAACAACAGAGCCAAGGACTTCCCTGGTGGCGCAGTGGTTAAGAATCTGCCTGCCAGTGGGACAGACACGGGATCGAGCCCTTGTCCAGGAAGATCCCACATGCCATGGAGCAACTAAGCCCATGTGCCACAACTCCTGAGCCTGCGCTCTAGAGCCTGCGAGCCAGAACTGCTGAGCCTGCGCGCCTAGAGCCTGTGCTGCGCAACAAAGAGTAGTCCCTGCTCGCTGCAAATAGAGAGGAAGCCCATGCACAGCAACGAGGACCCAATGCAGCCAAAAATTAATTAATTAAAAAAAGAAAAAAAGAAAATAAACAACAAAGCCAAAAGGGACAGCATAGTTTAAAAGACCAAGAAAATTTGAGATTGTGAGTGGAGGGATTTCGTGAAGTCCTTGGTTTTTTGTGGGTTTTTTTCATGGTTGTTATTTTATGAATAGAATTGAACCTGTGCTAACTGGCAGACATTCTCTGTCAATGCTTTTTTGGATGGCATAAATTCCCTTTTCTCAGTCTAGCTCTCTTTAGTTCCCTCACTCTCCCTCATCACCCGGTAACTGTTTGGTGGCATTTAGAGCAAGGGTATGAATGCATTTTCTTTATGTAAGTTGGAACAGAGTTTGGGGCCCCCCTATACAATGAGAGAACAAAAACTGAGGAGAATCCTCATACAGTAATAAGATTCCTGGAATCTTTATTATCCAGGAATAATGGCATCCCTCATCCTCTCCTGCCTCCACTGAAATCACCTGCAGTGAGGGAGAGAAGAGTCTGGATTCCACAATCAGACTCCAACAGAAGAGAAGTGAGCTGTCCTAGTACACCCACCACAGGCACAGCGTGGGCAGAGGCAGGAAGAGATGTGTGGTAGACAGTTGAAAAGGGCAAGAAAGAGGACAGCCAATTAAATTTTTTTTGGTGAGATTTCTTAAGATGCCTATCTGCTTGTCACTTTTCCTTGAAGTTCTGAGACCAATCTGGCTCCCACATGGGCTCTCCCTCTCCTCCCCCTGCCACCATGGCCCCCTGCCGACACCTGGCTCATTTTCTATTGCAATACCTGGAAGTCAGCCCTTTGTAGAAGTTAGGGACCAAATCAAAGCTGGCAAATGGAACGTGTAGGTTATTTACGGATTGTTGCCGAGCAAATTTAATCACTGGCCTTCTGTAACTCCATCATCATTTCCCTTGACGAGAACATCACAGACTTAAATTTTGCAAAGGAGGGAGAAGTGGCCATAATCCAACTATAACAGTAACAGCCAATTCTGCTGTGATGGGAAGAGGCGCTGTATTAGTGCCAATACATTAACCAACTTTCCAATTGCAGTGGGGAAACTGATTGCCATTACAATTCCCACAGCACTCCTCCATGAAGGTAACAGAACTGCTTGAATAAGCACTCATTTCCAGCTCTGCTGGAGTGTGTGCTTCTGTGTGTGTGTGTGAGAGAGAGAGAGAGACAGAGAGAGAGAGAGAACACAAATGACTGGTTAAGACTTGAGGGTAGGCATGAGGGCTAGACATTTCTGAATTGTTCTTTCCCTACTAGTTGTGTGAAATTGTTCTTTCACTACTAGTTGTGTGACCTTGGGCAAGTAAAACAGCTACTGTGAAACTTGGGCTGTATTCGCAATATGAGAATAATAATAATAATAATAGTTGATTAAGCAGGACCACACATTGTTTAACACTCCTCCCAGCAAGAGATGAAGTCTGTGTCCCCTCCCCTTGAATCTAAGTGGGCTCCGTGAGTGCTTTGATTGATAGAAAATGGCAGAAGTGACACTGTGCCATTTCTGGGCAGCGTCTCCTTCCTGACTTGCTGGGAGTCCCGAGCTGCCATTTAAGAAGTCTGACTATGCTGAAACTACCAAGCTGGAGAGGCTGTCTGTCGGTGTTTCAGTCGACTGTCCCGGCAGAGTTCACTCTTCCAGCCGTCCCTACATACCAGGGGTGGGAATGAAGCCATCTTGGATTCTCCAGGGTGGAGAATAGTAGTTCTGGATTCTCCAGAACAGAGAACTAGAATTCTCCAGGAAAACCAACCAAAAGCCCCAAGGAACCACAGTGGGTAGCTGCAGAGCAGGAGAATTGCCCTGCTGAGCCTCGTTCAAATACCTTGGCCACAAATTCAGGAGGTATATTAAATTTGTTGCTGCCTTAGGCTGCTAAATTTGGGGATATTTTCACAAATAAAAGACCTGCCACAAAGCTGTTGAAAAGATCACATGGAGCAATAGAAGTGTTCATTAAATAATAGTTTTTGATGCTATTTTATTAATCACGATGATGATAATACTAATAAAAAGGAACATACTCTAGTCTTGCCTAAATATTAAAAAAAGAAAAAACCTGACCTCTTTTAAATGATTTAGAGGGCTAAAATCCTTCCTGACCTGTGGTTTTCATCTTTAACAACAGATGAGATGCAAACTTGTCTGGAGTAATTGGAGAGTCACAGACATCAGGTAAAGTACGCATTTAGTGGATACTTCTAATATGCCAGGCACCAAAAACACATGTTCTCCTTTAGTTTTCATAGCAGCCTTATGAGGTGACTCCAGTGGGTCCATGTCTTACAGTGGGCTCAGAGAGGTTGAGTAACTTGCCCAAGGTTTCACAGCTAGGAAGCAGTGGAGCCCAAATCTGAGTACAGGGCTGTCTGTCTGCCTCCAGCGCAGAGAAGAGGCCTGAATTGAGTAGGGTCTTGAAGGACATGTAAGTGTAGAATGACAGAAGGAGGGACAGCCTGGAGGCTTTGTAAGGATAAGGATGTCTGCGCTGGGAATGGTGAGGAGGTGGGCTGTAACCTTCTCTGAAGAGCAGGGGAAGATGAGCTCCCATCAGCAGAATCTTATTCTCAGAGCTGAAAGCAGTCTCCGAGTCTGTACTTTTCATCCACAAGTCGGCCCTGATGAAGAAGGGTGTGGTAATGGGCCTGGAAAGAGAAGCTGGGTGCTAGAAATCAGGGTGAGAACGACTGAAAGCTCAAATGCTGCTTCAGGACTCCTTGTTTCTGCCTAAGTCTGACTTTCATCTCCTCTCTTGGCTTTCGGCAAAGCAAATGCTGGCAGAGAACAAAGACTGCTTCCTTTAGTGCCTGAGGGACACAGCCAATATCAAAGTTGATGAAGAAACAGATTGGACTTGTCAGGGTGTCGTCTGAATTTCTTGCTAAATCATTGTAGTCCATGACCTAAAATAATCCCCACATTGAAACTTCTGGCGCATCCTTGCCTTCAGTCCTCTGTGAGCAGCAAGGTTCCCTGCAGCCCCTTGCAGCTGTGAATTGGGTACAGGGCGTCGGGAGTTCAAGGCTGACAGGAACAGAATTCTAGGCTCCGTAATATACCCCTGCTTACTTCCTGGACCACAAAGCCTCATGCTGTGCTGAACTTCTCAGATGACTCACCTCATCCCTGGTGCTCTGACTTCCCATCTTCCCCAAGCACCTTGACCTTAAAAATAACATCTTATTGATTCCACCAAACTTTCTTCTCTGCCAGCGTGGTCACAAATGTGCACAAATCGGGAAGTCCTCGTGACACCTCCTCCCCAGCCTCCAGCTTTGGAGCAGTAACTGAGTACAGCAACTAAAATAAAAGCACAGACCATCCTGAGCAGCTATGTTAGCGGAGTGAAAAGAAAAGAAAAAGTCCAGCTGGCTTGAATAAGCACTCTTAGAGTTAAAGCAACTTTCTTAACTTTCTTTTCTCTGGAGCCTCTCCTTCTAGAATATCGTAAGGACAGTTTCGAAGGATATGGTCTCTGTAATGCCGTTCATCTTATATTTGTTGGAGAAATAAATCTGCAACGCAAAACATGGTTGTTAATTAAAAATAATGGCTATTCCAAAGTAAAAATTCAATCTGGACATAAAGCCTATTTAAAAGGATGATCTTCAATAGCTCTTGAAAGCAAGTCATTTGTTAACTTTATCTGTGGCGAAGCAGAAGAGCTCATTTGAGGGGAGTAAAGACTTTGCTAGAGTATCTGGGCTGTGCTTTCTCTTGTGAAATTTTGCTAAAAGTTTCCATTCCGGGTTTTATAATATCTCGTCAAGGATCTGCAACCTATTTCTATGTAGAGGGAAAACCTTACATTTATCATCTTTTCCCTAATTTACTGAGGTGACCTAGAATGTTCATTCCTGACAGCAAAAGTCAGCCTGTTTGTTCAGTTCTTCCATTTTCGTGGGTTTTAGCCCAGCAATTCATTTCACTATTCCCAGAGTTAGATGATGAAAAGATACAGGTGCCACTAAGTTCACTTCTCATTTATTGGGTCATTTTTGTTCTGTTCTGCCAGAATGGTTTCTTGGTGGTAGAAAGGAGAAGTGAGAATATTAGGAGACCTGCCATGATATTCTAGAATCCTCTGTGTCTTTCTATTTATGGAATGAACTATGCCTCTTTTTGTATTTGCTGCTAATGAGGTTTCGTCACGGTCATGGTTGATGTAGTTAGATGTTTGGGAAGAAAGAGTCTGTGACCCATATTCACCCAGTTATCCTTATGTGAAAATACCAGGTCCATGTGATTTTATAAATTCCTCTCCAAATCACCAACCGTCTTTACTACCGAATAACTATATGAATTGCTACCTTTTATTACACATTCAATAAATTCTAGCTGTTCTATGAGCTTTTCATATTGGTGACTTTAGTCCCCACAACCACCCTAGAAGGCAGCTACTGTTACCATCCTACCATTTTTCAGATAAGACACTTAGGAACAATATGGCTCAGTAACTTTCCCAAGGTCACTCAACTTTCCCAAGGTCACTCAGCTAAGGGGGGACCAAGATTTGATCCTAGGCATTCTGGAATGTGTGCCTGCAACCTTAAGCACTGTGTTGTTTTCCTTCAAGAATTCAGAAGGATGAAGGAATCATCTGTGTTCCATCAAATACTGCCATTGCCAAGCACGCATCTTTGTGTCCGTGCCTGGTTTCATCCAAATTTGGCCCATGTAGTAAGTATTTTTCACTTTAAGTGCTTAGAAGGGCTAGATTTATACATGTGGTGACAAGATCATTCCAGAGACTTTCAATATCTTGTGTCGTTTTAGAGTGAGCCACACTTCTGGGTCTTAGTAGGCCTGCAGTGATAGCAGGGCTGTGTCTTTTGTTCTTTAAAAAATGTAATACACTACTGTCACCTACTCTATGAAAATAGCCATTATTTATTTGCACTTGCAAGGCTCTATCTGTCTAGTTGCTTTGGAGAACAAGCATCTCATTGTCCTTAGTGCATTGCTTTTCACGTTCTGTTTTCCCAGGTGCAACACACATTCCTCATTCTGCTGAACTCCTCCATATGGGCCAGGAATGAGTTATTCTTTGATGAGTTCTGAAAGAAGAAAGATAGAACACAACAGTGAGCTGAGATAACTTGTGTCTGTTTGCCCCGATACCCTTCTTAGGACATCATTTCAGAACGTTGGCTAGAGCAGTGGAAAAAATACATGAAAACATGAGTGAGAGTTTCGAGTCATTCTTCTAAATAAATA
This sequence comes from Delphinapterus leucas, assembly GCF_059928025.1. Lineage (NCBI taxonomy): Eukaryota > Metazoa > Chordata > Mammalia > Artiodactyla > Monodontidae > Delphinapterus > Delphinapterus leucas. The sequence continues at coordinate 83,712,508 of NC_143134.1, forward strand.
ATTGTTCCCATTCCTTCTCCCAACCAATATGTCAGCATAAAGTCTCCCTTGACCCAGGAACAAAGAATTATATTGGTGATCAGTAAATGCATCACTCTCAGAAGAAAAAAAAAAATGACATAATGTGCCAGAGAGAACAAAAGTCTTTTGAGAATCGGTGCAGGAGGGCAGGGTCAAGGGACTGACTGATTACATATGGCCAACTTCTCATTCCATGGGTGATTCACACTCTCTACTTGTGTCCGTGCTAGAAAGATAGTCTTTTATTAGAACGTATTTCAGAGCTCAGTGTAGAAAGAAGCCAAGATATTGTTCTTTTTTATTTTAATTTATTTTTTAATTTTTAATTTTTGGCTGTGTTGGGTCTTTATTGCTGCGTGCTGGCTTTCTCTAGTTGGGGCGAGCAGGGGCTACTCTTCATTGCAGTGCATGGGCTTCTCACTGTGGTGGCTTCTCTCGTTGCGGAGCATGGGCTCTAGGCGCACAGGCTTCAGTAATTGTGGCACACGGGCTCAGTAGTTGTGGCTTACGGGCTTCAGAGCGCAGGCTCAGTAGTTGTGGCGCACGGGCTTAATTGCTTCACGGCATGTGGGATCTTCCCGGACCAGGGCTCGAACCCGTGTCCCCTGCGTTGGCAGGCATATTCTTAACCACTGTGCCACCAGGGAGGCCCCAAGATATTGTTCTACAGTTTGAGCCCTGTCTAGATTCTGAAATGGTTGTTTAATATTATTTAATGAAGAGTGAAATCAGAGAAAAATATGCGACGTTCTTCCATTTCTCACACAAACAAAGAAAGGAAAAGCTGAACCTCGTACCCTTAGTGGCTCTAGATCTAGGGGAACTTGGATTCTGAATAATAAAGCAAAACTTCCAGATGGCTGGGTTGTAAGGAACAGTGATTTATACTGTCTATATTTGGATAGGTACCTCTACCGCCAAGAAAATGTGAAGAGGGGTTTATGTGTGGTATTATTTAGGTTGCAGAGACAAGAGAGTACAGTTTTTAAGCATACAGACACTGGTGCTTGCCTGTGACGTTGCGCTGAGCTCTGCTACTTACTGCGCAATCCTGGATCACTTGCTTAAGTTCTCTGAGTTTCTTTGTCATTAAAATGGGTATATTAATATTAATTCATAGAGTTGTTGGAAGGATTAAATAAACTAATAGAGTATCTGGAATAGTAATAGTTTCTGGCACAAAAAGCACTGATTTATTGTTAATGACAAAAATTATTATTGTCATCTTGTGACTGCCTCATACATGGGATCTCCCCACTCAGATGTCATCCAGACAGAACATAGACAGTTTGGAAGTGACTACCAGTGCCCATCAGGTTTTTGTGTCACTTTATGCTTTTCCATGTGCTTTCGCCTTCATTTCATAACCGCCCAGGTCTAGCACCATTGTAACCCCAACTGTGAATCCTTGCTAGTCTTAAACCTCTCAGGGCCTCAGTTTACTCATCTGTAAAATTGACTCAGTGCCCATTCTGTCATAACAAACTAAAAACAGGCTCATATCTTATGTTGCCCTGAGTCTAACCCAATTTTGTTTTTAAAGAAAGTAACAGATTAGCAGTCTATAATGTGAAAGAATACCGTCAAAGAGTCACTCTACTGCCGCAAAGCACCCCTCAGCCTGGGAAAGGGGTAACAAGGACAGTCCTATGCAAAGGCATTTTCAATGAATTTCATGGAACCAATGAGGTATTCAGTGCACACCTGCCTCTTAGGATTAATTCTCAGGTTACAGGGAAGCTCGGAAAATTGCTATTTCTTGACCTAAAAGGAGGTTAAAACACTTTGGGTGGAAATCAATTCACTTTAAGGTATTTAGCACTGTTCATATTTTGTACAAGGCTCTATGACAGGGCTGGTTTCAATTGGCACTTTATGTAGCAGTGGTAGGAAGCCCATCACAGGGAGAGTGGAATCTGAATCAGTGTTTAGCAAGATGGGCTATTCCCTTTGTTTCGCTTCCAAGATAAAAAGGTAACATGCCCCAGACCCCCAGACTGGCTGGAGATATTTTACACATCTGCTCCACAAGACGGGGCAAAGTGATTGCTGGAAAAATAAAATTAATTTTTCCTGCTGCTTTTATTTTTCCTTTGCTAGTGGAATTTATGTTACACATGGTCAGATAGCATTGTGTACAATGAAGGAAGTGAGGTGTGAGGGAATCATTCAATAAAAAATGACAAATCATAAAAGATCGTTTAGAGAAAATGCTGTTAGCAAGAGTTTGAGAAGTATGAAGATCTTTTTTCATAGGTTTTTAGGAAATGCTATCACAGGAAATTGCACCATTTATACAGTTGTTCTTCTCTTCCTGGAAAAGATCGTGATACATTTCGAATGGAATTAAATAAGAAATGATGCAGGCTTTCCGTCACTACCTGAGACTGGGTGGGGAAAACTGCTTTTTGAGGAGACAAGTATGATCATCGTCATGACCAACAACTCAGAAAACGAAACCCCAATTACGAGAATGATTTCAATGACTAATATGTAACCAGTGGGGAATAAAGAATGTCAGGATAAGATAAACCAAGGGGTTAGGAGGATGTAGAGAAATGGGAACCTTCATGCACTTCTGTGGTGCAGCTATTTTGGAGAACAATTTGGCAGTATTGAGAGAAATTGAATATGTGCATATTGTAAGGCCCAGCAATTGCAGTCAAGTGTGTGCTTGAGAAAATGTTTTGCCCAGGTACACAATGTTACCAGGTACACAATACCCAGGTATGAGAATGTTATTGATAGCGTTGTTTGAAGTAGCAAAGAGATGAAAACAAACTAGAAATAAATAAAGAGAAAGAATATATATAAAATGTAAAAAATTCTTATGAGTCTACTACATAGGATTCCAAAAGACTAAACTAATTGTACATATATTAATGTGAATAGATCAATATATTATTAACAATAAATTGAATAGCTGTGTAGCTCGATGCTGTTTAAGCAAATAAGAGTTATGCAAAGCGTTGCTAGATATGATACATTGATATGCATATACAAAAAAAAATAAAGTCTGTGGGAGGTGGATCCCAAGCACAAGCATGCAAAATGGCTAACTTTGGGGGGAAAATATGAAATAAAATAGAGGACAAATTTGAATCAATGATAATATGTTAATGACATAATGTTGCAACGAAGAGGTCAGATAAATCCAGTTCTGTACCCAGAAATCAAAAGTTACATCTATATCAACATATAAAGGATGTTTGTTTATCTATAAGTATATAAAAGATATCTATCAATCATTGATCTCCCTCACCATATATATTTATAAATAAATATATGTGTGTGTATATATATATGCAAATATATATATAAAATTATATTGAGGGCCTTCCCTGGTGGCGCAGTGGTTGAGAGTCCGCCTGCCGATGCAGGGGACACGGGTTCGTGCCCCGGTCCGGGAAGATCCCACATGCCGCAGAGCGGCTGGGCCCGTGAGCCATGGCCGCTGAGCCTGCGCGTCCGGAGCCTGTGCTCCGCAACGGGAGAGGCCACAACGGTGAGAGGCCCACGTAACGCAAAAAAAAAAAAAAAAGAAACCAATAGAAAATTATATTGAGTTAGAGGGTGGTAGTGTTGTATCCGCAAGGGAAAATCAAAAAATTGGGATGATTATTCCCCAAATGAAGAGAAAAGTTTGCGAAGAATGCCAGAAAAACAAGTGTTTACGTCACTCAAACCTTGGAAACTTGGAGAAATAAAACACAAAGTGATGAGATAAAATGGAGTGATTGAGAGCAATTAAATTTTTGGAAAAAAGTTTTTCCCGAGAAATATATAAAAATGGAAAACATTTATTGATCAAAAAAAACTCCCCAATCAGGCTGACAATGACTCTACTAGTAGAGTCTCCTGAGCAGTGAAAGAAAAACAGTTTGACTTGGAGATGCCAAAACTTAAGAGAGATGAGACACCCGTTATGTTAATGAAAGAGTTCAGTTACTTTTTGTTGTTTCATAAGACACAATTAGGGTAATTAGCAAATAATTGAAAGGATTAAATAATAGGAAGATAAAATTTTCTATCTGCCTTTTCTAATGCAGTGTATTGGGGGCTGTGGACTGTAATCTCTCTAATTGCTTAACACCTGCCACGGATGTTGGTGAAGGTCTTAACCAGAGACAGAGGGCAGACAGAATGGCCTAATGAAGTCTTCCATCTTTAGTGGTCTGTGACTATCCAAGCTGTGCCCGTTTTAGAAGTTGCTGAACATGATGTGGCTTTCTCGATGGTACTGCAGTTTTTACATTGAAAGATAAATTTCTTTAATTGAGAAATGTTAAAGTCTCAACAGTCTTATTCATTGAGAGATCTTGGTATATAACGTTTTTTCCTGTGGTTATTGGTGAATCATCTTTACAATAGTTACCCAAATCATTCAGATAGTTAGAGAAAAGCTGTACTGCTAATAACAACAGAAATTCTGTCCCCTGTGATCACTCACACAAGAAAAACAAAAGACACCCTTTTCTAACCTTAAGTATTTAATTAAAAAAACATTTTTCTATTACCAATTCAGAGTAGAGATTTTGCTAACTGCTTTAAGAAAATGCCCAAACTATAATTCAAACATCATCTTTTAAGGCGTTCTAGAGCTATTTTACTAACCTACAAGGCAAAGAGAAGTGAGAAAGAATTCTTTGTGCTTCAGGAAAATTAGACATGTGAGCTGACATCTGAGGGAAGCACCTAAAAAGCTTGTTTAGTCTGAGACACAATTCCCAAAGGGCAAGGAAGCAGGAGTTGAAGTTATAAAGAGAGAGCAGATTTGAGAGTATTAATTTTAGAGGAATGATAGTTTTGAAAGAACCACAAGATGGAAAAATCTAGCATTGTAATTGCTAACTCAAAAATAAGTCACCTGTTCCTAAATGCCTAATATCACACCTTTATGTCTCTTCAAAAAGTGACTGTCCTTGCTTTATGTCATTCTCCTCCATTGGCTGGGACAAAGATACTGGGATTATTAGACATTTCTCAATTGCCTTAGCTCTACCTCTGCCGTTAACCTTTATCCTTGTTCTGGCACCCTGAAGACTACACAATATAACCACCTTCCTGTTTGGATCAGGTCTTTAAAAGGAGATGGCCTCAAACACCAAAGTCATGGTGATAAAGAGCCAAGATGCTATCACTGGAGGCACAAGTTCCCGATTGTGACTTGTCAGAGCCTGCATGCAGGTGTATCATGAGGCTGAGGGAACTGTTTTATCAAGAAATGCGTTATCTGTGTGGAACACAAAGTTGTCTGGATATAAACGTTAAACACATATGAGTTATGCATATGAAATTTATGCATACATTTATACACACATATGATTTACGTATATGAAATCAGTCTAGCAAATGAGCTTCTGTGGTGCAGGATACTTTAATAAAGGTTAATAATGAGGTGAATACTCTTGGTACGGGATGCTTGTTTCCCATTCCCGATGCCGCCTTCCATGGGAAGTACGCTCTATCTGTATAACACTCCTGACCTTCCTCCTCCTTCTACTCCCTCTGCCCCAGGGAAGGTATAACAGTTTCCCAAATTGGTAAAATTCAGAAGAAAAAGCCAAACGTTCTTGGCTCAGCTCCCCCTTTTGTCTCTAATGTTTACATCTGATCATAAAGGTCAGGAATCCTTCTCGGCCCTGTTTGTCGATAGTCTTCCCAGGTCCAGAGATGGTGCCAGCAGGTTGGGAATGTCTGTTCAGTTCTGAAGTTCGATATTTGGAAGCCCAAGTGGCCTCGCACTAAGCCATACCTTCCCAAAGCTGTTAGCAGACATGATAGCCATAATTTGACCTTCCTTTAGCCTTAACTTTTTGTCTCATTTATCAGTGTACCCAGAACCTAGTGTTAGGTGAGAGGTATCACCACTGAGGCATTAAAAGGCCCCATGTTTCAACATACAGGATTATAGTGACTGGGTGCTCCTGCTGGATTACATGGTAGAAACAGTCAATCCTCCTTTTCTCAGAGAGAGGACCTTGCACCTGAGTTCAGTTTCTCACAAGACAGAGGTTTTTTTTTTATCTCTAGCAAGATGGGTGCAACTTTCTTTGGATCCCAAGTTTTCTGTGTGCTGGCTAGTTGGTCTTACCAGCAATTCCTCTGAACAGCTAACATTTACACCGGGACTGCCTCACACCCAAGTACTCAGTTACCCTCCCACTGGCCTGTGGGTGTTCTTGTACCTGTCTTATTAGAGGAGAGAGTAACGTGGGGCAGAGTCCCCCTATTAGGACACAGATCCACTCCATGTCTAACAGAGTCCGACCTCTGGAATGACTGTTTCTTATCTTGGAAACCCTTGACTCGTAAGTTTCCCCAGTCAAGTCCATTTTTTAACCCTTATATCATGTTCTGGACTTTACTTTTACCCAGCTTTCACAAAACCCCAGTAAATATTTTTATATTGAGTATAATTTACGTATAATGAAATTCATCAATTTTAAATGTACAATTTGATTGGTTATGCCAAACGTACACATTCACGTTACCACCACCGCTATCAAGATACAGATGGCTTCACTTACCCCATCCCCCCAAGACGCCTTTGTGCTGCTTTACAACCAGTCTCTTACTCCCACTTCTACTCCCACTGTTCTGATAATTTTGCCTTTTCCAGAATCTCATAGAATGTCCAGAATGGTAGCATACAGTATGTAGCTTTTAGTTTGCTTTCTTTCACTTGGAATCATGCTTTTGAGATGCATCCATATTGTTGGGTGTATCAGTATTTTCCTTTTTATTGCTAAACAATTTCGGTTGTAAGCATGTGCTATAATTTGTGTATCCATTCACCAATTGATGGATATCGAGTTATTTCACATTTTTTGGCTATTTTGAATCATGCTACCAGAAACATTCATGTACAGGACTTTGTATGGTCATATATTTTTCATTTCTCGTGGGTAAACACCTAGAGTGAGAATATGGGTCATGTGATAGTTACATACTAACTTCGTGAGAGGTTTTCAAACTGATTTTTAAAATCGATGTATCATGTTTAATTTCCACCAGCAATGGACGAGATTTCCAGTTGTTCTATGTTTTCACAATCACTTTGTATTTTCAGTCTTTTAAATTTTAGCTGTTCAAGTAGTTATATCATGTTATGGTGGTTTTCATGTGGTAGTTATATAGTTTTGTTGTATGGCGGTTTTATTTTGCATTACCTAATGACTAAAGGACGTTCACAACTTTTCATCTATGTGCATGTATTTTCTTTGTTGAAGTGTCTGTTAAAACCTCTGCTTTTTGAGGTCATTGTGTAGCTTGTCTTATTATCTTTAAGAGGTTTTTAAATATATATATTCTGCACATAAGCCCTTTGTCATATGTATATTTTGGAACTATTAACTGCCAGTCATTGGCTTCATTTTTATTTTCTAACTGAAACATTCAAAGAAAATAAGGTTATAGTTTAATGAAGGCAGTCTATCAATGTTTATGGTTTATGCTTTTTATATTTTTTTAACATCTTTATTGGAGTATAATTGCTTTACAGTGTTGTGTTAGTTTCTGCTGTATAAAAAAGTGAATCAGCTGTATGTATGCGTGTATCCTCATATCCCCTCCCTCTTGCGTCTCCCTCCCACTCTCCCTATCCCACCCCTCTAGTTGGTCACAAAGCCCCGAGCTGATCTCCCTGTGCTCTGTAGCTGCTTCCCACTGGAGAAATGGAAATAAAAACAAAAATAAACAAATGGGACCTAATGAAACTTCAAAGCTTTTGCACAGCAAAGGAAACCATAAACAAGACGAAAAGACAACCCTCAGAATGGGAGAAAGTATTTGCAAATGAAGCAACTGACAAAGGATTAATCTCCAAAATATACAAACAGCTCATGCAGCTCAATATCAAGAAAACAAACAACCCAATCCAAAAATGGGCAGAAGATCTAAATAGACATTTCTCCAAAGAAGATATACAGACTGCCAACAAACACATGAAAGAATGCTCAACATCACTAATCATTAGAGAAATGCAAATCAAAACTACAGTCAGGTATCACCTCACACTGGTCAGAACGGCTTTTTATATCTTATCTAAGAAATCTTTGCATTACTCAAAGTTTCAGAGCTTTTAGCCTATCTTTTGTTCTAAAGGTTTTATAATTTTGGCTTTTATATTTAGGTCTGTGATGTATTTTAAGTTATTTTTGTATACTATGCAAAATAAGTCTTTTGTTATTTTTTGTTGTTGTTTGTGTGTATGTTTTCACATGGATAACTGTTCCATCTTTTGTTGAAAGAAATAGCTTTTTACTATTGGATTGCTTTGGCACTTTTGTTGAGTATTAGTTGCATATATGTATACATATACATGTATGTGTGTGTGTGTATGTGCGTGTGTGTGTGTGTATCTGTTCCTGGACTCTATTCTGTTCCATTGCTACATATATATGTCTTTCTTTGTGCCCAAACCACACTCTCTTGACTACTACACTTTATAGTAAGTCTTAAAATCAGATAGGGTGAGCACTCCAATTCTGTTCTTTTAAAATTATTTTGGTTATTCTAGGTTTTTGCATTTATACATAAATTTTAAAATCACAGTATCAGTTTCTACAGCAAGGCCAGCTGAGACTTTGTTTGAGATTGCACTGCATCTGCATATTGGTTTGGGGAGAATTGACGTCTTAACAATATTAAGACTTCTGATCCAGGAACATGGTGTATCTCTCCATTTATTTTGGTTTTCTCTAATTTCTCTCAGTAATGTATTATAGTTTTTAGTGAATAGATCTTGCATGTATTTTTCTAAGTACCTCACAAAAGATTCTATACTTTTGTTGTTATGGAAGTGTTTGTTTTATGAATGTGTCTGATAATTTAAATTTCCAATTATTTGTTGCTAGTAGGAGAACTGCAGTTATTTTTGTATATTGTAAATTTTACGTCATTGGCTGCTAGATTATGTTGTATTCCTTCAAAGAGTGTTGGGTTTTGTTTTAGTACATAGCTAAATTAATTTGAACAAGTTAGATATTTTTGAAAACTGTTTTCAAGCTTTGTTAGGGTATTCCCAAAGTGACCTTTAGTCTATTGTTTTTATCTCCACAACTAAGATGATACTCTTCCGAGGATTCTGTCAATGCTTCATGTATCACAAAGTCTTTCAATTCTACGTGGTTCAAGAGTGAACTGTTCCTAGAGCTCATATGAGCTCTGGAAATTGTTCTTCTTATTGATTTCCCATTGTTCTTACCCTGGCATCAGGTGGGTTTCTCTCCCTCGTTCACAGATCAGTAGTAGTCATCTAAAGTTTCAAGGGTAACTTGCTCTCTGTACATTTTTCTGCTTTATGAGGTGCAACCTCACAAATTCTAGCCACCTCTGTTTCCTCAACTCAGCGAGAACACCGGGCTCCTTTGGGTTCCCACTCTGTGCTGTGGCCTGAAACACTCTTCACGCAGTAAGGTGGTGTAATCTTTGGGCTAATCTTATTCATCTTCCTTTTCTCAGGGATTGCTTTCCTGAGCTTCCTATGTCCAATGTCTGAAAACAGATGTTCGATGTAATTTGTTCGGTTTTCTAGTTGTTTACTGTGGGAGGGAAATTGCTGCAGCTGTTTATCTTTCATGGGCAGAAGCAGAAATCAGTATTTTTTTGACCTTTCAAATATCCTGGATAGAACACATCCATGGCTTTTGTTTCATGGATGACAGCAGCAATATAGGAGACTCATGGTAGCTTATTCTGGAAAGACTGACACCACCCTCCACATAGTTTCAGCTTACTCTCTTTCTTATATGTAGGTGACAAAATAACTTTTTCCTGATTTAACTAGTCTAAGTTTAATACACATCCTTTGAGCCTTCCTCAAAGAAGAGAGATAAATTTCAGTATGGCAGACAACGGCTTCTGTACTCTGTAGAAAAGAGCAAGAGACTAGATGGATTTTAGGATTGCATTCTCTGAGCATGCTCAAAACACAATTATCAGAGAGGAGCTTCAAGATGGCGGAGGAGTCAGACGCGGAGATCGCCTTCCTCACCACAAATACATCGGAAATACATCTAAATGTGGAACAACTCCTACAGAACACCTACTGTGAACGCTGGCAGAAGACCTCAGACCTCCCAAAAGGCAAGAAACTCCCCACGTACCTGGGTAGGGCAAAAGCAAAAACACAAAAGAATAGGGACGGGACCTACACCAGTGGGAGGGAGCTGTGAGGAGGAAAGGTTTCTACACACTAGGAAGGCCCTTCATGGGAGGAGACTGAGGGTGGCGGAGGCGGGGAGCTTCGGAGCCACGGAGGAGAGAGCAGAAACGGGTGCGGAGGGCAAAGCGGAGAGATTCCCGCACAGAGGATGGGTGCTGACCGGCACTCACCAGCCCGAGAGGCTTGTCTGCTCACCCGCCGGGGCGGGCGGGGCTGCGAGCTGAGGCTCGGGCTTCGGTCGGAGCGCAGGGGGAGGACTGGGGTTGGCGGCGTGAACACAGCCTGAAGGGGGTTAGTGCGCCACGGCTAGCTGGGAGGGAGTCCGGGAAAAAGTCTGGAGCTGCCGAAGAGGCAAGAGGCTTTTTCTTCCCTCTTTATTTCCTGGTGCGCGAGGAGAGGGGATTCAGAGCTCCGCTTGAAGGAGCTCCAGAGACGGGCGCGAGCCGCGGCTGTCAGCGCGGGCTCCAGAGACGGGCGCGAGCCGCGGCTGTCAGCGCGGGCTCCAGAGACGGGCGCGAGCCGCGGCTATCAGCGTAGGCTCCAGAGACGGGCGCGAGCCGCGGTTATCAGCACGGACCCCAGAGACGGGCATGAGACGCTAAGGCTGCTGCTGCCGCCACCAGTGCGAGCACAGGTCACTCTCCACACCTCCCGTCCCGGGAACGTGTGCAGCCCGCCACTGCCAGGATCCCGTGATCCAGGGACAGTTCCCCGGGAGAGCGCACGGCGCGCCTCAGGCTGCTGCAGTGTCATGCCGGCTTCTAAGGCCGCAGGCTTGCCCCGCATCCGTACCCTCCCTACCCCTGGCCTCAGTGAGCCAGAGCCCCCGAAGCAGCGGCTCCTTTAACCGCGTCCTGTCTGAGCGAATAACAGACGCCCTCCGGCGACCTACGCGCAGAGGCAGGTCCAAATCCAAAGCTGAACCCCGGGAGCTGTGCCAACAAAGAAAAGAAAGGGAAATCTCTCCCAGCAGCCTCAGGAGAACCGGATTAAATCTCCACAATCAGCTTGATGTACCCTGCATCTGTGGAATACCTGAATAGACAGCGAATCATCCCAAATTGAGGAGGTGGACTTTGGGAGCAATGATATATATATATTTTTTTCCCTTTTTTCCTTTTTGTGAGTGTGTATGTGTATTCTTCTGTGTGTGATTTTGTCTGTATAGCTTTGCTTTTACCATTTGTCCTAGGGTTCTGTTTGTCCTTTTTTTTTTTTTTTTAAACTTTAAAAACAATTTTTGGGCTTCTCTGGTGGCACAGTGGTTGAGAGTCCGCCTGCCTATGCAGGGGACACGGGTTCGTGCCCTGGTACGGGAATATACCACATGCTGCGGAGCGGCTAGGCCCGTGAGTGATGGCCACTGAGCCTGCGCGTCTGGAGCCTATGCTCCACGACGGGAGAGGCCACAACAGTGAGAGGCCTGCATACCACACAAAAAAAATAAAAGCAAAATAAAAACAATTTTTTTCTTAGTAATTATTTTTTATTTTAATTATTTTATTTTACTTTGTTTTATTTTATTTTATCTTCTTTCTTGCTTGCTTTTTTTTCTCCCTTTCATTCTGAGCCATGTGGAGGACAGGCTCTTGGTGCTCCGACCAGGTGTCAGGGCTGTGCCAATGAGGTGGGAGAGCCAACTACAGGACACTGGTCCACAAGAGACCTCCCAGCTTCACGTAATATCAAACAGTGAAAATCTCCCAGAGATCTCCATTTCAAAGCCAAGACCCAGCTCCACTCAACGACCAACAAGCTACAGTGCAGGACATCCTATGCCAAATAACTAGCAAGACAGGAAGACAACCCCATCCATTAGGACAGAGGCTGCCTGAAATCATAAGAATGCCTCTGGGACAACATTAAGCACACCAACATTCGAATTATAGGGGTCCCAGAAGAAGAATTGAAAAAGAAAGGGACTGAGAAAATATTTGAAGAGATTATAGTTGAAAATTTCCCTAACGTGGGAAAGGAAATAGTCCAGGAAGCACAGAGAGTCCCATACAGGATAAATCCAAGGAGAAACATGCCAAGACACATATTAATCAAACTATCAAAAATTACATACAAAGAACAAATATTAAAAGCAGCAAGGGCAAAACAACAAGTAACACATAAGGGAATCCCCATAAGGTTAACAGCTGATCTTTCAGCAGAAACTCTGCAAGCCAGAAGGGAGTGGCAGGACATATTTGAAGTGATGAAAGGGAAAAACCTACAACCAAGATTACTCTACCCAGCAAGTATCTCATTCAGATTTGACAGAGAAATTAAAAGCTTTACAGACAAACAAAAGCTAAGAGAATTCAGCACCACCAAACCAGCTTTACAACAAATGCTAAAGGAACTTCCCTAGTCAGGAAACACAAGAGAAGGAAAAGATGTACAATAATAAACCCAAAACAATTAAGAAAATGGTAATAGAAACGTACATATTGATAATTACCTTAAATGTAAATAGATTAAATGCTCCAGCCAAACGACATAGACTGGCTGAATGGATAGAAAAACAAGACCCCTTTATATGCTGTCTACAAGAGACCCATTTCAGACCTCAGGACACATACAGACTGAAAGTGAGGGGATGGAAAAAGATATTCCATGCACGTGGAAATCAAAAGAAAGCTGGAGCAGCAATTGTCATATCAGAAAAAATAGACTTTAAAGACTATTACAAGAGGCAAAGAAGGACACTACATAATGATCAAGGGATCAATCCAAGGAGAAGATAAAACAATTGTAAATATTTATGCACCCAACATAGGAGCACTTCAATACATAAGGCAAATGCTAACAGCCACAAAAGGCGAAACTGACAGTAACACAATCATAGTAGGGGACTTTAACACCTTGCTTTCACTAATGGACAGATCATACAAAATGAAAATAAATAAGCACAAGCTTTAAATGATACATTAAACGAGATGGACTTGATATTTATAGGACATTCCAACCAAAAGCAACAGAATACACTCTCTTCTCAAGTGCTCATGGAACATTCTCTAGGATAGATCATATCTGGGGTCACAAATCAAGCCTTGATAAGTTAAAGAAAACTGAAATCATATCAAGTATCTTTACCGACCACAATGCTGTGAGACTAGTTATCAACTACAGGAAAAAAACTGTAAAAACTACAAACACATGGAGGCTAAACAATACACTACTAAATAACTAAGAGATCACTGAGGAAATCAAAAAATACCTAGAAACAAATGACAATGAAAACACGACGAACCAAAACCTATGGGATGCAGCAAAAGCAGTTCTAAGAGGGAAGTTTATAGCAAAACAATGCTACCTCAAGAAACAAGAAACATCTCAAATAAAAAACCTAACCTTACATCTAAAGCAATTAGAGAGAGAAGAACAGAGAAAAACCCAAAGTTAGCAGAAGGAAAGAAATCATAAAGATCAGATTAGAAATAAAGGAAAAGAAATGAAGGAAACGATAGCAAAGATCAATAAAACTAAAAGCTGGTTCTTTGAAAAGATAAACAAAATTGATAAACCATTAGTCAGACTTATCAAGAAAAAAAACGGAGAAGACTCAAATCAATAGAATTAGAAATGAATAAAGAGAAGTTAACAACTGACACTGCAGAAATACAAAGGATCATGAGAGATTACTACAAGCAATTCTATGCCAATAAAAGGGACAACCTGGAAGAAATGGAGAAATTCTTAGAAATGCGCAACCTTCCGAGATTGAACCAGGAAGAAATAGAAAATATGAACAGACCAGTCACAAGCACTGAAATTGAAGCTGTGATTAAAAATCTTCCAACAAACAGAAGCCCAGGACCAGATGGCTTCACAGGCGAATTAGATCAAACATTTAGAGAAGAGCTAACACCTATCCTTCTCAAACTCTTCCAAAATATAGCAAAGGGAGGAACACTCCCAAACTCATTCTATGAGGCCATCATCACTCTGGTACCAAAACCAGACAAAGATGTCACAAAGAAAGAAAACTACAGGCCAATATCACTGATGAACATAGAAGCAAAAATCCTCAACAAAATACTAGCAAACAGAATCCAACAGCACATTAAAAGGATCATACACTATGATCAAGTGGGGTTTATTCCAGGAGTGCAAGGATTCTTCAATATATTCAAATCAATCAACGGGATACACCATATTAACAAATTGAAGGAGAAAAGCCATATGATCATCTCAACAGATGCAGAGAAAGCTTTTGACAAAATTCAACACCCATTTATGATAAAAATCCTCCAGAAAGTAGGCATAGAGGGAACTTTCCTCGACATAATAAAGGCCATATATGACAGACCCACAGCCAGCATCATCCTCAATGGTGAAAAACTGAATCCATTTCCACTAAGATCAGGAACAAGACAAGGTTGTGCACTCTCACCACTATCATTCAACATAGTTTTGGAAATTTTAGCCACAGCAGTCAGAGAAGAAAAAGAAATAAAAGAAATCCAAATCGGAAAAGAAAAAGTAAAGCTGTCACTGTTTGCAGATGACATGACACTATACATAGAGAATCCTAAAGATGCTACCAGAAAACTACAAGAGCTAATCAATGAATTTGGTAAAGTAGCAGGATACAAAAGTAATCCACAGAAATCTCCTGCATTCCTATACACTAATGATGGAAAATCTGAAAGAGAAATTAAGGAAACACTCCCATTTACCATTGCAACAAAAAGAACAAAATATCTAGGAATAAACCTACCTAAGGAGACAAAAGACCTGTATGCAGAGAATTATAAGACACTGATGAAAGAAATTAAAGATGATACAAATAGATGGAGAGATATACCATGTTCTTGGATTGGAAAAATCAACATTGTGAAAATGACTCTACTACCCAAAGCAATTCAGTGCAATCCCTATCAAACTACCACTGGCACTTTTCGCAGAACTAGAACAAAAAATTTCACAATTTGTATGGAAACACAAAAGACCCCGAATAGCCAAAGCAGTCTTGAGAAAGAAAAACGGAACTGGAGGAATCAGGCTCCCTGACTTCAGACTATACTACAAAGCTGGAGTAATCAAGACCACAGGACATCCTATGCCTATGTGGTTCTGGCACAAAAACAGAAATATAGATCAATGGAACAGGATAGAAAGCCCAGAGATAAACCCATGCACATATGGTCACCTTATCTTTTTTTTTTTTAATAAATTAATTTATTTATTTTTGGGTGTGTTGGGCCTTCGTTTCTGTGTGAGGGCTTTCTCTAGTTGTGGTGAGAGGCGGTTACTCTTCGTCGTGGTGCGCGGGCCTCTCACTATCGCGGCCTCTCTTGTTGCGGAGCATAGGCTCCAGATGCGCAGGCTCAGTAGTTGTGGCTCATGGGTGTAGTTGCTTCGCAGCATGTGGGATCTTCCCAGACCAGGGCTCGAACCCGTGTCCCCTGCATTGGCAGGCAGATTCTCAACCACTGCACCACCAGGGAAGCCCTCACCTTATCTTTGATAAAGGAGGCAAGAATATACAGTGGAGAAAAGACAGCCTCTTCAATAAGTGGTGCTGGGAAAACTGGACAGCTACATGTAAAAGAATGAAATTAGAACACTCCCTAATACCATACACAAAAATAAACTCAAAATGGATTAAAGACCTAAATGTAATGCCAGACACCATCAAACTCTTAGAGGAAAACATAGGCAGAACACTCTATGACATAAATCACAGCAAGATCCTTTTTGACCCACCTCCTAGAGAAACGGAAATAAAACCAAAAATAAACAAAAGGGACCTAATGAAACTTCAAAGCTTTTGCACAGCAAAGGAAACCATAAACAAGACGAAAAGACAACCCTCAGAATGGGAGAAAATATTTGCAAATGAAGCAACTGACAAAGGATTCGTCTACAAAATTTACAAGCTGCTCATGCAGCTCAACATTAAAAAAAACAAACAACCCATTCCAAAAACGGGCAGAAGACCTAAATAGGCATTTCTCCAAAGAAGATAAACAGATTGCCAACAAGCACATGAAAGAATGCTCAACATCATTAATCATTAGAGAAATGCAAATCAAAACTTCACTGAGGTATCATCTCAGACCGGTCAGAATGGCCATCATGAAAAAATCTACAAACAATAAATGCTGGAGAGGGTGTGGAGAAAAGGGAACCCTCTTGCACTGTTGGTGGGAATGTAAATTGATACAGCCACTATGGAGAACAGTGTGGAGTTTCCTTAAAAAACTGAAAATCGAAGTACCATACGACCCAGCAATCCCACTAGTGGGCATATACCCTGAGAAAACCGTAATTCAGAAAGAGTCATGTACCAAAATGTTCATTGCAGCTCTATTTACAATAGCCAGGACATGGAAGCAACCTAAGTGTCCATCAACAGATGAATGGATAAAGACGATGTGGCACATATATACAATGGAATATTACTCAGCCCTACATGGGAACGAAACTGAGTTATTTGTAGTGAAGTGGATGGACCTAGAGACTGTCATACAGAGTGAAGTAAGTCAGAAAGAGAAAAACAAATGCCATATGATATCACATATATATGGAATCTAAAAAAAAAAAAAAAAAAAGAAAAAAAAATGGTCAGAAGAACCCGGGGCAGACGGGTAAAGAAGAAGACCTACTAGAGAATGGACTTGAGGATAAGGGGAGGGGGAATGGTAAGGTGGGACAAAGTGAGACAGTGGCATGGACATATATACACACTACCAAAGGTAAAATTGATAGCTAGTGGGAAGCAGTTGCATAGCACAGGGAGATCAGCTCAGTGCTTTGTGACCACCTACAGGGGTGGGATAGGGAGGGTGGGAGGGAGGAAGATGCAAGAGGGAAGAGATATGGGGACATATGTATATGTATAACTGATTCACTTTGTTATAAAGCAGAAACTAACACACCATTGTAAAGCAATTATACTCCAATAAAGATGTTAAAAAAAACCCCACAATTATTCCAGTTATTAACGAAAGGAGACACATATTTTTGTCATGCAGTCTGTATGCAGGCATGATACTGGATAATTAACTCCATTGAGATAACTTCATAAACGTGCAATTGGACAACTTTCAGGACACATTTTATCTGTACCCCTGCATACAATCATGACTTCAGCAAGTATCAATCCCAGTGGGCTCAACTGATGGAAAACTATTTCTGAAACCAAGAAAAGGATGACATACTACAAGAAGAAAACTTATTGTGACTTATTAACCTTACAAGGTTGAACATGATTTATATCTAATTTGAGTTCCTTCACAGTTTTGTTTGTCTATAAATATGATATATAAACATAGTTAATAAATACTATCCTACTTCATTAATAGCACCATCAAAGTCAGAAGTTGGTAGCCATGTATGTGTGAAATGTGACTGGTTTAAGCATGCTGTGTTGCGAAGGGCACCCAGAGCCTGGCTTTGCACACTGGTTCCATAGCTACTCATCTGGGTGACAGTAGACAAATGTCATTCTCTCTATACCTCAGATTCTTTATGTGCAGGTTGACTTAGTTGGACTAGATCAACAGTTTGCACATGCTCGGAGCATGAAAGTGGTTCAGGTCATTGAAGTTGATAATGGGCTCTTTTAAATAGGGCAGCTTGGGATTGGCCATGTCAATGTCGAGGGAACAGTTGGGTGCAATGAGGTGTTTTCACAATTTAGTTCATCATTAGGCTCAAAGCCTATGGTCACTACATATGTAACCTCTCAGAACTGCTTTATCTATGTCCCTTAAGTTTTGGTATATTGTGCTTTCATTTTCTTTCATCTCAGAATGTTTTTTAATTGCCTTTGTGATTTCTTGATCTATTGGTTAGTTAGGAATCCATTGTTTAATTTCCATGTATTTGTGAATAGCCTAAATCCTTCTGTTATTGATTTCTTATTTAGTTTCATTGTGGTCATACTTTGTATACTTTCAATCCTTTTATGTATATTAAGGCGTCTTTGTGATACAGACTAACATATGGCCAATCTTTGAGAAGGTTCTACGTACATTTGAGAAGATTGCCTATCCTGTTGTTGGACCTCTATTATACATTATTCATATTATTGAGTAATATATAAAATTTTTACTAATCTACAACTTGAATTTTTTATAGAATAATTTTTATTTTTTTAAGACAGTGTTTTAGTGCACTTGGTGGTTTACAACAAAACTGAGAGGAAGGTAGAGATTTTCCATATGCCCCTGTACCCATATAGGGATAGCCTCCCCCATTGTCAACATCATTCACCAGGATGGTACTTTATTTTTTTTAACCAAGGATGAACCTATATTGACCCATCATTATAATCCACAGTCCATAGTTTACCTTACAGTTCACTTTTGGTTTAGTACATTCTGTGGGTCTGGACAGCTGTATAAAAATGTATATCCATCATACAGAGTATTTTCACTGACCTGAAGATCCTCTGTACCGTGCCTATTCACTCCACCCCAACCTGGCAACTGTGTATCTTTTTTTTTTTAATTAATTAATTTATTTAGCTTTGGCTGTGTTGGGTCTTAGTTGCGGGATCTTCCGTTGTGGTGCCTGGGTTTCTCGCTGCACCAGGCGGGCTTCTCTCTAGTTGTGGTGTGCAGGCTCCAGAGCGTGCAGGCTCCAGAGTGCATGAGCTCTGTAGTCGCAGCACATGGACTCTCTAGTTGTGGCCCACGTTCTCAGTAGTTACGGCACACGGGCTTAGTTGCCCTGCGGCATGTGGGATCTTAGTTCCCCGACCAGGGATTGAACCCGTGTCCCCTGCATTGGAAGGTGGATTCTTTTTTTTTTTTTTTTTTTTTTTTTTTGTGGTACTCGGGCCTCTCAGTGTTGTGGCCTCTCCCGTTGTGGAGCACAGGCTCTGGACACGCAGGCCCAGCGTCCATGGCTCACGGGCCCAGCTGCTCCACGGCATGTGGGGTCTTCCTGGACTGGGGCACGAACCTGTGTCCCCTGCATCGGCAGGTGGACTCTCAACTGCTGCACCACCAGGGAAGTCCAGAAGGTGGATTCTTAACCACTGGACTGCTGGGGAAGTCCCAACTGCTGATCTTTTAAGTGTCACCATAGTTTTGCCTTTTCCAGAATATCTTATACTTAAAATCATGCAAAATGTAGCCTCTTCAGATTGGCTTCTTTCATTTAGTAATTTGAATTTAAGATTCTTCCATAACTTTTCATGGCTTCATTGCTCATTTCCTTTTAGTGTCAAATACTGTTCCATTGTCTGGATGTACCACAGTTTGTTTATTTACCTATTGAAGGTTCTGTCTTGGTTGCTTCCAAGTTTTAGCAATTATGAATAAAGCTGCTATAAACATCTGTGTATAGGTTTTTATGTGGACATAAATTTTAAACCCTTTTGAATAAATACCATGGAACATGATTGCTGGATCATATGGTAAGAGTATATTTAGTTTTGTAAGAAAATGCCAAATTCTCTTCCAAAGTTACTACATCATTTTGCATTTCCACCAGCACTGTATAGGAGTTGCTGTTGCTCCACATCCTTATTGGCATTTGCGGTTGTCATTTTCCAGATGTTGACCAATCTAATGGCTGTACAGTGGCATCTCATTGTCTTAATTTTCATTTCCCTGTTGACATATGATGTGAAGCATCTTTTAATATGTTTATTTGCCATCTGTATATCTTATTTGTTGAAGTGTGTTTTAAGGTCTTTTGCTCATTTAAATAAATGGGTTATTGTTTTCTTATTGTTGAGTTTTTTTAGAGTTTTTCATATATTTTGGATGACAGTCCTTTATCATATGTCTTTTGCAAATATTTTCTCCCAGTTTGTGGCTGTCTTCTAATTCTCTTGGTATCGTCTTTCACAGAGCAGAAGCTTTTAATTTTAATCAAGTCCAGCTTATCAGTTTTTTCTTTCATTGATAATGTCATTGCTGTTGTAACAAAAAAAGCATCACCATACTCAAGGTCATCTAGTTTTTCTCCTTTGTTATCTTCTAGGAGTTTTATAGTTTTGTTTTTTACGTTTAAGTCTATGATTCATTTTCAGTTAATTTTTGTGAAGGTTGTAAGATCTGTGTCTGGATTCATTGTTTTTGTATGTAGATATTCAGTGCTAGTACCGTTTGTTGAAGAGACTGTGTTCCATTGTATTGTCTTTGCTCCTTTGTCAAAGATCAGTTGACTCTATTTGCAGGAGTCTGTTTCTGAGATCTCTGTTCCACTGATTTATCTGTCGATTCTTTTGTTGATACCACACTTTCTTAGTTACTATAGTTTAATAGTAAGTCTTAAAGTTGGGTAGCATCAGTCCTCCATCATTGTTCTTCTCTTTCAATATTGGCTCTTCTGGGTTTTTGCCTCTCCATATAAAGTTTAGAATCAGTTTGTTGATATCCATGAATTAACTTTCTAGGATTTTGATTGGAATTGCACTGAATCTATAGATCAAGTTGAGAAGAACTGACATCTTGACAATATTGAGTCTTCTTATTCATGAACATGGAATATTTCACCATTTATTTAGTTCTTGATTTCATTCATCAGAGTTTTGTAGCTTTCCTTATATGGATCTTGTACATATTTTGTTAGACTTATAGCTAAATATTTATTTTTTGTGTGATAATGTAAATGGTATTGTGTTTTTGATTTCAAGTTATACTTGTTCATTTTTGGCATCTAAGAAAACAATTGATTTTTGTATATTAACCTTGTATCTTGCAATCTTGCTGTGATCACTTATTAGTTCCAAGAGTTTATTTGTTGATTCATTCAGATTTTCTACAAACATTATCATATCACCTGTGAACAGAGAAAGTGTTATGCCTTCCTTCCCAATCTGTATACCTTTTATTTCCTTTTCTTGCCTTGTTGCATTAGCAAGGACTTCCAGTATGATATTGAAAAGGAGTTGTGGAGGGGACATCATTGCCTTTACCACATTTTAGTGGAAAAGCTTTGAGTTTCTCATCGTAAATTATGATGTTAGCTGCAAGTATTTTTGTAGATAGTCTTTATCAAGTTCCCTTCTATTCCTAGTATACTGAGAGTTTTTATCATGAATGGGTGTTGGGTTTTGTCAAAAGCTTTTTCTGTACCTATTGATATGTTCATGTGATTTATCTTTTTTAGTCTGTTGATGTGATGGATTATGTTAATTTATTTTTGAGTATTAAATCAGCCTCACATACTTGGGATAAATTGCACTTGGTCATAGTATACAAATTGAATTTTTCACCTAAATTTACATCTTTTTTGGATACCAAGAAAAAATTAGAAATGATTATGAAAGTTCATGTTTTAAAAAATCATGTGAATGGGTGTTGTGAGTTAAACTGCTCAGGAAACACTGGACCAGACAGTCTCTGCGTCTTCATGTGGGTATGTATTCAATATTTAGGGCCAGTTTTTAGCCCAGCAGAAAAGCAACTGCTTGTCAAGAAGGAGAAAGGAAGATGAGCAATAAACAAAATTGTAGTCATTTTTGCTCTCTTAGGAAAAACAAGATATAAAACTATTCATTTGCAGACATTCTTCCAATTCCTATTCTATGTAGATTTTTGCCTTCGACATTTATGCTTATATGTAATATTTTTATCTATTATTTTAGAGCGTGATGCTGTTTTTCTCAAATACAAGATCTGCTGTCAAGAACAAACTACCTAATCCTGCCTCCAGCTAAGTTTAGAATGAGACCTAATATGTGGGTAGTATAGGACAGAAAAGGAACAAACAAAACAGGGATCAGAAACTCTAGTAGTAGATTTACTTCTGCTGCTCATAATGCTGTGACTCTAGGCAATTAATTAAACTGCTGTATGACTTAGTTTCCTGTTTTGCTGAATTGGGAAAATACCACCTGGTATGTCAGGGAGATTGATGAGTTTTTCATCTAGATTTCATACTACATGTTGAAAGTTTTGTGATGGATTTTCAAGGCAGAAGTATTTCCTTATTCCATATTTTACTTAATTTTCCATGTGTTTACAGTTTTTCTCCTTAGTTTTCAACTTAGGGACATCTCTGTTTTCTGCAACCATACTTTTTCAGGATGTATGTGTGATATCCTTTAAATCCAGTGGAAGTTCAAGAGTCACAGCAAGAGAATGAAGAGAGGGAAGAAGAAATTTAGGTCCAAATATTTTCCTGAGTATATTGTATTCTTTTAAATACTGATCCTCTTACAAACGCAGACAAATTTTAGGAGAGATTGGGAAGAAGAAAAACTTGTCTTTGATAACTTCCTTTTCATCTTTTCTTCTTTTTCCTCCCCAAATCTGATACTTCTTCTGGTATATTGTGTCTTAGTCGGTGCTTTGTTGCCCTAGGAGGAACACCGTGTTCATTGATCCATTCATTGATCCATTCATGAAGTATCTATTGAGCATCTACTAGGTGCCAGGCTTATATTAGGCTCCTAAGATCTTATAGCAAATAAAACAGAAAAAAGCCTTTCTTTCAAGAACCTTATATTTTCTGGGAGAATACAGATATTAAACACATATATATTATGTCAGGCATTACTCAGCAATGAAGAACGATGAAGCACGGCAAGGAGGTTAGAGAATAGCTTCAGTGGAGTGAGGTGTCATTTTATATAGGGTTGTCAGGGAAGGCTTCTCTGGTAAGGTGATGTTAGAGAGGACATGTGAAAAAAGCAAAGGAATGAGCCATGCAGATATCTGTGGGAAGTGTATTCCAGGCAAAGGGAGAAGCACGTGTAAAGCCTAAGCCATTTGGAAGCTTGACATGTACAAGACCAACAGAGAGTCTTGATGTGGCTGGAGCAGAGTGAGAGAAGGGGAAAAAGTGGAAGATGAGGCAGAGAGGTAGTAGTTGGCCAAATGATGGGGGATGTGGAGGCCGTTGTACGAACTTCAGTTCTTTTACTGACTGTGGTGGGAAGCCATTGGAGAGCTGAGCAGTGCAATGACATATCTGACATAACTTAAACTGTTCCCTTGGCTATAGTGTAGAGATTCGATTGTAGGGGGCATGACACTCAGTATTGCTGTTCAACTAGTGGTAGGATTGCACTTCCTGGCCCTGCTGTAGGTGGAGCCATTTGGCTAATATTGATCACTGTGTTGTGACTCATACGAACATGATTTACTTTTAAATTGGAGAATCTGATTTCTTGTGTGTGAAACTCTAATTTTGCTTTACCACAGCAACTGACAGGAATCTACAGAGTGACTGCTTTATCATCGAGTGAAGACCACATGGAGTGGAGTCCCTGGCTGATCTGCAGTGGACATAAACTGTGAGTGAGAAATAAACCATCATGTTTGAAACCACTGAGCGTTTATATTGAAGGTGCTTATTTGGTAACTTGAAGTAGGATGCTGCCATAGCGAAAAAACAAAAAATATTGTCTTAGAGATGAATGTGGACAGCAAGGCTATTATCAGAATCTGGAAGGATGGTATTTCATGGTTTGCAATGGCAAGTTATGTGATAAAATCTTTGATAACAGGGAAGGTAGACCAGGTAATTAATGAACATGTTGTCCTAGGGAAAGGCATTGGAAAACTAAATATTAGTAGTGTATTCTTTTAAAAGTTTATTTTACTGAGGTATAGTTGATTAGTAGTGTATGTAGATTGATGCTGGCTACTTTTCATAAAAGATTACACCAAGAGTTGACCTCAGAAAGAATATCCTGATTTGTAATCATGAATGAAAGAGAGTAGAGAATGTTCATAAATTTGGCAATATGTGGAGTTGGAAGGCACTCACTTTCAACAACAAATAGTAAAAGATAAAATTTAGAAGTGCTTTGAGATATAAAATTCAATTAAAGTTGAGACATGTTGCAATAATCAAATTGAGACTGTAGCCGCCCCACTCACTGTGGGGCAAACAATTTCAACTGGACAAACAGCATAGAAAAAAAGAAGACTGAACATACAACTCTTCCGTAGAAGCTAATGAGCCCAAGGTGATCACCACACAGACTAAAGGTAAGTGGGTGAAAAAAAAAATCAAAGAAATATAGCAAATTAAGAAGTCTGTCAAGAAAAAGAAAAAGCTGTGGATGAGGCTTCTGGCTCACGAACTGAGTACCATCAGACAGGTAAGAAGTCTACTAAGCTTTTAAGACTGTTGTGCTGTAAAAGAAACCATGAACTAGACTATAATGTCTCTAACTGTTGGAGACCATGACCCATAGGCCCCTTACATCCTGCAGGCAGGAATCAGAATGTGAAATCTTTGTCCTTGAGGTTACCAGTGTCTATTTCAGCTTTGGCCAAGTAGAAAACTGGAAAATGTAACTCCTTCCATAGAGTAGAGTCATGAACCTCACGAGGTTGATTTGAAGTTTCCTATTCTTCCTCCATATCTTCCACCTTCTCCACCTCCTCCTCTCCCTCTTCTCCTCTTTTCCTTCTTTGTCCTCAGTAGGACCAAAACCTGGTTCTGAAATCAAATTTGTTTAACTAGAGCGGATATCTTGAATATTTGTTTCCAGTTCCTTTCCCTCAAGGTAGGCTCCAGGGAATGGCTAAGGATTTAGGTCTCAAGTCACCATTATCAGCTTATAGGAAGATGAGTCTTATCTGTAACCCAGTATCTCTCAAGCATTAGCTATATATTAGAACTACCTGGACTCTTGAAAAAAAAAAAATACTGATGCTTGAGCCTCACATGTTTTTGTGACCCTCTGGCTTCTGGACTTCAGGTTCTTGATATTTTTAGCTCTCTGATCATACTAGTTTTGATATTACTCCTTGTTATAAATGAGAAATTCTTGGGCCATGACAAGGAAGAGAGGGATAATTTGGGACAACTGAGCTGCATAAATCGTGAATGGTTTTGTCAATTGTCTCGTCTCAAACATTTGATAAATTTTGTTGGAGGGAAATAGAGCAAAACTGAAGGAAGTGAACCAAATGTGCCTCATTTTGTTGGATTAAGTGTGAAGGTTTTTTTTTTTCCATCAAACAAATATATGTTGCAAGCAAACAATCAAATCCCTTTCATCTTTATTCTTTTATATGCATTTTCACATCTGCTTTGGCTAACATCTGTTCACCCCTGTTATGAACTTGAATACTAAGTAGTAATCAAATGTCAAGGTGTTTCCCCATTCTCTTGTCAATTTCAAAATAATAACAATTACCATATTGCCCCAAACTTATTTGTTCTGCATCTGGAGAGCATGGACTGTTCTTTCCCGCCAGCCTGCTGCCGCCGCTTGCCTGTGTGATTTGATTCTGTGTGTACAACCCTCTCATAGCTACAGCCCCAATTGTATTACTAAAAGTCCCTAGATTCTTTGTTTTTCTTTCAAGTCTTTCAAAGGACAGAACGTCTCATACATATATATCTTATCACCAGTATTGTATTTGCTTTGCTTTTCGGTCACTCCTCAATGCAACCAACATTTATCGAGCACTTACTGTACACAAGGGGTGTGTGCTGGGTATTGGAGGCATATGAAGATGAGGAAGATGGAATCAAGGATTGGAAGCAGATTCCAATCTGAGAAGGCAAAGGATATGTGTGTGGTTAACACAACACAGATGTTTTTTACATACTTTGATAGTAATGCAGGCAGAATGCATAAAGTTGGAAGTGGCTAGCTCAGTACTGGCACGTGGACATTTGAGATGTACTAAATCTCAAGTTGTGGAGTAGAGACACTTTTTGGAAGCGATAGTTTCCCATTTCACTTGCCTGTTTACATGCTTCATGTGTTCATAGAGGACTGTATTCCCCCAGAGCAAGTCTGTAAAGGAAAATGACCCTAAGATATCCCTTTTTGCTTGACGTATGTTCCTGTCCTTCTAATGGGCATATGCCCTCAACTCTGCAGTAGATTCTATGGGTACTGACTGAGCATTTGAACATGGTTACTAAGCTTCACAACTTTAGTCCAATCCAAGCCTCACAACAGTGTGTATGGAAGGCATTATTACTCCTGGATAAAAACGAGGTAGAAAGATCAGACAGTGTAAATGAGTTTTGTAATATCTAGAATATGGCCAAGCCATGTTTTGAACACTAGTGTCTTGACTAAATGTTCAGTGGCCACACCATGGGTGCCACATGAATAAATGAACTATTATGAAAGCAACAAGAAGAAGTTTCCTTCTCTTGGTCCATCTCACCACTGTGGTCAGTGCTGCTCCTGTGCTCAACTTTGATGTATTACACAGTTCTGGGAGCATATTCGTAAGGAGCACAATAAGAATGATGCTTCTCTGCCGAGGTGCTCATGCACCCTGACCTGTCCACACACAGAATAAACGGGGCATGGAGAGTGGACTAATCAACTCCAGGCTAGGTGTTGGTGTATATTTTAACTCCATAGAGTATTTGATAGAAATTAACATGTCTCTTGGTAACCTTCAAATCATAAATACTTAAAATGCTCATCTACATTATTTGTAAAGATGTGTTATGAATGGGTATGTGTGCTTTTATAGTTAGAAAATGTATGTGTGTACGTATATATGTTTAAGTGTATGTATATTTGGAGGGTCGGTCTCTTAAAACTAAGCTGTATGTTCAAATGCAAAGTATATTTAACTCATTTCATATGATAATATATTTATTCAAAATTTTCAGGCTACATATATGTATAAATTCTGAGGCTGCTTATGGTAACTGAAATGGAAATGAAAGATGGCTTATCCTACCTGTGTGTTTATTTGAAACTTGAATTCCTCTCAGATTGAGGAAATCTGTGTGCTCCTGCAGACGTGCTCGATTCATTTTCTGCTCTGATGTTTTGTATGTGATGGCTAAATTCTTGAAAAAGTATGAGCACATGAGAGACTAAAGCTGTGCTCCCAGACTGGGCAGAGCCTACCATACATCCAAGCCAGAGTAATTGTATACAATGAGATTCTGTTCTTGTAACTTGCATTTAGATATGAAACGATAATTATAGAAGTTATTCTGTTGCTGTTTTTTTGTACTAACGAGTTCAGTTTGTAGAAGACTGATGTTCCTCTTGTAGAATTAGATGGGCAAAGGCTTGACTCTGGCTCCCCTTTCCCTGTATGTTAGAAATCTTGATTTCTTTCTATAGGGCCGATGGCTAGACTTTTGCATCCCCCTTGGATAGGAAAATCAGACCCCTGATAGTAAAATTTAGATAACCTAGGTGTTGTTATGGCTCCCTAACCAGTTTGACATCAGAAAATGATGAATGGTGCAAAGAACTTTAGAATTTAAAGAAAAAATTAGGGAAAAGATGGACTAGGAATGTATTTTCTGATCTCCCTTTCTCATAGGCTGGGAAAAATTGATCCGCCATGAATGGACTGTGGGCCATCATGTGTTGAGAAGGAGTGAGAGCTGGAGGAAATTAAGAAGAGATATTGGATTGCCAGGTCTTTGTAAAATTCATCCCTCTGTGTTGGTCTTGGGCTAACATATTTACGGAATTCAATAGAGAGTGAATGCTATGGGGTCATGTGGAACGTAACCACAGATATAAGAGCTTTTATGGACTAAACTGATGTGTTGTTGCAAAAATTCTGTTTTTTCTCTTAAGGTCCTCCCTGACTTTGGTTTCTTCCTTATTGGTTCTCATTTGTTTTAGATTTGTCTCTGGTACTGTTCTACTCCATAGTGTAAAAATGTCCTGGAGAGCAGCTTTCTATCCAAGGACTACAATTTCCAGCACACCTTGCATTTAGGGGTGGATATATGAGTAGTTTTTATCAATGTAATGAGAACAGAGTTGGATTCTGTTACTTTTGGGCCAAGTGTATCATCACCATATTTTCTTGTTGCCATTCTGCTGATTAGATGCTGACAGTTATGAGGGCTCTTTTTTTCAAGGTAGAAGGAAACCGAATTCCTGAATTAGACTGAACACCAGCAAGTAGAAACATACAAATTGTCTGTTAGAGGAGACAAAAAACCCCAAAACTTCTGTTGGGTTAGCCACTAAATTTGTGGGTTTATTTGTTATAGCAGCTAATGTTACCTTAATAAAATACATAAGAAATATTTGAGTTAATATTCTGAGTAGTGGAATTAGGAGTTAGACTGCCAAAATACAGTGAGTCAGAGTAGAGAATATGAGAGCACTAAAATTGGAAACTTAGCAGTGAAAGAAGTGAAAGTGTTAGAATCATGAACAGCTAGAGATATCTAGAGAATAGACACTACCCTCCAATATTTCCCAACCACATGTGAAAAGGAATTCCTTCATACTGTTAATATTTACTCTAGTGAAAACCTTCTAATTAATTTTGATTCAGACATCTGTGACATTGACTTGTTTGGAAACCAAACCCAAACATGAGTCTCAATTATAACGGAAGAGTGACCTTGTTTGAATTTTATACAAATAATATAATCATTTAAATTTTTAAATGCCTTTACAAGTACCAATAAATTTCTAGTCTTAAAACTAGTCCCCTTTGGAAGAAAATATTTATTTACACTGGTCCTCAGGAAAGACACTCTAAAAGTTTCATTGTCATGTCATCTGTTTTTAAAGCTTCATTTAAATATACTTTAAATCTACTAACCAAATATTAAATGTATTGATGGACTATATATAGCAATTGTTGGGGCCAAAGAAATACTAAGACTTTTTTCCCAAGAGACAAAATGTCTATTGAGGACATCATGTAGAGCTGACAGAAAAAGGCTGGAGTTAAGTTTCCACCATATCATATTGCAAGTATACCATACTCAAGTATTAATATGTAAGGATTTATTTTCAAAGATGTTTATTGAAGTATTGCTTGTCTTGGCACAAAATAGAATACAAAGGAAATGCTCAACTAAAACAAAGAGCAAACAATAGTTCAATAATTCTCTATTCTCTACCCTATGGAAAATAATACAGACATTAAAAAGAATGAACTAGAACCAGACCAGTTAATATAGGATAAATATCTTTTATTGTTCCCTCTTTTCATATCCATATTCATTCAACCACAATCTACTGACCCTACTTCTAAACTCTCTCATAAATGCATTCGTGTTTCTCCATGTCCACTGTCCTTTATTTCAGGCTACCATGAACTCTGGCTCCATTACTCAACATATTCTTAATACGTTAAGTATCTAATCCTGCCCCTCTGATTCACATGGAAATCAGAAATATTTTTCTATAATGAAAATGATATTAGTTCTGTCCACAGCTTAAATCCTTCAGTGGTTTTCCTCAATTACTCTCAGGTTAATAATCAAGTATATTTATGTGAATTCATAACTATAATAGCATATAAATTTGTATGATCTACTTTTGAAAATCACAAATGAAAAGAACAAACACAACAGCAAAATTAATCATTTTTATATAAAAAATTGCTCTCCAGAATAATTCTTGTAACAAAATGACATCAAAATGATAATTGCATACTATAAAAAAAAGAATAACACTTCAATCTAAGCTGTACTCAGAGGGAAATCCATAGCCTGGAATCCTTTGATTATAAAACAGGAGAAAATAAAACAGAACATTCAAATGTAAGAAGCTGCACAGAAATAAAAATAAAACACTGAGAAGCATAAAGAATGAATTAGTAAAACTGAAACAGAAGTTAATGATTTAGGAAGCAAAAGAACAGGGGATTGATCAGTAATTGAAAAGTTAATACTCAACCTCATGGAAGGTTTACTCAAGGGAACAAAACTAAGAAAAGAAAAATACATTAAAGTGGAGAGAAGATAGGGCCACATATAGGAAAGATGCTGAAATATTTGTGAGAGGATATCTTTTAAAGTTTATAATTGGGACTTCCCTGGTGGCGCAGTGTTTAAGAATATGCCTGCCAATGCAGGGGACACGGGTTCGAGCCCTGGTCCGGGAAGATCCCACATGCCACGGAGCAACTAGGCCCGTGTGCCACAACTACTGAGCCTGCGCTCTAGAGTCCGCGAGCCACAACTACCGAGCCCGCGTGCTACAACTACTGAAACCCGTGTGCCTAGAGCCCACGGTCTGCAACAAAAGAAGCCACCGCAATGAGAAGCCTGCGCACCACAATGAAGAGTAGCCCCCTTTTTTCGCAACTAGAGAAAAAAGCCTGTGCACAGCAACAAAGACCCAACACAGCAAAAAAAAAAAGTTTATATTAATAAAATTATTAGTCTTGATAAAATGGGGAGTTTTAAGGAAAATATAAAGTGAACCAAACTGTCTAAACAGTAAGTAAATAAGAGGAACAGACTAACATGAAAGTGTTTTAAAAAGTTAGCAAGAATTACTCCCCCAAAATGTCCTAGCCAGTATGATTTTACAGGATTCCCTCTCCTCCACACTGGTTCAAAAAAGGCTTAATTCTTCTATGCAGAAAATAATGGCATGATTCTGAATTAAATTCATAAAGCTATCATAACCCCACCCAAACCAAAGACAGATCAAAAGGCCCAAAGACAAATCAACTGACATGTTATCCGTTGATTCAGATACCTAAATGATATCTATTTAGGTGTGCTGATTCAAGAAAAATACACAATGACCAAGAAGGACTTAATCCAATTATTAAGATTGAACACATTAATACAAACTAAAAAGAACATATGTTCTCCATCAAAACAATGCTTTTAAAAATTTCAGCATCTGTTCCTAATCAAATTCTTAGAACACTAAGAATAGAATACTTCCTCACTATTACAAAGATTATTTATCTTAAATGAACACTCAGTGTTACATTTAACAGTGAAACACCAGAGGTATTCCCTTTAAAACCTCGAAAGTAGACAAGGATGTTATCATTTAACATGATTCTAAAAGTTTTGTTGTGATTCTCAGAAAACAAAACAAATGACTTTTAGTATTGGAAAAGAGGAAGTAAGAAGTCAGCATGTGAACTATGTGAAGACCGTGATTGTCAACCTGAAAAACTCAAGACAACCAGCTGAAAAACTGTAAGAACTAATAGCATAATTCAATGTTACAAAAATCAAAGCAAACACAAAATCCTATGAAATTTTCAACTGATATATTATCACTAATCAGTTAGTAAATATCTTTTGAGAGTCACATTTTCAATTATAAGGATGAAGTTTCCATTTATACTGAGATGAGGAGGACCTCAGAGGAATAAGTTTGAACTGGGGAGAAGCAAGATGTCTATTTGAATATGCCAAGTTAGAGACACCTGTGAGATTCAAATGCAGTTGAATTTATCATATATCAGTATAGAGTTCATTGGCCTAAAGATACAGGTTGGGAGATGTTGGGATATATACAATATTTAAACTCATAAGACTTGAATTCACTTCAGGGGTGAGCATAGTGAGAAAAAAAATTCATGTAAGGATCGAGCCTTGGGATGCTCCAAAATGTAGAGGTTGTTAAATACATACGAATCAGCAAAGGAGGCTGGAAGGCTGATAAGTTTAGAAGTGAACCATGAGTGAGTGCTGTTCTGGAGGCCAAGTAAAATATGTATCCTAAGAACAAAGACATAATCCTCTGTGGGAATTGCTGCCCATTAGTCAAGTAAGAAGAGGACAGAGAAGTTGGCATTGGACTTGACAATGTGAAGATTATTCATAATCTTGACGAGGCATTTTGGTGAAGTGATATGGATGTAAAGTCTGATTAGAGTGGGTTCAGGAAAGAAAAGAAAGGGAGAGGGATTAGACATGTGAGCACCAAAAAAATCTCTTGAGGAGTTTATCTATGGAAGGAAATAGAAAAATAGGACATTAGTTAGACAAGGCTGCGGTTAAGAGCTTTTTACTTTTTTTTTTTTTTTTAAAGAGAGAACATATAACAGCCTTTTGGTGTGCAGAAGGGAATAATCCAGGAGCATATGGGATGTTGATGGTATATGAGAGTAAGGTAGAGTTTCTGAAACTGTACCTTTGAATGAGCAAGAGTCTATAGATCCAGCTAGAGTATAAGTGGAGCCGTTGATACTGGGAGCAGAGACAGTCCACTCATAACAACAATAGGGAAAGTATATAGATACAGATTCAAGTTGTCTGGTGAATATGATAGAATGTGTCAAAATTTTCTTCATCTTCTTCTGTTCTGATTATAACTTTGTCCTTTTTTTTTGGTTCTCCATTTATCTTTTGTGGTAATAAAAACTGTAAGAGCTCCATGACATAAATAGTTATAAAAAAACTTAAAGTTTTAGAAAAATTTAAATAACTTTTCAAGAGTCTCGTCTTCAAATACCTTAGGATATTTCACTGCAAAACTAGTTTAGCTGGGTGTGTAGTTTTGAACATTTTTCTACTAAGCTTGTTTTTACTTTAATGTATTTATACTTGCTGTTTCTTCTGCATGGCTCATCTTTCTTCCAGATATATACATGGCTGGCTTCCTGTTATTATTTATATGTCTCCTTAAATTATACTTTGTCTGATAAAGCTTGACTGCCCTGCCCAAAAGAACCCTTATCCCCCAGTCATTTTCATTTCTGTTGTCTTGATTTTTTTTCATGGAATTTGTCACTTTCTGTAATTATCTTATTTACAGTTGTTTTTTGTTCAATTTCTGTCCCTTTCCACAAGTCTGTAAGTTCCATGAGGTTAGCAATATTGCTGGTCTGGTTCACCTGTGCACCCAGCGTATTAATGTTTGTTGTGTCTCCAGCAATTACTGTGTGTTGAATGAATGCATAAATGATCAGGAAATTATAGCATAAAAACACTAAAATGGTGACACACATTATATATTTAATTATTTTTAGGAATTCTTCCACATATGAAAGAATGAAATTATAATCATCCTAGAAGAATTGTATACAAAAATGCTGGAGACCCATTGAGGACAGGGATCATTGTATTTTGCTTTGTGTCTTCCACCTTGACCAGTGCAGTGTTTCGTAAATAAAAGCATTATGGTTAATACTCACTAAATGAATTCATGAATAAATTGATGGATTAATGAAATTTGCTAAAACCGAGGCATACTTTAGGTTTGTTACCTTATTTTTCCTAAATCAGTATTTTACTGTGGGTAATACTTTAAAAAACAGGAATTAGCACATGTGATTGAACATGCCTGGTTTTTAAAGCAACTTAGGGCTTTAAAGACTTTAGCATCCCCTCCTAGGTACTAACTAGAGAATTAAGGAGTATATAATTAGCTTTATAATAAGCTGATTATAGAGCAACACCAGTGTGGAGCAACAGATCATCTTATCATCTAGAATACTGCATGAGATCAAGGAGAGAAACATTTATTATATTAAAGAAAAGTTACATTGCCCATTTAGTACAAAGGACTACATAAAACTGGTTATGTTGTAGGGAAAAATGCTTAGACGTAAGCACTTTGCTTTTATGTATTAGTATCCTACTGAAGTTCTTAGGGTAGAAAGCAGTTATGATTACTGGCACGTGTTCATAGGCATATTTTATTATGAGTAGCACATGGAAAACTAAAGACTGCCTCATCTCAACAAACCCTGTGCAGAAAATTACTCAGAAGGTGATGGATTAGTCAAAATCAGCTTCTTAGCCACTTACAATGCAGAGGTTGGCATTGTGACATTCAGATGGGTAATTTTTAAATTCCTTAACAGACGGATGTTGAAAGTCAGTGTAAGTGTATTGACTTTATATAAACTCATTGTCTAGCTCCTTTATTATCTTGTTAATTAATTCATTTAACATTACAGAGTTAACATTATATGCGTCAGATAATCCTAAGCATCAAAGATAAGATGTCATAAAACCTGCCCTTCCTGAACATATAATGGGCCAAGAATCTGAAGTGAATATAAAAGAAAGAATAAAGCCAAGAGGAGCATTTCTTAAATTTTAATGAGTATATGAATCACCTGGAAGGGGGGATGGGAGAGTCTTGTTAAAATGATTATTGAATTAGATAGGTCTGGGTTTGGGCCTGAGCTTCTGCATTTCTAATGAGCTCCCAGGTGATGCTGCTGATTCTTGGACAATACCATAAGTAAGGAGACAGTGTAAAACAAGGGGAGGTCTTCGATTTTCTGAACCTTTCAGTGATTTGAATAGATGCAAGGGATAAAAGCAAGACAGAGTAAAATGCTGAAAAGCCTTGTATGCACATGTGAGGGTACTCTGCCTGGCACCTCTGAACCTTGTTATTACCATATGCAAATAGCTCTTTGGCCACTCTTCACAGCTACAGCCCTGCCCACCCTTGAGAGAACCAGCCTGGGAACAATGCCCACTCAGGCCCTGGAGACATGCTTGAGACCACTTAGGAAAAGAATTCTAGGTGCTTCAAGATATAAATTGTCTCCAATGCATGGAAGCATGAGAGATCATAGATCCAGATAAAACAGAATCTACAGACATAGAACTGGATTCAGAATGTGGAAGGACTCAAATCCTCATGTCTACTTGTGTACACATAATTGAGTAGAATGAAGGAGCTGGGGGCAAGATCCCCAGAACAAGGATAAAGTGAAAAATGTAGACAGTTGGGCTTTTGCTATATATTCTCAGCTCTGTGCTGTGCATATGTCCTAGGGATTCTCTGATATATGAAAGGATGAGGTTCCATATCACAAAATAAGGAATAAAATATCAGATAATCTGGAGTTCCTAAGACTTAACTTTAGAATTATCAATCTCATCATTTTTCTTCACTCTTTAGTCAGTGGCTAGCCATTCCAATGGGAAGAAGGCATGCCAATGAATGATCTACTAGTAGTTTATTGCCATTTAATAATCACTTTCATTATCCCTACTTCCTATTTTCATCTTCTCTGTTATCCTCAAAAAAAGATAAGTAAAACAAATATAAAAATCAGATTATATGACAGTAGAACTCTGACCCACAACCTGGGCAGCAACTAGCTCAAGAAGCCAAACCACAATCTCTGTAGCAATCATTCCAGAATGGTCAGGACTTAATCAATGACTATAAACTTCTCTATTTTTTGCCCTCACTTCCAAATCAGAAAGCAATGCGAGAGACAGATACGCTTCTGAAACCAGTCATATAAGATGTCTTATATCTACTAAGCCCACCTACAGCTTCCCCATTCCAACACAAAGACACAAGCATCACTTACGACTAACTGTTGCTAGATCTCATGGGATCATCTAAGTCTGAATCCTCTTGTATTCCAGGAAAAAACTCCTGTTTCTTGTATGTATTCCCATTACATCTTAATTCTTGTGCCTTTCTCTTTAAATGGCATAACATCACCAGGAATGATTCGGGCCTTCATTGTCTACTCTGGGGAGAGGTTGACTGGAACAAAACTGTTCACTTGAGAATCATCTTAGAAAATAAAGGAAAGGCAGTGGGGTGCTGTGATGAATTGGGAGATTGGGATTGACATATATACACTACTATGTATAAAATGGTTACATTTATACAAAAATAAATAAAATATAATTCAAAAAAAAGAAAATAAAGGAAATAAGGGCAGCATTTTTTATTGGTATATAAGGGCAAACAAACAAAATTCTGATTCAAAAATTGCTTTACTTAAATGTTCTTTGGCCAAATCTAACAAGCAATTTGACAAACTTAGGCAATAACAAACTAGACTCATTTTCCTAGAAATCTTTACTCTCCTTGTCCCCCATTTGACTCTTTACATCTGGCTCTCCTCTAACCCTCTGTCTTCTGACTGTTCTTCCACACTTCTGTTGATGTCTTCCTTCTCCTCCTCTTGTCCAGACCTTCTACCTTTTCCCAGTGACTCTCCTAGGACCCCAGAATACTGGTTGCCTCTTAACAATACATCTCTCATATAAGCTAGGTCTACAGGCAACTGTAGAAGTCAAATCTTAAACCCATGTTAAATTGAAGCTATCATTAAAGATTTTCCTAAACCCCAAGAAGACCAGCAACTATTTATAGGAGAATCTAGAATTCTTTTGGTTGCATAGGATCCAGGGTTGCCTGGACAGTATCAACTTGTGCACACATTGGTTAGAACCTCAGACTAAATCTTGAGTGACAGAAGGTGATTGAACTGATCCAGAAAGGGACATTATTTCTGCAAAGGAAAGACTCTCCTTTCTGCAATAAACCTGAGGGTCAAAAAGGGTCCCCAAAGTAGGGAAACATCCTAAAAGCCATATTGAAACATTTCCAATAAAAATCAATTGGACCATAATTCATTCACACAAACAGAGAAAAAAATGAAATTAGAATGGGAAATATCCCCTTTACTTGAACTACAGGTGTTATAACACCTGGCAGAACATTTTGAAGCTGTTTTTGAAGAATAACAAAACAAGACTCAAACTTGGGGCCTGCAGATCAAACTGCTGTTGGCACATTTCCCTTCAGACCACCTGTTGACAGGACATTTGTAGATACTTTAAACAGAAGGGATATTTTGAACAAAAGCTATTCCATTTTACAAAAGATAAACCAAGACAAAGAAAAACCTCTCAACTCAGATCAAAGAGAATGATCCAAGGAAAGAGAAATCATTCAGTATCCTGCCTTACCCTTAAATACTCAAGATGAATTAAAAATATATATGGTCAACCTCATCAGTTCCTGGTAGATATTCCTGGCACTACTGTTTTTACATTAAACTTTGTCATCTTTGCTCAGCTTCTTCCTGGGAGTAAACATAGGACACAGGTGGTAGGTATTTATAATAACTCACTGATTTTTTTGCTTTCTTTTAGCCTTTAAATGTAACCCTTGGACCTTTGACTAAACAACATTACTTCTTGCTTTGTAATACCACCCATGAAAATTTAATAGGGAGAGATTTACTTTGCTAATGGAATTATAATATTAAATGCACACCAGAGGGACTATTTTTTGAGGTTCCAGAGGGCTCCAATATTCAGAGTCAAGTTGTGTCTGCTCTGCATATACCTTTGCCTTTTCCATTGTATTTGGTGCAGAACATATTAAAGTTGATAGATCCTACCAAACTGTTACACGAACTTCCCCAATATCCCTTGAAGCCAGAAGCAAAGAAAAGACTTAAACCTATATTTGTAGGCCTTATCTCCAAAGACCCTCTCAACTCTGCACTAGCCCTTGTAATACTCTTATATTACCAGTAAATAAACCAAATAGATGAGGATATCATTTGTTAAAGGTCTCAGAATATTCAAAAAAATTAACTCTCTCTTCCCAGTAGTACCTAACCTAAATACCATCCTGGCATCAAGTCTGCCCAAAGCCACGTATTTCACCATAGTGGAATTTTTCTCTGCTCTTTTCAGTGTTCCCCTAACCCAGGACAGTCAGTATTTGTGGCAGACAATGATATCTGTGGAAAGTTATGCTCCAGGGTTCAATGAAGCCCCCTCCTATTTTTCCCAAGTCTTCATTCAAGACTTAGAAGATCTGAATTTTCTGTGTGACTCAGTTCTGATATAATATGTAAATGATTTGTTCAGAGAACAAATACGTTGTTCAGAGAACAAGAAGTTTGTAAAAAGATTCTATTTACTTGCTCTCAGCCTTAGCAGAAGAGGGACATAAAGTTTCAAAAGATAAATTGCAAATTTGCCAAAGCATAGTCCATTATTTATAGTATGACTTAACTAAGGAGGGGAAAACACTCTCCAAATAGATCAAAGGTTATCCAAACATAGTGTAGACCCCTCATAAACTGATAGCTAAGAGAATTTTTAGGCTGAAATGGACATTGCAGGCAATGGGTGTCAAATTTTTGTGAGATTGCAACACCTTTTTATGAATTGACCAAGTCATCAGTAAGAGATCCTCCCCTTAGGGAGCCCAAACATGAACAGGTCTTCCCTACCTACAAAAGGCCCTTTTGTCTATTTGTGCATGTACAATATGGGCAGTCCTTGGGATTTTAGCTCAACATCATGGGGACCATTAAAAACCCATCACCTACAATAGCTTTACGCTTGATCTAGTTGCAAGACTTATTTCCCTTGTTTTAGAGCATTTGTTGATGCTTCTGCTGAACTAGTTCTCAGCAGCCCATTTAACCTCATGGTTCCTCACACAAAATCATTCCATTATTGATTGAGAACGCAAAATACTTTTCAGCAATCAGATTAACCTCTTGAGGTTCTTTTAGTTTCTCCTTCTCACATTACTATTCACTGTTACAATATCCTGCCCCTACAATGAAAAGGGAACCTCACGGTTGTCTTACCTCAGATAGGGAACTTTCTGTACCTTGCTCAGATTTGTCGAGATTTTCATTGAGAATTGTGACCTATTATTATTTGTTGCTGGATCATACCTCAAAGTTGAAACTGAAGCCTATGAAGCAAGATATGCTCTCACTAAATTAATCTCTCCTTTAGAATAGAATTCTCTATCTGACATAAAATCAACCCAGAACGCAGAGCTTTTTGCACTTACTAGAGCATGTAAACTAGAAAATAACCTAGAATAAACATTTATACAGATAGCAAGGATGCTTTTGGAGTAGGACATGATTTGGGATTGCTTTAGAGACAAAGAAGGTCTCATCTCTGCCGCAACATCCACCAAAATGGACAAGTTGAGGAACTTTTAAATGCATTTCTACCTCCTAGAGAGCTGGCTGTTAGAAAGTTTGAGGCCCATGCAAAAAGAGAAAATATGGAAGTTAAAGAAAAATCTCTATCAAATGATTATGCAAAATGATTAGCCTTAACTAAGATTATGATCCTATCTAAACCCTTACAGGATAAACTGCTGGAGGGTTTCAAAGAGGCTATTAGACAATATCAATGTATAGCTCATTATTTTGAGAAGGAAGAACAGAAAAAATCTGGTCATACCCTTCACTCAGATAATCCTGACGATCACAAGATGGTCTGGTTGGTGGCACCAGATGATTTCAAATAGATATTAACTAAATTTCTCCATGAAACCACTCAACAAGTTACAGACACAGTGGTTAATATCTTAAATCAACTTTGGTTAGGAAACTTCAAAAAAAAAAAAACCAGAAGAGTATATATTCAGTTCATGAACTATATGTTAGCAATATAATGTTGGAGAAACCTTAAAGATAGGACATGGACATGAAACAAAGCCTTAAGGGACATTTGACCATCTTGGATGAATTTTATCTAGCTGCCCCCCTACATGGGATTTGAATATGTTTTCATTATTATGTATTTTCAGAACAGGTTAAACCCTTTCTTTGCTCAAAATATACAATGTCCAAAATGGTGTTTGATTTTGTGTTTCCAGCCTAGGTTTTACCAACTTGTATGTAAAGTGACTGAAGTAGAAATTCATGGGAAACTTTAAAGGACTCTGTAAGGTGTTACCCCCTTACTCAACAACTACACTACACTTACTACCCACAACCTTCTGGAAAGGTTGAAAGAGCCAATGACATATATCAAGTACACCTAACAAAAGCCATCAGAAACCCTTGAGTTTCCTTGGCCAAAGCTACTCTTATTACCCCTTATGCCATATGGCTCACTCCCTTGGGGACATACCAGTTATCCTTCTGTGAAATGCATGGAAGGCCCACACATTTAGGGGTTTCACTTCTGATACCAGACTCTGATCTGCTGCATACAGGCATGGTAAAATATTTCAAGTGACTCTGGTACTATGCCAGAATTATTATCAACAAGTTAAGGTTGCCTTTCTACACCATCAGTATGATCTTTAGTCTCATCATGATCTTCAGCCATATTTTGTCTACTGGAGGAGACATCAGGGAAGAACTTCTCTTGAAACTCATATGGAAAAAATCTTACTAGGTACCAATAATAACAAATACAGCAGTGAAAATCCAGAAGGTTGATCCTTGGGTTCATGTTTCATCACTGAAGAAGCAATCGAGAATCTGCACAATTAGAAAGCTACTCTAATAGAGGAACTCATACTGAGAATTCTCAGAAATCTTCTAGAATCCACTTGTCTTCAGAAACAGACAGCTAATCAGGACCTTTGGAACAAGATGATGACCTTGGAATGTAGCCAATCTTATGCTCAAAGTAGCAGATAAAGACCCCTGTATAATTCCTGTTTTCCTTTTAATTGTTTGCTTATTATTTCTCTTTTTTTCCTTGATGTTGACAACTCTAATAACGTTTTTCTCTTTTCTTTCCTTTTTATGATAATTGTTAGGTCAGAACATATTCTAGTGCCTTTCATAGATTTCCCAAATAGTAGCTACTACCCTCAGTCTTACCAGCTGTTGTATGTACTACCCATCATAGGATCCCCATGATAAAAACTTCTGGGCAATTCTGATCTCATCAAGTGAACCATAGGAAATTACAGCTGATAGCATTTTGGCTTGAATCTACATGGAAAATGACCTTTAGCACATCATACTTTAACTTTGCTAGTGTTCCTCTCAGAAAAAGAGCAAATTACTGTAATCTATTGATCAGACCCTAGGCAAATCTAAATTTGAATTTAGTAATCTTTGTAAGGCAATGAGCTAAATACTTGCCATATGAAAAAGAATAATAGAGATCCAAATATGTAATTCAGCTAATGTAAGGCCTTGGTCTGTACAAATCCTTTTCTTCCTGGATCTTCATGTATTCCTATTGGATATTACTTCCTTTGGGGCTACGGGTGCCTAGTCCTTTTTGCCTCACGTTAACACCTCAGGCACTTTTGAAATTTCAAGGCTTGTATGTACATAGAGAACCTAATTCTGTAAGTCACTAAGGATGGGAATTCTGAATCCTGTTATGAGCTCCAAAATAAGATCACCTTTGACTATTGAAGCACTCCTACTGGGAGGATTACTGATTCACTGTTTATACAAGCTATCAGAGCAATCATACAAATAGAAGAGGCAGTGAAAACTTATCATTAACTGACAGAAGTTATTAATGATACTGCCAATGTTCTAGATTTGTTGTTGGCTAGTCATTTTGGTGTCTGTTGCCATTTCCATTATTTCTTGCTGTACTTGGGTCAATGAAGCAGACAAGATAGAGCAGGCTATACATGGTCTTAAGCAATGGTCCCCAACCTTTTTGGCACCAGGGACCGGTTTAGTGGAAGACAATTTTTCCATGGACCGGGGAGCACTTTATTTCTATTATTATTACATTGTAATAAATAATGAAATAATTATACAACTCACCATAATGCAGAATCAGTGGAGCCCTGAGCTTGTTTTCACTTGCCACTCACTGATGGGGTTTTGATACGAGTCTGCAAGCAATTGATTTATTATGGTCTCTGTGCAGTCAAGCCTCTCTGCTAATGATAATCTGTGTTTGCAGCCGCTCCCCAGCGCTAGCATCACTGCCTCAGCTCCACCTCAGATCATCAGGCATTAGATTCTCATACGGAGCGGGCAACCTAGATCCCTCGCATGTGCAGTTCACAGTAGGATTTGTGCTCCTATGAGAATCTAATGCCACAGCTGATCTGACAGGAGGCGGAGCTCAGGCGGTAATGCGAGTGATGGGGAGCGGCTGTAAATACAGATGAAGCTTGCTCGCTTGCCTGCCACTTTCCTCCTGCTGTGCAGCCTGGTTCCTAACAGGCCATGGACCACTACTGGTCCATGGCCTGGGGGTTGGGGACCCCTGGTCTTAAGGACAAATCTACTTGACTCTCTAAGGATGATTCTCATGGCCTGTGGGATTAGTTCTCTTGGCCTGAGTTGGGCAGTTGGGGATCTTTGTACCAAAGATCTTACAGGGAATATTAAGTGTCCTTGTTTTTGTCATGGTGGTCATGATGCTGGCTTATTGTGTTCTGTTTAGAGTCTTAAGTGATTCAGTGCAGTCACTTTCTTGTCAGATAACTTGCCATGATGTTACAAAAATAAAAAGGTCAAGAGCTCATGATGCAGTGGACTCTGGAGACAATTGAACAATGCTGGGGCAGTGAAGATATGGATCTTTACC
Organism: Delphinapterus leucas; assembly: GCF_059928025.1. Classification (NCBI taxonomy): domain Eukaryota; kingdom Metazoa; phylum Chordata; class Mammalia; order Artiodactyla; family Monodontidae; genus Delphinapterus; species Delphinapterus leucas. The sequence continues at coordinate 83,754,311 of NC_143134.1, forward strand.
CTGATTTGTTCAACTTCTCTCAAGAGAGAAAATGACTAAAGGGGGAGGGGGGACTATGAGACTGAATATACCAAAAGACGATAGCCAGACCAAATGTGATCTGGTGATCTGACCCACAAATCAATGCAGCATCCATTCCAGTAAGCCAATCCACATCTCTGCAGCAACTGTCCCAGAAGGGTCAGGATTTTGTCAGTGATTACCATCTTCTCTACTTTTTGACCCTGCTTCCAGCTCAGAACCAAGCAGGGAAAGCCAAATATGTTTGTAAACCCAATCACATAAGATGTCCCATTTCTAGTTAGTCCGCCTTCAGCTTCCCCATGCCAACAACCTCCAACCACAGCATACCTGAAACCTTCTCCCCTTTTTTAACTATAATGCTTTCCCACTTCCCTGTCTGTGCCAAATGGATTGAGATAGCCAACTCCCTTGTCATAGAAAGCTCTGAATAAATATCATGTTTGTTATAATTTAGGTGGCCTTTATTAATTCTACAGCTCTTAGCCATAATCCCTATTACATGAATCAAATATTTTATGTGTTACTTCTTAAGACTGTGGTTGTCAAAACATTAGGGTACATCAGAGTCACTTGGAAGACTTGTTAAAACACAGATGGCTGGGCCTTACCTCCAGAGTTTATAATTCAGTGCGTCTTGGTTGGGGTCAAGGATTTGCACTCTAACAAGTTTTCAGATGATGCTAATGTTGCTGATCAGGGGACAACTCTGAGAAATGTTGCCGCAGGCCACCAACATGATTTAGTGACAACAGCAATAATACCTGATTTATGTAATGTTCTTGCTCATGATGAGACAATTGTGTAAAATCTATGGGCCCAAAGTCATATTTTAGAGCATGACCTTCTTTGGAAACATACACCTTGAGTTGGAGTTATCAGGTTATAGGAGGAAGAGAAATGAATTTGATCAGAGGTGGAGGGAAATGTCTTCACCTTGCCCATAATTATGATTTGTTTTGTCCTTTTAGGGTAATTAGCCATATGTCAGCAAAGAGAACTATGAGACTTTGCACTTACTCATTCATGATCTAGGGATGAAAAGACAACGTCTTAGCAAACAAAAAAGGTGAAAAGAAAATTACTGGGGTTAAATTAGTTATAATTGCCTTTTCCCAGAGAAAGATTAATAATTTAGTCATAACATCAGACCATTAATTGATTATTCCCTTAGTAGGTTTCACTGAAAGGTGGGAGCAGGGGAAGGATACATAATTCTTGCCAAGGCAGTGAGGAAGACACAAAACCACAGGTGGAATTAAGAATCAAGGGATTGGGCGTGGAGTCAAGATGACAGACTAGGAGGACACGGAATTCGCACCTCTGAACAACCAGGGCACCTACCAGGCACCGGTGGGGGACCACGGATACCTAAGGCGACAGGAGAGACCCTGGGAGAGATGGTGGTGGTGGGGGGAATGTGGAGGAATGGAAGGGAACGCAGCCAGTGCTTTCCCTGTCCACTTAGGCACCAGGGAGCCTCTTGGGCTCCCGGGCCTAATCTTCTGCCCTTGGAGCCACCCTCCTGCTGTGCAGAACCCAAGGCCCGCCCCTACACCCCCACCCAGGGCCCTACCTCTACACTCAGAGACCTCCTCTGAGACCCCCTCCAATGTGCTGGGCCTAAACTCTACCCACACAGCCTCACCCAGGGCCTTACCTCCAAACTCCAGAACTCCACACTCCAGAGACCCTCCTTTGGACGTGCTGCCTCTCCCCTTACAGTGCGCAGGTCCTAAGCAGAGGCCCCGCCCCACGCTCAAACATCACCCCCCACCTGCCTAGGTCACGCCACACCCTAAATCCCACCTCTGCTTAAGTTCCACCCCTGCTTAAATTCCGCCCCCCATAGCCAAGCCTTTTTTTTTTCTTTTTTCCTCTTTTAGATTAGGTTCTGTTTTACCTTGTTGATTCATTTATATTTTTATTTTTTCTAATCTTTTATTTTTCGAATTTTATTTTATTCTTTATCCTTTGTTATTGTTCTGCTCCTTTTGGTTTGTTCCCCTTTTATTTATTGTTTTCTCTTTTATGTTGTGGTTTTATTTTACCTTGTTGCAGTTCTTTCAATTATATTTTTATTTTTCCTAATATATTGTATAGCTTTCTAATTTTATTTTGTTTTTCATTCTTTGTTACTGTATTGCTCTTTTTTTTTTTTTTTTTTTTTTTGCCATGCCACATGGCTTGCTGGATCATGGTTCCCAGGCTGGAGGTTGGGTCTGAGTTCCTGTGGTGGTAGCTCCGAGTCCAAACCACTGGACTAACAGAGAACGTCAGACCCCAGGAAATATTAATTGGGATGAGGCCTCCCGGAGATCCTCATCTCAGCACCAAGACCCAGGTCTGTCAACTGCCTGCAAACTCCAGTGTTGGACGCCTCAGGCCAAACAACCAGTAAGACAGGAATACAGCCCCACCCATCAAAAAAAAAAAATGAAATGACAAAAAACATGTTACAGATGAAGGAGCAAGGTAAACACCTACAAGACCAAATAAATGAAGATGAAGTAGGCAAACTACCTGAAAAAGAATTCAGAGTAATAGTAAAGATGATCTAAAATCTCGAAAACAGAATGGAGAAAATACAAGAAACATTCAACAAGGATCTAGAAGAACTAAAGAGCAAAAAGCAGTGATGAACAGCACAGTAACTGAAATTAAAAATACTCTAGAAGAAATCAATAGTAGAATAACTGAGGCAGAAGAACAGAAAAGTACGCTGGAAGATAAAATGGTGGAAATAACTGCCAGGGGGCAGAATAAAGAAAAAAGAATGAAAAGAATTGAGGACAGTCTCAGAGACCTTTGAGACAACATTAAATGCACCAACATTCGAATTATAGGGGTCCCAGGAGAAGAAGAGAAAAAGAAAGGGTCTGAGAAAATACTTGAAGAGATTATAGTTGAAAACGTCCCTAACATGGGAAAGGAAATAGGTCAATCAAGTCCAGGAAGTGCAGAGAGTCCCATACAGGGTAAATGCAAAGAGAAACACGCCAAGACTCATATTAGTCAAACTATCACAAATTTAATACCATGAAAATATATTAAAAGCAGCAAGGGAAAAGCAACAAATAACATACAAGGGAATCCCCATAAGGTTAACAGCTGATCTTTCAGCAGAAACTCTGCAAACCAGAAGGGAGTGACAGGACAAACTTAAAGTGATGAAAGGGAAAAACCTACAAGCAAGATTACTGTATCCAGCAAGGATCTCATTCAGATTTGATGGAGAAATCAAAAGCTTTACAGACAAGCAAAAGCTATGAGAATTCAGCACCACTAACTGAGCTTTACAATAAATGATAAAGGGACTTCTCTAGGTGGAAAACACAAGAGAAGAAAAAGACCCACAAAAACAAACCCAAATCAATTAAGAAAATGGTAATAGGCACATACATATCGATAAGCACCTTAAATGTAAATGGATTAAATGCTCCAACCAAAAGACACAGACTGGCTGAATGGATACAAAAACAAGACCTTTATATATGTTGTCTACAAGAGACCCACTTCAGACCTAGGGACACATACAGACTGAAAGTGAGGGGATGGAAAAATATATTCCATGCAAATGGAAATCACAAGAAAGCTGGAGTAGCAATACTCATGTCAGATAAAATAGACTTTAAAATAAAGACTGTTACAAGAGATAAGGAAGGACACTACATAATGATCAAGGGATCAATCCAAGAAGAAAACATAACAATTATAAATATATATGCACCCAACATAGGAGCACGTCAATACATAAAGCAAATGCTAACAGCCAGAAAAGGAGAAATCAACAGTAACGCAATAATAGTGGGGGATTTTAACACCCCACTTACACCAATAGATAGATCATCCAGACAGAAAATAAATAAGGAAGCACAAGCTTTAAATGACACAATAGACCAAATAGACGTAATTGATATTTTTAGGACATTCCACCTGAAAGCAGCAGAATACACTTTCTTCTCAAGTGCACAGGGAACATTCTCCAGAATATCACATTTTGGGTCACAAAGCAAACCTTGGAAAATTTAAGAAAATTGAAATCGTATCAAGAAACTTTTCTGACCACAACACTATGAGATTAGAAATCAATTACAGGAAACAAACAGTAAAAGACACAAATACATGGAGGCTAAACAGTGGGCTACTAAATAACCAAGAGATCACTGAAGAAATCAAAGAGGAAATCAAAAAATACCTAGAAACAAATGACAATGAAAACCCAACAACCCAAAACCTATGGGACACAGCAAAAGGAGTTCTAAGAGGCAAGTTCTTATCAATTCAAGCTCACCTCAAGAGACAAGAAACATCTCAAATAAACAATCTAACCTTACACCCAAAGCAACTAGAAAAACAAGAACAAAGAAAACCCAAAATTAGTAGAACGAAAGAAATCATAAAGATCAGAGCAGAAATAAATGAAATAGAAACAAAGAAAACAATAACAAAGATCAGTAAAACTAAAAGCTTGTTCTTTGAGAAGATAAACAAAGCTGATAAACCTTCAGCCAGACGCCTCAAGAAAAAAAGGGAGAGGACGCAAATCAATAAAATTAAAAATGAAAAAGGAGAGATTACAAGTGACACTGCAGAAATACAAAAAATCATAAGAGCAAGCAACTACAAGCAACTCTCTGCCAATACAATGGACAACCTGGAAGAAATGGACAAGTTCTTGGAAAAGTACAACCTTCCAAGATTGAACCAGGAAGAATTAGAACATATAAAGAGACCAATCACAGGTAATGAAATTGAAACTGTAATTAAAAATTTTCCAACAAACAAAAGCCCAGGACCAGATGGCTTCACAGGCGAATTCTGTCAAACATTTGGAGACGAGCTAACACCTATGCTTCTCAAACTCTTCCAAAAAATATAGCAGAGGGAAGAACACTCCCAAACTCATTCTACAAGGCCACCATCACCCTGATACCAAAACCAGACAAAGATGTCACAAAGAAAGAAAACTACAGGCCAATATCACTGATGAACATAGAAGCAAAAATCCTCAACAAAATACTAGCAAACAGAATCCGACAACACATTAAGAGGATCATACACCATGATCAAGTGGGATTTATCCCAGGGATACAAGGATTCTTCAGTATACACAAATCAATCAATGTGATATACCATATTAACAAACTGAAGGATAAAAATCACCTCAATAGATGCAGAAAAAGCTTTGACAAAATTCAACACCCATTTATGATAAAAACTCTCCAGAAAGTGGGCATGGAGGGAACTTACCTCAACATAATAAAAGCCATATATGACAAACCCACAGCAAACATCATTCTCAGTGGTGAAAAACTGAAAGCGTTTCCCCTAAGATCAGGAGCAAGACAAGGAAGTCTACTCTCACCACTATTATTCAACATAATATTGGAAGTTTTAGCCACAGAAATCAGAGAAGAAAAAGAAATAAAAGGAACACAAACTGTAAAAGAAGTAAAACTGTCACTGTTTGCCGATGACATGATACTATACATAGAAAATCCTGAAGATGCCACTAGAAAACTACTAGAACTAATCAATGAATTTGGTAAGGTTGCAGGATACAAAATTAATGCACAGAAATTTCTTGCATTCCTATACACTAACAACAAAAATCAGAAAGAGAAATTAAGGAAACAATCCCATTTACCGTCACAACAAAAAGAATAATATACCTAGGAATAAACCTACCTAAGGAAGCAAAAGACCTGTACTCAGAAAACTATAAAACACTGATGAAAGAAATCAAAGATAACATAAAACAGATGGAGAGATATACCATGTTCTTAGATTGGAAGAATCAATATTGTGAAAATGACTATACTACCCAAAGCAATCTAAAGATTCATTGCAGTCCCTATCAAACTACCAATGGTGTTGTTCGCAGAACTAGAACAAAAAATGTTCACAATTTGTATGGAAACACAAAAGACCCTGAATAGCCAAAGCAATCTTGAGAAAGAAAAACAGAGCTGGAGGAATCAGGCTCCCTGACTTCAGACTATACTACAAAGCTACAGTAATCAAGACAATATGGTACTGGCACAAAAACAGAAATATAGATCAATGGAACAAGATAGAAAGCCCAGAGATAAACCCACGCACATACAGTCACCTTATCTTTCATAAAGGAGGCAAGGATATAAAATGGAGAATAGACAGCCCTTCAGTAAGTGGTGCTGGGAAAACAGGACAGCTACATGTAAAAGAATGAAATTAGAACATACCCTAACACCATACACAAAAATAAACTCAAAATGGATTAAAGACCTAAATGTAAGGCCAGACACTATCAAACTCTTAGAGGAAAACATAGGCAGAACGTAAATGACATAAATCACAACAAAATCCTTTTTGACCCACGTCCTAGAGTAAAGGAAGTAAAAACAAAAATAAACAAATGAGACCTAATGAAACTTAAAAGCTTTTGCACAGCAAAGGAAACCATAAACAAGATGAAAAGACAATGCTCAGAATGGGAGAAAATATTTGCAAATGAAGCAGCTGACAAAGGATTAATCTCCAAAATATACAAGCAGCTCATGCAGCTCAATATTAAAAAAACAACTCAGTCCAAAAATGGGCGGAAGACCTAAATAGACATTTCTCTAAAGAAGACATACAGATGGCCAACAAATGCATGAAAAGATGCTGAACATCACTAATCATTAGAGAAATGCAAATCAAAACCACAATTGAGGTATCACCTCACACAGGTCAGAATGGCCATCATCAAAAAATCTACAAACAGTAAATGCTGGAGAGGGTGTGGCGAAAAAGGAACCCTCTTGCACTATTGATGGGAATGTAAATTGATACAGCCACTATGGAGAACAGTATGGAGGTTCCTTGAAAAACTAAAGATAGAACTAGCATATGACCCAGCAATCCCACTACTGGGCATATATCCTGAGAAAACCATAATTCAAAAAGAGACATGTACCACAATGTTCATTGCAGCTCTGTTTACAATAGCCAGGACATGGAAGCAACCTAAATGTCCATCAACAGATGACTGGATAAAGAAGATGTGGCACATATATACAATGCAATATTACTCAGCCAAAAAAAGGAACGAAATTGAGTTATTTGTAGTGAGGTGGATGGACCTGCAGTCTGTCATACAGAGTGAAGTTTAGTGAGGTGGATGGACCTGCAGTCTGTTATACAAAGTGAAGTAAGTCAGAAAGAGAAAAACAAATACCGTGTGCTAACGCATATATATGGAATTTAAAAAAGCAGTACTGATGAACCTAGGGGCAGGGCAGGAATAAAGACACAGACGTAGAGAAAAGACTTGAGGGCACTGGGTGAGAAGGGGAGGCTGGGATGAAGTGAGAGAGTAGCATTGATGTATATACACTACCAAATGTAAAATGGATGGCTAGTGGGAAGCATAGCACAGGGAGATCAGCTCGGTACTTTGTGACCACATAGAGGGGTGGGATAGGGAAGGTGGGAGGGAGATGCACGAGGGAGGGGATATGGTGATATTTGTATACATAGAGCTGATTCTCTTTGTTGTACAACAGAAACTAACACAACATTGTAAAGTATTTATACTCCAATAAAGATGTGAAAAGAAAAAAAAAAGAATCGAGGGATTGGCAGTGTGTCCCCCTTTGGAAGCCCATGGTCTTACTGCTACATATAGATCTTGGCTGGTCTGTGATCGTCACCCCGTCCCACCCCACCCATCAATATTCTCCACTTTCTCCTACCAACATTACTTTTCTTCCCTGCTTTACTTTCCTAGGGTCCTGACATCCTAAATACATCAGCTGTTCCAATAACTAGATAATGTTTCTTGTTTTTAACTTTATCTTGCATTTTTGCTTGAGTTTTAATTTTTAAAAACTTGGTAAATTGAAGTTTCCTGTGTAATCTGCCTTTTCCAGTTACGATCTCCTCATGACAGAAAATAGTCAAGCACTTCCTTCTTTGTGCATTCTACACTAGAGAGCATTTCTCTCCAGTGCCCTGAGAAAACAATTTTTGCAATAGCCAGTTTGGGTGTTTGCTTTTTAAAATTTGAGAAACAGAAACAGAATAATAAAAACACAAAGAGTAATGATGAAGAGGTAAAAAAAAGATCTAAAGGAGACTATTTAAAGAACTGGATTGTTTAGCCAAGTAACAGAGCAGATTCACGGTTGCATAAAAGCCTACCTTGTGGTGAAAACATGACTACCTAATGATTTTTTATGAATGACATCTGGGAAAATGAAGAATGAAACTAATTACAATTTCTAATGGAACATTTGATCTAGACAATGAGTCTGTGGCACCAAATGCCTTCAGGAAGCTTTCTTCTCAGCTGGAACCTAATTTTACTGGACCCATTTTACTCTGTATGATAATGCGGATGTCCTTTGTGGCTTCTTTGAGGTCAAAAAGGCATCACTATGTGCTGTTTAGGAGTTAGTTCCTTTCTAAATAAGATCTCACTGGGTCATTACCCAGAAGCAATAATTGGGCCATCAGGGACAAGATGAGCTCAAAATGAAAGAATTATTCACTGGCTGAAGATGATAAGCCACTAAGGCAAAAATCAGCAAAGACTACAGATTGTATCATCAGCTTTAGACCTTTTTCCTGCTTTTTAAATGGAAAGAGGAACTGACCATATATACTTAGTTTAATAAATGTTTTAAGGTGCCATTTTTAACCAAAAATGTTTATTGTTTCCCCTCCTTACAAATAAAAAGGAGAGAAAATAGGAAAATTTCAATTACTGTAAACCAGCAAAGAGTTAAGGAGGAAAGAATATGTACACTAAAGAGAAAATAAATAAAAATACTGTCTAACCATGGATATGAAGGAATTGGGCTACTTTGAATAAATTTAAAAAATAAAAGCATTTCCTGTTTTTAAAATGAATAGCTTGATTTGGCATGTAAGATATTATGAACAATGGTTTTTATACATATAATTGTAATAAAGTAAATGCTTTACAAATAGGCATTTTATTCAAATGATACAGAAATATTTTCATCATCAGGGAACAAATATCTATTATCATCTCATTTGCATTGCTTTTATTTTATGTTATATATTTGAAAATAGGGAATCAGTGTTTTTTCAATTCAATTGTTAAACTGCCAAAAATAAAATAATAAAACTTTATCTTTAATTGCAACCCTCTAAGGGTTGCTTTTCTTTCATGGTTTTCTTCAATGCAAAAAGCACTTCTTATGTGTAGAAAATAATGAAAATAATAGCTCTACACTTGTGTCTTTTCATATGTTAAATTTTTAATTGGAGAGTTTTATTAAAGGTATATTGTATAGCACAGGAAATATAGCCAATATTTTTATAATAACTTTAAATGGAGTATAATTTATAAAAATATTGAATCACTATGTTGTACACCTGAACCTAATATAAAATTGTAAATCAACTATACTTCACTTTAAAAAAGTATATTATCATACATGGCATCACTTTGAAAATCAGTTCAGAATCTAGAGTAGTTGGTCGTTTGCAGTCTACAGTAAAATTGTGATTAGAGCCCGTAAAAGCCAATTTAAATGAGAAGGTGACTTAACTGAGCCACTACGAGAAAGTGGACTTATTAGTTACAGGTTATGAACACGTTGTAAAGTGAGCAACTGTCCCAATTTGTCCAGGACTGAGAGGTTTCCCATAACACGAGGAGGCTTTCAATGGTAAAACCAGGATCATCCCAGGCAAACTGGGAGGAATTGGTTACCCTAAGGCGTGTCTTCTGTTGGCTGCCCTGGAATGGGCGCCCCCATCATAAATTCTAGCCAGAGATATCACCGTGCTCTTTCTACCATCTCATGTAAGTGTATCATTGCAATGGAGGTGAGGGAAGAAGCCAGGCAAATATCTTGGGCAAAATACCAGGGTAGAAAGGAAAGAATGTTAGATCATATTGTAAGGGTGAAGGGAAGCCAATGAAGAGTATTAAACTGTGTGACAAGATGTGACTTTTTTTTTTAATCTGACTTATTTTTTTAATAGAATCCCTCTGGCTGCAGGTGGAGGACAGACTATAGAAAAGGCAAGAGTGGAAACAGGATGACCATTTAAGGATCTCTGTGGAAGTTCAGGAGAGAGTCATTATAGGGTGGTACTGGTGGATTTGATGAGAAGTAATTGGACTGGGATGTATTTTGAATATTGAACCAATAGGATTTATGCATGCATGAGATGTAGGATATGAGAAAAAGGGAGAAGCCATGGATTATTACAAGATTTTTGCCCTGAGCAATTGGGTAATTGATGTTGCCTTTTACTCACATGGCAAATGCTAAAAGAACAACTGATGTGCAGGGAAATCATTTTGTTTCCCATGTGTTAAGTTTGGTATGTTTATTAGAAATTTAAATAAAAGTCAGGTAGTCTATTGTTAACAAAAGTCTAGAGTTTAGGATAAATCCAGATGTAAATCTAATGGTCAGCGATGTTTGTATTGTATTTAAAATCATGGAACTGGAGGGGTTCATCTGATAGAAAAGGAAAAAGTTGAGGACTAAAGCCAAAGAATGTCAACATTTAAAGGTTAGAAAGAGGAGGAAGAGGTGACAAAGGAGCCTGAAAAGGAGAAGCCAGTGGGGCGGAAGGAAAACTGGAATAATTTAGTGTCATGATGTCAACAGAAGAGTCTCAAGAAGGAAGGAGTAATTAAGGATGTCAGATACTGTTAAAAATTTAATAAGATGAAGATTAATGATTTCGATCGGGTTTGGTAACATGTAGACTTTTATGAGAGTAGTTTCCATGCATGAAAGCATGAGTGGAATGGGTTTGGGAGAGCATGGAGGAGAATGAATGGACCCAGAGAGTGTGGTCTGAGGATTGAAGTTACCACCATATAAATTTAATCAAAAGTGGTAGCGTTTAATGTTTTTAACAGCTGGGCTGTACTTAAGTATGTTGTATACTTGTGAGTTCAAAGCATTCTTCATAAAACCATGCGTAATTCTAATTTGTGCTTGTTTTAAAAAAAAAAAGGCAGGACATTTTATCTGTGGATTCATTACTCTTACAAGCAGGCTGTGGCCACCATTATACAGCTATAATAAGATGACATATCCGTACCTGTTGTAGAAATAGTTCAGGTAAAATGAGGGAGGGACTTTCCCTGAAAAGCTTATTCACTATGGGATTGAGATCATTATTGTTAACAGATCATCAGTCTTGGTCTTGACTTATCAGTATGGAAAGGAAAGCCACCTTTCACCCATTTGCTCAAGATGATGACATCTTGGTCTTAAATTACAGTTATAATAAAAATGGTAACAATGATAATAATTGTGTTGGTACCTGACATCTTACCGTATAACTGTTACTGAATACAGGATCACAAGTGAGTATGCTTTTTTTCACACTGGATTTCAATGTCAACAATTTATTTATTAATTAGTGAGCATGCCTAGTGCTAGGTTTAGGTTTTAAGAAAAAAAAGTAAAATAGATCTTGAGATGACTCTGACTATAGATTGGTCCAAATTGAAACATAGGCTAGAATGCAAAATTGGACAAAATTAAAGTTATTTCACTTTGAACTACAGCCAAATCTGCAAACAAGCAAAGCAAAGGCCAGACAGAAAGTCCAGATTATAAGTAAATGGATGTTGCTCCAGGATGCCTGCCTTGTTCTTCTCAGAAGCAAGCCTACCTTCCATGGTGTCAGGAGCCAGCAGAGTGAGAAATCTCTCAGATTATGAGAGCCCAGAGTTCAGGCTTGCTCCCTTTGCTAATATTATACTGGGAAAGAATCTTATTAACAATCAAATATCTATCACATTAAAAATCCTTAGTGGTAAAAGTTGAATTGGCTTTTAGGAAAAAAAATTGCGGAATGAGATGAGTGGATAACAATCTACTTAGGGCAAGAGCACAAAACAAAGGAATAGGAGAATGACCAGAAGGGTAACAGTACTAATAACATTGATTAAAGTCTTATTTTGTGAAAAACTTGCAAAAACCAGTGAACACCAGTCACCTGGGGGGGGGGTGTTTCTTGTTCACATGCAAAATTCTGATTCTGTAAGTCTCCAAGATGAGGTGGATGCAGCTGGTTAGGGCACAGTCTTTGAGTAGTGAGGGCCCAGCTGCTTCCAATGGTGAACTAGAGTAAAATGGGAAAGACGGGCTTAGAACAAATTGTAGAGGGTCCTGAAGACTGGATTCAAGAGTTTGATTTCCAAATGTAGACAATGGGGCATTGATGGATTTAGATGAACTGCCGTGAAAATGAATCATAACTTTAGGACTAGTCGTAAGATAGAGAGGCAACAAAAGAATCAGGCAGGATGGGATGGATTTCTGAGAAGTTTAAAAGACTTGATAGGATTTGGAGATATATAAAATATGTTTGAATAAAGTGAGATAGTCAATAAAGATCCCAAAGTTGTGAGGCAGGATGAAGAGAAAAATATTTCCATTACAAAAAGTGGTAAGTGAAGAGAGTTGGTGGATGGTGAAAGTGATACTTGAGAACAGTACCCCTTTATATCTAGAGATATGCTAGTATCATTAATAATATTGGCATAAGATAAAGTAAAACTGAGCCTTTGGCTGAGAGACAATAAATATGTGCATACCAAGAGAAGATGAGAAGTTTGGGGAAAAATTAAATGTTAAATTTTTGAAAGGGTGTTATTATGAGCTGTGGAGTGAAGGAATAAAGGAAATGAATGGAAATGAGAACTTATATTCAGAAATTGATATGAAACTTCTAAAGCGACATACAAACATTGCAGAAGAGAGAGCAAACAGGCTTCAACTGAGGTCTTATTCATAAAACATCAGCTCGAGTATGTCATTCAAGCTCTTTACATAATTATAGTTCAATACTTCTGCTGCATTTGCTGTTTATGTGGCTCAGTTTATTATGCAACTTAGCACCAGCATTTTTGGGGATTCATTAATTCATGTGGGGGTAAGGGTGTGTTTCTTTTCAACCTAAAGATGGCTTACGCACATTTAACTCTGAGAGGATTCCGATTATGAAGTGATTCTAATGAGTGTTTTGCTGACAGAGGCTTGAGCTCTTAGAATATTTTGTTGTTGTTGTTCCTTATACTGAATCATCTGGTAGTGTTGCTGTGGCGGGAACTCCTTGTTGTCTCTCAGTATCCTTTTCTCCTTTTTTTCATAACATTACATTTTTATTTACATAAATGTCCAGTAAAAGACTACTTTTCCCGGCTTCCCTTATGGCTAGATATGGCCATACAACTAGGTTTTGGCCAGTGCTATATGAGTAAAAGTGGTTTATGAAACTTCTTTAAAGAGGAATAAGGTTGTGCCCTCCTACTGCAGTTTCTTTCTACATCTGATTATTGAAACATGGTCATGGTGGTAAACTACCTTGGACTATTGAGAACATGAGTGTTGCACAGTCGGAGGGCAGAGCATTAAGTTGCTATCAGCCTCGTGTCCCTATATCCTTGAGTTGCCAGTCACCTAAGCACTGAGACTTTTCCAGGAAAGAGAAATACATTTCAATCTTCTGTATTTGGGGCTTTGTTATAGTAGCCAAATCTGTGTTCTAATGAATACAAGTAAGTTTGAGAAAGGTGTTTTCAAAAACCTATTGCACACAGAAGTAGAGGACAAATGTATGGACACCAAGTGGGGAAAGTGGGGGTGGTGGGATGAATTGGGAGATTGGGATTGACATATATACATTCATATGTATAAAATATATTACTAATAAGAACCTGCTGTATAAAAAAATAAATAGAATTCAAAAAAGCAAACAAAAAAAAACCTATTGCACCTCTAGACCTTCCTCCCTAAGCAGAGGCCCTCTCATCTATTTCAGTTAACTATTAGAGCATCCTTCAACATTTGCCTTTGTCCCTAAAGTCTCTATACCTATCGATGCATCGCTCTCAGTTCAAGAAAACGAAGCATTTTCTTATCCCCAAAGCCCACTCTTCCACGTATACCCTCAGTCATATTCTTTCTTAATTCATTAAGTGACAGAAGCTAGGCATTATTTCCTTTTTGGTATAGCGCCCTTCATTCCTGCTTTCAACTGGTTTTTTTTTCTTCTAACATGCATAGTACTCCTTAAACTGAGAAATGAAATCTTCAGTTGAGTATGTTGTGGTTCCATATCTTCATTTCCTTGTATGCCAAACGACTCAAATGATGGGGATATGTATACTGTTTCAATTTCCTTTTCACTCACTCTTCAAATAGTACTCTAAGAAAAGTCTCCCATTCTAATTATTTTATTTAAACTGCCCTTTTAAAACATCATCTTTGGGTTTTTCCCTGATTATTAAAATAATAAATGCTAATTTCAAAAAAATCAGAATGTATAAAAGAGACCTAATCTCTAATCTGCCATCTAGGATATATGTACATGTAATAAATATAAATGACATAGAATAATTATCCTATTATAAATATTATGATATAAACCAAATAGTATATGTAATATTTATATTATGTATGTCTAGTATTAATATAATTTTATAATTTATATAATATAAATATAATTATATTTATTAATATTAATGTTTGATATATCTTAACCAAACATTGGTATATTTATAATATTTTGTATATATTATATATTGTAATATATAATGTTTGGTGTATATTTATTATAAGTATTAATATTCATGACAAATATTTTATATATAATATAAAATTTATATATATATAATATTTGTTGTGCATCCTAATATTTACAATTATATCTATTTTTATATTTCTTTTCACAATGAAATCATACTCCATATACACTATATTCTACTTTGATACCTTCAAGTGATTACTATCCTATCCTCCATCAGTCATTCTAGTCTTCTCAGCTGAGGCCCCAGACATCATGGAGCAGAGACAAGTCATGCCCTGGCCCTGGCCAAATTCCAACCCATAGAATCATTGACCATAATAAGATGGTTATTGTTTTATGACCTAAGTTGGAGATGGTTTGTTATACAGCATATATAAACAGAACAAAATCTAAGATATGACCGTAATTATTACTATAATAAACTGGCTTAGAAAAACAGACTAGCATCACCTGATTTAGTCTCTGACAAAAAACAAAGATGAATGAGTTGGAAGCTACCGTAGGAAGTAAAGGAGATGAGGTATCGTCAGTGCTTTTTTCAGAAGTGAGGTTTTAAAGCAGAGATTGTCTGTGGACACAGCCTGACAAATTAGAGACCCCTTGCCCTGGCATCAGCTGGGATTATGAAGTTCACCAAGATTCTCTGGCCTTGGTCTTTAACAATGAACCTGGGAGAGGTACAAGCTGTCCCAGTCCCCAAGTGCGTCTTGTGTCTCTGCCAGACCGAACATCATGAGCCAGCACATGCAAACTGTCGCCCTGATCCAGAGCAGCTGTCTAATTACAATTTTGTTATTATTAATTACAGAGTAGAAAATCATTTGTAATTAGCTCAGCCTAAATCATAGTTTAAACAGCCAAAAATTACATTACAAGCTAAAGTGTAATTAAAGCACTACACTAAAGTGTTTATTTAAACCCAGTTAAGTTACTGCAAATTTTTCAATCAGCTTCTCAGGCTGATACATAGATTTAATTAGTCTCCAGTACTGAGAGTTTAGTGCATTTATTCATTAAGCGTCAATATTGCCGAACAAATCTAAATAAAATATAGACAGAGCTGCTTTAAAGGGGCAGTCACGAAACATCTGGGCGAGCTAATGAGGCTGGGAAAGATGTGAATGCTAATGAGTCTCCAAGGCTGCTGGAGGAACACTGGCTCTGGGAAGCAGGGGATCTCAGTACTGAGCACATTTGCAGTGTAGGTTTCTGCTGCAGGTTGACTGGAATGGTCCTGTGGGGTGGGGCAGATATCAACTGCACTCAGTTCTTGCTCTTACTCTAGGGTCGATCTCAGGTGCCACTCGGTAGAATTCTGGATAAAGATAAAAGAGAACATCCCACTCTGTCGACCTCTGGGGCTCTATGTATCTTCTTAAGAAATAGAAGAGCTTATAAAGTGATTTTCAGGATGAAGCAGCTTCTTTCTTGAAGGGTTTAGAGAAAGTGATCTCTGTGGTGATAAGTATCAAGCACATTCCAAGGAATGAATTTTCTATTTGAGGACTATTGTTTGGAAAATCGTCCTTGCCACACATGCAAAAATGCCTGTGCACACTTCTAAATGAATTCCAGATTCTTTGAAGCACTCTTCAGGGGGAGCTCTACACATTCCTTGATAAGGCTGCCATTTCTCAATGCATTCTTGGTAGTTCTTTCTGAAATGCCTTCAGAGTCACCCTCATCATTTCTTGCTGGATTGCCTTCATAGCCTCCAAACACTTCTCCCATTTTCCAGTCCTGTTTCCCCACATCGTTTTTTTTTTTTTTCATCCTGCTGCCAGAATTGCTACTCTAGAATGCAAGCCTCTTTATGTCATTGCTCTGCCTACAACTTTAGGGTAGCGCCTCACTCCCTCCAAGGTTCAGAAGCTGAAACTTCTCTCCCAAGGTCCCCTGTGAACAGTCCGTTGCTCTGCTTCTCTGTCATCATCTCAGCACTCTGTCCTGTGCCCTAATTCTTTAGGATTCCCTAAAAGCATCAAGATATCTTTTGCCTCCATGCATTTTGCAACTGAGGTATCCCCATTAAGTGAACTGATTTCCCTGCCTTGGCTTGACCAAATCCTATGCATCATTCAAAATTCAGCTCTGGCAATATCTATGGGAAATGTTTCCTGATCTGTCCTTCACTTTAAGTGACTAGCCTCCCACAATGTTTCCATGCTTTTATTGCTTTTGTATCATTTACACTATATGCAGTAATCATCTAAGCCTGCTGAGACCTATAAAACAAGAGCTTTTTGAATTCGAGGAGGTGGTAATACATAATGACCTTAGGCAGTCATTATTCATGATTAATTTCAGTATCCCCAGCGTTGTCCATGGTGCTTGTCACATCCCAAGTGCCATGTAAATATCTGATGCATGAAACATAGCACTGTTATTTTAGGTGGAATTGATGATTGCCAGCCTTTACTTATTTGAAGATAGACTATATTTTTGCAAATAGTCATAAATTGTTTAAAGAAAAGATTAATAAATGGCATGGGTAATAAAGTTGTATTATAATTTTTGGTAAAATAAAATCATATATGAGTAAAAGTAATGTTTTGTAGAATAAACTAGATGTAGATTAATTATTTCTGAAAAATCTCTCAGTAACATTAGAATAAGGATGATACTAATTTGGGTGTTTTTAAATACTTATCAAAATCAGTTTGAATGTTTTATAATTACCTATAGCATTTTGTTAAAGTTTTTTTGATGTGGACCATTTTTTTAAAAAGTCTTTATTGAATTTGTTACAATATTGCTTTTGTTTTATGTTTTGGTTTTTTGTCCACAAGGCATGTGGGATCCTAGCTCCCCGACTAGGGATCGAACCTGCACCCCCTGCATTGGAAGGCGAAGTCTTAACCACTGGGCCACCAGGGAATTCCCACCTATAGCATTTTTGTCATAGCTAAGTATTAGTATGGCCACTGGACAGAAATATTTTGACAAATTTTGTGTTATAAGTAAGTAACAACATTGGTCATGAACACGCTACATTCACCTTTTCTTTGGTGTATACCAGTTTTGCCCTTAACAGCTATGTGACCGTGGGCAATTTATTTAACCACTTTGAGGTTCAGTTTCCTCATCTGTAAAATCGGCATTATAATAATATGTGTCTCATAGGCTGTGGTGAGATTTAAAGCAGTTAATAGATGTAAATCTTTTAGGATAGTGCCTAGTATATAGTAGGTGCTACACAATAGTTTGCAAGTATTACTTTTATATTACTAATATTATTTGCTTTCTTATCTGAGATGTCAGGTTTTTTGTAGAAGAATTTAAAGAAACCATTGATACTTGGAAGGGGAGCAATTTCAATGCAACAGAGCTGGACTGAGCTAGTGGATCTTAATTTAGATGTTGATATTTGTCTAATTGTTTTACTCTTATTTGTGTACATGGTATGCATTTTTAGATGAGAAATGGATAAAACACCCATAGTGTAACTAACAGTTCCTCCTGGACTGTGCACATATTTACCTTTGAGATGTAAGGATGAATAAGGAGAGCAGTATAAATCCACTTAAAACTAATGAAGGTATCTAGATTTTAGTTGCAAACTGTCAGATTACGTCTCTTTGAAAATAAACAGTCTGCAAAAGCATTGAAATTCTTGATATGCAATTATGAGACATTCAAATTTTGAGGACTTAGTTGAATACATTCAACAAGTAACGAAAGAACTGACCTTGTCTCCAACCATTCATCTTTCACTTTGTTACCATTTAATATCCATTCACAGAACAACTTCTAGTACCATGTACTAATATAGTTCTGGGAAAGTTTTTGTTCTACTTAAGTTAAAGATAATACTCCTAAGAATTTAAATATCCCTATAGAATTGCTCTTTTCAGGACAAGTCTTTGGTATTATGTCACTGGCCTAGGTTGAGAAATGTCATCACAAACAATCTAATGAGACTAGTCACTCTATTTGTTGTAAGAATGATTTGTTCATTACACAACTCGACATCCCTCTTATAAGAATCAATGAGATAAATTTCTTTTTGTGTTTTCTTGTTTGTTCAGAACTGGTCTTGATTCATTCCTTGTACAGATGTCTAGTAAATCCAGAGTCAAATTCATGACCACCTTTTAGTAAATAAATGAAATTTTGCAATGTGCCTTTTGCATATTTATTTTTATTACTTCTCTCTTACTGTCATTTCCCTTTTGTTTTCATACCTCATCCACTTATTTCAATATGTTATTATTGAAACAGTATATATTACTGAATGTGATATGTATTTATGAATCTACCTTATATGTTTTAGAACAAGGACAAGTATAAATAATGGAAGAAGGAAAGGAGGAGAAAGGAAGAAAGAGAGGAAAGAAAAAGGGAAGAAGGAAGAGGAAAAGTTTTTAAGGAACTTAGTCCAAATGCAGAGTACCATATGGTGAGATTTCTTATAGGCAAAGCAAATAAGTTATATTCGTTGTAGAATAGGACACTAGTAATAATGGGTAATACCTATATCTACACATATGTGAGCTCCTTCACCCAGTTTCACTCCAAGAATTGTTGTGTTACCATGAGAAGGAGTCATTCAGTTGGGTGATAGCTTGTATATACGAAACACATTGAGAACCCCAAAGCTGGACAGATTCTGATAAGTCAAGAGAGCACTTCCATTATGAAGCTGAGTCTGTCTGATGTGTGCATTTCTTTGTGCAGGATGGTGTTCATTAAAAAACAAAATCTGTTCTAACTTATAATATGCTTGCTCAATATCTTGGAATACCATGCAAGGTCACTGAACTTATTATTTAAATTCTTCCTCTTGTTTGGATTTTCCTTCCTTTTATTTTATTTGAAATGAATTCAGACCATTATAAAAGCCCACAGCAGCTTGCAGCAAATCAGCTGCTTCCACCAAGTGCTTCACACCCTTACAGCAAATTGTTTGACGTTTCCAAGGTTATAAAACAGTTGGTCTTCAAGAAAAAACATTTTCATTTGAATATTCTTTTGCATTTTTCTTTATATTGTAAATTAAAGTGGAGAATGAAAATTTAGTGGATGAATATAATATTATTGTTATAATGTCAGTTGAGAATATAAAATTCAAGTCAGTAAGTGGTCTGCAATTTCATCCTAGAAATTGTAGAAGGAGCTAGTCTTGTACATTAAAAGCCTTGGACTCCAAAAAGATTTCTTTTTTCTTCCCTGAAAATTCCTCAGAGGATAAAACTCATTATGCCATAATTGGATATAAAGCTTGCTATACAAACACCCTAGGGAGAAAGATATGTTTTCTTAAATTTATGCTAATATAAACAAAATAAATATCTCCCAGGTTTAGGACCAAGTTAGGAGCTGAACTCTGAGACAGTGTACCTCTGGGCATAAATTCGAGTTATATTTCAAGGTCTGATAGAAGTTTGTGGTGTTGTTTCTTATTCCCTTTTGCTAAGATGCCGTGGAGAATAAGAGCTAAATCTACAGGCTCTCTAATACAGAGAAACCAGAGCCTGGCATGTAGAGAGCTGCCTCCTACCATGTGGAACACCCTCAGAGTGTATGATGGTTCTGGAATTGACTGATAGGAGTCCATAAGATCCAATCTGGTAGTTTTAGAATTGGACTTAATTTGGGTCCAGATATCTGGAAAGAAGAATTACGCCAAAGCCACGACTTCTTACCACTACTACGAAGAGATCTGAGTTCTCTTCTCTGAATAGCTGGAGTAGTATACGTCCTCAAAAGGACAAATCCAGGAGCTGTTATCCCTGGAACAAGCCCTGGCCCTTCGGTTCCTGGAGACGTGATGCCATCACGTCTTGCCAAGACACAGCTCTGTTTATGCCACTGCTCTAGTTAAAAGACTTTCATGGACCAAGTTCTTCCTCTTAATATACCTGATTTTCTGGGTATATTCCAAGTATTTTTGGAGCCCATGGCCCATATGGTGGGGGTCTCTCCTCCTATTCCCAGCTCTTTCTCTCTTTTTCTCATTCCTCCTCCAATCTCTGTGAACCACCAAAAGCAACAGTGCTATCAGTGGCCTGACTTCAAGCTTTCACTTGGACTTATGGTCAGCCCCCCTTAGTCACAGCCTATCTTGGGCCCACCTTTGAATTCCCAGCATGATGCTGCCTTCTCATATACTCTTCTTCTATGGTGTTCAGATTATCTGCTTGTTTGCTATAAGATTCATTTCCCACCACTTCCCCACTCTGCTTTGTATTACAAGGTACTGGGCTATGCTGATTAGATTTCCCAGGCTCCAAGGTCTGTTGGCTTCCATTGGAGATTTACGTAATGCACCCAGAGGTGTGGGATATTGGAGGAAGGAAGGAGCAGGTGTTTGTACGCCTATCTTTCTCTACTCCAGGTAGCTGTCATCTCCTCCATGATTGCAGCTCCAACTGGGTAGCTCTTGCTCTGGTTCCAATACCCTCTGGGTGGCCTCAACTCATCGGTTCAGGTAACTACATTTCCTCATTTGTTTCTCCATCCTTAGGGGTGATAAGGGGTTTCTGTTGTTGCTATTCTGTCACTTGCCTCACGATGAGGCTTTCCAGGCCTCCTAGCTCTTTGGGAACTGGTCCCCAGTACCAAAGTCCCTCTATTCAAATTCTTTTTGGGAAGTGCTGTCTTCCTCAGTGGACTGTTGTTGATACAATATAGTTATCTTCATTATTCTCCTTCTCCAGCTCACTCAAACTGAACTTTTTTTTATTGACTAGTTATTTAGCAAGATGAGTCATTTCGTAATGAAGAACAAAATAATTCATTAACTTTTCCAGTTAAACATCTGAAAGTTTGCTTAATGTCTTCAGATGGTGTGAAACACAGTATCCCATGCCTACAGCATGATAAACAAAAGAGGAATGTGTTTGTAGGCCTTCTGCTGATGGTGCTAGAAAATCAATCTCTTGTGAGAAAAAGCTCCCAGCAATATAGATCCTTAGAACTACTTACCATTATGTCAAATTCACTTTAGCATCTGCAAAGAGACGTAATGTATGAATACTGAGAGAAGCACTGTTTTCTCTGTTTATACTTAAAGTCCTAAAGGTTTACAGATTTTTATAATCAAGTAAACTTTATAATTCAATAACGAGCCCTTTATTTAACGCTTACGGTAACATTTGATGTTCTGGGTCAATTTCTGTCTCTCTCATTAAAAAAGAGTAAATAAGTTCACCCATGGTTCACTCCATCAAGACATGACTAAGTATTAAGGACGAAACTTTCATTTTGAATGTTGATGTCTCCTCCTTCTCAGTTCCCTGAAGACTCATGTTGCATTTCTCTTCCACCTCGAGCAATGGTGATATTACAGCCAGTTCAGTCAATGAAACTCCCAGAGAAAAACACATTTCCATAAGACTTCAGCAAAGTGTACCAGCTGCTTCAATCCCAGGACAAATTAGGTGCAAACTATGTTTTCAAATTTTTCAGTGTTAATAGTCAAGGGCTTGGCTAGATATCCAGTGTATATTGAGGAGCATTGAGGAGATGATTGGATGGGGGATGCAGGTGTGTTCCATTTGGTCAGATGCTTACCCACAGAACAGAGGGAAAAGATGCTTGGGCTTCTTTCCTGGAAGTGTGTCTGTTACTCAGAACAGTTCACCATGGCGGACTCCTTGCCGCTCTCCAGGTAGTACTTCTGCATCCAGAGCATCATGCATTCAGTTATTCACTCATTCAAATGCTCCCCGACACTGACCCTCCTAACACCTCATGCCAGTGACTTAGAGAAAAGGGCCCACACTCTTCATGTTCATATGCATATCTCTTATAACAGAAATACTTTTTGTTATACATAAAATTGTTCCAGACTATTCTAAACTGCAATGTTGTAGTCATAACTCCTTATGGTCACGTGTTCAGGTCTGATTTCAACTGTGATGCTCCCATGTATCAAAGAGATGGTGCCCTTACCAGGCTAGTCATTTAATAGTTTGAATACATCCTACACTTGTCAACACATTTAATGAACGAGTTCCTAAAATGTGCCAGGCACTGTGCTGTTAATATATTGTTGAATAAGACAGACATGATTCTTAGCCCATGGAGAGAAAACAGTATTAACAAATAATAAAAATAAAGTATGACGATAGTTTTGACAGGAAAAAGGGTGAATATTATGGAAGCACACTGCAGGTAGTTTAATGTAACATAGAAAACAGAGAAGGCCTCCTTGAGACAGTGACATTCAAGATGAGATCTGATGGATGAGTGGAAGTTATCTAGAAAAAGTCCGTGTTATCTAAAAAATGTATGTCAGGGACGGGGGGGGAAGGGTGACAGTTCCAGTAAGAGGGAGCAGCATGTACTAAGATGTGACAGAAAGAACAGTGATGAAAGAGCTGAAAGAGTTCAGAAAGGCTGGAGTGAAAGGTGGATTCCCCACCAGGTAAGGCTAAACAGGTAGGCTGTGGTGGGACTTTTGGGCAGGTTTGTAAAATATATTGTAAAGTTGGAACTTATCCTAAAGGCAAGGGAACATCTTTCCAGCATAGAGTGTCATTCTTAGAAGATCTTTCTGCAGAGTTAAAAAATGGTTTTGAGTTGAGAAAAATGTTACTGCAATCCAAGTGAAATAATTGGTCAGGAGTGAATTCTGGTAATTGAAATGGAGAGAAATGGATGGATTCAAGAGGTATTTAAGAGGTAGGGCCGTTTGTCACTAACATGCATTGTGCAGCTTGAATACTTGGTTGGTTTCATATATATGTGTGTGTGTGTGTGTGTGTGTGTGTATAATTTCTATGCTGCTTATATATTCTGAAACAAAAATGAGGACCCATTGTTCATCAGTGGGGCAAAATGCCATAAATTGTACCTATCTTGGAAAAATCTGGGATTTTGATATTTACACTGATCTTCCTAATTGTATTAAAAGTCTGTGAAGGATATATCATGGTGTATCCCACAGTACCTAGCACATATTAAGCATATGTACCGAGCATACGTTAGTTGCTCAGGAGTGTTGTTTGATGAGCTCAAGCGTGCCTGTGTGAAATTCACCAACTCCAAGGGCACATGTTCTGACCTCTTCCTACATGAAGGGTGGCTGGATTGTTTGTTGCTGATATTCTTTTCTTTAGGACCTAGGTAGAGTTATATAGTAGAAAGTGATAAACAACGTGGTATTTCTGGAATATCTTGAGTCTGGTGACCCCTGGACCAACACTGAGTTCACCCCACTAGCAGTTCATAAACACATTCACCCTTAGGCTGCGTTTGAGAGGCAGAGGGCTTTCATTTAATATGAAGCTGATATTACTGATTTTTCTCCCACACATGGTGGGGGTGTGATAACCCAGACCTTATATTTATTAGCCCGACTAATCATCAGTAGTGGTTGAACTTCAGAAAGTTCAGGACTTTGGTGGAGTTTCAAATACTCAAGACTGGATGCTCATCAGGAGTGGAGGGAAAACACTGAAGATTTTTTCTTTATTCCTGAACTGTTTTCTCAGTGGTATCTGTTTTCTTTATCCCAGCCTTTCTGTTTAAGAACAATCCTGTAATTATCTCATTTATAAATTCCTTTTCTGTACTTTTTTTTGTTCCATCCAAAAGTCATACAGAACTCTTTAACAGAAAGATTCATTTTTTTAAAATTACCATGGGAGAGGGTATTATTTCAAATAGTCTCCAATGTACAACATGGTGTAGTAGAAAGAACATAGGATGTGGCAAAATACCCCAGGTTGAAGACAGTTTCATCCACTTACAGAATAAAATTGGGCAAATGACTTATCTTTTTGGCTTTTGTGCCCTTATTTACTGAACGTGGATAAAAATAATGCAATTCACAGGTTTTTAATACTAAGTGACATATGTAAAGGGTTCTTTTTTTAACACAACCTGGCATATAGTAGATGGTCAAAAAAGACTAACTTTACCATCCCATTTCTTTTTATTATCAACTTATCTATTAGTCAGAGATTGAGCTGAGACTGTCTAATGCTTCTTAGCTACCACTCTCAGACTTCCAAATAATCTATAACAACCTAAAGAGCCATATCCATGATGGACTGATTTTGTATTTCCCAGTCTCAACCTAGTACATGCTCAATAAGCTTTTTTGAAGAAATTCACAAAATAAACTTGTTGAAGAGGGTGTTGCTACTATAAGCAATTTAAGAGAAGGAGCAAGCCTCATTCACTGTTATATTCCTAGTCTTTGTCTCACAGGAGGGACTCAGTTAATATTTGTCACTGAATTAGTAAATAAGTGAATGACTGAAAATCATGATCTATTCCAGCTTGCAATGATTTGGTGATGCAGAGCCCTAGGTAGAGAGAAAATTTATCTATCAATGTAGAATGTGCTTTGATTGGGTAGCCTGTAAGAAAAGACATGAAAAAGGAAGAGAAAAATTGCAGAGTAAGTAGATTTGATCTGCGAAAACCCCTTACAAGGACATTAATATCATTTTAAATAAATTCTAAGAATCAAGGACAGGTTTTTGAGTTAGTGAAGAAATCAGCATATTAAGTGTTTCTACTAAAAGTGTAAGTCACTTTGTCAATAATCTGGCATAATTTTGAGGAAGATAAGGTTTATTTTTGTACCTCTTCTGTCTTTTATTCATTATCTTTTTTTTCTTCACTTTTTTTTTTTTTTTTAATCTCCCAAACATTGACTGTTCCTTTTAAACCACACTGCATGCTGCCTGGGGTCCTAAAACTTTTCTCGCTGGTCATTCATTCAACAATTACAACTGCTCAAGGGCAGCCTGTAGCCAAATGACTGTCTGATGGCAGGTCTGAAAGTCCATCTCCTTGTCTTGAGGCAGGACAAATTCTGTGATATCATTTATGTTCAGATCTTCCTATAGAATTAGGGTGGGTCTGGAAATTACCCAAAATTATATTACTTCTTGGTTTTTCTCCCTGGCCTTTGTCCCACTTCCTCACTGATATCTCTTGGGACTGCTTCCTTAATAAATCACTGGCACAGGTACCCTCATCTCAGGCTCTGCTTTTTGAAGACACTGGAACACTACTCTAGGCCAGGTATTTCTCTCTAGCTCTGCACCTGAAAATACTACTCACCAAATATCTACTGACTAATGAAGCTAAGATGATGTCACTCCGATTACTTTTGTGGTAATAATTCTGGACTACGCAAAACTTGCTTATTTCTAACCTACTCTTAGTTAAATTCAGTTTCCTATCCACTTTTCATTCTAATTTCCTTTGAACGTGTAGCAGCTCCTATGATCTTAAAGTTTATTTTTACTCTTTCAAGCTCCTGACTTTGACTCCAACTCAAAGATTCTGGTTTGGATTGACCAGTAAACATTCCTAATTTTAGTTATCTAATATTTGGATGTTTTCCCCACTTGACTCAGGCCTAGGACTCTAAGTGCTTTCTTACCATATGCAAGCTTGAAGAGGAGTAGGGGTGGTGAAGCTTCAGGTACTCTGCTAGACAACTAGAATTCAAAGATGGCAAAAACTGTGTCTTGAAAAATAGCACCAAGTTAGCAATTATTGGTGCAGTGGCTCTAAAATTCTAAGGGAACACCCTTAAAAATACATGGAAAAAGGAGAAGAAAATTTGCAACACTATTCCAACTCTGAGTGACAGTTAACCTACTGCAAGTAGAGATGTCCACTTATAACCAGGTCTATGGAATAGAACTGACAAAACATTGGTGGCATCTGCTGCATAGCAGCTATCTTGAAAGACAATAAGGAGATCTTTCATCAATTATATACTGCCTATTCCTGGAATTTAAAAGGCAAGGTCTTTTGTTCACCCTATCTAGAAAAATGGACAGCTATCTTTCTAACGCAAAGAAAATACTTTCTACAATGCCAGAATGCACTCTTTTCTCTAGCATCAATACCAGTTCCAAGATTTTGTACCAAGCCAAGTAGCTGTTCATGTGTAAGGGAGAGATAAAGATGCTTAGAAATGGGTAGAGGCAGAGGCAGGTGGGCATACTCAATACCACCCATGAATAATTTATTAAATAATAATGTATAGATGAGAGACAGTTGACAAGGAGAAAAATCAACACTGAGAATTTAGGAACAAAAGAGGTGTTAGTATAAAATATTGCCCGGTTAGGAGTAAAACCAGTTAAATTTGACTAAAAATTATAAATATAGTTTTAATTTTAAAATTAGTCTGAAAAGAACACATATGTATGGAGAAGTAATCTGAAGCTATAATTTGATTCTAACTCCAGATTTTATTTATTTTAATGCAGATCATGAAATGGAAGGAAAGTTTGTAGAAAGAAATAAAAATTAGTAAATTCCTCATTTTATATAGGGGGCAGGTATTTTTAACTTTGTTAATTAGCTTTATATAGGATAAGGTTCTATTTTGAAAACCTTGAAAGTAACCACAAATAGATTAAGATTTATAGCTTTCAAATTACTAAGGAAAAATGGAGGCAGGCATTTGGTGAAAGAGAGGGAAAAGAAAGAAAAAAGCAAAAATTATATTTTAAAGAAAAGTTTTAAAAGTTATCATATAAAAATATTATAAACAGTTTAAATTATCTTGGTGAAAAAACAAAGACCCAGACTTGGCTGAAAGCAAAATTTAAATGTGTGATGTTAAATTGATATACAGTTGGCCCTCTGTATCCATGGGTTCCACACCTGCATCCACATCCACTGTGGATTGAAAATGTTCAGGAAAAAAACTTCCAGAAAGTTCCTAAAAGGAAAACTTGAATCTGAATTTGTCATCCACTGGCAACTATTTACAAAGCATTTACATTGTATTTACAACTATTTCCATAACATTTACATTGTATTAGGTATTATAAGTAATCTAGAGATGATTTAAAGTATACGGGTGGATGTGGGTAGGTTATATGCAAATACTACACTATATTATAGGAGGGATTTGAGCATCTGTGGATTTTGGTATCTGAGGGAGGTCCTGGACCCAATCCCCCATGGATGCCAAGGGACAATTGTATTCTTAAAGCAAAGCATAATTAAACAAAATTTACTTGGATTTAGAACATTAAGGAGTAAAATTTAAAATAAAAGGTGTAATTCATAATAGATATGGAATAGTAGTTTATCATACAATATAGCATCAATAATTCGAAAACAAAAATAGAAATACAAAGAGTAATTGATTCTAGCATAATTATTGCTGAATATTTTAATGGAGTTAAAAAACTGAGTAACAATTTTATATCAACACACTCACATACACATGCACACACACACACACACACACACACTTGTACCTAGTTGAGACTACGTAGCTTTCTTATAATTCTGTAAACATTTCAAAATTGATCATATGCTAGGCCACCGAGATATGTAAAGATACTTATAAAAATTTTAAATTAGAAATAAAAAGAAGTTTAAACTAATAAAACACTGAAAATGAATCTTTTAAAATAAAACAAACATAATTTTAGTTAACTATTGGGACAAAAGGAAATTAAATTTAGAAATACATAATTTTAGAAAATAATTAAAATTTAAATTCTACACATCAAAATTTATGAGATGTGACCAACATGGCGAAGAGAAAAAAATGCATAGCTTTAAATGTTTTCATTATTTGAAAATAAGCACTGATAGAAGTGATTAAAATGCTTCATTCAAGAAGTTATGTAAAACATAGCACACTTGCCTAAAGAAAACAGGAGAATATGATAAAAGCAGAAATCATTAAATTGGAATGCAAAGTTAAATTGATACATCAGTATTTTGTTGAGAAAACATTGAAATAAAAACTTCTAAAAAATCTGAAAAAATGGATATGACACATAAAGAGAAAATGAAAAAAAATATGGTCTTTTCATCATTCACATCCCTGAGGACACATAAGATAACACATCTGGTTAGTAATGCAGCTGACAGTTAACACCGCCAGAGATACAGTCTTAAATCTTATTGCCTGGTTAAAAGAAAAGAAAAAAAGAAAGAAAATAAGTAATTAAATTTATCTCAAAAATTTCAAAGCAGTTTCTTTAGGAAATAAAGAATAGGAAACTAAAGCTTAGTCTTAAAGAGTAAGTTACATAAAATGTCAGTTAAGAAATGGTAGAGATAGGATTCAGATTTAAGTTTGCTTGATCCTAACACTTTAATCTCCAGAGAACTTGCACAGAGCACTTGTCATACAGTTCTATGTTTCACGTTTGGCTAACACACAAAGGCAACTCTAGCAGTATCAACCTACATGGCTATATGTGATTTTCTCTAGCAGTACTTTGCAAGTGAATATAGGACTAGATCACAACGTGTAGATCCATGCTTTCCTAAGGAGAAATCTACAAAGGACAATCTAGTTTGAATTTGCAACAATAACAAGAAAAGGAGAAATGCATGAGGAGCAAGTTCCTCTTCAACTAAACTTCATCAACTAAAAGAAGGACAAATTTGCATACTTCCCAAGGTCTAAATATGGGTGCTAAAGAAGGAAGCAGGTCTGGGTTCATCGGAAAAGGAATACCATATAAGAAAGTTTCCTTGAGGTGGGGATAAGACCCCAATGTGTGGAGGCCAGATGGAAGACTAGGGACTGCTTGGAGGTCCTAAGTGGCAGCCAGATAGGAATTCTTGTTCTCACCAAGTAGCTTCAGTCAAAATCCCAGCAAGGGATCCCTAAGGAATCCACCTAAGTGCTCCAAAAGAGGAAGAATCCTCTTTTTACACATTTTAACACATGGTATCCCAGCAGATAACACTAACCCCAGATCATTATTGCTTTGATCAAGTATATCCTGTCTGCTCTTTTCTTTCCTCCTTCCTTCACCCCAGCCTAAAGAGATCAGAGGAGCAGTCAGGGAGTGGAAGAGGAGGTGGAGAGAGGAAGAGGGAGGAGGTTGGCCAGACCCATCTTCTCCATTGCGGGTTCCAGTCTAGGGCAGATGAAAGCCAGGGAAGGAAGAAGCTTTAAGTGGGACAAGAGTCCAGAGTTCTGAGATTACACTGCATGGAAATTGTTAATTACAGAAACAAGATAAATCTTACGACTGAAAAGACTTTTAAAAACTGTTTCTGACCTGAGATTTTACATAAAGGATGGGAAAGAATGAATTCATAGAACATGGCTGAAATGGCAAAAAAATACTATACGTACAGACTTTCAACAGGTACATGAAAAGGGGCTCAACCTCACTAATCATCAAGGAAATGCAAATCAAAAGCACAATGAGATATCACCTCACACCTGTTAGAATGGCTGTTACCAAAAAGACAGGAGATAACAAGTGTTGACAAGGCTGCGGATAAAAGGAACCCTTGTGCATTGCTGGTGGGAATGTAAATGGTGCGGCCACTACAGAAAACAGTATGGAGGTTCCTCAAAAAATTAAAAATGGAATTACCATGTGATACAGCAATCTCACTTATGGGTATATATTCAAAGGTAATGAAATCAGGAACTCGAAGAGATATCTGCGCTCCCATATTCATTGCATCGTCACTCACAGTAGCTAGGATATGAAAACAACACTTGCACAATGGAATAATATTCAGCCATGAGAAGGAAGGCAGTCCTGCCATTTGTGACAATGTGGATGGACCTTGAGGGAATTATGCAAAGTGAGAAAAGTCAGACAGAGAATAACGAATACTGTATGGTCTCATTTATATGCAAAATCTGAAAAAGCAGAACTCAGAGTAGAATGGTGTTTGCAAGGGGCAGGGGATGGGGTGGTGGGAGAAATGGGCAGATTTTGGTCAAAGGGTACAGTTACAAGATGAATAAATTCTGGAGATTTAATTTACTGCATGATGACTGTAGTTAACAATACTGTTAAGTTGCTGAGAGATTTAATTTTAAATATTCTCATCACAAAAATGAAATGGTAATTATATGAGGTGATGGAGGTGTTAACTAACCTTACTGTGGCTATCATTTTTCAGTATATAAGTGTATCAAATCATCAATATGTACACCTTACACTTACACAATGTTATTTGTCAATTATATGTCAGTAAAGCTAGAAGGAAACAAACACCCACAAAATCAAACCAGTAAATCTAATCATCCAATGATCGAATTTTATGCTTCTGTTGTTTTTCTTGTCACCATCTGATGTCGCTGTGGAGCGCATATTGAGTGAAGCATGGTGAAGTCCTCTAGAATTGCAGCAGCATGATGGTGACCCAGGGACATATGGCTAAACAGCTGGCACTCTAGTAGGTACTTAAGCACTGTCACAAGCAGTGTGGTGACGGAAGTCAGAGTTGCTTGCTGGACAGTAATTTCTCAAGGTTTAAAATAAGTTGAAGTCAGTGTTCCACATGATTCCCCTAAGCTACAGTAGCCCCACTATCCCTTTAGCTCTGCACGTACAACGTTACAGCCCTTTGCTACATCATTTCCCAGTGCACAGAAGTCCTTTACCTTACCAGTTCCAAAACTTGTTCCATTCTCTGTTCTAGGACATCTGACATTTCCTTGTTCAAATGGACGAGAGAAGGAGATACTGAATTGATTTTGTTATAATTACAAGATTGGAAGTAATTTCTTTTTTGCTTTTGATTGTTTTAGGAGTACTGTTTATGTCATTCATTTTCTTACAAAGAAACCTTCCAAAAAGCATGCAGGGCAAAGTCTTGATTTGACCTCCAAATGCTGCATTGTCTCCATGCAGATTAATCAATATCTTTCTGTTGCTCTGTAAATTGCCAGTCTAATGCACACCAGCCTCGACCAGCCGAAGAACAGAAAGGCTTTACAGCACTTGTGGATAGATGGACAACCATCTTCCTCTAAGTTGTGCCTGCTGCCCAGTTCATTACTCTCATTAATGACTCCAACCTCCTGGGGAAATGAAGTGCTTTGTCACACACTGATCTTGCTTAAAAGAAGGTATCTTCATCCTCTGCTCCTATTATCTATCAGAAAGTCTATTGTTACTCACAGTTCACTATTAACAGTGCAGGAGGCAGGGGTGGACAATGCATACCTGGGCTTTGCAATGAGGTCTGCAGGTCTCCTCAGGGAGAGACCAGGAGAAGCGTTTCCATATAGATGTTTTGCCCAGCTTCCCCCATCTACCTCCTGCTCCCATCAAAAAGACGTCATGATTAATAAAAGATGGATCATTTGAACAAACTTTGAATTTGGTCTCTGAGGCTTTTATTTTTGTTGCCACAAATGGATTAGCAGAGCAGCTTCCTGGCCCCATTGTGTATCTCAGGGCAAGGCAATGACAGTTGTTTCTTTCAGCTTTGATTAGTGTTTGCTTATCTGGGTTCATTTTCAGAAAATTCTAAGCTGAGTACTTTTGTTCTTTTAAGATGTGAATTGTCTCCCCTCCCCGAAAATTCATATGTTGAAGCCCTAACCCCCCGCTTTGACTGTATTTGGAGACAGGGCCTGGGAGGAGGTGATAAAGGTTAAATGAGGTCATAAGGGTGGGGCCCTTGTACTGTAAGTTCTATGATAGGAGGGTTTGTATCTGTTGTGAATTTATCCCCAGTAACTGCCACAGACTTGCCAAACGATAAGTGCCCAATGAATATTTATTGAATGAATGAATCTGAATAAATGAATTCCTGTTCATCATGGCCTAACTTATGTTAGGGCTCAAGCCAAAATCCCTGACATCCTAATTAAGGTGACAGCTCTACATCTGGCAAGATTACAGAAGATCACACATAAAGACGTTTGGATGCATGTACTCATTTTTGGCAGGAGGGACATTTATCAGAATCTAATCATCCATATCTGTATCGATTCCTCTGCTTTTTTACCTCCTTCCCATACAACCCACACAAAATCTTTGTAAAATTCTTTTCCCCTTCCCTCCAGTTCAGGGATTCCGAGTTAGATGGTTGTTATCTACCACAGTTCAACCCTAGAAAATCAATCTGGTCAAGCAAATCTAAAGACTGAATGAAGAGGTTGGCAGTAAATGGATCCAATCCCTGGATGGCTCTGTCTAATTATTAGCAACCTACACTATATAGAATTAATCAAATTATGAAATTATTTTGGCCAGCATGCCTGTTAATAAGTTTAATTATTTTAAAACATACATGCAATTGAATTTATTAAATTGTCACAAATTAGGTCACACCTCAATTATGCACTAGTTTGTGCATTGTGAATCAGGGTTTTGTCTTTGTACTGAATGACCACACCCTAATCTAAAGAGAATAGATCTGTACTGACAGGGGTCCAGGATAAGCAGAGAATGCTGGACACTCCAGCACCTTGAGAATTTCCCTGTTTCTAAAAATAAAAAGCACTATTGTTGACCTGGGGATTCATACTTTCTCTAGGTTCTCTCTTCCCTATCTCTCTTTCGTCTGCATGGAGTCTCACTGTGCCAGAGAGAGAGAGGATGGCATCCTCGGAGATTTACTGTTGCTGGCATTTGTCTTCCCAGGCTTCACTGATGGGGAGGGGGCCATATTTCGAGGCAGCCCATTTTGTTGATAAGCAGCCTAATGGTGGAAATTTCTTACGTTGATATGAAATCTATGCCTTTATGCCTTTACATGGAGTGTGTGTGTGTGAGAGAGAGAACCTAGTGTATGAAATTACACCTATATAGATGACACGGGTTTTTTTTTTTTTTTTTGCGGTACGCGGGCCTCCCACTGTTGTGGCCTCTCCCGTTGCGGAGCACAGGCTCTGGACGCGCAGGCTCAGCGGCCATGGATCACCGGCCCAGCTGCTCTGTGGCATGTGGGATCTTCCCGGACCGGGGCACGAACCCGTGTCCCCTGCATCGGCAGGTGGACGCTCAACCACTGCGCCACCAGGGAAGCCCTAGATGACACAGTTTTATTCTTCCTTCCTGCCTCTGGCCTTTCAATCCGTACTTGGGAGCCAGTTTTTCTTTTGCTATTTGGCTGACATTTCAGGCAGCGCCTATACTTTTTGTGGTAACTTGTAGAAATACAAACATCCTCTGGTTATTACTAGTCATTAAATGTCTCTTTTCAGTAGTTAAGTGTCTATTTTCAAGCAGTTGTCAAAATTCTGAAACTAATGCTGCTCTAGTCCCCCAGCTTCTTGGTTGCCCTGAGCTCTGAAATCCTGCAGTGGGGAAGAGCTGAAATAGTTGTCACCTGGTGGTTGGGTCCCAGCCTTTTGTGATCTCAGCCAAACGGGAGATAAACACATGCTCCATTTTAATATCCTCTCATGTTGATAGAAAACCCAATTCTTGCTGCTTCTGAACAATGCAGATAGAACAATCCTATCTCGCATTTACACTCAACCAGTTCAAATGTTTGAAGACAGCTATTTTGTCATCGCCTATACCTAGTCTGCTTTCCATTGCCTGTTCCTCAAAGATGATGGCAGCTTTCAGACCCCTCCCCACTCTGATTTTCTCTTCTGGTCGTATTCTAATTTGCCATGGTCCTTAAAATGTTGACCTGTAATTGAACATAATACTCCAGATGTGGCTCGATCAGAATATAGAAAGATGATTACTTCCCATAAACCAGAAATTACACTTTTATTAATGCAGTCTAAGATCCTTGGCTTTTTAGCAGCCACATCACACTGAATTACAGAGTTGACTGTAATTCAGAATAATATCCAATTTAAAGCAAGTGCTATTCCCCTGCCAGCTGGATAGGGTTTCCCATTTAAATGGAGCATTTAAGCCAAAATGAGGTTAATAAGTGACCAGAGGTGACATTAGACCACCAAATCACGTTGTGCTCCTAAATTGGTTGACTAATAAGTGTCACAAATCAGCTCAAGTGAAACTGGAAGTGTCAACTACCCTGACTACTTGTCAACAGGAGGAGAAATTGGGGTGGTGGTGATAATAAGTCATTTTCCAGAATTATTCATAGGTGTTTTGTCTGAAGGAATAGGCTTATTTATTATACAACTTGCTCTCTTCAGGTGTTAATGGAATATTTAAAATTCGGCTCCCTTTAATTTTTAAAAACAACATGTTTCTGATTTGAAAATACTTGTTCATTGTAGAAATTTGGAAAATATGGTAAAGTGTAAAGAAGAAAAATTAACCTGTATCTGCAGAGATAATTACTGATAGCGTTTTAGTGTCATTGCTTTTTTGTTTGAAATTGCTTTAGCAAAAGGGAACAGTCACATGAATTAACACAGGTTTATAATATTCATCTTTACTAATCAAAAATAAATGCCCCTGAGCTTCTTCAACCAGGAAGAGCTTCCCTGAACAATGTTC
The DNA here is from genome assembly GCF_059928025.1 of Delphinapterus leucas. Classification (NCBI taxonomy): domain Eukaryota; kingdom Metazoa; phylum Chordata; class Mammalia; order Artiodactyla; family Monodontidae; genus Delphinapterus; species Delphinapterus leucas. The sequence goes on from NC_143134.1 coordinate 83,788,999, forward strand.
ATGGAGGACTTGACTGATAACTTATTATGCAAGAATTAGAGAAGTGTGATCCATAACGTGTCTGCGTCTTTGTGACACTACCATATTTGTAGGTAAAAAATAGTTGAATATTGGCAATATCATATGGTTCAGGATAGTCAATTTGTGACAGTCTTGCAAAGAGTTTCTTGAATTTTGTGGGTGTTAAGACAGTTCTTCTGTAGTTGATATAAGTAGCTCCATTTGACAGGAGAATGTCAGAGACTAGATAAAAGCTGCCCACTCTTATGTTTTTTAATGATTAAAATGCAAAGACTAAACAGCCAAAACACTTTGCATAAATGTTGATGTGTTAAGTATATTTTAATATACCTTTAATGTGCTTGGTAACTGGTCTTAAATAATGTATTTCTAAATATGAGCTTTTTATTGATGGTGTCTCTCTGTTTTGCACTCTCTGTCTAATATAAATAGTGCTGACCAGGAGCTTAGATTGATGTCCTCAGGAGGGATGAAATAATGCAGGAGTTCTATTCCCACTCATTTTCGTTTTAAGGAAACCCCAGGCCTGTGTGTCCATACAAACACATTTTCAAATAGGTTGAATAAAGCATCCCTCTCTTGATCTAAATAAAATATCTTAAGAAGAGTGGTATAAATCTAATTACTGGTACCAATCTTCCATGTGGGCAGCACTTGCGTGAAAGAGAAATACATTTCTTTGTGGTGATTATTGCTTAGTGATCAACTGTTCAATTGAATTACCCTTAATTTTCCATTTTGCTTGCCTTTCAAGGTATAATTAAAGCCTGACGTCAAATCTCACTCCAGCTCTCATCGATAACTTCCACTTAACCACTTTTAAGAAGACAGCCAGGCTTTAGGCTCAGACAAAGAGGCTACAATTCACAACTTACTGTTTAGATGACCCTTGAAAGCCATCCCTGGTCGATAATTCAAAACAGTGTCCAAGTCTCTGTATAAAGGGAAGGAATTAACCTTTCATGCCCTCATAGCAATGTTTCATCTAGGTAATGTAAATCATTTAGACCGAAAACATAACAAGATAAAGAGCAGATTTTTTCTCTGAATGTGAGTGAAGTGGGCTAAGAAAAGAAAAGCAGTCATTTCCTTTATATTATGCTAGAAACAGAAGGAATAACACTTCTGTGGTTGGGCTGAGAAAGCTACTTGTTAGGCTGGTGTTGGCAATGGAAGAGGTCAGAAGTGGCACCAGATAGCTGCAGGGATCGCCAAGAAGCAGGTTACATGGGAAGCAAATGACGTGCAAACTGTTGTATTAACCATTGTTTCGTTACTTACAGCAGCAGAATACTCTCCTATTTGTAACCTCCATTCATTCCCTCAAAAAATCTCAAACACCTCCTTTACACAAAAGAAACTGAATCGAGGAGAAATTAAGTGATGGATTGGGTGTGGCACAGTAGAGTCAGAACTTGAATTCAAAACTTCTAAATCCACGACCCGTGCTTTTTCCACTAACCCACAGCTGCTGGAATGGCCTTGTGTCTTCCTCTCCATTCTCATAGAAAGCCACGTAGGGAAGTACTAATATAGCCACGACCAAGTGGTGGAGAGGTTCATCTCTCTTCTGAGTGCTGGATATCAGAGGTGATGACCTTTGACAAATGAGGGTGAAATCAAATTCAGTGTCATACATAGAGTTAGCAATGAAGTCAGCATGGCACTTGACAAGTAAGTGTTGTTGCGTAGTGCGGAGTTTAGTTACAGAGATGATGTTTTCTCAGTTCAGTTTCTTGGAAATCATAAAATAAGTACATTCTTTTCTTTTTAATTGAGTCCAAATAGTACAGAAGGATATAAAGTGGAGACTAAATCATCCTTCCATCCCACTTCCTCACTGTCATGCCCACTCTTGTTCCTAAACTGTGACCATTTAAATTATATTCTAGTTAATCTGGTACTTGTCACCTTAACTTTAAAATAGTAGGCTCACACTTGACTCTGTTCTTTGCTTTATAAATTTATAATTTTCCTTTAACTTGTATTATAGAAGATTAAAGTAAACCCATTTTTTACTCCCTCCCATATAGCCTCCATTCCTTTTTTCTGCTTTTAAAACAATAAGTATTACATCATATATAACATATTATTATATTTTATAACATTATAGTTAAGAACACTATTATATTATAATTTGTGTATTAAATATAATATTGTATGTTCACTTTGTAATGTATGGTTATAATATAATATATATTATTTTTATTTTGGATACCTTTGCAACTCCAAATAATTCAGCTGTTTAAACACTCATGTGAGACTGAAACAACAGAAAGTTTGATAGTGAGTTTTCATACATAGGTAGGACTTGTGGATGGGGGGAGATACAGGCTTTACATGAGAGGACTTGCTATAAAGCTAGATTCAATTTATTGCATTAAAATATGGAAAAAAATTTAGCTAAAGTATACATAGGAAATGTTCTTTATCATAAAAGATTCTGTATTTGACAATTAACGCGGGAATATTTTGTATGTTATATCTTGTTAGTAGAAATAGACCTCGTTAAGTCAGGAGATTTAGACAAACATTCCCCCATCAAGAAGAAGAAAAAATTTTGGTCAGAAAGACACTTGATCCAGAAATGATAAAGGAGCAGAGGTAATTCTTGAGGCCATCACAAAGGGAAATGAGAAGCGGACTCTGAAGTGTTTGAGGAGAAAACAGTAGTCAAAATATCATCATCATTATGTAGATATTAAACTAGGGGTAGAAGGGCAAACAGTGACTCTGCAAGATCTCAAGAACGTGCGGCATGTTTTTTGTCTTTCTCCCTCTGGCATATTTTTGAACAGCAGAGATAAACCAAGTGTTTCGGAGTCAGCTTTGATTTGCATGTATGACTTGCTAACTCTGTGAAGGAAACCTGGAAATGAGGAATTGTGGAGGCCATTCGCCTGGAGGTTTCTGTGAATTAGAGTGGAGCAGGTTGCTAGAAACCACACAGCAATTGCTTGCTCTCCCTGTCTTTCGTACTCACTGGTCGAGAGTCTTTGGCGCCCTCAGATAAATTAAAGACAGGCACGCACACACAAAACAAACAATTATCTTTTACATAACTGCCCTTAGCGTAATGATTTCTGGCCGAGATTCTGCTCTTCTGTTTCTGTCTTTCCCATCTTCAGCAGATAGAATTATCACATAAGATTTTAAGGATCTCTCTCTCTCTCTCTCAAAACAGATATATGGCCTCAGGACTAGAAGCAGTTATTTCTTCTGATCAACACTGATTTAGATATCCATAGACACTACATTTGATCATTAAGAAAAACTGAAGCAGTTTCAATGTAGAATAACGGTTTCATTTTGCCCATGAAAACTCACCCTCCGTGCATGCTCTAAGGAAAAACTCACCTCCTGTATTTCTCCTCTTCTGTCAACTACTTCACTTCTGACACCAGATATGTGGATTTTCTACATACAAAGCGATGCTGTAATACCAGCTGGATGTCGTGCGATTTAACTCTGTTCTGACACTGTCTACCTGGAGTTAGCGTCAGATACCACAGGCTAAGGGTTCAGTCCCACAAGCCTGTCTTTCCCTTTCCCCCAACTTCAGACGCCAATTGCAAGTCTAGGCTGTTACCTATGCTATGAATTGTTATGTTACCTGTGCCATGACTGGATATGAGTTAGAGGTTTGCATAACCCCCTCCTCGGATTCAGTAAATTTGCTAGAACAGCTCACAGAACTCAGGAAAACAGTTTACTTAGTAGAGTAGCCATTTATTATAAAAGGATATACAGTAGTCCCCCCTTATCCATGGCATATACATTACAAAACTCCCAGTGGATGCTTGAAACTGCAGATAGCAGTGAATTCTATATATACTATGTTTTTTTCCTATACATACATAACCTATGATAAAGTTTAATTTATAAATTAGGTACAGTAAGAGGCTAAAAATAATAACCAATGATAAATTAGAACAGTTATAACAGTATGCTGTAATAAAAGTTATGTGAATATGGTGTCTCTCTCAAAGTATCTTATTGTACAAATTTAATGCCTTTTCCATTTTATCTGAGCACTGTCACATACCGTGGCCATAACTTTTACATTTTGGTGTATGACAGCAAAATTAGCACAAATTTATTCTTCCTTTTTCACACTTCCATGGATAGAAGATTCATTCTTACAGTAGATGTTAGCTTCCTCAGCATATGATTTTTTTTCTTACTCAGTGGAGAAGTTTCACCTTTTCCCTTAAAGGAAGCACTTTACGGCTTCTCTTTAGCATATCTGAATTGCCAGCACCACTACTCTTCGATTTCGGGCCGTTATTAAATAAAATAAGGGTTACTTTAACATGAGCACTGCAGTAACGAGACAGTTGATCTAATAAGACGCTACTAAGTGACTAAGGGGCGGGGTAAGCTGAACAAAGGGATGACTAACCTTCCAGGTGGGACAGTGCAGGACATACTACTCTGAATGATGCACAATTTTAAACTTATCAACTGTTTATTTCTGGAATTTTCCACTTAATATTTTCAGACTGTGGTTGACCGTGGGTAAGTGAAGCTGCAGACAGGGAGACTGTTGTAATTCAGATGGAAGAGATGCATAGGGAAAGATATGTGGGAAGGGGCACAAAGCTTCCATGCCACCTTCAGGGACACCACTCTCTCTGAGCTTCCACAAGTTCACCAGACCAGAAGGTCTCCCCTTAGTTCATGCATTTTTAGGGGAGACTTCATTAGATAGGAATGCTTGATTAAATCTCTGGCCATTGGTGATTGATTTAACGTCCACCCCTCTCTCCACCCCTGAGGTCATGGTGGGCTGAAAGTTTCAACCCTCCTATCACATAGTTCGCTCCCCTGGTAACCAACCTCAGTTCTTATGCTTTCTAACAGTCACCTCACTAATGTAAACTCAGGTGTGGTTGTAGGGGGCTTGTTGTGAATAACAAAAGACATCCACTTCACCTTTATGGATTTAAAGCTATTTCAGGAATGGAGGACAAAAATCAAATATTATATAAAAAGAGGCCAATATTGCTCTAATCACTTGAGAAATGACAAGGGTTTCAGGGCCTGTGAGCCAGGAACCAGTGAATAAGACCAAGATACATATTTCTTATTATAAATCACATTATCAGACAAGTGTTATAAACAAAGGTGAAATTAATGATGAGATTAATTCCCATAGTAAGATGAACTATTTTATAGATTTATAGCTTATCATTTCTTCTTTACCAAAATATATATTGATGCTTGGAAGGATGTATTTAAGAAGTCAGCCGCTTTTCATCATCATCAGTTTTAGGAAGGGAAGCTGTGAAAGTATTTTATTACTAAGTCCTAACATAAAACGTCATTTATGGTTCAACAGTTTTCCTTAAGATGTGCTTAATCACCAAGTATTTCACAATCTACAGTTTTCTAATATACAGTTTCTAGATAAAATTCTGGAAAGTAGAAATTTCCAAGACCTATAATAATATTTTTTATTCTACAGTTGAAGTATGATTTGATAAACATCACCAATAGGAGACAATATTACATAAAAATAATCTGTTACTATAAATTTCATATAAAACTTTTAAATTATTTTTCCCGCATTTATTAGGAATTTTCTTCTACCTGTATTTTTTAATTGACTTAGAAATATAAGGAGGAACAGATACTGTCTTTTAAGGTTTTCCCCATACTAGTCCTTCTGATTTAATTATAACACATTTCACTTGCATATAATTTTTAGATTCTTGAAGTGACTATGAAAGGAACATCACAAGTAACCACAATTAATTTAGAGACATTTTGATTCATCGTGATTTTTATTATATCATTCATATGTCAGTAAGCTTGTAGAGTTGAGTGAGAGTTTTGATCTATAAATCAGTGGTGGGTAGTGTTTACCCACTGGGCATGGTATGTAGTCTCTGATGACTGTCATATGTTATAGTCCATTGACTATGCAGCATTGCTGTGGTACATGTATGTCCTCACAGTTTGAGGACACATAAAATTAGCAGCTTATACAATTGCTTTTAATAATGATTTCCTGAATATATATCATGCTTGAGGGTAACTCTCTCATGGATCTAGTTTCTCATTCTTTCCAAGATTAAAGCTGCTTTCATCTAATTGCAAACAGTCCTCTGACATTTCCTAGACTGTTCATTATCACGTATCTGTCATTTTATCATCAGTTAATAGACATAAGTATGAACTTCATTAATTAGTATATGGTCGTTCATAGTACCATGTTAGTTGATGTGCAAAACTTCTGCCAATTTTGAGCTTTTTTATATATATTTGAGATAGATAATATTTACATGGGTACATTTTCAAGGACCTCTAGATAGCCAAATAAAATAATACACCTAAACACTGCCATGAGGTTATATATTTCAAACACCAATCTGACTAAGTCCTCTTTGATATGGGAGAAGGGGATTGATGTATGATCGGGGGACTAGATAATAAAGTTCCAATTGTAGAGTAGAATTCTAGGGGAGTTAAGAAGAGCTTCATTTATTCAGCACCATGGACAGCTCTGCAAGGATCACAAGGAATGAGAAATTTATGCTATAAACAGGTTCAGAATTCATCAACTTTGCTCTATAAGGAAACAGAATTTAACTTTAAAAGAATTGAGGGATTTGGTAAGTATAAAAGTGGTAGAACAACAGCACAGTTCCATGCTAATGGTACTCACTGATTAAAGGCTGTCTGACTGAATGGATGAATGAGTGAGATGCTCATGAAATGAGTGAGTATAAAGAAATAGTGTTAAGAAGTTCATGAGTTGGGTACAGGTGGCTCCTACGGATAGAAAGTCTATAACTCAGATATTTTGGGTAGGGATAACTTTAAGTGATCTTATTCAGATTTACTGTTTTCATGGTCCAAATATTACCAGATTAATTTTTTTAAGGAGAAAGAAAAAGCACTGGAAAAATACGTTTCCTGATTTGGGGCTTGGAAATTGAGGTCACCATACTTAATCAGTGTGTATTTTAATAACTAACTGATGGGCTTTAAGGTCTTGGGTTATGTATGTTTCCTTCCAGACAACATAAACTACACAAAGATTAACTTCTCCAAGAACGTACTCTACACTAAATATCAAATATTTGAAATGAGAGGATTTATGGGAGGTTTTGTGCTTGCTATTTTAGCATGGCCTGTCCTCTTTTGCTTATATTGTTTTTTCCTTTCTATAACAGCTCGGTAAATTTTACCTGACTAATAAAGCAGTTATTCAATTCTGATTTATTCTGAGTGGTTCGCGTCAGTGACTGGGAGATAATTCACAGGACCTGTCTGCTGTGTTTCTGCTAAGGGGTCTCAGAGGCTGGCCAGAGAACAGTTGTATCTAATCCTTCTCTTTAACTCCTCTCCAGAGAGTCTTCATTCAGCTGGTCTGTGAAATTGCTTGGGTGGCTAGCATTTAGGAACAGGGACTTAGAAAGATGAGGGAGACAGAAAGAGAGGTGGGGAGAGGAAGAAGAGGGAGGGAGGAAGCAGGAGAGAGGGGGGAAAGAATAAGAGCAAGAGAGAATTTTAATTTGGTCTGGTGGGAACAAATTTTTGTTGTACATGTTAGGGGTCAGTGTTTCCTGACAGAATGAAATACGCAATAATGGTGGGTTAGCAAAAGGTCCCAGTTTATTAAAGGAAATGTGGTAATTTTCTCAATTGACATAGAAGCTCACAGGAGGAAGCTTCATAAACAATGCCTGGCTTAACAGCTGTCTTTTGCAGCCACCAACATTTTTAATATGGTGGGCAAAAAGCAACATTTTTAATATGGTGGGAAAAGATGGAAAGCAACATTGTAGAGTCTTCATTTGCCTCTTCTTTCAACACGTGTGCACACACACACACGCAAGGCAAATGTTTTAATGATGAACTCTTCAGACTTTCATTTGAAAGAGATAAAAAAATAATAAAAGGTGCCAGCAAGAACCACAGCTCCTACTGGCAAGTGGAACAGACCTATAAAGGGCTTTTATCTCCTGCCCATCATCTCCGATTGTATTGTTTACCACCCCCCCCTAAATCCTGATCAGGCACCATTACTGCACTCAGTGTCCACAGCACTCTTGTGAAGAAGAAATTAATTCTGAATTACTGGCCCCATAACTGCCTATTCTTCACATTATCTGTCAGGAAAATAAGCAGACAATAGCTAGCTAAGTGGATTTCTTAGCCACCATTCAAAAAGAAGGGACAGGTGTTCAATAGGGCTTCTTTCTTTCCTCAACTGCTATTTAACAATACATACAGTAGGAGTTTAATTGCCTACACCCACCTGCACCCTTGTCATTTCTTGGTTTTATTGGTTTTAATGAAAGTATTAAGTGCACTCTAGGAACAGCGGCTAGGTGACATTTTGATTGAAATATACAGGGAATTGTATAATGCAAGCAGGCACTATTACAGTTTTAATAGAAACTGAAAGAAGTAACCTCCAGAACAACATTTTTTGCTATTATTATGCATATAGCTAGTCCTGAGAAGGGTAACTGGGGACTGAAAAAAAAAATGGTTGTTTTAAAAAAAAAAGAAACAACTTTTCACCTTAGCTACCTGACTTTTTTTTTCCTAGAAGAATAAAGTGGCCAGGCTTTGACATGTTTTCTTTCATTAGTTACCCCTTAGGTAGCATCCATGGTCAAGTATGCCTTGGAATACCTTTCCTCTTCTCTGGAATCACAACACATTAGCGTTTCTGGAGAGAACTTAGATTCATTGGCAAAAGTGTGGGATGAAGAAAAAACAACGATTCATTGCAGCTGACCTGGTGGAATAGGGACTAGTGACTTTTCTCACCAGCCAGCAAAGACTTGTGTTTGTCTGAACCCATCACCCAGACTCAAAATAGAGAAAGAAGAATGTCAGTGTAAAAATCGTGCTATGAATCATCCTCACTGCACATAATGGCTTTAATTTTTGCTGTATTTCAATCATGTTCATTATAAGAACAATAGCTGATTGTGTAATAAACATAAAATTAAAAAAACCATCATTTCCACGTGCATGCTCATACATGCACACAAATATACAAATTACACCTTCGAATTTAAATTGCTAGTATTGGAAATTAAAAATCCCAGAAGTTTCCCATTTTTCTATTTAAAAGAATATTTTCTAGTGGGTGGCAGAGAAGAACAGGTGTCCTTCATTGAGAAGGTTCCTGAATGTATATAGCTATGTAAATGGGTAATGTTCATACTCCTTTAGTAAGAAGTTCTCTGTTCACACATGATTTTAAAAAAAGAAGTTTAAAATATATTACAGTGCTAAAGGATAAAGTAAAAGTGCAGTGGGACATGTGTCACATACCTGTGCATACATGGAATTGTCCCAGGTATTTTTTTGCCCAGTACCCATCTAAATAAATGATCTCATTCATTCATCCATTTATTCATTCATCCTTCCATGCATCCACCCATCTATCCATCCATCCACTGTAACTTTTTGCTGCAAGTTACAGAATATTCAATGAAAATTGCCCTAAGAAATGAAGGTCATTTGTTGACACTTAACAAGATACCTGAGGCAGGACATTTCCACATTTGATCCTGGGTCATCAAAAACCCAGGGATTCTTTTTTTCCTTCATATTTCTTTTCATTCATTGTAAGCCTCTTTTTCATTTCTAAGCTTGCCTCTCTTGATGGCAAATTGGCTACAAGTATCACATTTTTAAAAGGCAATATTCAAAGGTAGGAAATCCAAGTATCTTTCTTTTTATTTCAGAAGCAAATCCAAGAAAGCCCAGATCCCACTGATAGAAATGGGTCACAGGCTCTTCCCTTAATCAATTCCTAAAAAATGAGGCTTGGGATTTCCATTATTAGCTTAGACCAACCGTGATTCTGGCTGTGCCAGTAGTATGATGATAAATGTTTAATAACCTGCACTCTGGGGAGGAAAAATAAAGCAAGCACTGATTGCAGCATTGACTGATTTCTGTGGTGCACATACTCTCATCATGGCTGATGATTTCAAGCTACAAACATGGCTTCACTAAGGGAGAGTTGGGAAGAGAGGTGCGTAACTGGCTCCCTCAAACCGATGTAAGCTATCTCCAGTACCCCACCAAGCTGGGTCCACATTCCCTGAGCCTAATTCCACCTAATATTGAGCTAAAGAGGGATTACTTTAGAGGGAAATAAGGGGAAACTGTTTGGCATGTTACCTACAATGTCTGCCACATTCATTTGTTCATTCATTTAAAACATAATTTTGATGCCCCTTAGGTATCAGGTATTAAGTATGGGACACCTTTGAGGGAACTGCCTTGTCTGTGCTGCTTTATCAGGGAGTCTGCTTATTCCCACAACTTTTGTTGCTTGGGGAGTGAGCAGTGTACCATATGACTGTTCCCTCTCATCCCCCACTAACATTGACCTGAAGGGAAGTATGTATGATAGGGCCCTGCACAGGAAGAAACTGGACAAATCAGACTTTCTCTATGAGCACTTGGAGGTGATTTATCAGTATTTAATGTTGGATTAGGGAGGTTTTATTGAAATAAGGTAAGCTGGGTTCATGCAGTATGAATAATCAATAGCATGTGGTCAAGAAAGGGAAAACGGAGAGCTACTCAAGAGTAGGAATAAACAAGAGACATGATGGGGGTCAGAGAGATATAAAAAGAGTGATGTCGGTTCCATATTTTTATTCTAATCCACCTTGTGGTCCAGCTGCATCTCACTCCCTGTACTTGGATAAAGCCTTAAAATATATTCTTGTGGGCCACCATTTTATTTAGTCCATATTAGGGTTTTTTAAACAATTATTTTTATTATCTCGAACGTGTTCCCATTCTTTGCCATCAAAACTGGAGTAGAACACAACAGTGAGTATGAAACTACTCCTGTCCTCCATGAACTCATGATCCAGCAATGACAATACAGAAATAAACCAACAGACAGTGACTTTTCAGTGAAAGAAAACGCTTCACTTAGACAAAGTACACGACATGGTGGGAACACGTTGGAGGGACACTTTTGCCTAGTCTTTATGAGGCAAGAGGAAGTTCTTTGATGATATTTTAAGAGTTTCAGAATTAATGTGTTATGCTATATAAGAATTCTTGTTCACTCTGGCTATAAGATTATGTTTTCCGGTATAAAATTTTTGGCCTCAACTCTGTCCCTATTCTTTCAGATTTTACATTCTGGGGACTCTTGTTTATTGGATCACTTTCAGACTCAGATAAGAAAATAACCAAGTATCATCAGCACCTTTAAGTCAAGGTAGAAACTCTCCCTAATAAAGTAAGGGAAAGGTATGTGTCTCACAACCTTTAACACAGAGCACATTTGTGCAAAGGGCCTTAAGGAATGGACATGTTGTCATTATTTTCTCTAAAGAACTTGTGAAGAATTAGTCTGTTCAGGCACAATTAAACAAGACCAAACCAAAAACAATAACAAGAAAAAAAATCAGGAAAAAGTATTGTTGAAAACTCCTTTCTTCTGCAGTGTGATTTAGGAGTCCTACCTTGTATAGGTAAAATAGAGTGTGTGGCTCTGTAAGCAGAGTTCTCTGTTTTAGGGGACTGTTGACACTCAATTAAGGCCTTCCCAGTGATTTCTGGGTTATAGACAATCGTATTTGGAGGCATGTTTCTACGTAAAATACAAAAAGAGTCTGTTATGTATTTCAGAAAAACCCTTCCTCTTCCTTCATTGTTGGCCTTTACTCCCTAGCTTAATTCCAGTTCATGCAATTACACCCTGATTATCTGAAGCTCACCTTGCTGTCACTTCAATTGGTTAAGGGGTCCTTCTTTATCTCTCCTTCAGCAGTCTTGCTGAGTGGCTGAAGAGACTGTTACTACATTTGCTGCATCTTCTGCTATCACTGAAATGATCTTAGGGCCACATATTAATAGCAGAGACTGCCAGTATTGTATGGCAGAAACCATACAAGTGTGTTAAAATGTCTTTGTCTTCCAATGAAAGAGTTGAAGAACGTATCAGTATGAACATAAAAGGTATGTCCCGCCAGCCAGTATGCATCCAGATTTGTGGTAAAAGGTAACCCTTTATAAAATGACCTTAATAATTTATTTTATTTATAATAATTTCCAAAATAGTTAAAGCTGTGTTTCTTAAGTGTGATTCATAGATCACTGGCATTAGGACTCTAGGAATGAAGAGCTGTTAAACTGAAGATTTCTGTGGTCCATTTCAGACCTCCTGAATCAAAATACCTGTGATTAGGGTCAGGAATCTGAATATTTAACAAGATTTCTAGGTGATTCTGATAGGCAATAAAGTATGAAAACAACTGATTTAGATGACACTTCTAGAGAAGCTGACAAGAAATAAGAATTATTATGAACTAAAGTTCTCTGGCCTTACCAAAAGCATGGTATATCATATTTAATCTTTATATTCCTTTTATTTTTCTTTGGGTTCTCCTCAGAGCACCACCATCTCCACTGAACTGTTAAAATAAGACATTGTATCAATTAGAAAGGGCTAAGTTTTAATACATGAAAAAATAAACGCCCAAACGTCAGTAGCTTACAAAGAATAACATTTTATTTCTCATTCATGCTATTAATACATGCCCGTTGTAGGTTAACTGATGGCTGTGCTCCATGTCACCTTTACTCAAAGACATAGGCTACCATCTTAAACATTGTATGTCACCTTGGCAGAGGGAAAGAGAGCTCTGGAGGGTCTCCATTAGCAATTGAAGAATCCTTCTGGAATCACTTCCTTCCAGAACTCAAATTATCCCAACCAACCACCAGGGCCCAGGAAGTAAAGTTCTACCCTACCCCAGGGAAGGAGAGAGAAAGAAATAATTTTGAAAAAAACATTAATGACTATGATGCACAAACCTGGAAAATTTCTCTTGGGCAAGACCTCTAAGCAGAAGGAAAATCAAATCATACATTCTTGCTTCTTACTTTTTATTCTTCCTCCCTTCACAGAGAAAATACAATCCAAATACTGCAAATTATATTGCAGACCATAGAGAATACAGTCAGTTCTCATTATTCACAGTAGTTATTTTATATAAAATTATTGGGAACACTATGGTTCATGAATACTGAACCATTGCTCCTAGAGGAAATACAGGGTTATATTCCTGTGAATCCCTAGTCACAACATTTTTGTCAACCAGTCAATACAGAATCTTGTTTTATGTGTAATTCTGTTTAAGTACACTTTATTATATATTGTTGATTCATTAACATTGAACTCATGGCCAACAGCACTATAACTCATGTCTGAACAAGGCTTACCTGGTGCATGTATTTTCTCCATAAGGCACATCCCAATCTTCTTGCACCTAGGAACACTAGGCAGCACTTCAGCACTATGCTTAGGGGACATTTTAAACAGCAAAATCACCAAAAAAAAAAAAACAAAAAAAACCCACAGAAATGAGAGACATTTGGCACTAAGTAGATTTTAAAAAGAACACGCCTACACACCTATTAAAGTGGACAGAATCCAGAACACTGAAAATACCAAATGCTGGCAAGCATGTGGAGCAACAGGAACTCTCATTCATTGGTGGGAATAAAAATGGAATAGCCACTGTGGAAGACAGCTTGGCAGTTTCTAAACATACTCTTACCAAATGATTCAGAATCTTATTCCTTGATATTTACGCAAAGGAATTGGAAAAACCTGCACACAAATGTTTATAGCAGCTTTATTCGTAATTGCCAAGACTTGAAGACAACCAAGATGTCCTTCAGTAAGTGAATGAATAAACTGTGATACTTGCAGACAATAGAGTATATTTAACACTAGAAAGAAATAAGCTATCAAGCCATTAAAAGATATGGAGGAAACTTAAATGTATATTAGTAAGTGAAAGAAGCCAATCTGAAAAGGCTACATGCTGTGTGATCCCCACTCTTTGACGTTCTGGAAAAGGCAAAACCATGGAGTCAGTAAAAAGATCAGTGGTTGTCAGGGGTTAGGAAAGAGGAAGGGATGGACAGGTGGAGCACAGAGGATTTTTAGGGCAGTGAAACTATTCTATATGATACTAAAATGATGGAATCATGTCATTATAAATTTGTCTAAACCCACAGAATATACAGCACCAAGAGTGATCCCTAATGTAAACTATGGATTCTCCTACCGTGATTCTTGATTTATAACATATATCTGGCTTACGGTAGATTATATCTATCATTCATGTTATTTTAATATGAGAAGCTAAATTTCCTTTTCCTCATAAGATCTCATCGTTGATTTTCAGACTGATCTGCTTTCAAATACTGGTTTGACCATTCATTAACTCTGTGTCCTTGGACAAGTTGATTAACCTCTTTGAACTTTAATCATCCATAGATAAGAGGAACTAATACTGAACCCTGTATAATTATTGTGAGAAGTAAGGAGATGATGAATATAAGACAACTACCACCCTACCTGGCCCATTGTAGGAGTTAATATACGGTAACTGCTCTAATACCTATTACAATGGCTACCAAAGAAAACTACACTTATCCTTCAGTATCCATGGAATATTGGTCCCAGGCCCACGCCCCCCGCCATACCAAAATCCACAACTGGTCAAGTCCCTTATATAAAATAGTGTAGTACTTGCATATAACATATACACATCCACTCATGCTTAAAATCATCTCTAGATTACTTATAATACCTAATACAATGTAAATGCTTTGTTAATAGTTGTAAATACAATGTAAATGCTATATAAGTAGTTGCAAGCACACAGGACATTCAAGTTTTGCTTTTTGCACATTTCTGGAATTTTTTTCTGAATGTTTTTGGTCTGTGACTGATTGAATCTGCAGATGTGGAACCTGTGGATATGGGAGAGCTGACTGTAATTAGGTCCTGTGAGTTTGACATAGGTACATATGGGAACTCACTTATGTAAAGATTCATTCTTTCAATCATTCATTCATGCATTCAGAATTTACTGAACGCCTACATAGAATAGCATTGAATTGAGTAAGGATACATCTAAGCAAATCACATAAAATATAGAAATACATGTTTGGTTGAAGGCAGTACAGACTACCAAGGTTAGGGAAGACTCCACCAAGGAGGTGATGACTAAGCTAAATCTTAAGAAGGTATAAGAATTTACCACATGAAGAAAATCAAGTTTGCATGTACAGAAGCATTGAAGTGAGGGAGAATATGGCATATTTTGAGAACACTAAGAATTTTGATATCACACACACAGGGTTGAGTGTCCAAAAAGAAGTAAACATGTATGAAGAAAGCAAATCAGTCTAGCTAAAAACTTTAAACCTTACTCTGAGGTCGATGGAAAACCAAAGCAGTGTTAAAACAGGGATTGATATAAATTTGCATTTATGACAAGCACTGGGTCATGAATGCAAGACAGTTTGGAGGAGCAATACTGAGGGAAGGGAGGTAATTTATGAGGTTGTTATACAGGTTCACGGTGGAGGGGTTGGCAACTAAACAGTGGGGTGGAAATAAACAAAGACCTACCCAAATGATAACAATTAAAGGCTCTTTATTCAGAGCTTGCTGTAGCGAGGAAGTCAGCCACAACCAGTTGACATTTGACAGAGATTCAAAGCAGGCAGAAGACTGGAAAAGCTTTATACTGGAAAGAAAGGGAAAGTCTCTGGTATCCTTGACTGGAGGAAGTTGACATGCAGAAGCTGTAGGCAGCTAACTAGAAGCAGGACATGTTATGTGATTGGCTAGGGGTACGCATTTGACTTTCTCTGGTTGGTCCGAAATTGGAAATAGAGGAAAAATTCATGAAGTTTTTAACTGTTACTCAAGTCGTGGCCATTTGGAGTCAGTAGTTTCAGGGATGATTGTTTGGCTTCCTGGACTGCTTGATAGTGATAGTAGTCAGACTTCTTGGGTTTATTATTATAGGTAGTAAGTTGGCTTCCTGTGCCGATTGCTGAAAACTGCAGATCAGAATTTCATTTTTACGTATAGTCTGGCCGTTGTCTGATTGTGTTTCTTAGTCTGTAAGTGGGTAGTGCATTCTAGGAAGATCACAGGGGATCACTGAAATAGAAGAGAAAACTGATATTCAGACAGGATATATAACTTGCTCATGGTCATATATGGCAACTCTCAGCCCAATCTAGTGCAATTACTAATTTACAAAACTGCACCTAAACTAACTGATAAACAGCTAGGGTAAAAGGTGGAAGCATGACACAGAAAATTCCCCTTCTACTTTAAGAGCAAAAGTAAATGAGATTAGCATATACTACCATGTTATGGTCTTGATATAATCTCCACAGTGGGGGAAAAATCTCCAGTGTTTGAACTTCAAAATATTATCTCCTGTCCTGAAAACATGCTCCTTTTCATCAAGTGGCATTCTGATTTTCCTACTACTATGTACTTTACTCTGGTATATTCTGCACAAACTAGAAACTGAGAGGATGGAACAGTTTTTATTTGGATAAACTGCCTAAACCTGTATGTTTTGTGTCAAGGAAGGATACTTCTTTATTTCTTTTCTTCATGCCATTTAAAGTATTTTTTTCTTACTGGATGAAAAGAAATACTGGACAATTTAATTTGAGACATTGGATTAAATGTTAGTAAATTTTCAGATTTAGTTCTGAGTAATAGGGATCAGTGTCTGAAGATTCAAAAGCTATTAGCAGAGCAGTGAAGCCTGACAAAAACTACAGCTGAAATAGAGCTAATAAGTGTATCAACTTGGTCATTGGTGCCCACAAAAGCCCAGGACATAAATACTGATGACATGAAAGTGCTTTTTAAAATAAGGGGTTGGGGGAAGGGATGAACAGAAACTTCTAGCAAATTGTTTCAGAATATCAAAAGCAAAATATTTCCTTTGCCTCAAATACAGTTATTTGAACCCAGTCAGTAACAGAGGCAGGGTGAAGAAGCTGCTTACCTAGAACTAAGGCCTTTTGTACCCCGGCCTCTTCATTTATTTAACCTTGCCAGAGTCCTCACATTTTGTAGTCAAGTTGCACCTCAGTGAACATCTTACAATGTCTAATGACTGAAACCCTTTTACTTCATAATTCCTTCAGTTTTGTTTTCTCTCTCTGAAAACTTTTGGAAGAAATAGTTTAGGACTAGAGCATTTCCTGTCTCCTCCCTTTTAAACAGGGGCTTTAAAGGAAAACCGTAATTCAGGGAGGGGAAATTCTCCTCCCATGTTGGGGTTCACATTCCCCCTCAACCCTGTCTATGCCCCCAGAACTAACTACCTAGTGTCAGAAGTATGAGGAACCACGACTAAAACGTCACTATGATCTTCAGGAGGAAAACACTAACCTTAGACCACAAGGCTGAACTTGTGCTCAAGTTTTACTGATTGACAGTATTAAAATAATATCCATAATCATGTGGATCAGACACTACGAATCTCCTTTCATTGTTTTACCAAAGTAGGGCCTCCAGTTAGTCAAAGAAGAAGTAGACTCTCAAGACCTCATTTCTAGATAACCACATGCCCCCAAAATGAGATCTGCAGAAGGTACTAGGACTGCTGATTGCGGAAAACCCTAATACTCCTGCTTCCTGGGAAGACGGAGAAGCAGCAAGAACCCAAACAGCTGAGCAGCAGAACTGTCACATTGTGTTAAACTCACGATTCATAGTGCCTCCCTCAGTAAAATTCTTCAACAGCTCCACACAGTGTAGGATAAAGTCACACTCTTGGCCAAGCATGTTCAGCCTCTTTACAACATGGCCCTTGGCCACTTCTCCAGCTTCTTCTGCTGTCAACCCCCTGCCCCCAACTTCCCCAAACTCCACTGCTCCCAGTGCCCCTCTCCAGCCATAGCTGGAGCATTTTAGGTTGCCCTTCCCTCCTTATACTTTTCCTGCCTGACCAACTTTTCCATTTCTTGAGACCTTAGGCCATTATTATTTCTTCTATGAAGCGTCTTCTGACTCCCCTTCTTTTGTCCCAGAGAATTATCTCTCTTCTTCCTTTGTTCTACCACCATTTCTTGTATTTGCTCAATAATCTTTGCACTCTATAATGTTTATTGCAAATATGTCTGTCTTCTCTCCCAGAAGGAGAGCCCCTTGAAAGCAGTAAATGCATCTGTCATAACTCATTTCCAGATCCAAACACATTCCCTGGCACAATAGTAGGCGATTGATAATTATTTACTGAATAAATGAATTAATATATGACAGAGGTAGCCCCAGATTCTGCTTCTGACAATAGACTTAACATTTTTTAAAAAGATATACCCAAATAACTTGCATTTCCCTTGTTAAGGCATTGTAAAAATAGCATTTGTAAATGTAACTAAAGCTTTTATGATATACATATTTTTTAACTAGCACAAACTCTTTAAGTAATGAAATTCACATTTATTTCACACTTTCTAAATGTTTAATTCATCTCAAAAAACTTTTGTTGCATGGTGGGGCGGCTTCAGGGGATAATATCAATTTCTAAAATCTGCTGCATAAGTCCAGTCGAGTTTTGTACTATTTTGCTTCTTCATGATTTTCCGGTTATACTTTATCCCTTTGGAAGACTGAAAGATCATTACTTTAAAACAGTGTATTGGTCAGGATAATGGGAACTGACTGACACATGGAATTTGGAATTCTGGCCAGAGCTGTACCTAGCAGTTCAAATGATGTCATTAGAAATCTCACATTTTCCCTGTTTCTCTCAGCTCTGCTTATCTGTGTGTTGCTTTCTTTCCAGGTAAGCAATATCCATATGATAGCAAAGATAGCCACTGGCAACTTTAGTTTCCCCTGGTATTTCCAGTAAGCGATCCTAGTTAAAGCCTGTATTTCTTTCCCCATAGCATAAACACAAGTCATGTAGATGACTCACTGGCCTGAATTGTATCCCATGTCCCTCCTTGGATCAGCCACTATGACATTCAACACTAATTGGATAGAATAGGTTATAAATAAATCTTCCTGCTAGGGATGGTATGGGATTCATTCTGGTGTACTCTATGAGAACTGCATTTTTAAAAATGTAAAAGAGATGACTTCCCCAAAGAGATGCCAAATAAACAACACAAAACAACAAAAATATTTTGACCCACCACAAAAGATGCTTGTTGTCTCCACAGCTGTTCTGTGTATTCCTTGAAGCTAAAGCAATCAGAATGCCATAAAGTATACAGTATTAAAATGGCCATCATATTATACAAGACAGTAACATTTTGTTTTGCTTCTAAACATTGGTTCTAAACATTAGATGATTTATGTGTTTCTTTTTTGACTTTTTTCTCCATAAAGCTTCATCTTGAGAAAGTATTTACGATAATTCTTTGCTCCCATTCCTGAATCATAATTGATTGCTTTGGGCCCAAAGCAATTGGATTCTCTGAAGAGAGTTCAACTTTTATTTTTCTTGAATGTTTTGCCTTGCCCTAAGATCATATTAAATTCACTTGCCACTTTTCTGCTCACTTTCAGAGCTTCAAAACTTTCCCTACCATTATCGTACCCTGTATCTATCCAAGGATGGAGCATTCAGAAGAGTTTACTGTAATACTTAAACTAAGATTTTTGTGCCTATTTTCTTCAAAGTAATTTATGACATCATCATCATCATCATCAAAAAGCAGTTACAATGAACATAACAACAACAACAACAGCCACAAAATATCCAAGCTTGATAACCCTTGCTTTTTATACTGTGAGTGTCAGTGATCTTATTCTCATCTCCTAAGCCACAGGTAGACCTGGGGGATGGGATTATGGGAAAGGAAACTTCTGCTTCTGGAGTGCAATAATAGTGGGGGAAACTTCATTCCTGAAGAAGACAAAACTTGACTGCAGCTGATATATCATTTCCAAATATCCATTTGAAATTCATCTCACCGGAAGGAAATAAGGTTTCCTTTTCAGAAAGTCCCTTTGATCAGTTATACAAAGAAAAGTGTAAAGAAACAATAAAATGCTTCAGTAATCATATGGTTAATTGGCAACTTCCCAGTTACCAAATACAACAATTTCTAGAATTTTACAATTTCTAGAATTTTTTTATTGTAGTGAACTGTGAGTAGATTTAGTAAACATTTAATCATCCGTATTGTTAATAATGGAAATTATGGCAAATGGAGCTTAACTCTTGTAAAAATTTTTGTGTCCTTGCATTTCACATGGAATCAGCTGGTGAAAGTAGCTGTTTACTGTCTATCTAACCTGAAACAGTCTTCTTCGGAGTAAAATTCCTATTAAGGTAGACCCTTAAGAAAATCCCTTATGTGGGTCTTGAGAGCCTCATGACCTCCATTTTTCCTTCTAATGGGAAGCAGTTCAAATGGAAAGACTTCAATTATTATGCACAAGCAGCCTATGCAAAAATCTCTGACTCCTTCCAGAAAAAGGTTCTCTATTTCCAATTAGAGAGAAGAACCTGTAATTTCTGTGAGTCCCCTGTCATTCATCTCTTACTTGTTTGCTTTTTTGGTATACCTATAGGATCTCTCTTTTTTTGTTTTCTGGAAAAGATTAAGGGAAAATTTGTTTATCAGAGTCATCAAGAAGGGGAAAGAAGAAGATATGATTCTAAGTCATGATGGATACTTTCATTCTGCATTGAGCAAGACAATCCCCCATTCAACATTTTCTTGATCGTCCCTTTGGGAACTTGACTATAGGCAACAGGGATATACCTCTGGAGTCTATTCCCATTTTAGCTCTATGATCTACTCCTATAGGAGTAATGCAGTCTAGAAACGGTTCAGGCAGCTGAATGTTTTATATATATACTCTCAAAAACTTTTTTTGGTTTAAAGCCACTAAGATAAGTGTTTAATAGAGATGATATTCCACCGTGTGACTCAATGGTATATGGTTACCCTCTGTTACGTACAACCTTGAATAACATGAGATAGTTTAATATTGGAGGCTTCATTCATCTCACATCAGGGATACATTAAAAACCATTCAGTTTTACTAATTAAAACATATTAAGTTCACACATAGCCTAAACGCACTGAAGGTTTAAACCCAGCACTATAATTACTAGGACATAATTAGACTTTGATTTTCATTACCTTATGACTTCAGTTTCATTGCAATCAAGACCTAAAATATGATCTGCTCTGGGGAGAGGAGGGCAGCCTTAATTTGGAAGACTCCAAGATAATTCTCTTCTGCCTTAACTCCTTCAGTAATCAGGTATCCCTTTTATGGCTTTACCTATACTTCCTTCTTGCTTAGCGTCTGATAGTCAACCTTGATCACTAGCATCTGACAGTCTATCACTTCATCGCTAGTGAGTCATGTTGACTCACTGAAGACAAGTATTACAGCATTGAATCTTTGTGTCCATGGGTCTACCACAGTAAACAGCAGATATTTGCTGAAAGTTTGTTGACTACAAAATCAACCTACTTTCTGATCTCTCTACTTAAAATTATTTTTTAAAGCAGATCTTAATCTTGACACTGGGAACTCTCCTGTATATATCACTCCCCTGTCCAAAACTTTTTATTGGATCTCTGTTATCTAAATACTAAAGTTCAAAATCCTTAGCCTGGTATCTTGCACAATCTGTTGCTAATCTGATTTTCCAACTTCATTTTCCATTCCTCCAAGGTACCCTTACATTTTAGCCATCGAATTTATTTTCTGTATATATGCTGTATTCTTCAACCTACATATCTTTGCACAAGCCATTTCAGAAGTCTGAGATGTCCTAATCTCCATCCTCATGTTTTCAAATCCTACCAATCCTTTAAAGCCTCCCTCAAATAATAGTTTCTATCGAGGTGTACAGCCTCCTATCCTGATCCTTCCTGTGCCAGTCCTTTCTCTGCACATTCATTAGGGCACTTTATCTGCACCTTAATTAGGGCACTTATTCCATTATTCCAATATTTCCATTATTGTTCTGCATGTTACTCATTCCCCCAATCCCAGACCAAACTAAAGCTTGCTTGAAGTCTGTTTCTGATTCATGTTCTTTCAGTTCCTACACCTGTGTCTTACACTCAGCAGGTATATAATTATCATTGTCTGAACAGATATGTATTTAACACCTATTATGCTTTCCAGAACATCATTCTGTTTAAACATGACAGTAGTCCTGTGTATTTATCATTATTATTATCCTCATTTTGCAGATGACAGTCTAAGACTTCTTGTGTTGTCTATGACAGTGCTCATCAAACTTTAGGGTGTATCAGTATTATCTGGAGGGGTTTTTAAAACACAGATCACTGATTTCTGATCCAGTAAATATGGGGTGAGTCTAAGAATTTGCATTTTTATCAAGTTCCTAGGTGATGATGGTTATGTTATTCCAGGGACTACATTTTGAGAACCTTGGTCTGTGGCCTTACAGCTGCATTCCTATCTCAACTTCTTTGAGTGCTTGAGCAGTAATAATTTTCTTTATTGACATATAGTTGATTTACAATATTATATTAGTTTCAGACGTACAGTGTAGTGATTCAATATTTTTAGATTATACTCCATTTAAAGTTATTATAGGGGGCTTCCCTGGTGGCGCAGTGGTTGAGAGTCCGCCTGCCGGTGCGCGGGACACGGGTTCGTGCCCCGGTCCGGGAAGATCCCACATGCCGCGGAGCAGCTGAGCCCGTGAGCCATGGCCGCTGAGCCTGCGCGCCCGGAGCCTGTGCTCCGCGACGGGAGAGGCCACAGCGGTGAGAGGCCCGCGCACCGCAAAAAAAAAAAATAAATAAAATAAAATAAAATAAAGTTATTATAAAATAATGGCTGTATTTCCCTGTGTTATGTAATATATTCTTGTCGCTTATTTATGTTATACATAGTAGTTTGTATCTCTTAATCCCCTAACTCATCTTGCCCCTCCCCCCTTGCCTCTCCCCACTGGTAACCACTACTTTGTTCTCTATATCTGTGAGTCTGTTTCTGTTTTATTTTTATTCATTTGTTTTATTTTTTAGATTCTACATATAAGTGATAACATACAGTGTTTGTCTTTCTCTGTCTGACTTATTTCACTAAGCGTAATACCCTCTAGGCCCATCCACATTGTTGCATATGGCAGAATATCATTCTTTTTATGGCTGAGTAATACACACACACACACACACACACATCATATCACATCTTCTTTATCCATTCGTCTGTTGGACATATGGACACTTAGGTTGATGGACACTTAGGTTGCTTTCATATCTTGGCTATTGTAAATACTGCTATGAACATGGTGGTACATGTATCTTTTCAAATTGTGTTTTCATTTGCTTTGGATATAGATCCAGGAGTGGAACTGCTGAATCATATGGTAGTTCTATTTTTATTTTTTTTCGGATGGTCCACACTTTTCCATAGTGGCTGCACCAATTTACATTCCCACCCACAGTATACAAGGGATCCCTTTTCTCCACATCCTCTCCAACTTTTGTTATTTGTAGACTTTTTGATGACAGCCATCCTAACAAGTGTGAGGTGATCTCTCATTGTGATTTTGATCTGCATTTCTTTGATAATTAGTAATATTGAGCAACTTATCATGTGCCTATTCACCCTCTGTATGTCTTCTTTGGAGAATTGTCTGTTCAGGTGTTCTGCCCAGTTATTGATTGGGTTGTTTTTTTAAAAATTTATTTTATTTGTTTTTGGCTGCATTGTGTCTTTGTTGCTGCTCGTGGACTTTCTCTAGTTGTGGTGAGCAGGGGCTACTCTTCATTGTGGTGCACGGGTTTCTCATTGTGGTGACTTCTCTTGTTGCGGAGCACAGGCTTCAGTAGTGTGTCACGCAGGCTCAGTAGTTGTGGCTCGCAGGTTCTAGAGCTCAGGCTCAGTAGTTGTGGCGCATGGGCTTAGTTGCTCCACGGCATGTGGGATCCTCCCGGACCAGGGCTTGAACCCATTTCCCTGCATTGGCAAGAGGATTCTTAACCACTGCACTACCAGGGAAGTCCCCAGGTTGTTAGTTTTTTTGATATTGAGTTGTATGAGCTCTTTACATATTTTGGATATTAACCCCTTTTGGGGCATATTATTTGCAAATATTTTCTCCCATCCCATAGGTTGTCTTTTCCTTTTGTCAATGGTTTCCTTTGCTGTGCAAAAGTTTTAAGTTTAATTAGGCCCTATTTGTTTGTTTTTGCTTGTATTTCTTTTGCCTTAGGAGACAGATACAAAAAATATTGCTACAGTTTATGTCAAAGGGAGTTCTGCCTATGTTCTCTTCTAGGAGTGTTATGGTTTCAGGTCCTACATTTAGTAGTGATTTAGTTCTTTAATCCATTTTGGGTTTATTTTTGTATTTGGTGTGAGAAAAATGTTCCAATTTCATTCTTCTACATGTAGCTGTCCATTTTCCCCAGCACCACTTGTTGAAAAGACTGTCTTTTCTCCACTGTATATTCTTGCCTCCTTTGTTGTAGATTAGTTGACCATTACTATGTGGGTTTGGCTCTGGGTTCTCTATTCTGTTCCATTGAGCTATATGTCTGGTTTTGTGCTAGTACCATGTGGTTTTGATTACTGTAGCCTTGTAGTACAGTCTGAAGTCAGGGAGTGTGATTCCTCCAGCTTTGTTCTTTTTTCTTAAGATTGTTTTGTCAATTTGGGGTCTTTTGTGGTTTCATATAAATTTTACAATTATTCTAGTTCTGTGAAAAATGTCAGGGGTGTTTTGAAAGAGATTCCATTAAATCTGTAGATTGCTTTGCGTAGTGTGGACATTTTCAAAATATTAATTCTTTCAATCTAAGAACACAGGATATCTTTCCATTTCTTTGTATCATCTTCAATGTCTTTCATCAGTGCTTTACAGTTTTCAGAGTACAGATCTTTCAGTTCCTTGGTTAAGTTTATTCCTAGGTATTTTCTTTTTTTTTGATGCAATTTTAAACAGGATCGTTTTCTTTCTTTCTCCTTCTGTCAGTTCATTATTAGTGTATAGAATAGCAACAGCTTTCTGTATATTAATCTTGTATCCTACAGCTTTACTGAATTCATTTACTAAATCTAGTGTTTTTTGGTGGAGACTTTAGGGTTCTCTATATAGAGTATCATGTCATCTGCAAAAAATGACAGTTTTACTTCTTTCCTTTCAATATGGATGCCTTTTGTTTCTTTTTCTTTTTTGGTTGTTGTGGCTAGGACTTCCAATACTAGGTTAAATAGAAGTGGCAAGAGTGGGCATCCTTGTCTTGTTCCTGATTTTAGAGGTAAAGCTTTCAGCTTTTCACTGTTGAGTTTGATGTTAGCTGTTGGTTTGTCATAAATGGTCTTTATTATGTTGAGATATGTTTCCTCCATATCAGTTTTGGTGAGAGTTTTTATCATGAATGGATATTGAATTTTGTCAACATCTGCATCTATTGAGAAGATCATGTGATTTTTATTCTTCCTTTTGTAAATGTGGTATATCACATTGATTGATTTGTGGTTATTGAACCATCCTTGCATCCCTGGAATAAATCCCACTTGAACAAGATGTATGATCCTTTTTATATATTGTTGAATTCAGTTTGCTAATAATTTGTTGAGGATTTTTGCATCTATATTTATCAGAGATATTGACCTGTAATTTTATTTTCTTTTCCTCTTTTTTTTTTTTTTTAGTGTTTTTGTCTGTTTTTGGTATCAGGGTGATAGTGGCCTCGTAGAATGAATTTGAGAATGTTCCATACACTTCAATTTTTTGTAATAGTTTGAGAATAGGTATTAGTTCTTCTTTATATGTTTGCTAGAATTCCCCTGTGAAGCTCTCCAATCCTGTACTTCTGTTTGCTGGGAGTTTTCTTTATTATAAATTCATTTTTACTACTAGTGATTGGTCTGTTCAGATTGTCTGTTTCTTCTTGATTCAGTCTTGGAATGTTGTATGTTTCTAGAAATTTGTCCATGTTTCATAGGTTGTCTAATTTGTTGGCACATAACTGTTCAGATTATTCTCTTATGATTTTTTTTGTATCTCTGTAATATTGATTTTTATTTCTCCTCTTTAATTTCTTATTTTGTTTATTTGAGGTTTTTTTGGTCTCCTTTATTTATTTCCTCTGATTTTTATTATTTCCTTCCTTCTGCTGACTTAGAGCTTTGGTGGTTCTTTTTCTAATTCCTTTATATGGTAGGTTAGGTTGTTTGAGATTTTTCTTATTTATTGAGGTAGGCCTGCATTGCTATAATCTTCCCTCTTAGAACTCCTTTTGCTGCATCCCATAAATTTTGCAAAGTTGGGTTTTCATTTTCATTAGCTTCAAGGTGTTTTCTGATTTCCTCTTTAATTTCTTCATTTGCCCATTGGTTGTTTAGTAGCATGTTGTTTATTCTCTAAGTGTTTGTGTTTTTCCCATTTTTCTTCCTATAATTGATTTCTAGTTTCATACCATTGTGGTCTGAAAACATGCTTGATATAATTTCTATCCTCTTAAATTTTTTGAGACTTGTTTTGTGGCCTGGCATGTGATCTATCCTGGAGAACATGTGTACTTGAAAAGAATGTGTATTCTGCTCTTTCTGTATAAAATGTCCTGTAAATATATATTAAGTCCACTTGATCTATTTGGTCACTTAAGACCACCATTGCCTTATTGATTTTCTGTCTGGATGATCTGTCCGTTGATGTAAGTGGGGTGTTAAAGTCCCTTACGATTATTGTATTATTGTCAGTTTCTCCCTTTATGTCCATTAATATATGCTTTATATATATAGGTGCTCCTGTACTAGGTGTATATATGTTAACGAGTGTTACATCCTCTTCTTAAATTGATCCCTTTATCATTATATAATGTCCTTCTTTGTCTTTTCTTATAGCCTTTGTTTTAAAGCCTATTTTGTCTGATATGAATATTGCTACCCCCACTTTCTTATCATTTGCATT
The DNA here is from genome assembly GCF_059928025.1 of Delphinapterus leucas. Taxonomy (NCBI): domain Eukaryota; kingdom Metazoa; phylum Chordata; class Mammalia; order Artiodactyla; family Monodontidae; genus Delphinapterus; species Delphinapterus leucas. The sequence continues at coordinate 83,815,758 of NC_143134.1, forward strand.
TGCATGAAATATCTTTTTCCATCCTCTCACTTTTAGTCTGTGTCTTTGGCCCTGGTGAGTCTCTTGTAAGCAGCATATACGTGGGTCTTGTTTTTTAATCCAGTCAGCCACCCTGTGTCTTTTGATTGGAACATCACTTCCATTAACATTTAAAGTGATTATTGATGGGTATGTGCTTATTTCTAGTTTGCTACTTTTTTTCTAGTTGCTTTTGTAATTCTTCTCTGTTCATTTTTTTCTTCTTTTAGTTTCTTCCCTTGTGGTTTGATGGTTTTCCTTAGTGCTATGCTTGTGTTCCTTTCTCTCTAATTTTTGTGTATCTACCGTAGGTTTTTGATTTGTCATTTCCATAAAGTTCATACGTATTGCCCTATAACTATATCTACTTGTTTTAAACTGGTAGTCATTAAAGTTTATGTTCTAAAAGATCTGCATTTTTAGTCCCCTACCCAACATTTTGTGTTTTTGATGTCATATTTTACATTTTCATGCTTATCCCTTAGTTCTTTATTTTAGTTATGGTTGATGTAGTTTTTGTCTTCTAATCTTCATACTAGCTTATTTAAGTGGTTGATTTTCAGCCTTTAGCATATATTTGCCTTTAGTATTGAGATTTTTCCTTTCATATAAATACTTCTTAAATAGACTTTTCCTTTCCACTTAGAGAAGACACTTTAAGTTTCTTTTAGAGTAGGTTTAGTATTGATGAGCTCTTTTATTTTTTGCTTGTCTGAGAAGGTCTTTATCTCTCCTTCAATTCTAAATGATAGTGTTGCTAAGTAGAGTATCCTAGGTTGCAGATTTCTCCCTTTCAGCACTTTAAATATATCATGCTACTCCCTTCTGGCCTGCAAAGTTTCTGCAGAAAAATCAACTGGTAGCCTTATGGAGGTTCCCTTGTATATGAGTTTATATACTTGCTGACTTTAGAATTGTCTCTTTAACCTTTGCCATTTTAATTATGATATGTCTTGGTGTGGGTGTGTTTGGGTTGATCTTGTTTGGGACCCTGTGTTCTTCCTGCACCTGGACATCTGTTTCCTTCTTCAGGTTCAGAACGTTTGCAGCCATAGTTTTATCAAATACATTTTTTACACCCACCTTATCCTTCTAGGACCCCTATAATGAATGTTGGTATACTTGATGTTGTCTCAGAGGTCCCATAAACTATTATCATTTTAAAATTAGTTTTTCTTTTTGCTGTACTTATTGGATGATTTCCATTATTCTGTCTTCCAGATCACTTATGCATTCTTTTGTATCATGTAGTCTGCTATTAATTTCTTCTAGTGTGCTTTTCATTTCTGTTATTGTATTTTTCACTTCTGACTGGTTCTTTTTTATATTTTCTAGTTCCTTTTTAAAATTCTTATTGGTTTCATCTAGTCTTTCCCCTAGTACAGTTAGCATTTTTGTTACTAATGTTTTGAACACTTTATCCAATAAATTATTTATTTCTGTTTTGTTAGCTGTTTGGGGTTTTTTTTTCTCTTGTTCTTTCAAATGAAACAAATTACTCTGTCTTTTCATTTTATTTAAATTTTTCTGTCTCTATGAAATTAGGTAGAATGGTTATCTGTTACAGTCTTGAAGGGGTGTCCTTGTATGGGAGTGTCCCTAAACAATCTGTGTGTGCCCAGTGACTTTGGTGTGAGAGCTGGATCCAATGTGAAGAACTTGTTGTTTCTTTCCCCAGGGTGTGCTGACAGCTTTCACCTTGGTAGGAGGTGGGGCTGGTGATGGCGGGGATAAGGCCAGAGCCAGGAGTGAGCCAGGGCTTCTCCTCTGTTCAGTGGCAACACCAACCTTTTGGGGTCAGAGTTGGGTCCCAAGATGCTGGAGCAAAAGCCCTGAGTGTTGGGTCCGATCTGGCTTTTTTACCTCTCCCTCCCAGCACTGGCACTCTCACCCAGTGCTGGAGCAAGAGGGGCTGGAGAGGGTGCTTGGTGTGGGTCTGGGTGTAGGCTGTGATGGCCCCAGCCCCAGTCAGGGTCCTGGACTGCCTCTGATGCACTGCCTCTGTAAAGTGCCGGTAGTGGCTTCCACTGCCTTTCTCACATGCCATTCCAGGTCTGAGCTGGTTCCATCCCTTACAACTGAGTTCTCCCTCCAGCTTCCTTCAACTGCAGCTCATCCTAGTGTGGAGCTGTGGCACAAAGCTCGTGGGGCCAGAGTGTGGGCACTCAGTTCAGTCTGGGGCATGTGCTGGAGCAGTCAGGGGAAACTGACCAGAGTCCCGGGCAGTTTCAATCTGCTTTCTCCACCATGTTTCGAGAGCTAGCAAGTGTGTGTATGCTCTTCACCAGCAGAGTCTAGGTTTACTACAGCCCTCCTTTTAGTTTCACTGGTTTTCTAACCAGCTAAGGGGACTCATCTTCCTGGTGTCAGACTCCAGGGCTGGAGTGCCCAATATGTGGCTCTAACCACTTATGACCAGGGAATAGCTCTGTCCCTGTAATCCCCCTCTTCTTCTGTGTCCTCTCCCAGGGCTACAGGTCCTGACCTCATCACCTCTCTTCCCTTCCTACTTGATTCTTTGTGTATCTTTCTTACGGCCTTGTTTGTATAAGAATAAGAATATTTCTTCAAGTCTCCAGTGAGTTTTCAGTGAGAATTGCTCCACGTGTAGATGTATTCCTGGAGGGAGGTAAGCTCAGTGTCTTCCTACTCTGCCATCTTGATCTCTCCCCAACAATGATAGATTTTACATGATTGAAAGAAATAGTGAATACATTTAATTCCAAACTGCCTCCTCTGTAACTGATATTTAATTTAATTTAATTTGTGAGATTAAAAATAAATTAGAGGGAAGGGCCACAAAGTGAAGGAAGGAAGGGAGGGAGGGAAACAGGGAGGAAGGAAGGAGTTTTGTGAGGAAGTCTGTATTGTTAACTTATAGTAAATTACATTCCAGTGATAGTGGAAAGCAATTGAGAATGTTAAATCATGATCCACTACTGCCCAGTGGTAAAATTTTAGGCCAGTTGAGGAGAATGTAAAATATTTCTACTATTCCAAGTTTATGGATGAAAAAAGGGCTTCAGGAAGTTTAATTGTACTTTAGACTCAGAAGTGTCCTTTTTAAAATCATGTTGAATGAATGAAAAATTTGTCTGCCAAGAACAAGTTTTCTGACTTTTAACCTTAATTTTCTCACAAAGGGAATAGGAAAAGAAGCTCTCTGGAGGATTGTTCAAATGCAGACGTATTTTACTTCTTGGATGTTGTTAATGGGAATGCTGTAGTATAGATTTTCTTTTCTTTCTTTTTTTTAAAAAAAATTCCTGAGAAGTAAGATAATACAACACTTAAAAATTGAATAATATAAAAAATACCCTCCATTTTGGGCTTTTAGGATTGGAATTAAAGTTTCTCATAGGTGATTTCCCATCAAGTAGGGCAAAGGTTCACCTGTGTGGATCTTTCTGCGATTGAAATTTATTTTTATTGCTCTTTGACTGTCTTTGACTGTCTTCAGAGATGGTGTGACTGTCTTCAGAGATGGTGTGACCTGGTATGACCCACAGCATATTAAAATTCTGAGATAATGAGTTAAAAAAAAAAAGAAAAATCCACAATTTATGGGCTGTTATTAAAAGACGCAGGGTTGTAAATAAGATGATTATTTGAAAATAGAAAAAAGACATTCTTAGAGGATATTATTCAGGTCCTCATTATCTCTAGTATATTCCTGTCCTGTATGCTTAGCTGCCCCCTGCCTAGTGACCTCCATCCAAGGGCTCTTTCTAATATGATTGTATTATTGCCCTGCTTAGAATTCCTCAATAACTCACCATTGTCTACAGGAGAAAAAAAATCTAAATTTTGTTTTGTATCTCATAGAGAGTTGTATGTGAGCCATTCCACTGTCCATTTTGTCTTAAGCTCACTGATATTGAGCTCACTGCCCTTCCCTCAAACATGACGTTCTTTCTCATGCCCCCCCCGCCCCGCCCCTTTACGTTTCCCTTAGCTTTCTTCACTCTGGAAAAACCCTTCTATTCCAAACCCCGTCTAATACCTCTTGTACTTTGTTCTTGTTATTACTAATTTTTAACAAGCCACATGCTGTCCAGGCCTTGTACTAACACTTCCTCTTTTGTGAGGCCTTAACTACCCAGGTTGACATGGGTGTGCCTTCTCACATACCCCTCCCTCTGTGGGAGGTTGAATAATGCCCTCCAAGGATATCCAGGTCCTGATCCTTGGAATCTATGAATTTTACTTTATATGTCAGATGTGACTTTGCTGATGTGATTAAATTATTCCGGATTATCCAAGTGGCCCCAAATGTAATCATAAGTGTCCTTGAGGCAGAGGGAGAAGCCTACATAGTGGCAGACACAGAGATTGGAGTGACGTGCCTTAAAGTTGGAGGAAGGGGTTGCAAGCCAAGGAATACAGGCAGCCACTAGAAGATGGAAAAAGCAAGGAGGTGAAGTATTCCCTAGAGCTTCTAGAGGTAGTGCAGCCTTGCCAACACTTTGATTTTAGGCCAGTGAAACGCATTTCAGACTTCTGGTCTCCAGAACTACAAGGGAATCAATTTCTCATATGTTAAGCCACTAAGTTTATGGTAGTTTTTTTACAGTAGCACTAGGAAACTAATACAACTTCTTTGCTCTGTACATTCCTTCATTTTAGAAGAGTTTCATATTTTAATAATTATTTGTGCACTTGCCTTCCCTTTAGATCAGTGGATATCTACTCTGTCAGATCCAACAACCTAATTTGTCATGCTGCTTTCACTGTCCTGAAGTGAAATTCATCTATACTCGTAATCTGAAAAATCTAACACAATTCCCTACATATAATATATGAAGAAATGCAAGTAGTTTGTAATAAAATGATATTTACTTCTATGTGTTAATATTTGGGCATGATTATATGTCAAGACAGCTAAAATAGACACTAGCTCCTATAATAGAACCATTATGAATCTGGCAGCTCCATATGCAAACCAATGCAGATGTGTTTTGTTGGTGATTCAAATCCTGTAAGAGACATTGCTGTTCATGACGTTTGTTCATGAAACCACATAGAACTCTCGGTAAGTCCCAGAAAATAAAAATAAAAACCAAATGAAAGCATAGTCATCCCTTGACTTTCATGGGAGTTGCATTGTTGGAGAATTCAAGGTAAATTAAAACTGTATGAAAATTCTTTGTGCTTACTGGTTAAGTTCTGGGCTTAGATAACTTCAAAAAATGTTTTTACCACATGTCTGGTAAGAAATTGGGAAGCCATGTTGGATAAGAAACTTTTCTTCATGTGTGAAGCATCCCACGACCTGCAGAATGTCCAACATCTTGAGCCTCTGGCCACTAAATGCTAATAGCACCTTGTAATCATTATTGTCATAACGATATCCCCACAAATAGTCAAAATCCTCTGCTGAGAACCACTGCTATGTACTCTCAGAATTGCTGTTTCACATATTTTGAGGATATTTAGGCATATATACATTTATTTTATAGTCATGCAATGTACCTCTTTATCTCTGATCATACTGTTTGCCTTAAAGTTTATTTATGTAAAAGCATTAAATACAGGTCGGCGTTTTATACTTCCTGTTTGCATCATATATTTTTCTGTGTGTTTACCTAAACATTTTCTTTGCATACAGTTAGATCTTGCTTTTATATCTACTCTGATAATCTCTTTCTTTTAATTGCAAATTTTAGTCTACTAACATTTGTTTTCAATTTGTTATCTATATTTTCTCATCCTTTGTTTTCATTTCCTACATTACTATGAATATTTTATAGAATCCTAATTTTTTATTGACTGCTTAGTTCTAGCTCTTTGAATACATTATTAGCTCCTCAGTTTTTTCTAAAGTCATATATATTTTAAATAAATTGTGAGAGAAAAAGTCTTTTATAATTACCCATGCTTTTGTAATCATTTGTTTAAATATTGATTGCCATTTTGGATGCTTTTTATTCATTCCTGAAGATCTGAATTTCCCTCTAATATAATTTCTCTTCAGTCTGAAAAACTTTTTTTTTTTTCAGCATTGTCTTGTCAGGACAAATTCTCTTAGCATTCCTTTATTTGACTTGATATGTCCAGGTATGTGTTCTTGGAATTAAGTCAATTTGAAGTTTGCTAAGTTTTTTGAATCTATAAATGTGTATCTTTCACCAAATAGGGAAGTTTTCTGTCATTATGTGTCCAAATACTTCTTCTGCCCCATTTTCTCTTCTGGGATAAACAGCTGTATATAAGACCTTTTGCAAGTGTCCCATAGATCTCTGAGGCTCTTTTTACTTTTTTTTCCAGTCTTTTTCTCTCTCTTCTCCAAATGTAATATTTTCTATCGATCTGTTTTTAAGATCGTCACCTCTTCCTTCGTCATCTTGTATTCTGCTATTATATTCTCCAGTGAATTTTTAATTTGAGATTTTATACTTTTAAAGTTTCCCTTTGGTTCTTTTTTTTTTTTTTCATTTTTCCTACTTATGTGCTGTTTCTATTTTTCCATTCAGCAGAAGTGTTTTTTTGTTTTTTTTTTAACCTCACTGATCATAGTTAAAATAGTGACTCTAAAGTCCTTGTCTAATGGGTCCAGCATCTGGGTCATCTCAGGGTTAGTGAACTGTGGGTAATTATTAGTCAAATCCATTTCACCTGCCTTAACTAATCAAGGTCCTCTACAAAAGACCTGCATGTCCTCCAAGTGGCATGTAGCCTAAACAATAAGATGTTTGCCTGAATTGTTTTATAGGAACTTGGAGTCAGCTGTGTCTAGTTCGAACTGAGCCAGTTAAGACTGGATAGGACCACTGACTTTCCAGCTGGGCATGTGTGAGTATCTGCTTGGTGACTTTTTGACATCAGAAGGCCAAAAGTCCACCCTCATATCATGCTAAGTGCTTCTATTTTTTGAACCTACAGAGGTCTGTAGCTTAGCTACACTCGTGCAGAACAATTACTGCACCTTTTTGTAATCACCGTTCCTCAGGCCTCAGATTGCTGTACTTTTTTATTCTTTACCCCATAAATACCCCAAGCCCTTTGTCTTCGGGGAGGTGGATCTGAGACTTGCTCTTCTGTCTCCTCTCTTGGCTGCCTTGTGAATAAACCCTTCCTTTGCTGCAAACCTTGGCGCCTCAGTGTTTGGCTTGCTGTGCATCAGGCCAAACAAACCTGGTTCCGTAACATTAGCATTTATCAATTGTCTTTTCCTTTGAGAACAAGTTACATTTTCCTGGCTCTTGGTGTGTCAGCTAATTTGGGGGTTATATACTGGATATTATAAATGTTGTGTTGTGGATTATTTGGATTGTTATATTGCTTCAACAAATGTCGATAGTTTTGTTTCGTTCAGACAGTTAATTCAGATAGATGAAAATTGCTGACCATCACTACGTGTGGTGGGCAGTGGTTCAGCTCTGAGTTCAGTTATTTAAGCCTCAGGTCTTCGTTGCTTTTAGTCATCCCTGTGCAAGCCTGATTCAGGGTCAGCCAGTGATTTCCTTCTCTGCCTCTCTCCACTCTGGGGTTCCTTTATCACTCTCTAGTAGTTGTGGTTACTCTCAGCCTCCTTTCTCTGATTCCTCTGGGTTAAAAGATGATTAGTTTTTTTAATCATAATTTTAACCATCACTTCAACTGTGGCTGACCTCAGGGTAAAGCTGCAGCAAAACAAGGAACTCTATTCAGTTGCTCCAAATTTCAACTCTCCTAACCAGATATGCCTGCTTATTAGTCTCCAGATCCCTCTAGATCTTTCCATTAGGCTTTTTTTTTTTTGGAGGGGGGTTGTTTTTTGGTTTTTTTTTTTTTTTTTGCATTTTGGCCAGGGATGATGACTGTTCTTTGTGAGAGGACTGGTTTCTTAAAAGCTCACTCTTCCATATCAGAAGCATATTAATTTTCTTTTTAGGAAAAAAAAAGTCTTATAGAGGTATTAAAATAAATAACTGCTAGTTAAGCTCTGTCTTATTTTACATGAACTTGAAGTTGTCAAGCACAATTTGTGATATGTGTTCTGCTTACATAGGTATTAGACTGTCTTTTGCTCTAGAAATTCAACAGTTTCTACATCTGTAATAGTTCAGACCTCTGGATAGCAGAGTGCTTGTTTAAAGCTACTACCATGTCTTGGTTAAAAGTGGGAAGGTTCTGTGATAATTTTGCAAATGGATGAAAATACTAGTGGGCTTTCTTTGAACTCACCCTGGGTGTTAATTGCCCCTATCTCTGAAGGCAGCAGGGAAGAGGGAAGTTGGCAAGGAAGAGTAAGAGCAGCCAACATTGCCTCTCTTTTCTCTGTGCTCTAGTGAAAAGGGGATGAAACATCACAGAGAGATGAAAATCTTTTGGTTTGCCCTGAATCAGGCCAGCCCGCTTGATGACTCAGGGAAGGCATTGACGGGTACAATGTTAGAAGAAGAAAGTAACAGCAAGGGCAGGTTATGAACATATTGTTCTGCCTGTAAAATAGCTACTTGCCTACTTGCCTGGTACAAAGAATGATTTATCCAGGGAAGAATGCCCTGTAGGGAAGTGGATCAAAGGAGGAAACCAAGAAGTGAGATGAACTGGAGAAGGGCTTTTCAAACTTTAATGTGCAAGCCAATTTCCTGGGGGACCTTGTTCAACTGCAGGTTTAGACTCAGGAGTTCTGGGTAGCCCTGAGATTCTGCATTTCTAACAAGCTCAGGGGTGATGCCAATGTTGCTCTAAGTAGCAACAAGCCAGAGGCTTTCTTATAGCAGCATTTTACCTAGAGCTGACCCCTGGTGCCAGGTGAGAAGAGTTAAATGATGATTTCATTTATTTTACTGCCAGAGAAAATTCCATGGAGGAAAGCAGAAATATTTTTGCTTGGGTTGGTCAATTTTTGTGCATATTCAAAGTATGATGTTAATTTATTGCCAAGGATAGCACTTATTAAGCTCCCACTCATTCTGACTGCTGTGCAACAACACAGCTTGTTATGTGTTGTGAGGTGTCAACAGCTGTGTTATAGATGCTAATGCAGTTTCCCTCACTAATAATTATTATCAGCTACTCTTTTAAATTTGAGACTATTTTACCCTGGTATTCTTTTTGGTGCATTTCATACTGTACTTCAAATCTTTGGGTTTTTTGTTTTCCCTGTGTGTTAAGAAATGAGCATCTATTCCTATTTGTAATTAAGCATGAGTTTTTATGCTATTTTTTACTCTAGTTTTTAATATTTATGATTAATAAACACAGAAAAATTAAATACCTTATTCTTTGCTTTGTAGCTGTATTCTCTGAAACACAAATTGAGACTGGTAGAAAGACAAAGGATTGTCATGCCTTATCTGGGTTTGGAGAGCAAGGACACCAAAATGTTAGACTATTAGAAATCAGAGTATTATGATGGTTTAGTAGGGTGATGGAAAATAATATTAGAGAAGTATTTCCAGGGAAATTTGTTAAATATGATTGGCTAATTTTTAAAATATGATGTCAAAAATAGTCTTGAAAATTTATCTGACACTCCCTGCGTTTCAGTCACCCCGATCTTAGCATTGTCCAAACAGAACTCTTTCCCAATTACTTTGTCTTTGCTAGTTCCACAGCATATTCTGCCCTGAACAATTAGCTGCACATTGAGGATTTATAACTCTCATTCTACAAATATTCTATTATTTCTATAATGCATTGTTGAGAGGCACAGATGAAGAAGTACATTTTAATTCAGTAGACAAGAAAGACCTATTCTCAAAAAGCAAAAGACAAAAGAAAATTAAATAAACCACATAAATGAGAGGCAAAGTAATTTGGTGATTCAAAAGAGATGGACAAAGCCACATTCCTTTGAAAACTTTAGGGGAGCTCATAGGAAAAGAGAATCACAAAACCTGATCTTGAAGGATTGGTAAGTTTTTAATAGGCATACAGGGCTGTCCATGCTTGGAGACCTTCCTCTCAGAGGCTCACATGATCATAGACTTAGAGATAGGAGAGTATAGCATGTTTAGAGAATAAATGCTGTAAATCAGTTATAAGTAAGCTGAGTCTCACCCTGGTCAAATCTCAGCTTCAGTTCTTTACACCATTGAGGTATACTAATGTTATTTTCACACAGATTTAGGTTGGTGTTTGGATTATCTACTACTGTGAAATAAGCTACCCCTAATAGCTTAAGAGAGCAACCCCACTTATTTTCGCCTCATGATTCTCTGGGTTGACTGGGTGGATTTTCTGCTGTGTCATATGATGGAAGTCAGAAGTCGGTTGGGGCTGAAGTCATATATAATCTTGACAAGAACGCTGCCATAGCTAGTACTCTCTCCCTCTTCATGTGGCCTCTCCCTATGGTTTCTTCAGGTGTGGATTGGCCTTCAGGAAAGCAGGACTTATTACATGGTGATTCAGTGTTCCCAAAAGTGAGAATTCCAAGAGAAAGGAAGTGAAATCTGCCTGTCTTCTTAAAAACTAGTCCTGGAATTGGCACCCCTGCCATATTCTGTTGGTTAATATGTGTCCCAAAGCCAGCGAGCTTAGTTTCAATGTGGGAGGGGACTATATAGTAAGGAATATCAGATGATGTGGTTCATTTGGGACCATCTTTGGACACTAGCTACCCCAGTAAGTAATATTGAAGGTTTAAGTTATGAAATGTCCATGGAAATTTAAACAGGAAGACACCATTTTGCCTTGGTAGAACCATCTCATGGTTGCATTAAGACTTGGTGATCAGTTTGGCAGTGGAATGTAGGGAAGAGAATATTAGGACAAAGCTAAGATTTGAGCTTGTGTAGCTATAAAAATTATGGTATAGTAGTAATGACTATTTATACAAAGCAAAGAATTACAGTAACTTATTCATAGAAAAACAATGTCAGGAAGCAGATCTTCAGTGTAAGACTATGAACTTGGCTGAATCTAGGTTACCAGCAGAACACTTATGATATGGAAAAGCAAGTACACAAGTGTGTCATTCGTAGTGAGGTTAGAGCAGGAGATACAAATGTGAAAGTTATGTCAACAAAGGTGATAGGGGATAAGGGTTCTTGTGCATACAGCTGAGACACTGGTGAAGGAAAGACATCCAAAGGTTGGATTTGGGAACCTTTTGGAAAACTCTTTTTATGATAGAGAGAGGGAAAAAATGAGCCAGAATGGGGAGAGTGGTAATGAGGTAAGAGATGCATAATAAGTTAGATCAATATCATAGTGGCCAAAAGAGTGTTTAACAATGCTATTTGCTCCAGAAAGTTGGAAGAACACGAAGCCTGAGAAATGTTGTTTGAATAGTAATTGAAAGGACAGAAAGGAAGGCAGTGATCCTTCCAGGGAATCTCTCAGCAAATGTTCTCTAACCTCAAGAGATGCTGGAAAAATACATGTATGGTGCTTATTGCCTCTCTAGAGGGAAGCAAACTCTAGCAGCATAGAAGGCAGAGGAAGAGCTATTGGGTCAGCAACCAACAATGTTTGCCATACTTCAAAAGTCTTTATGTATTTTACTCTTTTTCTTGTTTTGTTTTTCTGGCTAAAATTTTCAGTACTTTGCTGAATAGAAGTAGTAAGATCCTGCATTCATGGTTTTTAACTGGACTTGAAAGTTTCTAATATTTTACATTTGAGTATGAAATTTACTGTAAGTTTTGGAAGGTAACTTTTATTGGTTAATAATAGTAGTTAAGAGGGCTTCCCTGGTGGCGCAGTGGTTGAGAGTCCGCCTGCTGATGCAGGGGACACGGGTTCATGCCCTGGTCTGGGAAGATCCCACATGCCGCGAAGCGGCTGGGCCCGTGATCCATGGCCGCTGAGCCTGCGTGTCCGGAACCTGTGCTCTGCAACGGGAGAGACCACAATAGTGAGAGGCCTGCATACCGCAAAAAAAAAAAAAAAAAAAAAAAAAAGAATAGTAGTTAAGAAAATTCAATTTACTCTCTGCATTACATTTTCTGCTTCTGTTGAGATGATGATATGTTGTTCTTCCTTTAATTTGTTAATGTAGCAGATTATACTGATAGTTCTCAGTGTAAAACCATCCTTGGACTCCTTGAAAATTACTTGACTTCCAGGGAAAAAGCTCAAGTTGGTTGTGATTGTTATTATTGTTTGTTATGCATTGATGGCCTCAAATTTTGTCTGCAATTTATTTAAATTTAATTACAATTTACTTAAAATTTAAATTAATATATTATTTGAAATTTGTCTGCTGTGGTCCTTTCTCATAATGTTCTTGTCAGATAATAGTATTAACAGTTTAATAGTGTCATAAAATGAGTTGAAAACCTGTTCCTCTCTTTGGTTTTTCTTGAACTTTGCATTAGAGGAGAATGATCTGGTTTCAGAAGGCTGGTTGTAATGTTCATTTGAATCTTGTAGGCTTAAAAAAAATAGTCTTTTGTACATTTAAAATTGGTACCACATCCAGAGATTTGTCCATTCTTCATTTTTGATTGTGTTTGTGTGTGTATCTTCACTTTACTGTTTTTTTCCAAAAACAAAATTGCCCTTAATTTAAAAAATTCTTACATCCTATCTTTGGTAGGCAGAATACTGGCACTTCCACTTCCAAAGAGGTCCACTGCCTAATCCTTAGAACGTGTTAGTTTGTTTTGTTGCATGATGAGGGGCAATTAAGATTGTAGATGGAATTAAGGATTCTAGGCATCTCACTTTAAAATAAGGGCTTTATCATGGATTATCTGGGTGGTCCCAGTATAATCAGCAGGATTCTTAAAAATGTCAGTGTGATGCAGTATGAGAAAGAATTAACTATTGGCTTTGAGGATGGAAGGGGGCTACAAGCCAAGGAAGGTTGATGGCCTCTAGAAGCTGGAGAAAGCAAGGAAATGGATTCTCTCCTAGAACCTCTACAAGGAATGCAGCTCTGCTGACACCTTGGTTTTAGCTCATTGAAACACACTTCAGACTTTTGACCCCTCCCAAATTGTAAGGTAATACATATGTTTTATTTTAAGTTACTAAATTTGTGGAAATTTTTTATAGCAGCAATAGAAATTTGCTATTTTGGTATCTGGAATGTGAAACCTTAAAATGTGAAAGTGCCTTTGGAATTAGCCAGTGAGCAGAGGAGGAAAGAATTTTGAGGAGCCCGATAGAACAAGCCCAGATAGCCTTAAAGAGACTGCTAGCAGAAATATGGATGTTAACTGTTACTGAGGGCTCAGAAAGAAGTGAAGAGCATGGTAGAGAAAACATTTATTGTTTTAGAGAAAACCTAAGTCCTCATGAACAGACTTTGTAGAAATATGACATGAAAGGCTCTGCCAGTGGGGATTCAGATGAAAATGAAATGAGCATGTTATTGGAAATTGGAAGAAAATGGTGGAAACTTAGCTGAATTGTGTCCTGCAGTTATGTGAAAAGCAAAGCTTGTAAATGATGAAGTTGGATATTTAGCCTGTGATTTCCACACAAAGGGTTGAAAATGTGGCCTAGTTTCTTCTTATTGCTTATAAAAGAATGCAAGAGGAATGAGTTATATCGAGGAAGAACTGTTAATCAAAAAGACACCAGGACTTCATGATTTGAGACATTCTCAGTCTGTTGCAGGCTGAAAAAGATGCTAACATGAGGATATTCACCCTAAGGAAAGTGTTCTCTGAAGAGAAAGCCAAAAGCGTGTCTGGACAGACTTTTGCCAGTGCCTTAGAATAATCAAAAGGTCAGAGTACTTTTGGACAGAGAACTTTTTTATCATTATGTCATGGATTTATCCGTAAAAGTGCTTATTTCCTTAGTCATTTGTCCTGTATTATGTTTTTTGGATAGGTTTTATATAGTACTTTTTGCTTATCCCTTTACACGAAAGTGTCTTGAGTTTTGTTTGAGGCATCACTTTTAAAATATATAGGGATTGCGGCGGGCACTGGAGTGGGTTGGGGCTTGGCCGGTGTGAAGGGCGGCCGAGCTGGAGGGAGGGCGGGGTTCAGGCCCCTATCCCGGCCAGCAGCAGCTGCTGCCATGGCTTGTTCGAGTCTGGTCCTTGTGCGCTTACGGCGTCCGCGAGTCCCCAGAGAGGCCGCTGTAGTGTTGGCGGCCACTGCCCTGAGGCCGCGGCACACTCTGTGAGGACGGCAGGGAGTCCTCACCCTCCCACTGTATCAGGTCTGGAAAGTGATCAGAGTAGCTAGCGAGTGCCTCGAGACCACAGAACTGGTGGGAGGCGGCGCTAGGAGGCACATCCACATCTGCTTCCTCCCTAAAAAACAGTTGTGCCTAAATCTGGCGTTGTGCCCGTCCCTGCACTGAGCCAAAGGACATCGCTGTGAAGTTCAGATCCTGGTTCCTAGGAACAAAGCTGATCTTGTGAGATAAAGAGGAATCCCACCAGGAAGATGACTTATCTGAGTGGAGGCCTCCCACCAGGGCTACAGAACAGAGGAGGATCAAGGCCAAGAAAGAGCAGACCCTAGATGTGCATAGCTGATTGCACTATGTGATCCTTGTGCTCCACAAGCCACCCGTCAGACTGTGAGAACCTGAGGTTTGAGCCAAGTTTCAGGAGAGCCCAAACTTTGTAGTTCTCTACATGTTTCCTCGATCCACAGAAAATGAACAGATCTCAGGGGCCAGTGTCATTTGAGGATGTGAGCATGGGCTTCACTCAGGAGGAGTGGCAGCACCTAGACCCTGCTCAGAGGACCCTGTACAGGGACGTGATGCTGGGGAACTATAGCCACCTCATCTCAGTGGGGTACTGTGTTATCAAACCAGAGGCGATTTTCAAATTACAGCAAGGAGAAGAGCCATGGATGTTAGAGGAAGAGTCCCAAAGTCAGAGCCACCCAGACTTCTGCGTAGTTGACCTGATGGAGAAGAGCCAGGAAAAGGAAGACCAGCATTGGTGGAAAGTTGGTTTTGTCAACAACAAAACACCGACTAAAGAGAGAAATAGTGTATTAGGAAAAAAAATTTCTCTGGATACAAACTTTATTTTATCAAGAAAAATACCTGGTAAATATGACTCATATGGAATGAATTTGGATTCTCTTTCAGAATTAATCATTAGTAATAGACACTCCTTTGTAAGGCAGCTTGATGAGTTTAATACACATGGGAAATTACTCCTCTGTACAAAGCACAAGAATTCTCATTCTAGAGAGAAATCTTTAGAATATGATAGAACTGGAAAAGCCATCAGTCAAAATGAGGACTTATTTCAGCATCAGGATACTCAAACTCTGAATATTTCTTTTGAATATACTGAATGTGGGAAAGCCTTCAATGAGGGGGAAACTTTCATTACCTATAAGAGAGAAAGCTCATGGGAGAAGCCCTATGGATGTAATGAACATGTCAAAGCCTTTTCTGATAGACCAACATTCAGTGTTCATCAGGGAACTCATACAAGGGAGAATCACTATGAATTGAATGACTGTGGGAGGTGGTCTCTTCATGAGAAGTCAACTTTAAATAAGCACCATGGAGTTATCATGGGGAAGAGATAATATGAGTGTGTTGAAAGTGAGAATCATTTCAGCAAGAAGTCACTCCTTCAGTGAATTTATAAAGGAGAGAAAACCTTTAACTGTTATGAAGATTGGGAAGTATTCTGCAAGAAGCCAAATTTCATTCAGCATCAAGAAATACATATAGGGAAAAAAGTCTATAAAATTAATCAGTGTGCTACTGCATTTTGCAAGAAGCCAAAGCTTCCTACATATCAGAAAACAGATATAAGAGAAAAACTCTGTGAGTGTAGTGAATGTGGGAAAACCTTCAGCCATAAATCATCTCTCATCCTACATCAGAGGATACACAGAGGGGAGAATCCCTATGAATGCACCAAATGTGGGAAAACCTTTGGGTATAGGTCAGGCCTCGCAGTACATCAGAGAACACACACAGGGGAGAAACCCTATGAATGTAATGAATGTGGAAAAAATTTCTGTGAGAAGTCAAATCTCCATGTACATCAGCGAACACATACAGGGGAGAAACCCTATGAGTGTAATGAATGTCAGAAAACCTTCAGTGATTGGTCAGCTGTCACAGTACATAAGAGAATACATACCGGGGAGAAACCCTATGAATGTAAGGAATGTGGGAAAACTTTCTCCCAGAAGCCAAACTTCATTAACCATCAGAGGAGTCACACAGGAGAGAAACCCTATGGATGTCACAAATGTGGAAAATCCTTTTCTGTGAAGTCAAAACTGAGGGAGCATCAGAAAACACACACAGGAGAGACACCTTATAAATGTAATGAGTGTGGGAAAACTTTCTACCATAAGTCATCCCTCACAGTACATCAGAGCACCCACACAGGGGAGAAACCCTATGAATGTAACCAATGTGGGAGAACCTTCTATCAGAGAACACACTAGGGAGAAACACTACAGGTGTAATGGAACCTGCCACCAGCATCTCGACTTCACTAAACATCAGAGAAACAGCACTAAGAAGAAACCCCTGTCAACATCCTGAAACCTTCACCCTCTTTTTGGACTCACTGCATAGCAGAAGCAACCTGGGGCTGAGGTGGGGGACCCAATATATATGAGAAATCTTTTGCCTAGAAGTGACATTTCATTGAGTAGCAAATAACTAATATTTGATAACTTTATTAATATTTTGAAGATGTTACAGTGTCAAAAAAAGTTTAAAAAGGAGTCCTTTTCTTTTGCAGAATATGTATAAGTATGCTATATAGAGAAACTTCACACGATAGGTTTGCTTACTGGAACGCAACATTATAGTAGGAAGTATATATATATTTGCTTAATAACTCAAAGTTTTTATTTCATAATTTTAATATGAATATGAAATGTATAAGTTGTCCCATACTTAATACCTATGTATTTTTTGTTTTAATTGAAATTTTTATTGAGATAATTGTAGATTGTAAGATGCAGTTGTAAGAAGTAATACAGAGAGACCCCATGTACCCTGTACCCAGTTTCCCCCAGTGGTAATACCTTGTAAAAATATAGTACAAATATCAGCCAGGATAATGATATTATTGATATAATCCACCAATTAGTTCAGAGTTTCTCAATTTTATTTCTACTCACTTATGAGTATGTGTGTTTAGTTCTGTGCAATTTTATCACATGTGTAGGTTTATGTATCCATCATTGGCTGTGGCATCTGTTGACTGTGGTATCTGTGACCGCAGATATTTCATGATATTCAGGGATTATTAGTTTCTCCGGTATTGTAATTATGTTTTTCAAAAGAGTCTCTATATTTTAGAGATGGAAAAATAACATTTGCTACAGCATTCAGATAATTGAAATATAGGCAACAATACCATGAGCTTGGAGATATATATGTATTTAATTGGATCACCTGTTCTTTCATTTCCAGGATTTGTTTATATAACTTGTATATTTATTTGTTGACTACATTAGGTTACAAATACTTTCTCCTAGACTGTGGCTTATCTTTTAATTTTATTTATGCTATATTATACTTCATAGAAGTTTTAAGTTTTGATGCAAATATATCAATCTTTTCTTAGGTCTTTTTGCTTTTTGTTTAAGAAATTCTTTTCTAGACTGAGATTACAAAGATATTCTTCCAAAAGGCTGAAATTTTGCTTTTCATGTTTATATTTTTAATCTATCTGGAATTTTTTTTTTAATGGTGTAAATTAGTGGTCTACTTTCATTTTTTTTTGCAAATGGAAAAGTCAGTTGTCTCAGGGCCACTTTTGAAGGTCTGTGTATTCATTTCCCAGGGCTGCAGTAACAAAGTACCACAAACTGGGTGGCTTAAAATACTAGGAATTATTCTTCCAGTTCTGGTGGCTAGAAGTCTGAAATCAAGACGTCAGCAGGGCCATGCAGTCTCTGAAGGCTCTAGGGGAGCCTTTCTCTCAGCTTCTGGTGGTGGCTCTCCATCCTTGGTGTTCCTTGGCCTTACAGCTGCATAACTACAATCTCTGTCTCCATTGACACATGCATTCCCCCTTCCTGTGTCTAGTTCTCTGTGCTTCTTTTGGAGCCAGCAAGGCCATGGCCCTTAACTGTCTGCTTGTCCAGACCCTTAGGTGCAACCTAGTTGCCTCAAACCTAGCTTCTGCCGGTGCACAGCATGCGCTGGTGGAAATGAACAGAACCCTGCACCCACCCCCATCCCCCTGCCAAGGACAAAGGCCCCTCCATATCCCCTGCCTCTTGTTTATAAAAAAGTACTAGATCTATGGCTAGCACAGTTTCAAGAACTTGGCCCTAAGAGAATGGGATTAACACTGTTGCTTATAATAATCTATATCTTTGTGGGCATCAAAATAATTGTAGCTTGTTCTGCCCGTATATGTAAATGGGCAACTACAATTGTCAGCGAAGGGATGCTACAGACCCATGTCAACATCTCCCACTCTAAGAATATGGTGCCCTATGTCAGCATGAAGTTACAGAAGACAGACCTTCGACCATAATCCAATAAAAATGGAATGATGTTCTGACAAGTGGGGATTTATAAGCAGCTTTTGGTAGGAAAAAGCTCTTTGCAGGAAAGAGCTCTCTGCAGGAGGCCCCTTTTGTCTTGTCACTAACCTTAAACCAGTTTCCCCCATGCTTTACTCATCTCTGGCCCTAGCACACTTTCAGATCTTTTGATCACATAATACCTTGCCTAATCTGTTGGTTCTTTCCATAAATCAAAGAAGCAGAAATAAAGAATAAGTAATTAACAGATGACCCTAGCTTCCCCTTCAGTAATCTCGTGAACAAACTGTGTGAACAAGATGGTATTGAAAGAAAGATCACAAGAAGTCAACAAGCCTGCATGACAAGCCTGCATGCAGTGGGGGATGGCAATGACTCTGACCTCCTATCTCAATGATTAACTGAGATTACTTACCTTTTCCTTTAAAAACTTCTCATGGCTGAGCAGAATCTTGGGAGGTGGTTTATGGGGAGTCCACTATCTCCCCAGCATTCTGATTAAAAGCAACTTTCCTTTCTACAAACATTTGTCTCTCTTGAGTATTGATTTCTGAGCAGCAAGCATCCAGACCTGATTTGGTAACACTGGGACTTGCAGCACGAGGTGTGTGGAGGGTGGGGGTGTCTTTTCTTTTTATTGCCTTGCTGCACAGACTAAACATCTAGGACAACCTTGACTAGAAGTGGTGAGTAGACATCTTTGCCTTGTTCCCAGTCTTAGGAGGAACCTACTGTTTATTTCACCATAAAATATTATGTCAGATATATGTTCTTTCATAAATGCCCTTTATTAGATTGAGGATGATTCCTTTACTTCCTAATTAATTGAGAGTTTTAAATCATGAATGTGTTGAATTTTTTCAAATGCGTTTTCTACATTATAAAGAGATGTTTTTTTCTTTTTTAGTACATTAATATGACGAAATACATTGATTTTGAATACTAAGGCAACCTTGCATTTCTAGGATAAATCCTACTTGGGCGCGATGCATTACCATCTTTTATAGATTAGAAGTTTCAATTTGCTATATGTATTTTTTTTGGTGGTACACGGGCCTCTCACTGTTGTGGCCTCTCCCGTTGCGGAGCACAGGCTCCAGATGCGCAGGCTCAGCGGCCATGGCTCACAGGCTCAGCCGCTCCGCAGCACGTGGGATCTTCCCGGACCAGGGCACGAACCCGTGTCCCCTGCATCGGCAGGCGGACTCTCAACCACTGCGCCACCAGGGAAGCCCACCAATTTGCTATTTTTTAAAAGAATTTTTGCATCTATGTTCATAAGAGTTATTGATCTATGATTTTCTTTTCTTGTGATGTCTTTGTCTGACTTCGTTATGTAGGTAATGCTGGCTCATAAAATAAGTTGGAAAGTGTTTATTCCTAGAAGAGTTTGTGTACAGCTGTTACCATGTCTTCTGTAAATGTTTGGTAGAATTCACTTGTGCCATCTGGCCTGTACTTTTTTTTGTGGGAAGGTTGTCAGCTACAAATCATTTGTTTAATAGGGCTATTCAGGTTTTCTCTTTCTTCTTGAGTGACCTTTGGTAGTTTGTACCTTTCAAGGACTTTCTCTATTTCAACTAAGTTGCTGAATTTATTGGCATAATTATTAATAAAATTCCATGCTGCTTTAAAAAATAAATAAAAATAAAATATATAGAGAGACATAAATTATACATTTAAAAAAAATTGAGAATCTTTGTATTTCGTGATTTTAATTCATTTATATTTATTGTTATTGCTGGTATATTTGCTTATATATCTACCATTTTATATTTTCTTCTATTTGATATAATTTTCTTTGCTTATTTGATTTATCTTTCCTGCATTTTGTATGATTGATAGAGTTTTCTTTTTTATTATTGTATCTTCTTTCTACTGGTTTGGAAATTGTACTTTCATATCTATTACTTCAACATTTATACTTAAATTTTTGCATAGGTAGAATGTCCAAGCTACTTTTCTGCATTTAAAAAAGATTTTAGCAATATGCTCACTGTCATTCCATCAAACTCTACTCTTTTGTTAATTCTTGGTTATTTGAATAGTCCCAAGAATGTTCCTCTTAAAATCCTGACTCTCAGTTCCTTGACCTTTTCTCCTCTAATGAACTTAATCTTTCATCCAACCACAAAGTGTCATTCTATTATCCTACCCTGGACTTTTTCATTACCAATAAATTTCTTCTTCCATAATCCCAACTGTAAGCATCCTGATTTCCAACCACTGCTTCTTCTCTTTTTATCTCATACCTTCTGCTTATGCCTTAAATGTTTTATTTTAAAACTTATTTAAATAAGTTTTAAAAAGCTGACTCAGACCTATAATTCATTGATTTTTACTATACCACATCTCTCTTTGATTTTTCTAAAACTGAAATAAATTACCAACTTGACATCTTGAATTTCAACTTGATATTTTTAATGGCATACTATCATCCTCCAAAAGATGAGGAAATATAAAATGAGAAGAAAACCAAAACAGTCCTAACACTAACCACAACTTTTCACATGTTTCTTCTTAAAAGAAAGAGCTGATAGAGGATATTAGGAATAGGATCTTTAATGTAGTACTGTATGTGTCCATAATGAGGGATTTAAAGCAACTAAAAGAAAAACTCTGTGTTTCCTGAATTTTAAATCCCACTTCATTGATAACTCAGTTTTTTTTTTCATCATTTGGGATTGAACTCAACATGAAAACTTTTATTAGAGGATCAAGTTGGAAAAATTGATCCAAAAATCATACATCTAGACATATGCAACCAATTGTCATATATCTTGTAAAAAATAGAATTTGTTCATTTATATATACACTGATCACATTTATTAAGCATCTTTTTTGTCAAGCACTGGAATAGAAGCTGGGGATTCAAAGATGAGTAAAAGGCAGACAAAAACAATTGCCAAATATATTTATTAGAATAAGAATAATTTATAAAGAAATTGATAGTTTAGTTTCCCTGAACGTATTATTTGTTCAGAACAAAAGACCCTGATTACGCCCTTAGTGAACCTCTTCTAAAGACATCTATGAATAAGAGGATTGATAATATATTCTAAATTATTTAATTAAAATGTACTTAGAGGCATTTTAGAAAAGATAGAGCAGAAAGAACTGAGGAATAAATTCAAAGACTATACCTACATTAGTACAGCTTTCAGTAAAACCCCAAAATGGTTTTAAAAAACAAATTATTTATATATTTATCAGATTACCTTGGTCTCTGGGTCATCTGTGGTTCTATCTCACTGTACCTTCACTGTTTTGGGTTCCAAGGTGAGGAAGCATACTTTATCTGAGGGAAATCATTCTTGTGGGAGAGAGGAACTAGCAATGTTGAACTAGCCAATGGCTCTTAAAGTGTCTATTCATACATAGCTATGTTCTACTCACATTCCACTGACCAAAGCAAATCAGATAGCCAAGGCATTGTCGATGTGTGAGAGGAAATATGTCTCTAAGAGAGGAGAGAAAATAATTGGGAACAATAAACTGATATAAATGAAATATAAATGAGTTTTTAAAGAAAACAGAGTAGAAAGATTGGTAAAAAAAATAACAGAGAACATATATTCCAAATAAATTTGTTAGTGTTTTAGAAATTCTAATTAGTATTGGCCTTATATGGTTAAAGAGGAAGATGGTTATACTGATCAGGGTTAAACTGCATATAACAGAATTCACTCTAGTTAGTCAGAAGGGAATCTTTACACCAAGAAATAGAAATTTACAATATTATTGAAAAGGCCAGAAATAGGTTCCAGGCTAAATTTAAGGAACTATTTCTAGGCTCAGAATTGATCTACCTCTGCTGCAATTATAAATTTACCTCTGCCTTTAAAGAAAGCTGACAATTTAGGAAGCTGCTGTTACCAATGTTGACTGCAAACTACACTGCTTCTGCCATGACCAGGAAAATAAGCTGCAAGTTGAGAAGCGGCTAATAGATCTCTAGAGCCACATCATATCTGCTGTATTCTGGGCCAGCAAAATACATGCTCTACTCCCTATCTCCTCACATGACATTTTTAGGAATCAAAGTTCACACAAAATCATTAACTGGTGGAATATGTCTCATTGAGAAACCTAGCTACAAGAGAATCTGGGAATGTGTTCTTTTTTGTAATAGAAAGGGTTTATTTTCTCTTTATAATATTTATGCTATTTGATTACAATGTTTATGTTTTCTGATCTACCCTAATGACACAAATAAAGAGAAACAAAACTTAATTAGAAATTTGATAAAATTATGCATGTTTTATATTGTCTTTTTTCAGAAGTCTTGTATATTAGGTAGAAAATTTAGAGTCCTAAGAAATGAAGGATATTCTTCTTGAAGCCTAATAAATAAAAACAAAATTAGCAATGGTTTACATTTAATGAACTCATTTGAAGAGAACAAACATACTGATTAAAATTTGTCATGAAATTAAATATACTTTGGTTTGTTTACTTATTCACTTTTTTTAAAAACATCTTTATTGGAGTATAATTAGCACTTTTCCTCCAAATTTTGTTTAAAAAGAAAGAAAGCTACAGGTAAATTGAAAGAACAGTATTTGAATGCGTGTTTACTATTTACTTATTTCACCACCTGTTAAACTATCGCTACATTTGCATCCTATCTCTCTCTCTCTCTTTCTCTCTCATACATGCTTTATTAAGGCCCTCTACACATGACTTAGTTTTTGCGGGACCATTTGAAAGTAAGGTACACATATCACGATACTTCACCCTTAAATATGGTTCTCAGCTTATGACGGTTTGACTTATGATTTTTCAACTTTATGATGGTACAAAAGCAATACACATTCAACAGAAACTGTATTTCAAATTCTGAATTTTGATCTTTTCCCGGGCTGGCAATATGTGGTAGATACTCTTGTGATGGTAGGCAGCAGAAGCGAGCCACAGCTCCCAGTCAGCCACGCAATCACAAGGGTAAACTATTGATACGCTTACAACAATTCTGTACCCATACGGCCATTCTTTTTTTCACTTCTAGTACAGTATTCAATAAATTACATGAGATATTTAATACTTTATCATCAAATAGGATTTGTGTTAGATAATTTTGCCCAACATAGGCTAATGTAAGTGTTCTGAGCAGGTTTAAGCTAGGCTAGGCTAAGCTATGATGTTCAGTACGTTAGGTGTATTCAATGCATTTTTTTACTTTTAAGATATTTTCAACTTACAATGGGTTTATTAGGATGTAACCCCATCATAAGTTGAGGAGGATCTGTAATTCAACATGAATATCCTAAGAACAAGGACGTTTTCCTACATAAGCACAATACTATTAACACATCCAAGAAATGTAACATTAACTCAATGGGAAATGTAACTTTTAGCTTTCTCTGCATTAAAAATGAGGTTGGAATGGATGTTTACTGAACCTAGGTACATTATCTTTCATTTTTAAGTTCAAGAAATGCCTTCCCTTGTATAGGGGTTGACTTTGATGTCTCAGACTGTCACTATCCTGTCAGCCCCTGAAGGTGAATTTTCTACTCAGTTCCATTCAAAATCATTTTCCTTCTGGAAAGAAATTACCATAAATGGAGCAATTTATTCCTATGATGGCCTGAGAATAAACTCAGGGTAAGTTGAACTTGCCATGCCAAGTCAGGCTCTGATAGAACACATGTGTTTGGTGTCAGCAGCTGGTGTGTTGGCCATGGAATTCCTTTTCAAAGTGATGAACAGGGATAAAATGTGATGTTTTTGTTTACCTGTTTGGTTTTAATGAAGTGCACAAATAATAAGAATAGAATTAAACATACTCTAGTTATTGCCTCTGTTACTTGTGTAACTGATGTGCAGCACATTAATATAAAATAAAATTCAGAAGGAAAAGCAAAAATATCTGTTTTCTTTTATAAATTTTATAATTTATAAAATTCATCTGAACTCCCTTTGTGGCAGTAAGTTGCAAAGTCACTACCCAGACCATAACTAACTACAACCTCTTTTATATTATTCATGTCTACAGAGAGGACCTTTAAAAGCATATAAAATTGTTTGTTAACCCACTTTAAGAGCAGTCCAAAATGCAGGGAGAGAAAGGTGGAGACTTCTGAAATAGAAAGAAGCAGTTTCCTGGGTTGATTGCCCCTTAATAACCCTGGATTTCCTTTGGAGATATAATTACTGTAAGTCACACTTGCACATTTCAATTTTAAAAATGGCACAAGCTTTCTGTATACCCAAATATGAGTATTTCTGGAAAAGTTTAAAGCCCACTATTCTTAGATGTTCGTTTAGCTGTTCCAACACCTGCCACTTCCAATACAATGATGAAGAGGCTTTCATTTTATTCTTATAAGAATTTAAAATGAATCCAGATTGGACTTTACACGGTTTTCATTTTCTTTCTAGAAAGTTAAAAATTCTGAGATAGAAATTTCAGAATTTTTAAGGTTAACAATAGGAAAAGTGGTTCATGAAGAAACCAGTCTCCACTGAGGGCTGAGGTATCATCTGTGGTCTCCTCCATCATTTTGGAAAATGTCTACAGATTATTTGATAGTATTCTTTAATGCATATTATGAGGAGCTAATAGATGTTTATTTAGTGTTTATTAAACACTAAGATACATTCAAACCTTTGGGAAAAACTTAATTCAATTTGAACATATAAGTCTAACAAAAGGGGAAGACATTTGTTCAAGGGATTAAGGGCAGTAATCGTAACAGGAAATGTGTATCTATCTTTTTGTACTTTAGCTAGTTGGGAGATACCAGGTTGTTTAAAAGATGGTCTCGAGAAATAAAAGTACATTGTGGTAGACCTTAGAAAGAAAAGTTAACCATTTAAAAAGATGATTTAAGAACATATTTATAAGGATCTGCCATGTTCAAAGAGCTGTGTAAAGCATATCTCCAAAAAACAATGAAAAAAGGGTTTCTTATATTAGTTCTCTTTAGAAAAGAGGTACCAATAATCCAAATGAAACCAAAAAAAGCATCATCTAAGACTTTCATGCCAAACCCCCTTTCACTCCTACACACACACCTTTGATCACTCAACTGGTAAGAATTCATCAATGGCAAAACATTAATTGGTATATGGAGAGAGATGCTGTTTCCATTCTTATGAATTGAAGTAGAAGAAGTATCTTATTTTTCTATCTTGACTTTGCTTTTATCCCTGTGCACTACCCTTAGTTAATGTCTGATATCATTGTCTAGTAATATGGCAGATACAATGCTTAAATCATGGACCAATGGATACAACCCATCATTCCAGTTTTATCTTCTTCAGTGTCCCAACATGGACCATGCTCCCCAACCTTTGAAATTTTTTCCCCATTCTTGAACATTCATATTTTCTTAGTTTAGATTCCACCAAAACAGTCTTAGGGCAAGGATTCAAGTTTGTTTGGGAGGTGCAGGAGATATTAGTAGGAGAATGGAAAAGTGAGACAGAGAAAAAAGGCAGCCAATAACAGGTTATGAATAAAGTGTTATAGATTCTCTTCTGTTGCAGGTAACTAGAGCTTAAATTCCACTGGGAAAACTCTGAGAGGCAGTGCAGAATCATCAGAGGCAGGGGAGCTGGGCATTTATATACAAATACAGGAGGTATTACTTCCCCTCATTTTGCCCAGTCATATCTATGGGAAGAGTGGCATTCTACCCCTTCAGAGAAAGCAGTCAAGCAAATGGATAAAGTTAGTGTTTGGAAGTTGGCCACTGAAGTAGGATGCCCAAGGGATATGAGCAGGGTGCCTCTGCCATTTGTGGCCTTGCTTATTCTTTTCCCTAACTCTTTACTCCCTGTCTCCTCCAACCTTCTACTTAACCGATTTCTTCTCAAGTTACCTCAAATATCATCATCTTAATGCCTCCCCTGATTGCCAAGTAAGGTTTACTCCTTTACTTATTATCCTCAATAACAGCTATAGTGGTTCTTATCTTGTGCTATTTTGTTCTGAGAATATTTAGGTACATGTTTCATTTTCACTCTTAAAAATGTGGTTAATAAAAACAGGGATTTTGTAAATTTATACCTCTTTCGGTATTTAGCAGAGTCTTGCACACAATTGATATCCCCAAAACCGTTTTGAGTGAATTTACTGAATTGAATGTGCCATGAAAACTGGGAATAAAATGCCAGTATTTTAGTATGATCTAGCAAAATGTAGATAAGCACATTTACTATAAAAATGCATTTATTCATTGTACCAAATGAAGCAAGGATTTATAAAGAAAAAATTGAAAGCACAAAGTGATTTGATATACATTCTTTTCAACCTGATTGTGATAACTTTTCTTTAGCTTTCTCTCAGCTTTTTGTTAGCTGGTTTCAAGCCCTCAAAGTCCCACAAGTTAAATACATTTTTAGTATTATTTACAACGTTATTATAAATCCCGTAGGACTGAAATCACTGCAGTTGAATCTTTCATTATTCTCACAGCAGGTAGTATCTGTTTGTCTTTATCATTCTGAAAGTATCTCTTTTTACTAACATCCAAAAGATACCTTTCTCTTGCTCCATATGCTTTTTTAGGAATGTGTCACATGTCATTCTGTCTGTTTTTTTCAATTTTCCTTCCTACACTATTGCCCTAGGCTCTCTTTTGTTCATAGTCTTGTTTCAAATTTGGAGTGCAATCTGCATATACTTAATTTATTAAAATTATTTAAAATCATAGCATATTTTAAAATAGATTTTTTAATAATAGAAGTGGGGAAAAGTTCTTGATAATCATCTTTGGACTGATGGAAAGAAAAAGTAGAGAAGATGAAATTGTAGGAATTTATTGGTTGGCTTTCATTCAATGGGTAAGGTTTTTCTTCATGCACTATTTGAAAGATAGACGTTTTATTTCAGGATTTCATAAAAGTATTGTCCATAATTTAGAAAGCATTTCACAAGCATTCAAGCATATCTATGTCAGGTCTTGCCTTTGGTTGTCCAGCATTTTTAAGTGATACTTTATGAGTGCACGTGGGTAGAAATATATCCAGGGATTATTGATTTACAATTCGATCAATAGATTATGATGATCATGTGAAAGACAGTACCTGAACATGAATGGACCTATGTATAATAAATAATGCTATTCCGTGACTTCATAGATGAATAGTACTATTATCATACGCAAACATTTGGCTAAATTTACCCTACTACCATAGTTAAAACATCCAAGAAGAATAGCAGTGGTTTTAGTCATTAGTATGGGCTAAATTAATATGCACTCATTTTCCTCTTGAGTTAAAACTCAAAACATAGTGTTTGCAATATTTTTTCCTAAATGTATGGATATCACCACCTTTAATCTCTAAAAAGGATGAGATTTGGATATGGCCCAGTAAGAAGGTAAAATCAACTATTATAATTAAAACATTTATTCATCTCTGCCATGATATTTTATGCAGAATTTTGTACGTTTATTGTATGTGTTTCTACACTGAGACTTACAGAAATGAGATAATATGTATTATTGGTCTATACTGTGTCTCAGCCAAGAAAGCTCAGATTTGAGCCATTTAAATATATGAAATGGTAATTTCCCTTTAAAACAAACCATTTTCTAAGGCATTCTGGGCTTATTTCAAAGATGAGATTTAAGTTCTATGTACTTCTATCACTTACTACCTGTATGATGTTGGATAAATTACATAAAGTTCCTGAGCTTCACATTTCTTGTTTTGTAAAAGGGTCGTGATTAAGTGAGATACTATATTTGAAAATATTTTACAGCATGTTTACTATACTTTATAATTCTTTATAATATTTATGTATCAGATAGGAAAATTAAAATTACCTTGAGAGGAAAAATAGTTACCTTTATCTGATTTGACATTTAATCTTCCTTCACAGCTTGTTGTTTTTAATATCAAAAAGTCTTTTTCCGTTCCATCTAAGTCCCACTTGTTGCCTGATAATCTCAGGAGAGAACTCCTTAGCACGTAAATTTTACCAGACAAGCAGATAAACAAATATATCTGAAGTCCACTAATTCTAGGATGGAGATTATTCCTAGTGGATAGTATGCAATTCAGCCAAACAAACATATTTTCAAAGCCTCATGTTGAGTGAAAGCAAACCACCCTGTGAATTTAGTTATGAAAAAATGCTGTAAAATCAATAAAACAGCAGGCTCTTCCTAACCCAGCATCTTTTCTGTCAATAAAAGTATACAATTATATGATGGAAAATATGACATTTAGGGAGATTTCAGTAGAACTAAAAACTATATTCCACTTGATATATTCAGAGACAATTTGTAGGTGACATGTTTAAACTTGCCTCTAAAGAGTATTAATTTGTTATGACTGAAAGGGAACAGCTGGGGCCAGGGACTGAATTGAGATCACAGCTGGGTAAACAACAGCCTTACACCCCCAACAAGGATATGTCTGGTCAGAGCCACCATTTCCTGCCATTGCTGTTTTAACCACCCAGGAATATCCCCCAATTTATCTTCCTGAATTGTATCCTCCATATTCCCAAGTGTCTGAAATTTTTATCAGTTCTGAGAAGAAGGGATGTTTAGAGTACTGTTATTCTGGGAATATTTCTACTTCCCTCAGTATTGACTCAGTGTTGGAGAAACCCCAGGAAATTTCTTGAGAATATTGCTTGGGAAAATCATTCCAAATTTTATTCCTTTGATAGTGGGAAGAGGCACAGACTAGAAATTTAGGTGAGTCTGAAGGAAGAGTTGACAGTGGTTTCCCTACTTCCATATACCTCAAAAGATAACATGCCTAAATAGATACTTACTTCTTCTTCGGGTTGTTTCTGTGAATTTTTTGCTACATTTTGAATGGAGTGCGTTTTTCTTGTTCATTTTTAAATAGAAACACTGTTAATTTTTATTTTCTATTATTTTTCCTTCATTTTATTGAGGTAATTCACATATCATGAAAGTCACAATTTTAAATCATTTTAAAGTGTACACTTCAGTAGTTTTTATTATAGTCACAGTGTGGTACAATCATCACCACAATTTAATTCCAGAACATGTTCATCACCCTAAAAAGAAATCCCATATCCATTAAGCACTAACGCTCCATCTTCCCCTCACCCCAGCTGCTAGCAATCACTAATTTACTTTCTGCTTCTATTTATTTGGAGAAGTGCAATTGTTGGGTCGTATGGTAACTCTGTAGTTGGCTTTTTGAGGAAAGGCCAGAATGTTTTCCACAGTGGATGTACCACTTTACATTCCCACGAGTAACATAATTTCTCCACATTCCTTTTTTTTCTTTTAAGATCATTATTGGAGTATAATTGCTTTACAATGATGTGGGTTAGTTTCTGCTGTATAACAAAGTGAATCAGCTATACGTATACATATATCCCCATATCTCCTTCCTCTTGCATCTCCCTCCCACCCTCCCTATCCCACCCCTCTAGGTGGACACAAAGCACCGAGCTGATCTCCCTGTGCTATGCAGCTGCTTCCCACTTGCTATCTATTTTACATTTGGTAGTGTATATATGTCCATGCCACTCTCACTTCGTCCCAGCTTACCCTTCCCCCTCCCCGTGTCCTCAAGCCCATTCTCTACGTCTGCGTCTTTATTCCTGTCCTGCCCTCAGGTTCTTCAGAACCTTTTTTTAGATTCCGTATACATGTGTTTGCATACGGTATTTGTTTTTCTCTTTCTGACTTACTTCACTCTATATGACAGACTCTAGGTCCATCCATCTCACTACAAAAAACTCAATTTGGTTTCTTTTTACGGCTGAGTAATATTCCATTGTATATATGTGCCACATCTTCTTTATCCATTCATCTGTTGATGGACACTTAGGTTGCTTCCATGTCCTGGCTTTTGTAAATAGAGCTGCAATGAACGTTTTGGTACATGACTCTTTTTGAATTATGGTTTTCTCAGGGTATGTGCCCAGTAGTGGGATTGCTGGGTCGTATGGTACTTCGATTTGTAGTTTTTTAAGGAACCTCTATACTGTTCTTCATAGTGGCTGTATCAATTTACATCCCCACCAACAGTGCAAGAGTGTTCCCTTTTCTCCACACCCTCTCCAGCATTTATTGTTTCTAGATTTTTTGATGATGGCCATTCTGACTAGTGTGAGATGATATCTCATTGTAGTTTTGATTTGCCTTTCTGTAATGATTAATGATGTTGAGCATTCTTTCATGTGTTTGTTGGCAATCTGTATATCTTCTTTGGAGAAATGTCTATTTATGTCTTCTGCCTATTTTTGGATTGGGTTGTTTGTTTTTTTGTTATTGAGCTGCATGAGCTACTTGTAAATTTTGGAGATTAATCCTTTGTCAGTTGCTTCATTTGCAAATATTTTCTCCTATTCTGAGGGTTGTCCTTTGGTCTTATTTATGGTTTCCTTTGCTGTGCAAAAGCTTTTAAGTTTCATTAGGTCCCATTTGTTTATTTTTGTTTTTATTTCCATTTCTCTAGGAGGTGGGTCAAAAAGGATCTTGCTGTGATTTATGTCATAGAGTGTTCTGCCTATGTTTTCTTTAAGAGTTTCATAGCATCTGGCCTTACATTTAGGTCTTTAATCCATTTTGAGTTTATTTTTGTGTATGTGTATTTTGTGTACTAATTTCATTCTTTTACAATTTCTCACCATTGTTACTGATACTTGCAGTATTATGAGTGTTTAAATTTCGTTTGTTTAAAGTATAGCTGTCCTCACAGGTGTGAAGTAATATCTCATTGTGGTCTTCATTTGCATTTCTCCAGTGACCAATAGTGTTCAGAATCTTTTCAATGTGCTTATTAGCCATTTATTGGCTTCGGTAAAATGTCTGTTTAAGTCCTTTGTCCATTTATTAACTATCTTTTTGTTGTTGAATTGTAAGAACTTTTTTTTTTGTGGTAAGCGGGCCTCTCCCTATTGTGGCCTCTTCCATTGCAGAGCACAGGCTCCGGACGCGCAGGCTCAGCGGCCATGGCTCACGGGCCTAGCCGCTCCGCGGCACGTGGGATCCTCTCAGACCGGGGCACAAACCCGTGTCCCCCGCATCGGCAGGCAGACTCTCCACCACTGCGCCACCAGGGAAGCCCAAGAGTTCTTTATATATTCTAGATACTAGAACCTTATCGGATATATGATTTGCAAAGATGTTCTCCCATTCTATGGATTGTCTTTTTACTTTCTTAATAGTGTTCTTTGAAGCACAAAAGTTTTTTAATTTTGACAAAGTTCAATATATCTAACTTTTGTTCCTTGTGCTTTTGGTGTTATATTTAAGAAACAATTACCTAATTCAAAGTCACAAAGACCTGCACCTATATTTCATTCTAAGGGTTTTATAGTTTTAGTGCTTACATTTAGGTCTCTGATCCATTTTGAGTTAATCTTTGTATATGATGTGAGGTTAGGGTCAAAGTTCATTCTTTTGCATGTGCATATCTCGTTCCAGCAGCATTTGTTAAAAAGACTATTCTTTCCTCAGCAAATAGTCTTGGCAGCCTTGTCAAAAATCAGTTGATCATCGATGTATGAGTTTATTTCTGGATTCTTGATTGTATTCCATTGACTATTATGTTTGTCTTTATGCCAGTACCACAGTATTTTGATTACTGTAGCTTTGTATTGAGTTTTAAAATAGGAACCTGTGAGTCCTGCAGCTTTGTATTTCTTTTTCCAGATTGTTTGGCTGTCATGTGCCCTTGCAATTCTATATCCATTTTAGGATCAACTTATTCTTTTCCGGGAAAAAAAAAAAAGGGAAGTTAAGTTTGATAGAAATTACATTGAATATGAAGGTAAATTTAAGGAGTATTGCCATGTTAACAATATTAAGTCTTCTAATCAATGAACATGGTACTTCCATATTTAGGTCCTCTTCAGTTTCTATTAGCAATGTTTTATGGTTTTCTACATATCTTACACATCTTTGACTAAATTTACTCCTAAATATTTTATTTATTTATTTATTTATTTATTTATTTATTTATTTATTTATTTATTTATTTGCGGTATGCGGGCCTCTCACTGTTGTGGCCTCTCCCGTTGCGGAGCACAGCCTCCGGACACGCAGGCTCAGCGGCCATGGCTCACGGACCCAGCTGCTCCACAGCATGTGGGATCCTCCCAGACCAGGGCACAAACCCGTGTCCCCTGCATCAGCAGGCGGACTCTCATCCACTGCGACACCAGGGAAGCCCCTATTTTAATATTTTGATGCTATTTTACTTCTGCAACTTTGATGAATTAGTGTATTAGTTCTAATTGTTTTTTAAGTGGATTCTTTGGGCTTTTCTATATACAAAGATTATGCCATTTGCATGATTCCTAATAGAGCATTTATTCTTAACCATCTATTCATAATAGATAGTTTTACTTCTTCCTGTCCAAACTAGATGCATTTTTGTATCTTTTTCTTGCTTACTTGCCCTGGTGTGAACTTCCAATACCATGCTGAAGAGATGAGAGTGGACATCCTTGTCTTGGTCCTGATCTTAAAGGGAAAGCTTCCAGTTTTTCACCATTAACTATGATACTGGCATAGATTTTTCATATATGCTCTTTATCAAGTTGAGAAAGTTCTCTTTTTTTCCTAGTTTGTTCATTGTTTTTATCATGAAAGTGTTGTATTTTGTCAAATGATTTTTTTGTATCGATTGAGGTGATCATGTGGGTTTTTTCCTCTTCATTCTATTAATATG